>NC_090276.1:30020000-31220000 GCF_040414725.1 Anabrus simplex | reverse complement strand
ATAGGGGGCAACGACTGCATGTAAAAATAATATCTTATATGCAGGCGGCTAACGAATGAAGGGACCGATTATCTCCCGGTATAAGGAGATCCCCTACACCAAGTGCCAACAGTCTCTTTGAGGGTGGATGAGCGGGTATGGGTAAGGGCACTCTATTGTCCTGGGGACAAGAAATTGTTCCCAAAGGCGCAGGAACCAGTTTGGTCAATGGCATTAGGATGCAGAAGGCAACGGGAAACCATTGCATTAAAGATCCTGAGAGATATTCCAATAAATCCACATGGGATGGCTGCAACATCAAGATCAGAGCTGGCCGTGTGGATCGTCTACCTCCGTTTGGAGACGACGGCTTAAGAAGAAGTGTCTTTAAAACTTTGCTTTGATAGTCTGTTCTCATCAGTTCTAAATAGATGTCCATAACATTTGAGTATTCTTTAAGTTATTTTCTCAATCTTTCGCTTTCCTGGTATGCAGTAGTTCCCCCTTCCTCGTAACCTATATTGGCCATCCTCAATTTCTGGACCCATTTTTCATTCCTTCACATTTCTCAGCTTCTCTAAGTCACGACATTCCTGCCATTCGGGGGCATTCACTAGCATACAGACACACTGTAGTAATCAGTGTTGTAGTGTCTAACTCGCCTTGGAATTACTCTTCTTTTGTATAAAACAAGTGTCCTGCGAACATCAGCTGCCATTATCCCTCGACCGGTGTAGATGGCTTCTATTTCACTAGTGAAGGAATCGACGGTGTCCTTGATACTGTAGTGGTACAGCCAGAGCATGTGTCTGGTGTGAAAATAGCAAACCACGGAAAACTATTTCCAGGGCTTCGGATATTGGGTTTATTATTATTATTATTATTATTATTATTATTATTATTATTATTATCGAAACCGACTTTCAACCTATTAGGTCGTGTTACGTACATTTAGTACGTGTTGAAGGGATGTTAAGTACAGACACTAGTGGGATCCGAACCCACAACCTCCCGATTTCGCGTCGGTTTCGATTACAATGCGGTCATGATAATTCATTATTATTATTATTATTATAATTTAGGCCCTATTATCATTCGGCTAAGTACAGATTTAAAGTACTTGTTGGTACATTCATCTCAAGAGAAAAGTGGCTGTGGTGGTGGTGGTGGTGGTGGTTGTTTTAAGAGGAACCACAGCTAGGCACTGATCAGAGAGAAAAGATGGAAGAGGTCCGACACTTCGAAAATGAAGGTATCGGCCAAAGAAAGACACGGGCCATGAAGGGCGTGAAAATGAAAAACTGTCTAGGCCTGAGAAATAGAAAACTTTCGGGATCGGAAAAGAACAAGAGTTTGACCAAGGGAGGTCAGAAAGGAAACACAAAAGAAAGGAGCCTAACACAAGTAAGGGGAAGCAATTCTAGGCTCAGCTAAGGGAACCGTGGTTATCAACCCATATCCCCAGTTACGAGTCCCAGGTCCTCCCCTTTTACTCGCTTCTTACGACAGGCACCCACCCGCAGGGGAATTTTTTTTTTTGCCAAGGGGAGCCAAGTAACTAAATCCCCCCCCCCCCTGACATTACGGAACTACTGAGTTATTTACACTATACCACTGTAACATCGCGACGTACATTCCGTACTACCGCCGCCCCCTCCCCCCGCTTTAACACAACTATCACCCCCATCCAATGCCAGTGTACATCAGCTTGCGGTTCAACGGGAGGGTAATGAAAACTTATGAGACTATTGGCCTGACCTTTTGTCAACCTTGGCTCATTGCTCATGTACCGCTCTCCCTTTAATTGAAGACATTTAGATTACAGATGGGGTCCAGCCCATCAAGGCCAATGTTAAATAAATCACGCAATTTCATTTAGAATCGGTCTTCATTCCGTTCACCATCAAATGTACGTACCATATGCCGGCCTTTGTTAGACAGAGTTATACTTTTACTGTAGCCGATTTGTAACAAATGTTTTTAATTTCCTGTAACATGATGATGATGCTTGTTGTTTAGAGGGGCCTAACATCGAGGTCATCGGCCCCTAATGGTACGAAATGAGATAGCAAAAAATAAAAAGCATCCACTGACCAAAATAAAAAAAAATGTCATGAGGAATGAATGGATGGGCATGAACGCAGCAAAAACAAAAAAACCACTGGATCAGACTCGAAACAGATTGTAAATAATAGTTTTTTTGACCAAGGGACCACTTATAAAGCACAATTATGCTAATGGCACTTATCGGTAGTAAAGGAGAACCATGATATTTCTCAAGCTGCGGTACTAATCAAAGGTAGCGTAAACTCACGGTGTTCCAAACATTAAGGTACTACTCACAAGTATTGTACGTCGTAAAGGTAACGCAGACCTATGGTGTTTCTCACACAATGGCACCACACATAGCCAACGCAAACCGATGAGGTTCCTCACCTAGGTGTACTAATCACGGGCGCCGGTATTCCCGTGGTGTTCCTACAGAGTGGGTACTAATCACTGGCAACGCAGACTTACGGTGTCGTTCGTATAGTGGTACAACTCACAGGCTACGCCCAGACGCGTGGTGTCGCTCACACGGGTACAACTCACAGGCAACGCCCAGACCTGTGGTGTTGCACACACGGGCACGACTCACGGGTACTGGATACCCACACTGAACCCCACTCGAGTGCTACGAATCACAAAACTATGGAGTACCTAACAGAGTGGTACTACTCGCAAGTAAAAGCGACCGATGGTGTTCCGCGCGTGATGGTACTAATCAAAAGTAGTTTCATGGTTCTAATACAATCATTCCTTGGTCGCCCCTTTTAGTCGCCTCTCACGACAGGCAGGGGATACCGTGGGTGTATTATTCGTCAGCCTCCCCCACCCACAGGGGGTGTGTGTTTGGTCCGCGAGAGGTATTTTATTTCCCTCAAGTCCGCCGGCAAGCCGGTTAGGACCCCACTATCCGCCACCTGGGACGCGCCACGTGGGAGTATCGCCTCTCCCCCTGCTACGCCTGCGTAGCAGGTTCGTGGAATTTCCTGTAACAGCCTACCACTATTCCCATAATCCCCCAGTATGGCCAACATATTTTCCCATATGATGTCTTAATACAGCTTCTCTAGATCTACGAATTAAAATAACTGTCTATACATCTTAACATCTTCCAATTACTTGACAAATACTGAAAAAAAAAAAATCTGCTCCTGATAACCCCTCAGTGCTCTAAGAGTATACTGGTTTTCATCCCATATACTCTCCACCCTTGACTGCGCCCTCATTTCTAAACTTTCTCTGAACACCTTGCTTGGTATGCCGATCAGAGAAGTACCTCAAGTTGTCGGAAGTCATCTTGAATTGATGGCCTCGTATTTTTAGAAAAGAGAACTGACTTTTCTAGGAAGTATTAAGCAATATTTTAATTGGATCCCTTACGGCGAAACAAAGTTGCCGGATATTCTAATTAAGTAAATGTTACTGTATTTTCACACAAATGTGGAAGTTACTTAAATGAAGAGAAAAATTGTATTACAATATGTAATAAAATAGAGTTACGCGTTTTTATGTAATAAACGTGATTTTTAGATACACATACATTAAAAAATCCCTGACCATGACATACAGGTCCACGACCTGTGCACTGCTCAAGGTACGGTTAGGTAACATTGCGTTACACATTATTTATTTGACACTATTTCGATACTCAAATTTTCGGATGACAACCAGCTCTGAGAAATAATTATGCCAAAATATTACCAAAATATGGATCGGGATATGGATGAATTCAACTGGGAATCATAGCTGAGTATACGTACTGCTCTATTACTTACTTCTGATAACAGAAACGATGATGTAAGTAGAAGAACAAATGATGTCGTCCTACGTGTTCATCGTATGGAGATATTTTAAGCACACTCGTTTAAAGCTTCCGTGGTTTGATATCTCTCGGACTTCCTGCGGAAGGAGGTTCCATTCCATTCATGGCTTGCCAGTAGGGCCTACATTACAGAGTACAATATTGAAATGCTTACACTATTTGTCATTTCTACTTTATAAGTTGATTCTGTTTAGAGATTTAGTTTTAACGAGAATTAATTAACAATATACCCCAATGTGCTAGTGCGCTATTCCGCTAAATGCTGTCTTGAATAAGCCTCTAACCAGTCCAGTACTGCAGTACCCATTAGCCCAGCAACATGGCTGTATGGTCAGCGTGCTGTCCTTAGGTTCAGAACGCCCTGGGTTCGAGTTACGCCTTGTCCTAGGATTTGAAATGTTTAGTTACTTCGTCAAACTTGCAAACTGGGTGATTGTGTTGGCCCAAATACGTATCTTCATTTACAAAGAACGCATTACACTGGCAACTAACAAAGAACCACTCAATAGTAAACACATCCTTGTACGTAAGTTTGGAGACGTAAAATCACTATTATTATTATTATTATTATTATTATTATTATTATTATTATTATTATTATTATTATTATTATACCGAAGTTTGGTGACAGGAATGGTATTCTACCGTAAAATCAGGCTTAGTCCACCCCACGTGATTGGGGTAAGGCCAGGAAGGATTAGCACTGTGACCAGTTAGTGTTCATTATCAACTGTATTTGTCATGTAATTAAAGAATTATGATAAAAGTACAAATTGCAGAGAGGAGTGACCATGCGTTTTAACACGCTACGGCTGTGGAGCCAAACTCTGTATTCGGTAGATGAGCGAGTTTGGACCCCACCATCGGCGCCCCTCAGAATGGCTTTCTATGGTTTCGCATTTTCACCTCAAAGGAAATGCTGGGACAGTTCCTATTCCAAGGCCACAGCCGATTCCGCTTCTTTACCCAACTGCATTCACTTCATGTCGTACGATTTCGGCAAGTAAAAGATCTCTGGTGACATTTTGCTTTACATCTTAGTTACAGCAAGCGAGTCCGGCTACATGGCTAAATTGTTAGCATGTTGGCCTTTGCTCACAGGGGTCCAGGGATCGATTCCGAGCAGGGTCTAGAAATTTAACCATCATTGACTGAGTCCGGCTACATGGCTAAATTGTTATCATGTTGGCCTTTGCTCACATGGGTCCAGGGATCGATTCCCGGCAGGGTCTAGAAATTTAACCATCATTGGCTAATTCCGCTGGCTAGGGGGCTGGGTGTATTTGTCATCATCCTTATCATTTTATTATCATCATGACACGCAGGTCGCCTGCGGGAGTCAAATCAAAAGGCCTGCACCTGACGAGCCGAACATGTCCTCCGACACTAAAAGCCATACCGGTAGGCCATTTCATTGACCTCAAATGAGGTTGGCGTCAGGAAGGGCATCCGACCATAAAAATGGTGCTAGAGAATTTAATCCCACCTCATCCCAAACTTCAAATCAGGAAAGGGAACTAAGGGATAGACAAACAAAAATGTAAACATTATATTTTTAATAGTGTTTGTATCTAGCTCCTTCTGTGGATCAGTGGTGCTGATTATTGTTCTAAGAGGAGAAGAAAAGTCCATTCGACACTCCATGTCGTACGATGTCGGCAAGTAAAATATCTCTGGTGACACATTTTGTGCTCACCCGATAAAATTAAATAAAAATCAGCCATCGACGCCCAAGAGAGATTCGATTAACTGTGCCATCTAGTAGACCTAGAGTAAAACGGAACGACGTCGACATTGCCGAACAAGTACCCAGATGGCGTCAGATTAAAACGTCTGCACGTGGTAGCTGAGGCCATGCAATAATAATAATAATAATAATAATAATAATAATAATAATAATAATAATAATAATAATAATAAATCTAGGCCCATCAGAACCCCTAATGTTTATGTAAACCTCATAACATTACCGTCTTGCAGGTAGACTCTACTTGTTACTCGCTTCAGTAAGTTTTCATTCTAACCTATTACTGCATAAACATCCGGGCACTAGTAATAAAATACCTAAAAGTTAACAATCAATAAAGTGCTCGGACAGCGCGCGGTAATATAGGTATTAAGGTATAAAACGTAATTATTGTTTTTACATCTTAACTTTTTTTTAAGACCTCGTCTTGTTTGTTAAGTAAATTAACTATGTTCAAACATTTAGAGTAAGGTCGTAGAACTATTATTGGCATCTCCGACAGTGCTGTGACCAATGAAATTCCTATCATTTTACAGCACCTTCCCACAGCCGTGGACTTTTTTCTTGCTGTTTTTCTACTGTAAGTAAGCGGTAGATAATTAGTTACAAGAGAAAATTTGTTTGAAATTTAAAATAATACTGAGCCATAACTGGTTCAATGCATTGTTTACATTGCAAGAGAGACTTATTTCCTTTATCATATATCCTGTTTAAATTATCCGAAATTCCGGATTTATAGTGTTCAATTTATTGGGTACTCACAGGAGTACTGCATCCCAGTTAGTGTCGAGGTTACGACTAGTGCAAACCTTCACCTTATACTCTTCCAGATACGTTCATGTTTTGTATGGAAATTCCTTTCTCGTCCAATTGCTTCCTCATTTGTTTAACCTCAAGGTTTAAACGTAGGCTATACCTTGTTTGGACAACCCTACAGCTCGGTGGGTGTCATACATCTGATCTCGTGACGTCACTGCAATGGGTGCTATGGCCATGATTGGAACTTCCTGCCGAGCGAGTGAGATGGAGAACCTGCAGTCTGTTCGTGTATGCCATGCATTGAAAATGGCATTCTAGAACACATGTACAGAGCAGGAGAGATCAGGGGGACTTAATTCACCCTGTGATTCATCTCCACAATCAATTCTCATTTCAATAGATCGAAACGCACCGGTTTGGAAATAATAGACAGTTCCTTGCAGTTAATTAAACAGTGATCGTGGAATTCTTTATGATACCAAGGAATTTCCACAGTGTTATACATATAATACTACCGGGCGAGTTGGTTGTGCGGTTAGGGGCGCGCAACTATGAGCTTGCATCTGGGAGATAGTGGGTTCGAACCCCACTGTCGCCAGCCCTTAAGATGTTTTCCGTGCTTTCCCATTTTCACACCAGGCAAATACTGGGGCTGTACCTTAATTAAGGCCACGGCCGTTTCCTTCCCAGTCCTAGCATTTTCCTACCCTTTCGTCGCCATAAGACCTGTGTCGGTGCGACGTAAAGCAAATAGCAAAACAAAAAATCATAATACTGTGGACTACTTCACGGGTTTTCAGCCGGTATTTTTTTTTTTGGAAGACATATCGAAACAAAATCGCACTCAAATTTCTCGGCTGCGTGGAAAAGAATAGAATCATGGGTATATATTTGGGTTTAGAAAACGAGGAAGTAAGTACGGATTTTTGGGTTATTCCCTCCCCCCCCCCCTCGTACGACATTGATGGAGTACAGGTACGTTTCATTCCTCCCACAGGGGAGACAAAAATGTTCCAATAAATCGAAAAAAGATACTGTATCCCCAAAAGAATGGAAAGGGGCATAAACTGAAAAATATCCTCCAAGTCTCTTGAATATAGTAGTAATCTAATTTTTTGATGATGATGATGATGCTTGTTGTTTAAAGGGGTCTAACATCTAGGTTATCGGCCCCTAATGGCACGAAATGAGACGAAATGTAATGACATTTTAAAATTCAAAACTTCATTCAATCATGAAAATTCAAAATGAATGCATTATAATCAATAATAATGTTATTTGTTTTACGTCCCACTAACTACTTTTTAAGACCTTCGGAGACGCCGAAGTGCCGGAATTTAGTCCCGCAGGAGTTCTTTTACGTGCCAGTAAATCTACCAACACGGGGCTGTCGTATTTGAGCACCTTCAAATACGACCGGACTGAGCCAGGATCGAACCTGCCAAGTTGGGGTTAGAAAGCCAGCGCCTTAACCGTCTGAGCCACTAAGCCCGGCTGTAAGATAATCGGCGGTTCACCTCTCACTATTAAAAATCATTCCAAAATCAATCGACTTACCAGAATTCACAAACAGGACGATGAACAAAGGTTATCAACTTCAATCAGAGGATCCGACCCGCAGAAACCATCTTAAAACAGTAGTACAATACTAACCAAGCTCTGCTTCCAAAGCACAATCTGAATCGATGATGCTTGTTGTCTAAAGGGGTCCAAAATCCATGTGAATGGCCCATCATAATGGTACTTATCGCTAGTAAAGCAGAACCATTATATTTCTCATGTAGTGGTACTAATCATGAGTAACGTAGACTGACAGTGTTCCACACATTGTGGTACTACTCACATGTAATGTAATACGCACACGTAACGCAGACCCATGCTGTTTCTCACATTACGGTGCCACTCATAGGCAACACAAACCCATGGTGTTCCTCACATAGGCGTACTTTTTTTTTGCTAGTGGCTTTACGTTGCACCGGCACAGATAGGTTTTATGGCTACGATAGGATAGGAAAGGCCTAGGAATTGGAAGGAAGCCGCCGTGGCCTTAATTAGGCTACAGCCCCAGCATGTGCCTGTTGTGAAAATGGGAGAACCATCTTCAAGGCGACCGACAGTGGGATTCGAAGCCACTATCTCTCGGATGCAAGCTCACAGCCGCTCGCCCCTAACCGCACGGCCAACTCGCCCGGTACATACTGCAGGGACCCGTACTATCCCGTGGTATTCCTTGAAACGCAGACCCATGATGTCTACAACCATATGCTCAAACACCCCAACCGAACCTGGGCAGAAAGGAGCCTCCCCCACAATGGCGGATACTAGACACGGGTGCTGGAAACCCATAGCGATCCACCCATAGACCCATGGTGTTTCTCACATAGGGGTTCTAATCGCAACAAAAGTCCAGTCATGGCGTTCTGCGCATGATTGCACTAATCGCAGGTAACCTCATGGTTCAATATTTAGCATCTCTTGGTCGCCCCTTTTAGTCGCCTGTTACTAAAGGCAGGGAATACCGCGGGTGTATTCTTCGTCTGCGTCCCCCACGCACAGGGGAAAAATATTTTTATGATCATTATCATCATATATTATTATTTATATTATTAGCCAGCCCTTTGTTGTAGAGGTAGCGTGCTTGTCTCTCATTCGAAGACCCTGGGTTCATTTCCCGGCCAATTCAAGGATTTTAATTCTGGACTGAGGAGTAGAACGGGGTTCACTTGATACGAGATTTTCTCATGCTCTTGGTTAAGGCCCGCGGTATCCCCTGCCTGTTGTAAGAGGCTTCTGAAATGGGGCCCAGATGCTCTTAACTTGGGTTGCCAAACCACGGTGCTCTCAGCTGAGTCCTGGCATCGTTCCGCTTACATGTGCCGGGCTCTTCACTTTCAACTATCCTATCCGACCTCCCTTGGCCAACTCTTGTTCTTTTCCGACCCCGAAGGTGTTTGGTATCGAGGCCTAGGTAGTCTTTTCATTTTCATGGCTTTCGTAGTCCTTGTCTTTTTTGACCGATACCTTCATTTTCTGAGTGGGATCCTTTCCAGTTTTTCCCTCTGATTACTGTTATATGGAGGATGGTTGCCTAGTTGTACTTCCTCTTAAAAAAATAATCAGCAGCACCACCACCAAGGTCCAAGTTCAGAAGTTCAGAAGCTGGGAGAACTAAATTGTAGGCTTCAGTCACACGGGAAGGATTTATGGAATTCTATGACCCTACAGCACGAATGTACGACTTGCGATTGACAATAAAATAATTAGTGAAATCCAATAAACCAAAGTACTGTGCTCAGTAGACACCCAAAAGTATCTCACAACAGAGAAGGTTTACGTACTAGCAACATCATCATGGACTACATTATAGACAGTAATTTAACCAATACAAATTCACACCCAAGAAACTTCCAATTTACTCTCCTGTAAAACTCGGCCGATGTGATCCTAATCCCCCTTCCTCCTGTACATTTCATTTGTTCATTCAATTAATAAAAACCAATAGAATGTGTTACAAATACACTATTCCGCAATAACAAGCAAACATAATAAAATAAAGTAAAAATGATTGTATTTTATATAAGAATCAGTGGTAGGAAATGAGTTACGTCGTAAAAAGGAATGTTAGGAACCTTTTCCTCAGAATACAGAAGGGGGCATTAAATATTGATTACGGGCCATATACTGGAAAGTCACAGAGCATTTTTATATCAAATACATATAGCTATAGACTTCAAGACCCTGTTTTCATGACCATACCGTAAATTTGTTCGGCTATCGCGCAACAGGAATAAGGTCCTATCAAAACATGCTCGAGAGTATCCATACGGAAAGATCTTATCCTTATTGGAAAGTATCAAGCCATTCTGTTTTACACCCGGGTCAATCACTTTGCTGGCAAGGAAAGGGTTCAAGTTAGTAGTGAAAACGAAATATTACCAAATAAAATATACTGGAGCAAGACTGATAAAATTTCGATTCCTTCGATATGAATGTTGAAGTGTACACAATGATATTTTTCACACCAAATAAATCAACAAATATCAAATTCTATGATATTGATAGTCTGACTCAGTAGTTAATGGGGCTCTAACTGAGGTTCCAGCTCAAGAATGGAAAACTGCTCTTCTTGAATTGTCATTTGTTGTTGATACTTCTATTACTTGCTTTAACGTTATAGACTTCTGAAGCTGATTTTGTAAGGTGAACGTGGGACTTAACACTCCAATGCTCGGCTTTTCCATTGACTTTAACGCCCAACCTGGGTCAATTTGACCCAAGCTATAAAATGTTGGAATGATTTTTTTGTTGGTAAACTCATTTCAAATTAAATAACTTTAATTTACGAGAAGTAATTTTTATTAAAGATCCAGCCATATGGGAAAAATTGAGCATCTACTTCATAAATCACAATTACAAAAAGGCAAGTACAGTGGAACCTTAGATTGCGAGCATAATTCGTTCCGGCAACATGCTTGTAATCCAAAGCGCTCGTATATCAAAGCAAGTTTTCCCATAAGAAACAATTGAAACGCGGATGATTCGTCCACAACACAAAAATATTTATTCTCATACCATTTCTGAAACAAAATATAAATTAAAGCAAATTAAACTTCATTTTCCTTTACAATAGAATAATTGTTGGTATGAGGGAGACGAGAGATTACATGAGAAGAGTTACTGTGTAGCACGAATTCCACTAACGGAATCACTGCTATCTGTTGGCTCACTGGAATTGTTTCCTTTTCGTGCAACTTTAACGAGGAACCTGTCCAATGACTGCTGCTTTTGCCTGTTTTTGAGCATTTCATGAAAATGTGACATCGCATTGTCATGGAACTGATTCATCACTCGTAATGCTGCAGCCTTATTCGGGTGGTGTTTTTCTACACAATCTTCAACGTTTCCCACATTTTGCACTTCTCCCAAATATCAGCTGAAGTGAGATTCCATTGAATTTTCCTCCTCTTCTTCCCCGCGCGAGATGTTCTCCATAACCTCCTCCTGTTGTTCTTGATGCAGGTCCATCAGTTCGTTGGTGGAAAGTTCCTGGTTGCGTTCTTCCACCAGCTCTCGAATGTCCACGTCATTCATCTCCGACCCCATAGTCTTCCCCAAGGACACAATTTCATCGACAATCGGCGGCTCATTTTCACCAACAATCCCCTCAAAGTCACGTCCAAGAACACAGTCAGGCCACAGCTTTCCACAAGCGGAAGTGAGGGTTCTCTTGGTGACTCTATCCCAGACTTTATTGATGATCTTCAGGTAGCTCATGATGGGGAAATGATTTCTCCTCGTCCTCAAGGCTTTAAGGCCTGGAGGGTGAGCAGGAGCATTGTCCATAACCAGCAAGACTTTGAGCGGCAGATTATTTTCTGAAAGGTATTTCTTCAGTTCAGGACCAAACACCTCGTTCATCCATTCAAAAAAGGCACAGGGGAGGGGAAAACCTAGGCACACGTGACGCTCGTATTGCGGAACCTCACTCGCGTATCAAGTTACAATTTATTTAAAATGTTTGCTCGTCTTGCAAAACACTCGTAAACCAAGTTACTCGCATTCCGAGGTTTCACTGTATATTAGAAATGCTATCAAAAAGTCAGCAAATACTGAATTCACATCCATGAATTGGAGATAAAGAGAAAATAACTAAAAAGAGAGGGGGAGTTTTACTCACGTCTTTTTCAATTTCGTTATATTTCTGTGTCGTTTTTTATAATCCTACACACACATTTATGTTCATTTGTTGTGCTTTCCATTTCGTCACATTCAAAATCACTGGATGATTCTCTGCTGGAAGTACGAAATCATTATATGATTCATCCGAACTTACATTCACTCCATCAGATTCTCCCTCCATAATATTTTTGCAATTCTTTGAAGATTTCATCTTCACGCTAACGTAAAGGAGCTGTAAAGGAGAGGGCATATAGGTGTCGGGTAAGACCCCAACTAGAGTATGGTTCCAATGTATCGGACACTCACCAGGATTACTTGTTTCAAGAACTAGAAAAAATTGGGTGATTTCTGACAAAAGAGTAACGTTACAAAAATATTGCGAAGTTAGGTCTGGAAGGACTTGGGACAAAGGAGACTAACTGCTCGACTAAGTGCACCAGGTGCATGCACTGTGCAAAAGACGACTTCGCTTGGTTGACCATAGTGCAGACCCCACTCCTCGATTTGGAGCAATAGCGCTTTCTCTTTCTTTCCCAACGCCTGTCTCCCTCTTCCTCAGTTGCTCCGTAGCGCTCCACATCCGAGCCGAGTTGAGCCGAGCAGCCCAGAGACGAAACGTTGGTCCGAGGCGAACCGAGAGGGACCGATGCACAGTGCACGGGGCTCTTGCGCCTCGATTTGCACGCGTGAGATTTTGGGCGTTTGAGAGGCCCTGGTTTATAGGAAGGGAAATTAGAGATTGGAATAACTTACCAATGGAGATGTTCAATAAATTTCCAATTTCTTTGCAATCATTTAAGAAAAGTCTACGAAAACAATAGGTAGGGAATCTGCCACCTGGGCGACTGCCCTAAATGCAGATCAGTAGTGATTGATTTAAGAGGCATCTTTACAACAAGCTCTCAAGAGAAGCAGACAACGAATAAGTAGAAGCATTGTTGCTATGCTTGCATCTAATGCCATTGTTGATTGAGTCAAGGCGGTGACGCGAAGTATTTCACAATATCTGGTACCAACAGTAAAACATAAATCACTTACTAAGACGTGGGTCAAAATGATCCGTGCTGGGTCTTCTAGGTAAACTGCTATTTGTTTCAAAAGTTCAGTATTTATAAACGTAAGATTTATAATAATATTATATTCGTAAAGTGAGTAAAAGTAAAGAAAGGAAGTTCTCGTAGATCAACATCACAAGTTAAAAATAAACTCTTCAACTTCAGCTTGGTCAAACTAACCCCGGTTGGGCGGTCTAGTATGAAACACTTCATGAAATTTTGCAGTATCTCCCAACGTTTACATATTCTCCAACAAAAGGTGCATTTTCTCTGGACAGATAAACTTGAAATTTTCTGCACGAGTTGTTTCGCAGTTGCTCACGAATATTAACAAAAATTATTAGAATTAAGATGATAATAATAATAATGGTGATAATAATGTTATTGGCTTTACGTCCCATTAACCACCCTTTTACGGTTTTTGGAGATGCCGAGGTCCCGGAATTTAGTCCCACAAGAGTTATTTTACGTGCCAGGAAATCTACCGACACGAGGCTGACGTATTTGAGCACCTTCAAATACCACCGGACTGAGCCAGAATCGAACCTGCCAAGTAGAATTAAGATAAATAAATGAAAATTTGTAAAACTGAATTAAATATGTTCTCAAAAAATATTTGTTGAGAAGTTTTTTAGAAAATTGAGTTAGTACTACAGGTGTGTTTGGAGATATTTATCCGTAAATAATATCTGAAACCTCCCAGGAAATGGAAGATTTGAGAGAAATTATCAAGACATTACTTCACAAATTAAACTGTAAACTGATCCATAGATGCACTATACGTGTTATTTTCTCAAATAAATCGTATGGTCTATAAATTAATGAATTTTTCAAACAACGTCATGTGGTATGTATGGTGTTAAGTGTCCCTTAAAGCGAAGTTATAGTATGAGCAGCAATTTGGGGACTACACGCTCGAATTGTAGCATTGCATGTAGTCGTTAAGTAAATTTGCCAAAATGATAATGGGATTTTCGTACTGAACGGCAAGCAGTGGAGTGAGAATGATGTGTCACGAATTGGACAAACGACCAAATATTTTTGAACAAGTACACTGCCTGACAAAAAAAATGAATAACCCAGAAGATATGGTCGGATTTCAGTGTAACTGCGTACACGTACACACTATCGGCGGATATGTAAATGATTAGAGTTGCAATGTCATAGTGGAAATTGGGCTCGTACTGCCAAGTTCGTTGTAAATTTGACTTTACTTTGTAATCACTTAAGTATCATTATATACCCTCTCAACGAGTACCTTTAATTTCGTTTCCTCCTCGCCTTCTGGGAACTTCAATTTATTTTGTCACGTATTGGTTGAGACTAAAACCGGGGCTAGGAGGCGATATTCTGATGACGGCGTTATCAGCACCGAACGAAATGTGAACAATGTATTATACTACTGTTTTAAGATGGTTTCTGCGGGTCGGATCCTCTGATTGTTTTAAGTTGATAGCCTTTGTTCATCGTCCTGTTTATGAATTCTGGTAAGTCGATTGATTTGGGAATGATTTTTAATAGTGTGAGGTGAACCGCTGATTATCTTACATTCATATTCATCGATTCATTTTGAATTCTGATGATTGAATGAAGTTTTGAATTTTAAATTGTCATTATATTTCGTCTCATTTCATGCCATTAGGGGCCGATAACCTAGATGTTAGGCCCCTTTAAACAACAAGCATCATCATCATAATCATCATCAAAAATTAGATTACTACTATATTTAAGAGACTTTGAGAATATTTTTCACTTTATGCCCCTTTCCATTCTTTTGAGGATACAGTAATTGTTTTCGATTTATTGCAACATTTTTGTCTCCCCTGTGGGAGGAATGAAAAGTACCTGTACTCCATCAATGTCGTAAGAGGGGGGAATAACCAAAAATCTGTACTTACTCCCTCGTTTTCTAAACCCAAATATATACCCATGGTTCTATTCTTTCCCATGCAGCGGAGAAATTTGAGTGCGATTTTGTTTCGATATGTCTTCCAAAAAACCGGCTGAAAATCCGTGTATGTAGTCCACAGTATTATATGTTTTTTGTTTTGATATTTGCTTTACGTGCATCGACACAGGTCTTATGGCGACGATAGGGTATGAAAATGCTAGGACTGGGAAGGAAGCGGCTTCATGCTAGTCATACAAGACAGTCATTTTAATAATAGGATGGTTCTCGATGGACTCCTGAATGAATAAATAAATTAATAAATTAATCAAGTAATTACTAGCTATATTACCCGGTGTTGCCCGGGCACTTATTGTTTACTTCTAGATATTTCAATACCTGTTAATTAGGTGTGAAGCGAATTTTTGTACATTTCGTTATTGTGACGTTGACTGATAATTCACTACTTTCCACCCCCTCCCAGAGGGGTGCACACACAAATCCATAATCTGGGCCATTTTGGACTTTTTTCACCCCCTTCTTACCCTCATGCCGGTGGGGGCTGAACTTGGACTTACACGACACGCGGAGTGTCAATGTTCGTCTCAGCGACCCCGATATCTAAGGATTGGACAATATTTTCGATTATTTTTATGCCACTCCCTCCCCACCTTCATACATAGGGGCGGTTTTTTCGACAGTCATATTTGTAGCAGAATCTCTCCTCGGCCTAGCCTACATTTGCGCACGTGCCTACTTTGAACCGCAGGCCTGTATTCTACTGTAGAATCTTTGAGCTGACGTTGCCATGGTTACGACTGGTCATTTCTTCATTCGATTCCTAGAGCGGGGTAGTGCGATGGCAATATCTCAATAGCGGTTGGTTTTAGGCCCTTAAAGCATTATTTATGGGGCACCTAGGGCCCAACCGTGCTTTGTTCTTCGCGTCCTTATCGTCCTTGTGTGATAAATTCGATATTTCGTCTATAATGTCCTTTTAGAGGCAAATTTTTAATACCTGTTTGAAAATAAAATACAGCCCATGTTACTCACTGGTAATGTAGCGTTCTACAGGCGAAATAAGTTTTAAACTCGGTTGAATAGTTTTTGAGTGTATCCATTATAAACAAATATACAAACGTATATTTTTCTCTTCTTCTTCTTCTTCTTCATCTTCTTCCCCTCTCTTATTCTTCATTCTGGTATTTTAAAGGGATTGTTCGTGTTTTGAGGTTCTCCCAGTACTACTTCGAATGCTCCGAACTTCGTACCCTTTCCTCGGTTGAAAATATGCGTGTTGTGGGTTTGTTTCGCGTAAGGGTAAAGCGGAGGTTTGTATTCTTGAGTTCTGTATTCTATTTTATCTCATTTGTGGTGTCTTCTGTTGTAAGGCCTATTTCCTTCAGATCCCCTCTTACTTCTCCCATCCACTTACATCCTGTTGTGATATTTTTGAGACGAGATTGTGTTGTACTAGTTGTTTCAGAAGTCGTGAATCCCGCATCCTCATGATTATGTCCAAAGGATCCCCGTTTCATTTTATGCATAGCTGTAATAGGTTCTAGCTTTTTGTGCACGACTTTGTTAGGTATTATCCGCCACTGTCCATATTTCTGGTATGTTTTGTTAATGCAGGTTCTTCCAGTCCTTTCAATTTTCTGAAGTGTGTCAGTCTTTGATTGTTTATTCAGGTGGAAAAGTGTTTCTGCTGCATATGTAGCGTCCTGTTATGTAACTGTGTTTTAGTGTTTTATTTTTGCAATTGATAGGCATTTCTTTTTCTCTTTATAATATTAGTATAGATAATAAATACAAGATAATACTTTCCACCAAAGCACATTCAAGATTTAATACGACGGGGTGATGAATGCATCAGTGCTAACTGAGGGCATTTTGCTGTGTTCCTTTGTGTTCTCATGATGATTGTAGAGTTGTAGAAAGTGAGTTCTAACATGAGAATAAATCGTTTCCGGACCCATGTTCATGTAACATTTTCTTCTTCTACATGTGAGGAATGTGTCCTGAAAGTTTGGTCATGTCTTATCGTTACACCATGTATATCATGAGAAGTTAAAAATAAAGTCATTCATGGTATTTGACACGAATTCTCCTCCTATAGGATCAGTGAACGACAATTTCTGATAGCACAAATGAAATGAAATGGCGTATAGCTTTTAGTGCCAGGAGTGCCCGAGGACATGTTTGGCTCGGCAGGTGCAGGTCTTTTGATTTAACTCCCGTAAGCGACCTGCGCTTCGTGATGAGGATTAAAAGATGATGAAGACAACACATACACTCACCACCCGTACCAGTGAAATTAACCAATGATGGTTAAAATTCCCGACCCTGGCAGGAACCGAACCCGGGACCCCTGTGACCAATGGCTAGCACGCTAACAGTTTAGAAATGGAGCCGGGCTGATAACACAAAGACTTCAGTGAAGAGGTAGGAATCTAAAATATAACTGAAATTATGTTCGTCAAATTAACAACTAGAGCCAGGAAGTTAGAAAAAATGTCTTTTTAATCTAGGTGTATGTATCGAAGTGGCACATAGAGACAAACATGTTTTCGTATGTTTGGGAATGGTAGGGTGAGTTATTATTTTGCCCTTTTTGCCTATTTTAGCTGCCATTTTTGCCTTTCATTAAGTTGTTGTGAATTTCTTATGCTGTTATTTATGTATTAAAATGAATTAATGAAAAGATAAAATATAATAATATACTGCATTAATAATTTTAAAAAAACATTTTAACTTAATAAATAACACTTACATAAACGAGATTTTCATATTACACAAATCTCTACTGAAAACATCACAAGAGGATTTCCAGCCCTGTCCTTGCTACGTAAAAGTAAGTGCTGGTGGGAATTGTTTTAAGGGGAAGAACGACTCGATAAATTGAAAATGGAAGAGGTAAGATACTTCGAAAAATGAAGGTATCGGCAAAAGAAAGCAAAGAACCACGAAGAGGGGGAAAATGAAAGACCCCCCAGGACTAGCAAATCTAATAACGTCGGGGTCGGAAGAAACAAGAGTTGACCAAGGGAGGTCAGACAAGGAAAAGGTAAGGGCGAGGAACCTGACACAAGTAAGTGGAAGGAAAGTCAGACTCAGCTCGGGAAACTGTGGTCGCCAAACCACCCCCAAATCGAGAGGTCCTGGTTCCCCTTTTAGTCGCCTCCTCTTTCGACAGATAGGGGATACCGTTGACGTTATTCTATCATCCCCCTCCACAGGGTGATGCAAGATTCAGTACTAAAATGTGTTGTAGATGTGCGTTACGTGGCTTACATTAAAACCTTTATTACTTTAGGGCCCATTTTTGTCATTATAAATGCCTATTTTAATGACTTTACTGCCTATTTCCTACATGTTCAGTGCTTATTTGCCTGCCTAGTTTAGCAAAATTAAATGCCTGAACTTCTGGGCTCTAGTAATAACTTAACATGTAAGTAAATAATCGTATCCCCCCGAATTATTTTCAAGCGAAATATTCATATGTCAATGGGTTAATCATATTAGTACAGAAATTCCTTGATGAACTTTTATCTCATCTAATACAGACGCTGCGTAGAGCATGTGAACTGTCTATATTCAATTCAACTGAAGTCCATCCACCCTTGTTTTACCGATTCGTGATTGTACACTCCCAGCATTGTTAAACGTGTTTGTGTAAAATCCGATTGTACTCCTCTACAGTGTATCTGTCCTAATGCATCCCTCCATCCATAGACTATTGTACTGCCGTCATCGCTCAGCACATCCGGCCGAAGACAAAACAAGTCGGAGTATTTCAGTGTAGCCGCACGCCCTAATATCCTGACATCATTATCGTGCCTGATCATAACTAGAGGATAATTGTGCTCTTACAATTGTATATTAGACAGGATGTAAGACAAAGGTGATCATTAGACATTATCTCTCGCCACTACCACCAACAAGCAAGCATATCTCTCGCAGGTTATATTCAATACAGCATCCAGCCTTATTACATTAACTAGCAGAGGCTGATCTGGTAGCTTTAGCAAAGCTAACTAGGTCAATGGGTTCAACTAGCATTAAGAGGAGCATTCAAGTAGATAATTCATAAATCCTCTGACAATTATTTCACTAACCCATTTACGACTGTGATAATTTATTTCGAATTTTTACGTGACAATATCTAAAAATCTCTAAATTTCAGTTTCTTATGTCTGTCGAATATAACATTCAGAGAACAACTAAGTATAAACCGAAAGAAATGGCTTCCACTGTAATAAATGACCGTGAAATAAGGCTATTTAGAATAGATCGAGGAAAGGCGCCTAACTTTGTGTTTTGAGGATAAAAACTGAAAATTGAAGGTCTGAGTCGGACATAAAACAGATATACTATGCGGAGTGTTTCCTATATGTAGACTAGTCAGAGTTGCCATATCACTAGTATTGTACATTTATTATTATTTAATCTCCAAAGTGCTGTGAATCCTATTTTATCGTTAATTATGTTAGGGTTGTAGACAGCTTAGCTTTTAAACATGCCTGTGTTTAAATACTAGGTAAACATGCATAAATCATCAAATTATGACCTGAAAACACCTACTCCTACCGCCTCTTCATCATCATTTCCCTCTTCCTTTCACATATCTTCTACTTCTTCTTTTCCTTCTTACTAATCCTTCTCTTCACTTCTCAATTGAAGGCGATATTTCGGTGTACTGTAGAAATGTATATATTTTCTAAACTTTTTCTTAAGTAGTTGTTATAGAACTCATTATTCATAATTATATTCTTAATGTACTCTACGTACAATTTATATTATATAGATGATATGATATTTTTAGTGTGGTAACTTTTGTTAATGCTATTACTGTTATTATTGTTCATATTATCATTATTATTATCACCAGTAGTTATTATTAAGTGTTCAAGGTTAAGACTGGTTAAGTGGAAGAAAGGGAGTACATCCCTAACTTTGCCAGGATAAATAAAACATATTACTTACTTACTTACTTACTTATACAAAATACACAATTTCTCTGATAAAATTCAATACATAAACAGTAAAATAGACATGAACATAAATAGAAAGCAAAGGGTATGATATGTACAATCTTTAATACTAGAGTACTAATATTTAAAATACCATGTCATAATATATACATTACATATGTTAAACAGCTAATAAGAGGACAATATCAAATTGTGTGTGTTTAAATACATAATCAATAAATTCTGAAAATTGTAAAGAGCAGCACTTTTTTATAAAATAAGAAACTTAGTGATTTTTCGAAATATCAACTGCAAGTTACCAAATTCATCTTAAGTTCAAGACGTGCTGTCTCAAAAGCAGGACGGTTGAACAGAATGTGTTCTACAGTTTGAATGTCTTCAGTGCAGAAGAACTGTGAGCCGTTTTGTGTTGGAATTTTGAATCGCTCGAAGTTAGCATTGAATTTACCATGACCTGAAAGCACTTGAGTTAAAAGTTGCACACTATATTTACATCCCAGCCTACTGTATACATTTGGAAGAAAACAAGTCTTTGGTTACTGAGGCATTTTTGCTTGCTAACCACAGTTCATTCCAACGAGAGAGCATTTCATCCTTGACGGTTCTTTTGACAAAATAAATTGGGCATTTAGTATAACTCTCTCACAAGTTAGAATTACGAGCTTCTTTGGCTAATTGGTCAGTTATTTCGTTCCATTTTACGGCGGAATGACCTCGCACCCTGCCGAAACATAATATATGGTTATTGTACTTTGAAATATTCTCTCTCACATTTAACACTTTTTTAAAATAAAAACATACAATATCCAGTCATCTCAGTCCAAACATCAGGTGTCAAGATGTCAGTGGAAGAAAATTTGATACTTCATGTCATACGATGTTGGCATGTAAAATTTATCTGAACCGGGCGAGTTGACCGTGCGGTTAGGGGCGCGCATCTGTGAGGTCGCATCCGGGAGATAGTGGGCTCGAACCCCACTGTCGGCAGCCCTGAAGATGGTTTTCCGTGGTTTCCCATTTTCACGGCATGCAAATGCTGGGGATGTACCTTAAGGCCACGGCCGCTTCCTTCCCATTCCTAGGTTTTTCCGTGTCCCATCGTCGCCATAAGACCTATCTGTGTCGATGCGACGTCAAGCAAAGAGAAAAAACGTATCTGGTTATTCATCTGGTGAAAAAGTTAATTAAACCTCGACCACAAATCAATCAATAGAGTTCGGGTTTCTCAATCATCTGAAATGAAATGGACGTCAAAAGTGACACGCCAGCAGCCTAAGTGGCATCAAATTAAAGTTCATACAACACAATAGCAGTTTTCATACTATTATTATTATTATTATTATTATTATTATTATTATTATTATTATTATTATTATCATTATTATTATTATTATTATTATTATTATTATTATTATTATTATTGTCCGCCTCTGTGGTGTAGTGGTTAGCGTGATTAGCTGCCACCCCCGGAGGCCCGGGTTCGATTCCCGGCTCTGCCACGAAATTTGAAAAGTGGTATGAGGGCTGGAACGGGGTCCACTCAGCCTCGGGAGGTCAACTGAGTAGAGGTGGGTTCGATTCCCACCTCAGCCATCCTGGAAGTGGTTTTCCGTGGTTTCCCACTTCTCCTCCAGGCGAATGCCGGGATGGTACCTAACATAAGGCCACGGCCGCTTCCTTCCCTCTTCCTTGCCTATCCCTTCCAATCTTCCCATCCCTCCATAAGGCCCCTGTTCAGCATAGCAGGTGAGGCCGCCTGGGCGAGGTACTGGTCATTCTCCCCAGTTGTATCCCCGACCAAGAGTCTGAAGCTCCAGGACACTGCCCTTAAGGCGGTAGAGGTGGGATCCCTCGCTGTGTCCGAGGGAAAAACCGACCCTGGAGAGTAAACAGATTATTATTATTATTATTATTATTATTATTATTATTATTATTATTATTATTACTACGAGGAATGTAAATAAAGTAATCGAAACGTAGTCCACACACTCGCTGTGATAGTTGACTCGAACTGATACTGTCTTGAGTTAACCTAAAACGGGTAAATATCTGGAAATTTGGCAAATTAAGCGAACTTGCAAGATAGCGGAGCCCCTACAACTTTATTTATGTAGATTACAACTACCGGGGTTGCTTGAGCCTCGCGTGTGTACATAGTGCCAGTGTTCTGCATTTACTGCATAGCCCAGTCCTTCACAAGGGTCACGCTGTCCCTGGCAGGAGAGAGGAGAGAGAGTTTGATCGATTCTAATCACTTAGCACCAACTGTCATCATCTGAATGGACACTGTGCCGCTGTCGCCTGGATGTGGACACCACAGCTGTATATCATGCATGCAGCCACTCTACCATTAACGCTGAATTTCCAATTGAAACCCTCGCCACTTAGGAGATTCTCCTAAACTGCTTTGAAAAATACACTTTTGGAGCTAAAAACTCGGACCACTTCCCTGAAATAACTAATTGAGCAGGATGGAAAATCGTTGATGGAAATGCACACTTCCCCTATGTTTCTCCCTCAGAAAGTTAGCTCTGTTTTCCTTCGTAACTCATTTTAAACCACAACTGCATTTAAGGATCAGATTGTAATGTGCTTTTGAATATTAATATTTTATCGTACTTGGAAAAGTGATACACGGATATTAAATAAATAGAAGGTAATAATAAATAATAATAATTATAATAATAGAACCAAGCCTATCTTAATAACATGGAAGTGGCTTATCAACTGACTAAAGACGTGTATAACAAAAAGTCCATAACCCTGAACGCAAAACTCAAACATTATTGTACTGTCATAAGACCAGAGGCCCTCTATGCACCGGAATGCCTTGCTATGAACAAGAAAGGCCTGATAGAAAATTCGGCAATTAAAGAAAGAAAGAGAGAAAAAAAGAAACATCTTAAGGAAAATCCTTTGTCCAATTAAAGTCAAAGATGAATATAGACATCGACATAGCAGTCCGCTCTATACTAATTTCCAGAAGATCTCTGATGTCAAACGGAGAAGGAGAATTGCATTTTATGGCCACTTGCTAAGAATGAAACCCACACGATTATTGAACCAGATCTTTACCTACTTTAAAGATATGAAGATTCGGTGTGATCTTTTTTCCAAGAAGTGGCAAGGAACCTATAGAAGAGGGGGATCACTAATGAAGATACACAAGAACGCAACCCACTCACGAGGAACCTGAAAGATTTCAAGGTTCTCAAGAAAAGCCAAAGTTGAAGACAGGAACTAGCCCGTCTGCGTCTCTGACGGTAGAGAACTGGCCTTTGGAGCCCAACTTTTAGTGTTTGATCTTGTCTCAGTCCGCTTGTATTTGAATGTGCTTCAATAATTAAAAGTAGCTTTAGCAGAAGAATCAGCAGGAACTGAATTTAATAGAAAAAGTAATGAACAACTTCAGATTTGCAGGTGATACATTATTGCTGACAGAAAGGGTACAACATTTACAGTGACTGATCAACCGATTCGTGGAGGCAAGTGACCAATGGGACTTAACAATTAATGAGTAAGACACGTTTTATGGTTAGTATCCCGAATAAAACATCGGGAGAGCTTAACGACCAATAAAGAGACACTAGAGAAGGTGAAAAGGTACGAGTAACTAGGAATAAATATGAACTACAACATTGACTGTACTGAGGAAAAAATTCAGGATTGGCCAGACCAGAAACATGCAACAAAATGAGGAGTTTGTTCTGTTACATCTGAAAATTAGACTTCTGAGATGTTACGTCTCCTCCACCTTGTTCTTATGGAGTTGAGACGTGGATCATAAACAGAAGAGAAATGATGGACAGATTGGAGGCATTTGAGTTATGGACATATAGAAGGATACTGCGGTTTAGTTGGAGAGATAAGGTCAAAAAAGATGAAGTAGTGAGGCGAATGAGAAAGGAAAATGAGATATTAAATACTGTGAAAATCAGTATCTCAGTCATGTAATACGAGGAGAGAAATATCATCTATTGTAGCTGTTCATTCAAGGGAGGATACAAGGCAATATAAGAGCAAGAAGAAGACGTATTTCTTGGATTGGCAATCTCAAAAATTGGTTCAACTGTTCCACTATTGAGTTGTTTCGCGCTGCATCATCTAAAGCAAGAATCGCTGTGATGGTAGCCGACCTCCTGAGACGAGATGTTTATACGTCATCCTTTCTTATCCCTCTGGACGAGAAGTATTCTACAGCCAAATGTGACAATTACAGAACCTTAGTCCTCACTTCACATGAAAGAAAATTCCTGTTATGTACTTGTATTAAAAGAGAAGCGTCAAACTTTCCTTCCTTCAGAGATCTCCCCTGAACAAGCTGCATTTGTACAATGTAAAGGCACAAGAGAACAGATATTAAACATCTGTTAGATGATTGAGAATATTGAAAATTTCAATTTCTTCTCATCGTCTGCATTTTAGACTACCGGAAGGTCTTTGACTGTGTTCAGTGGGAGAAAATGTGACATGTTTTGTAGGAAAAAGGCGTTCATGCACATCTGGTTTACCCGATAAGGAATGTATATGATGCCATATCAGCAATGGTTCAAGTATAAAAGGCGAATTGTGTGCGAATTTTGAAGATCCAGGAAGGTGTTCCGCAGGGCTGTTGACTGTCTCCCGTGCTATTAAATATCTGTGGCGAGTACATAATGAGGAATGGTAAGGCGGATTTACTGCTGGGATAAGAAAATATCTAATTTCCGTAGTGCAGATGATACTGCACGCGTTGCTAGTGATGAGTACACCCCGGATTTTTATGCAGTAATAGGTTAGAATGCAAACTAATTTGCTTATTAGGAGGTGTCGTCTGCCCGTTCTCCCGTAGTGTAGTGAGAGTAACATAAGTTCTAGGGGTTCCGATAGGATGAACTCCTATAGTATATGCAATGCTCATAACTCAGCCGTTCTACAGGTAGGCTATACTTGTTACTCGATTCTGTAAGTTTGCATTCTAACCTATCATTGCATAAAATTCCTTGCTCTAGTGATGGAAAGAGCTTATTTATCGTGTGGAAAGTGTCAGTGCTGCAATCGCACTACAAATTTTCATAAAGATTGAAATAATGATTGTTGATAGAGCCGATAAAATAGCCAGCACAGACATCTTCAAGGAACTGGAGAACAGATCAGAAATAATATTTGGTTTAGTCATTTCCAGTTCAGGTAGCTCTGCTTGTGAGATTATGAGAACAGCTACGGCCAAAAATGTCATGACGAATTTGTCCAATTTACGGAAAGATCGCTCTAACTCCTTGCCATTGAAAATGAGAGTAGCATCCAGTGTGATATTTAAGATTTTCTCTATAGAGTCGATAAGTGGACTCTACGTGCTACAGACCTGAATTAAGAAGTATATTCTTTTGAAATGTGGTGCTGGCAGAATTTTATACCAATGATTCCTTTATAAAGCAGCTCAGCCTCAGAATAAGATTACCATCAATAAGGAGTTTTACAATTCTTTCGGCACACAGTGCTACATGGGAATGTCAGCATTGGAAAACTGATCATTCTTGGAAAAGTTCCCGGCAAGAGAGATTGTGGACGAGTTCCCACTCGATGGTTGAACTTTATCAAGAGTATTACTGGGTTGAACATCTTTGGTGCAGCACGTGTGGCCGAGGACCACAAGAGACAACTGAACAATAGCTTCCTAGCCCGGATTTTTATGCAGTAAGAGGTTAGATTGCAAACTAATTTGGTTAGTAGGAAGTGTCGGCCACCCGCTTTTCCATGATGTAGCAATAACATATTATAGGGGTTCTGATGGGCCGTACTCCTAGTGTTTATGCAAACCCCGTAGCATAGTCGTTGTGAAGGTAGACTATACTCGTTACTCGCTTCAGGAAGTTTGCACTGTAACCTATTAATGCAAAAAATGCGGGCTGAAATGATGACCCTCAGAATTGAGGAAACGAAGAGAGAGACAGATGTTAGTCTCATTTTGGTAGATTTACTGCCACATTTAAGGTCTCCTGTGGGACAAAATTCTGTCACCAGGCCGTCTCCGAAAATAATTTCCTTTTCGTATGACCACGACTAAAATTTCACTAGCTATGGCTGTTGGAACTTGAAAATCCCTTGACTCTCGATATATTGCCAATGATTGTACTTACTTGAGCCCGAACTTTTATGCAGTAATAGGTTAGAATGCAAAGTTACTCGAGCGAGTAACAAGTATAGTCTAATCTGCACAACGGCCAAGCTATGAGTTTGCATAAACATCAGGGGTTAGAATTTATGTTACTCTCGCTACACTAATAACCAAATTATTTTGCATTCTATCCTGTTATTGCATTAAAATCCGGTGTCTAGCCACTTACCATCATATTGTCAATATATTAACAATCAAGTGATGTTCTAGTTCGAGGCGTTGTTGTTAGAGAAGTCTTTGTCATTGTTTCTTTCTACAGGCGCCAAGTCGTCTCCGTGAAACAAAGAATGTCCACTCTGTTTCTTTGACGCGGTAAAAGCCAAAAGGATATTATCTTGTACACTTATATAGGCCTTAAAATCATCGATCTAATTATTATCATCGTTACTAGTGGGTGCTCAAAATGTGTTGCAGTGTCCTACAGGAGTACCATGTGTTTCTACAAGTGTAGTAGTCTGTATATCTGCAGCAGCTGCTGCCGCCTCTGTTTCTAATGCAGCTTGCTCCCACGTGCCCTTAGATCAATACTGATGGATTGGCGGTCCAAGCCACATGCTGGCCATCTAACACATGGCCAGCCAAGAATTTAGCCCCTCCTTTTCCTCTTTTTCTATACATATATAAGGAACACGTGAAGATAAAAACAGAATTCATTCGACTAGCGAGCGTGAGGAAGAGACAGTGGAAAGAGGGAGGACAAGAAAAGAAGAGGAGAAAAATGGGTAGCAAATTAAAAAATACACGTAATTTATAAGAAATGAAGTATAATTAATGATATTATATAAATTAACATAATTAAGATAAAAGCTTTACATCAGTCTGTGCAAAGAATCGAATTTCGAAAAACACCCAAACACGTGTCTATTACAGTGGGGCTTGAATTTACAGATGCATTTATTTCTATTACAATATCCTCATCATGTAAATACGAAAATGTAGCCATCGTGTGTGCATAACACATAGCAAACAAAGAAAGCAAGTCACAACAAAATCAACATGTGTTTCAAAGCTGTACGAATTGTGATCTTCATTTGTTTCAAAGATATCACACGTAAATGGATTTATTTAACACCGAAATATTCCACATTCCAAGTGGAAAACATGCCTGATAAAGCTGCCATCTAACGGAAATATTCATAACTTCTTCTAGCTGTATTTTTTGGTAAAGTAGACCTGACAATCTATCGTCAGCTACAGGTTGAGGCTTTTTGTTACATCCCGCACTACATGTGACTAGTCTTCTCAGAGAATCACATTCAATAGTTTAAGACGCTGTTGGCACTGGTTTACAATTTTTGAACAAGTTTGATTCTAGGCACCACTAAACTTGCAATAACTCTTACTAGACACACCATAAACATAGAAATGAAAGGCCACGTATCCCATCCTCTAAGCTCAATACAGACAATGTGTAGATTATCGATGCATTTGGGTCACAAAGGAATGGTCGCTGGAGACGAGGTATTATTAGCTGCGTTCCAGACTGACAAGTTAGAAACCTGTCACAGTGGGGGTCTATTCAAGCAAATCATAGACATGACCTGGAATATTGTCCACCCATACATGACGTGCCCCATATTGAACTTAGTCTCGCATTTCGCGACTGCTTAATAGCACCTCTGCTTTCATTTTCTATATAGGATAATGATATACGGAGTTTCTATAAGTTTTTGCCAAATACTGTAGTTTAGTAACATATTCCGAAAAACAAAACGTTAAAGAAACGATCCTATAAACATGGTCTTAAAAAGATTCGTTCCCTTCTTATTTTTATTATTGCCATATCCTCTCAGAAGGTCGGCTACCATCATCGATGTTCTTGCTTCAGATGTTGCAACACGAAACAGCTCAATAGTGGATCAGTTGAACCAAATTTTCAGATTATCAATCCAAAAATAATGCGTCTTCTTCCTGGTCTTCCTATGCCTTGAATCTTCCCTTGAATGAACTGCAGTAGATGAGATTTCTCCCCTCGCATTACATAACCGAGATACCAGCTTTCTCATTTTGACAATGTTTTAATATTTCCTTTCTCTTTCCCATTCATCTCATTGCCTCATCGTTTGTGACCTTATCTGTCTATCTCAACTGCAGTATCCTTCTGTACGCCCATAACTAAAATTTCTCTAATATGTCTATTTTTCTTTTCTTTATGGTCCTCCACTCCATAAAAAACGGTGGAAAAGACGTAACATCTCAGAAGTTAAATTTTTAGATGTAATCTTAAGTCCCTGCTACAGAACACTCATTTTATTAAATGCATTTCTGGCTTGGCCGATCCTGGACATTATATCCTCAGCACTGTCAATGTTTTAGTTCACATTTGTTCCTAAATACTTGTATGTTTTCACCTACTGTACTGTCTCCTCATTGATCATCAAGCTCTCTTGGTGCTGTATTCTGGATACTGCCATAAAACGTGTTTTACTTACATTAAGTGCTAAGCCCAATCGGTCACTCGCCTCGACGAGTAGATAGGCCAGTCACTGTAAATCTTGTAGGCTTACTGCCAACAACAATGTGTCACTTCAAATTGTTTTTCCATTAACTTCAATTCCTGCTGTTTCTTCCACTAAGCCGCTTATATTACTTCCTCTGTGCATTGGTTAAACATCATAGGAGACAGGACAACCCTGTCTAACGGCACGTTTTATTACCACCTCTTCAGAGAACCCCCTAACTTCCTGTATGATAGCAGTATGATTGTAATAAATATTGCTGTGATTTGAATGTCCTTTACGTCCAAATTGTTCTTCCTGTGATTATCAGATTTGTCATGTTTCTAGCGCATTTCTGAAACCAAATTGTATTTCGTTGATATCCTGTTCTAATTTTTTGAAGATCCTTCGGTGGATAATTTTTAGGACTATTTCTAAGGGTATGTTTCGTGAGACTGATTGTTCGATAATCGCTGCAGCATTTACTTTTTTCGGTAATAGAACAATTATTGACTGTAGCCATTCAAGAAAGATTACTCTTGTGTTGATTAAATTACACAAATTTACTAGGACATCCATTTACTCTTCATTAATGAGTTTTGCTTACAAAGAAGATAACAATACAAATTTTTGCAGATATTACTCAAGTGGCCTCCACTAGCCTCTATGCATCCCTTGATCCTGTGTTCCATGCATTGGAGCACTCTGTAGAGAACTTTAAAAGTGCTTCGTAGTTGTTCAAACCATTCTAGGATACACTCTTTCAGAATTTGAACACTGAGCATAAGAGTTGTTGTCTTCTTTTGAAGTAATTATTTTTGTATTATGTGATGGATTTTGGTCCAAATTAAGAAGAACTCGTTCCTCAAGCTCACAATTTCGTACCTTTCTCGTACTTTAAACATCTACGACATTGTTCTAAAATTGTCCCGTCCCTCTCAAACGTTGATGAATTCGTCATTATGTTCATGTACAAGGTCCGGGAACCTTTAAGCATAAAGTTAATGTGCTCTTGATACATTTCCATCATTTCATCAACATGTAGTTGCTACGTAACTATTGTTCTCTATCTTCATCTCCTCGCTTCATTTCATTTTAGGAACCATAGTGGAGATTCTGTGCCAAGTCATGAATGAATTCTTGTCATGGGTCGTCCTCTGCCTTTCTTCCCTGTGATTTTCCCTCCCCACAGATTGGTTAGAATTGTATCATGTCACAAGATCATCTTCATCCATTCCCTTTTCCAGATTCTCTCTGGGTAAAGTAGTGTACCAAGCCCTCCACCTTACTCAATCTTTCCACCACTCCTCTTCTAGTACTTTATTGCTATCGACTCCTGCATTTGAAATACAGCCCACAACAGAGATCCTCCATCCCATTCTTGGCCGTCCACTAGGCCTCATTGCAGTCTCTGTATCCATGAATGTTCTAATTGGTATTCTCCATCCTGGCATTTTCATCATGTGTCCAAACCATTTTAGCTTTGCTAAATCAATCTCTTCTTGAAGTTTACACACTCCCACGCTTCTTCTTATATCCTCATTTCGTGTTCTATCTAGTCTTGTCTTTCCTTGTTTGCTCCTCAAGAACCTCATCATGTCACAAGAAGTGACCAGTAAGTTCAGCTCCTTTTCTTTGTATTGTTAGTACGGTATCGGTTCTGTATTCCCTTGACTTTATTGCAGGATGCTTTCATTTGCTGCCTATACAATCAATTTAGTTGCCAACATTCACCTCTGGACTCACAATTGAAACGCTTAAAATTGTTTACAATCCTGATCTCTGACTATCCAGGATTTGCATCCATAAAATAGTTCCACACAAAAGAGATGACAAATTTCTTCCTTGTTCCTAAATCTAAATTTGTTCTGATAAAAAGATTTCTCTTATAACTAAACACCTGTTTGGAAAGCGATATTGGCCTTCATTCCCGTCTGACAGACCAAAAATGAAATGAAATCTTTCATTTTACACACTGAATGAAATTCGTTTATTGTTGACAAACAAAGAACTGAATCAACCAGAAGAAAACAAATATCATGGCCAGCTCTAGGTACTATAATGTGAACAAAATTTGATATGATTGCTCATCCTGGGTCACTACATTCATAGGCCTGATGATAACTGAGAAAATAAGTATCTTCATAATTAAGTCCACGGGGAAGCAGTTTCATGGTTTTTTGTTAGTTGTGTGTTCTGAAAATATACGAAACTAATTCATACACGATGTTGTAATGATGTTATTGGTTTTCGGAGAAGCCTAGGTGCTAGAGTTTTGCCCCACAGGAGTTCTTTTACGTGCCAGTAAAGCTACCGGCACTAGGCTGACGTATTTGAGCACTTTCAAATACCACCGGACTGAGACGACATCGAACTTAATCAGTCGGGCTCAGAAGGCCACGCTCTATCGTGCGAGCTACGAAGTTGAACACGAAACTGATATTTGTCAGTATGAATTGGTACACAGAAATCTGTCTCAGGGGAATAAAATCAGCAAAATTGATTCGAAGGACGATTTATCTATGCTTACCCGGATTATGTAGTTACTTCACAAAACATCCATCATTCTAACGCTTCAAGCAACTCAATTTTGAAAACCTCCTACGGAATGAGCTACGAATTTTAGACTAATAAAATATAATAATGTATAAGAATATATTCCTTTATGTATTCCTAAAACTTACAATCCTTTTCTTAATCATCGTTATCCGGTCGATTAGATTAGCAGTTTGCCTTTCTCTACCACTACGAGTCCTAATCTGAGTCAATGCAGAGTTTTACTTAAGCCCTTATAACTACATTCGATGTGCACATTTTCAAGAAATCAGAAAATGCCTGCATATATATTGAACCAAGGAACACATTACAGAAAGTATTATGTAAAAAAGTTAATTTGGCTACAATTTGAATAAAAAGGAAAACTAGTAAAGATTTTTAAATGATTTTTTTGAACTGCATTTATACCGGAAGTGATTTTCGAAATTTATTTTTAGATTGATAGAGATAAATAAGACTTACAATTTAAAACCTTTCTTATCTCCTTAGCCCTTCAACTTTCGGCACAATGGAGGAAATCGCTTAATTTTACGTTTTTCGTAGTATGGGGACTCACTACTTTGTCTGCTAGGAAACATATTCAACATTAACATATGGCATGTTTACCACCCCTGATTTTTCGCTCACTTTACTCTGATTACTCTCAACCATTACAGGGTAATGTAGATAAATTTGGGGATAAAATATCTAGTTCGAGAGACAGGCTGCCAATCAGTCGAAAATCTAGGGTAGAGACGACAATAAATTCATAGCGATAACGGATCTGTTACAATTAGTGTACTAGAGCGAGAACACTGTGTGTGTGTGAAGTCACGCCCTATACCATTTGTTATAGGATTTCCTTTCTTCTCTCCTCCCTTTCCCCCGGCAGGTTTTCAGATCCCTCTCGCCCTCCCAATGGCGTCGCGCGGATTTGTATGTCTTTCACTGATCGCCTCGTTTGTGATGGCCCGTGTTTAACTCTGACTAAAGGGAACGCGCGCGCACGCACACCCTCCAAACCCCCTATTGCTACAGCTAGATCCATCAGGGATTTAGGTGGTATTATATGGACACGTGTCAGATATTTGATGGATCAAAGTACTATGCACAGTCCCACAGCTGGTAGATGTGATAACGGATATTACTCGAACTCTTGCACCGAACACAGAAATAAGAATAGAAATGAAAGAGAAACTTAGTCACTAAGGCCCCTTACAAACACATTGAGAATAGTCGGTACGCAATTTGCCCAGAGCAAAATACATCTCGTTCCCATTTATTTAAACGCGCGTCTACACACGAAAAGAAGATGCTCCAACAGACAGAATATTTAATTTCTCAGTCCAGATCGACCGTCAGCCGAATTTTAGATGCCGATTGTGGTTCTGTGGACTCCCACGTAATATAGGGAAAAGGAACTGTATCAATTGTACATCATACTGTTTCCCTTTCATGCTTAAAAAATTTTCTTTACGTTGCACCGACACAGATAGGTCTTAGAGCGACAATGGGCTTCTTAGAGTAGCGTAATTTAACCCGTGCTCTTAAATTGCTGTTTAAAAATGAAAAAGATAAGAAGCAATGATTTATTGTTAACACAGCACCACACTCAATTAAAAACCAGATATAAACAAACCTACATAAACATACATTCCACAAGGAGGTTACATAATCATAAAGAAGCAGAGAGATGTATCCCTATCAAGTCTTTCGAGTTGTTTCAATCTAGGGGGAGCCACCACAGGCTAGAAGTGGAAACAAATCGGTCCTGGCATTAATTAAGGTTCAGCCTCAGCATTTCCCTGCTTTGAAGATGGTAAACCACTGAAAACCATCTTCAAGGCTGCCGATAGTGGGCTTCGAACCCACTGTCTCCCAAATGTACTGTAAGTTCACAGCTCCGGGTCCCTAACCGCAACGCCAACTCGTTCAATTGGTGTACCTCGTTAGCCTATAAACTTCAATAATTTCCTTTATTATGTTCTCATGCATTTATTTTGTATCCTTATCAATTTGTCAGATAATTTCTTGTTTAGATGATAAATAGGTTTTGAGTATACTGTCCTGAGGGCTCGATTATCGTACGTCATAGAGGTGAGTGGATTAGGGTGAAATTCATTCTTGGTATCCGTAATAGCGCACGTTCTCTGAGAGAAACTTCAACTTGAAAGGCGGGGAAGAATTTTTTTTTTAATTTGGAGGAAACAAATTAAAACACACGTCTGGGTTCTGCTACACTGACTAATCTGTTATAAGTAAAAGTAGTGTTGCCTTGGAACGGAAATGGACACTTTATTTGATATAGAAGCTCAAGGGAGAGGACAGTTATTTACTATTGTATGTAACAATGTTCACATTCGATTTCTAACTTCAATGCGGGTAGAGACATTGGTACTCTTAGTGCAATGTGAGCCTCAGTCGAGTTGCTGGTTATTCCCACAGCTGTATCTGGTCAAGTGGATGACGTAATGGCTGTGTGACACGCATAGCTCTCCCAATGATATCATGGTCTCAACTATTCTGCGATAAGTTTCCGTACAGAATCTGCAACCAAAGCGGATACTACAAGGTATCGACCTCGTGAGATGGACGTGCGGTTAGGGTCACGCAGCTGTGAGCTTGATTTCGGGAGGTAGTGGGTTCGAACTCCACTGTCGACAGACCTGAAGATGGTTTTCCGTGGTTTCCATTTTCACACAAGGTAAATCTCAAGTAAAACCAAGGTTGCTTCCTTCCCACTCCTAGGCATTTCCTATCCCATCGTCGCCACAAGACCCATCTGTGTCTATGTGACGTAAAAGCAAATTATCTCCTAGGTACTGACTCAATGATTTTGTACCCTCTGTGGACAGGGTTGCCAAATGTACCGTATACTAGTCTATCAAGCCAGGACAACATCCTTTTACGCAAATTATAAGAACATCTCCTTAACATTTGATATTTTATATGTTTACCCTCTTAGTAGATCTTAATAATGTATGACCCAAGTGTATTTGAAGTCTCGAAGTAAAACTTCAACTTAGGGGTGAAACACGAATTATACATGAAAACGTTTATATCCGCAGTGGAATTGGTGTCCACTTGAAGTATAGATTATTTTAAAGCGCATTTTTTTTTCAATCTGTAATTGTTTCTGAAATGGGAGCTGTATCTATATCCTTACTAGTTTCCATCAATCCCATATTTCCCAGTCATGACGGTAGACGTAAGAAATAGCGATCTGTTCAGCTTACACTACAAGTCAAAACCACAAGTTACCGCAAGCTTCATTGCTATACATTTAAAGTTTTGATATATATGTCGGAAAGGGAAGAACTAACCATTTTTTCTTCCAGTGCTCATTTATGTTGTAGAATGAGTGAACCTCACTGCCATACGTTTTCGTCCTTTGTACCTGATTGGAGAACTGAATCCATGCTCACCTTCAGGACTGTTACTCATAAGCTAAGGAAAAGCTGCCGTAACTAGACAAACGCTGTATGGCTACCATTGGCTACATATAACTGAAGATATAAGATATTTTTATTTACATCGTTTCATGTACAGTCGCTCAAAGAAAAGGAGTGCATTTTATTGCATATGTTCCTAGCACGAACACATTTCTCAGAAATAAATGAACCTATTAAGATAATGTTTGTTATGGGTATGAACACGCATGCAAAGAAATGGTGTCCAGGCATAAACAATCAACACTGCCCCACTCCAGTACTGAAAAGGAAGGAAGGTAGAGAAGGGGTAGTGTTGAAGGCCACTCCAGTACCGAAAAGGAGGGGAAGGAAGTGAAGGGGTATTGTTCATGGCCACTCCAGTGCAGAAAAGTAGGTGAAGGGATTGAAGGGTAGTGTTGAAAGCACAGTGTGTGTGTTTTGCTACCCATCCACCACCGTGCTCATTTCAATCACAACAGTCTTGTTGCGGGCTGCCTATAAGCAGCAATGCGTCAAGCGAGGAGTGGGGGGGACACCATGCTTTGTATACATCGGGACACCATTTCTGTGCATGTGTGCACCGACACCGGCACAGAGGGGTCTTATGGCGACGATGGGATAGGAAAGGCGTAGGATTGGGAAGGAAGCAGCCGTGGCCTTAATTAAGGTACAGCCCCAACATTTGCCTGGTGTGAAAATGTGTAAAACCACGGAAAACCATCATCAGGGCTGCCGACAGTGCGGTTTGAACCCACTAATCTTTCGAATGCAACGTCACAGCTGCGTGGCGTTAACTACACGACCGACTAGCTTGATCTACACTTTGCAGTATCCACTTTAGTTGCAGATTCTGTACGGAAAATTATCGCTGACTGGTTGAGACCATGAAATCACTGGGGGAGCTGTATGAGTCAGAAAACCATTGCATCATCCACTTGCTCAGATACGGCACTGGGAATAGCCAGCAACTCGACTGACGCTCACATTGTATTAACAGTACCAATATCTCCACCCTCATTGAAGTCAGAATTTTTTTTTATTATTCTTTTTTTTTTGCTAGTTGCTTTACGTCGCACCGACACAGATAGGTCTTATGGCGACGATGGGACAGGGACGGCCTGGGAGTGGGAAGGAAGCGGCTCTGGCCTTAAGGTACAGCCCCAGCATTTGTATGGTGTGAAAATGGGAAACCACGGAAAACCATCTTCAGGGCTGCCGACAGTGGGGTTCGAACCTACTATCTCCCGAATACTGGATACGGGCCCCACTTAAGCGACTGCAGCTATCGAGCTCGGTAAAGTCAGATTTAGAAATCTAATGTGAACACTGTTAGAAACAATAGTGAATAGTCAATAAGTGCCCTCTATCTTGAACCCCTACATCAAATAAAGTGTCAATTCCCATTCCCAGGGAACACTACTTGCACTGCTAACAGATTATTCAGTGTAGCAAATCCCAGACGTGTGTTTTATTTTGCTTCCTACAAATTTTCTTTGACGTCCTCCCCGCCTTTCAAGAATGAATTTCATCTTAATCAACTCAGCTCTAAGGCGTTCGATTCTGTTATTATTTATTTTATTTTTACATTTTTTTTACTATTTGCTTTACGTCGCACCGAGACACATAGGCCTTGTGGCGACGATGGAATAAGAAAGGCCTAGGAAGCGGCCGTGACCTTAAGATACAGCCCCAGCATTTGCCTGGTGTGAAAATGGAAAACCACGGAAAACCATCTTCAGGGCTGCCGACAGTGTATTTCGAACCCTTTATCTCCCGCCTAACCGCACGGCCAACTCGTCCATTATTATTACTTCTTCGTTATGCCCAACTAAGGAGGGCGATTGAACTTCTTTACCGGATGTCGTTGCCTTTTTCTGCTCCCAAAATCTCATCTTCTCGCTGTGGCTTTTCCTGCGATCTTCTGACCAGGTTTTGTTGGTGGTACTCCTTGGATTATGTTTAAAGCGGTGACTGTCAACTAATTTTCTGAACTTAGATCTGACTAGCTCAATGTCATCTGTGAAGATCTTTTCCAGCTTCGAGCAGCCAATTGTTTTTTTTTTTCTTTCATGATAGGGCAAGGTTCAGAATTCTATTGGTCAATCTCTGATTACTCATTCTGAGAATATAATTATTGTTATTATTAATATTATTATTATTAATCAGGTTTAATAAATTAATGATAATATTCATAAGATGAAAAAGAAGAAGGGCACAAGATATACAATTCTGGTATAATTTGTTTGGCTGCACAAATATAGTTTGTACAGGAAACTCGAAGATGAAATCGAGACGTGCATCATTAAATATGCTATCTCAATAGCGCGACACCGTCTGTACGGTGAACATAGTACGTAATATGTAGCATGTAGCTTCTGCAGTCTGCACGTGCTTGCAGACATTCAGTGCAATTGTTCTCTTTAGATGTTTGCTATTTTTTTCTAAAGAAACATTGGTTGTGTGTTATTCTGTATCAGTCAACAAATCCATGTATCTTGGGTCATATGTCACAAAATACATTTTAAAATAATTTTTGTTTCCTCTGTTGTGATAAACTATCGTTACACATATAATATTTTTTATTATTTTATTTATAAACCTAAAATTTACAGATCAGTCTCGAACAGAAAGCACTAAAATCAAAAATCACTTTCTGGAAAGAAAATGCAAATCAGTATTTTGAAAGCTTCCTCTTCTTCTGTCCTTACTTCCTTCCCTTCTTCGATATCAATTTTCGTATTACGTCAGAACTACCTCTCTAAGTTTACACTGGCGTCGTTCCATACTCGCTTTGCATAATCCTCTCTTTTCTTTGCATGTCGTTTGGCAACACTGTTTCAGATTACTCCCCTCCTTCCTTTGGTCACTATAAATTAGGGCCGGAAAGCCAAAGAATAGTTGGTATTCCACCCTTAGCGAGTTACCCTTGACACCAGTAAAGGGGAAGAAGACGACCCGTGGTTGGCACATTGATCGATTCAATTCACTTAAGAGCTCCTGTCAGCGCTTCAAGTACATAGATCCTCCATCCCTCCACTCCGCTTCGTGTACTTCCTTGAAAGCTTCCCACAGACTAAACCACAAAAATAACTCGATAAAGACTTCAAGAGTTTACTACCTGATTCACTTTCAAATTATATGCTTCAGGAGGAAAGGAAGTGTACAGAGTATACTCAGCAGCCTTATTCACCGTGACAGTGAGCTCACAATTTCTTTTTGAACCTTAGAGTAAGCAACGTCAAAATTTGTAAGTACTTTAGTCACTCCACAACTAATGTATATCGGTACCAGACTATTTTATAAAAACTGCACTGTTGTCCTATATCTCTGCTATTTAAAAACTGCTAAGTATGCGTACCTATTAACTGGTTGGCTTTTGTACAAGGTCGGTAGATGCAGAGTGGATTGTTGTCCCATATGCTCTGCACTCTGACCGGCCAACCGAGCAGAGGAAAGTTTGCCACGGCTCTACCGTGGCTCTACGCCTCTGCATTCGGGAGGCGGGCCTGGGGTACAGTGCCGGACTTCACGCCTGGTCCCACCAGTCGGCTATCCTGAGAATAGTTTTCCGTGGTTTTCCATTCTCGTACACTAAGGCGAATGCCGGGACAGTTCGTAGTATAGAACACGGTCGCCTACCCCCTCACCTTCTCCGCATATCTCCTTCACCGTAACAAATCTCCCGGCCTGAGAGACGGCGTCACCGTCTAAGAGACCCGCCTCCCCCTTCAGGGGAGGAATGAAAACGTTTAGTAGTAGTAGTTTGTACAAGTAAAAGTAATGCCATTTAGCGGAGATTAGTGATAGCAGAAGAGAGAGAACACATCTCAACTAACAGTGATCGATCAGTACAATGTTATCACTGAGGTGGTTTATCGCAAGCAGCCACATTATGCCGTCATCCGCCCCGGTGATGTTGAAGTACCTACAGTCCCCGTCGCTCATAGGATCAATTGGTGCGTACATTTTCATAGTTTGGCAGACTAATATGTAATAGCAACTCCCGGTTCGGTGAAGAAAGCAACGGGAAAAAATACCTCACTCCTTATTTTCCAAATACACCTATTCAGTGATGCCTTCGCACTGAACACTCAACAAATAACGAGGCCTACGATTTTATCCCTTCCCCTCCACTCCATTACTTTCTTCGCAGGAATATTCACTCACGTTCTTTCTTATATAAAAACAACTTTCTTTTCGATCTGGCGCTGGGTGTGTACCAGTTGCAAAGAACTTTCGGCATACAATTTAACACCAAACAATGTACGTGACGTCATCCGTCAAAACACGATGGCCACCAAAAAAACCCATTTTTGCGGTACCAACCTCGGGGAAATCGTTATAACTCCGAAACAGACAGTTCGATTTCAAAACACTAAATGCCATTCCTAAACCTATATAATGTTCTACTGAACTATTTACAAATTATTTAACTTGGTGAAGGCTTGGTTAATATTAGATCAGAAAATGAAGTCTTAAAGGAATCGGACAACTATTGCTACTTAGATAGCAAATTAACTAACGATGGCAGAAATAAGGAAGGCATACAACGCAGACTAGCTCAAGCAAGGATCGTCTTTCTTAAGAAAATAAATTTACTCACTTAGAACATTGATATAGCAATTAGAAAGATGGTGTTGAACACTTTCGTCTGCAGTGTGGCATTATACGAAAGCGAAACATGGACGATAACTAGCTTAGAAGGAAATAAAATAGCTTCTGAAATGAGATGTTACAGATGAATGCTGAAAGTGAGATGGATACATCGTCTCACGAATGAAGAGGTACTGAATCGAATTAGTGAGATGAGAACGATTTGGCTAAATTTGATGAGAAGGGGAGAGGTGGTGTTGGTGGTGATTATTGTTTTAAGAGGAAGTACAACTAGGCAACCATCCTCTATATAAGACTAATCAGAGGGAAAAATGGAAGGGATCCGACACTTCGAAAAATGAAGGTATCGGTCAAAGAAAGACAAGGGCCACGAAGGGCGTGAAAATGAAAAACTCCCTAGCCCTCGCAAACCTAATAGCGTCGGGGTCGGAAAAGAACAAGAGTTGATTAAGGGAGGTCGGATAGGATAGAAGAAAGTGAGGAGCCAGGCACAAGTGGAAGCAATGCCAGGACTGGGCTGGTGGCCCCGTGGTCTCCAACCCACGCTCCAAAGTTCAGAGCCCCTGGGGCATGAGAAGGGGAGATAGAATGTTAGGACACATTCTAAGATACCCAGGATTTGTTCAGTTGGTTTCTGACGGAAGTGTAGACGGTAAGAACGGTACCTATAGACAAAAGGCATGAATATGACAAGCAGATTGGAAGAAATGTAGGATGTAGTAGTTACGTAGAAATTAAGATTATCACAGGATAGGGTGGCATGGAAGTCTGCATCAAACCAGTCTATGGATTGGTGAATTACACAACTACGAAGTCTTTGGCGACGGACGCCTCCCCGAGGAATGTTTTTCTGAAATTTTCGAATAATTGTAATGACGTCCAATTTGAAACCAGTAGAAAGCAAGCGATAACGACCCCTAACTCCCCCATTGATAATAAGACGAAATTCCGACGAAAATTAGACCAAAAAATAGTTCTACAGGACCAAAATCGACGGCGCTGCGGTCAAAACTGTGATAGGTTTAACATTTTCTACAAACATTCATGTAAACATTAAAGTTTTTGCCTCATACTTCTCACGCCATTACCCTGTATTTAATAAATGTTCAATTTTGGTTAGAATAAAGAAGTAAATATGGACCTATAGAGAAATAAATAATGTATAAATTTACCAGCAAATTAAGAATTAAGTAGAAGTGATGGAATCATGAAAAAAAAATTAGGACAAATTAAAACAACAAAATAATAGAAAATAAGGAGTACTGCAATAAGGAAATATACTAGAAAGTGGAAAATATTACAGAAACAACAAAAAATAGGACTGTAATTTTTTGGACATATCAACAGCATTGATGAAAATAGATTGACAAATCAGACACTCAAGTAACTTTGGGAGAAAAGGTTAACAACGAGCTAGATACAAGATATTAAGAAAGATTTATTAACTAGCATATGTACCCGTTCTTCACACGGGAATTGGGAATAGATTTCATGGTTCAATCATGAATTTATGCGCAGTTACAACCCAGTATAATACGACATGTTAACTGATATTCTCCTACAAAAGCAAGTGGCAGTAGTGTAACGTGAAGTAAGATATAGCTGAACAAAGTGGAGACAGAATGAGTGTGATCACAGAGTTTATTCAATGATAGAGTTCCTGGTCTGAAGTTTTCTGTAATTGTTGTTCATCTGAAACAGGGAGTGGCGCCGGGGATGAAACCTCTCTTATCTGTTCTATCTAAAAGAATAAAATGGCTCTTTACCTAAACCCTGCAACCCACCTTGAGATGACATGACAGCAGGTAGAATTCCATTAAGTTTGGTTGGGTATATTTTGAGGGAGTGCAAAATAACGGTTTCATAAAAAAACCCAGTCATTTCAGGTATTTAGAAACAATATTGGCCCTAAAACCTAGCCAATAACACGTGCTTTATAAATATGAAGTTTGGTAGAAATATATCCATTAGTTTTCACTTTATTAGAACTCAAACAAACAGACATCAAAGCCAAAATGTATCCAGATGATCATTATTACACCTGAAGCGGATAATTGAACGAAATTTTCGCCAAAATAGTTAATGTACAAACACACAATCATTACGATTATATTTATATAGACTACTATAATGAAAATAGTATAAATAAAGTATCTATAATATATGGATTTAATAATCAATTTCAAACTGTTTCTGGCAAAATGTTTGCAACATTCAGCCAGTCTGGTGTTGCATCTAGGCGTGAGAGCATGGAGAGGGACACATCACACCACAAACTCACCAATATGCAAAGTAATTCTACGTAAATTTCACTGAGCCACACAGATTTTTTCAGCAATTAATTGTAACACTATCGTTCGATTTAAGGCAAGAAGATTCTTACCATTAAATAGAATAGAATACTCCTTTCTCCTAGTTCCGGATCGCCTAAAACTGGACAGAGAACCTCGTTTATTGCAATTATTTTATTTGATGCGTACATTCAATTATACTTCTTAAAATTATTTGATAATTACAACACAAAATATTGTACTTAGGCTAATAACTAATAATATTCCCACAGATTATCATCCCTCTTTTCTTGTAACTTTCTTTTTGTCTTATATGTAGTACAATGCTGCATATTCTAGGAAAAACATGAATTTCACCCTTAATTCCTTTAGATGCCGCTTTTTAATTTCCTTTTGCCAGCTATCTTTTTAACACAAAAATTGGTGTTCTTCCCTGTGGTATCTCTTTATTTAATATTCTAACAATTGTATAGAATTTCTCTCTTTCTACTTTATATACACTACCTAAATATTTAACTCTAAGTGCGCCTGTCCCCCTATATACTCTCAATAGATGCTCTTTTTCCATTATTTTTCCACAAAATAAATAATTTTCGTGATGTTTCTCTGACATTTATTTTTATATATCCCCTTTACCCACTGCACCATACATGTTACTTCACTATTTCAAAGCTTTTTTCTTTCCTTATTGATATATTGTGGGTAATTTAACAGAATTCCGATAATGTTCTTTTAGTATCACATTCTGCCGTAATCATCTGATTTTAATTATCTTTCACTATAATTCTTACATTTTTGCTGAATTTCTTATCTTTGTTCTGAATCTCTTTCCTACTGTAGTCTCCCTTTCCTATTCTATCGAGCAACCTTTTCAATTTGGTTAACCAGGTATCATCATTTAATAGTCCGACTGGTTGGCTGAATGCTCAGCGTACTGGCCTTCGGTTCAGAGGGTCCCGGGTTCAATTCCCGGCCGGGTCGGGGATTTTAACCTTCCTTGGTTAATTCCATTGGCCCGAGGGCTGGGTGTTTGTGCTGTCCCCAACATCCCTGCAACTCACACACCACACATAACACTATCCTCGACCACAATAACACGCAGTTCCCTACACATGGACAATGCCGCCCACCCTCATCGGAGGGTGTGCCTCGGCTAGAAATAGCCACACGAAATTATTATTATTATTATTATTATTATTATTATTATTATTATTATTATTATTATTATGGTCATTTAATACTTCCATCTGGTGCCTTCTTACCATTAAATACAGGATCATACACCGAAGATTTATTGTACTCGCTCTGGTTCAAACTAAACAACTCCCTTGTACGTATCCTATTCTTAGGATTCCGACTCCCTTTAAGTAAATTCTAAAATCTTTGTATATTTAACCCCTTAATTAAGAAGTAAAGTGACTGTTATTTTTCGTTTAATATTAGGCCCATAATAAGATTCACATCTATTAATTCCCACCCTTGCTGTCGTCACTCTATGCCTTGCTGTGTAATATATTACAATGATGTATGGCACGTCAGACACTAATGGGGGAAGGGTAGAGGCGGTGGCGGGGCAGTAAAGGATGAAGAACGCGTACATGTTTCATCACAGTGTGTGTAATTCATGTAGCCAGCGATTAGTGCGCTACACATGTATGCAGTCAATGTTCGCTCCAACGACCGTACTGAGCAATTATCAATAAATAAAGTTCGTGTACTCCTGGAAGTGCAGGAAAGTAAATGTGAGGTGCTTCTGCTAGTGTTTAAATCACGAATTTGACAGAAAGAAAACAGTGATGAAATTTAGAAGTAATACAATCCTATAAGGTCACGTGTCTGTAAATACGATAGTAACTATAAAATCACTACATTTGCCATCATAATTTGGACAGAAATATTTATTCTGGGTGGATAAAAATTATAATGCGCAATGGGTGAACCTAGGAGGTTAGTTTTAGCTAATTAGTTACTCGTTGTATTTCATAGATAATTTAATATGAAAATTTATTCCTTGCAATGTTTCTTAAGACTTCAGATTTACTCCGAGCTGTCAGAAGGGCAAACTCGGAAGCTACTCATGTAACAAATTATATTTTTACAGCTACTGCCTACAGCATTTAAGTACAAAATGAACTACGGCCATGATATTTGGTAAAATAGATTTTGTCAAGAAAAGTTCAAATATTGTTATTCAGATTTTCACAAATTGTGTGGAAAATGTTATTGCCCTCATTCTCATAAACAAAGAGCTACGTTTATGATTATGGCCCATTTTTAAAACAATTGCACACTAAAACAGTGTGCTAAATTGTAGTTTTCTGTGATTAATGGTTACAGAGATAACAAAATTAATACTGAAAAAATAATACGCCTTGACAAGAGCGCAATACAATGTAAAAATATAAGACTAGTATCTCTGTAACTATTAATGATAGACCAATGTAATTTGTCACACTGTTTTATTGTCCAATTTTCTTAATCTTGAATTACAATAATGAATGTACCTCTTTATTTATGAAAAATAGACCATAAAATATTCGACAAAAATTGAGAAAATTTGAAACTGAAATATTTAACTTATCTTGAAGAGAACCATTTTCTTGAACATCGTGATTGTAGCTTACTTTGTACTTACAAGCTGTGGGTAGCAGCTTCAAAAATATCATTAATATCACATCAATAGACAGAGTTTAACTTTCCGACAGCTTGGAGTGAATTTTCAGTGTTAAGAAAAATTGCGAGGAATAAACTGGCATAAAAAATTAACCATGAAGTATAACCAGTAAGTAATAAGCTAGTTACAATCTACAATGTTCATTCATTGCACGTGATAAAGCTTGTCCACCTACAGTAAGTATTTCTGTCCAAATTATGACGGAAGTGATTTTCGGCTGTTTTACTGTGGTCTTCACAAACATGTGTCCTTAATAGGAAGTATTATTATTATTATTATTATTATTATTATTATTATTATTATTATTATTATTATTATTATTATTATTATATTCGTTTACGGCCATTTGAGGCCACGTTAAGCAGCAATTACAAATTACTGGAAGCTTTCTTTGCGGGCCAAAATCTTTGCATTCTTTCTGGCAGCCTCTCTTCTTTCCTCCGTCAACTCCCTATTCAGTTTCTGTTCCTTGTGGAAGCCTCTGAAGCTACTCTGTACTTTGTATGGTTTGGAACGTCTTCCCGGTTAATTGCAGAATGCTGAAGATCCTTTCTTACCATCTTACCATCATCATTATCATTATTATAAATCAGTTTAGCGTCCATGGTTGGTTTCTCCTTCGGACTCAGCGAAGAATCCCACCTCTACCGCCTCAAGAGCAGTGTCGTGGAGCGTGAGATATTTCATCGGTGTACAACTGGGGAGGAAGACCAGTACTTCGCCCGAGCGGCCTCATCTTCTGTGCTGAACAGGGCGTTTGCTGGGGGTACGTGAAGAAGAGAAGGGATAGGCAAGGAGCATGGAATGACGCGGCCGTGGCATTAAGTTAGATACCATCGCGATTTTTGCCTGGGGACGTAGTGGGAAACCACGGAAAGCCACTTCCAGTATAGCTGAGGCGGAAATGGAAACCCCTCTACTCAGTTGATCTTCCGGGACTGATTGAACCAAGTTCCAATCCTCGTACAGGTTTTCAAATTTCGTGGCAGAGCGGGGAATCGAGCCTGGACCTCAGGGTGTGACAGGTAAACACTAACCACTACACCACAGAGGTGTATCTTAACAGGAATTAAGAATTCAATTAAGTTACCAAGAGAGATGTTCGAGGAATTCCCTACTTCTTTGCGATAAAGGAGACAAAACTTGGTAAATGATTGATAGAAAATTTGCCACCTGAGCAACAGCATTAAATGTAGATCAGTGGTGATTAATTAATTAATTGATTGATTGATTGATTGATTGATTGATTGATTGATTGATTGATTGATTGATTGATTGATTGATTGATTGATTGATTGATTGATTGATTACCAGCCACATAGCCATCTTTAAACACCGGATCAGGACAGATAATCTTAGTTAAGCAATATTTGGTATGGTTACCACTTGGGTGAGTAGAAATATTAATAATTGATTTTACGTGTTCAGATGAATAGCTCGAGTGCTGTTAAATAGAGGAAGTGTGTCTTCAGCTCTAAAGCTCTGCACTCGGGAGGTTTGGCGCTGGTCCTGAGAATAGTTTTCAGTGGTTTCCCCTTTTCACAAGGCGAATACTAGAGCAGTTCCTTTTATAAACCACGGTCGCTCTCTTCTCCTCTTCTCAACATCTCAAATCACCTCCACACATCTCCTGGCCTCAAAGAGGACGTCACCCACTCAGAGTGAGTGGTTTTTTAAAGAAGACGACGAGCCTTCATAACCGTTTCCACAATAATACACTGGTATACATGCCTAACTTCGACAGTCGAAATTACTATCTGTAAAGTAATTGGAAATTCTAAATGGACTATTAACATATCTTACGAATAAAAGTTACACTTTCCAGGTTTTACACGGCATTTGAATGTAAGCAAAACAGATATTGTAGTGTTTCCTTACAAACCATATTGAATGCAGTTGTAGACGAGAGTTGTACTGTGACGTGTATGGATCTGCGAACTCTTGAGAAAGCTTTGTAAAAGTGTCCAAAACACTGGAGTAGGGAGATTCACCTCAACTTTAAAGTTTGTCCTGGTGGCTTATTCACTGACATAAAAGGCTAAATTTAGAGGAAAGTGCCTCCATTTAAGAACGAATGGTACACACAGATTCAAAGGTGGTAAACCTATCCCTGGAATATAAACTCTCCTTCCTGAATTTCCACATTTTTGTCTAGCTTCCGTAAATTTAATCTCGTTACATTGCACAATTGTGTCATACAGATTGAGCATTTTTTTTTAAGAATTCACTGATATTAACGAACAGGATCAAGTGGATGCTTAAAAGTGACACCAGAGGAGTATGCAACCCAACAAGCCTATCTGTAAGTTGGTTGCATTCCAAAGTAATTTTGTCAGAGAAAAATTGTCTTTCCCATTGTTATTGACATTTTGGGAAAACTGATATTATCAGGTTCTTTTTCCATAAAATAACAAGTTTGACCATCACGTCACGGATATCATCTGAAATGCTTGAATGAGATTTTCTATTTAAGAGCGTTTCATCCAGGAATTAGAACACTCAAATGCTCGTTAGGAAGGAAAACTGCAACGCGTCTCCTTGTGGCCTTACGTATAAGTTGGGTAGATTTTCATCTCGTAATATGCTAGCCTATTATTATTAGGAAATAATGGAAGCATTCTGCTTTTTATTCCCCTTCTTTAAAGAACTGTCATTAAATAAAACCATACAACCCCCTAATGCAACGTGGACAAACATCAGAACACTCTAGCCCCAATAACACACCACATTTTCCCCTCCCTCCATGGTCAGTCAATCCGTCAAACACACGTGAGCAAAAAAAATAAGGGGTGGGGTGTAGGATTTGGGGTAGAGTGGAGGGAGAGGATTAGGGGAATATATGTACCTCCACCGTCATGCCATGACCCTCCCTTCTTTCTTTCCCCCATCCTCCACAAATGACCACCCCGCGCTTCTGGCACTTCAAGTTATTGCGACTACCCTCACACATTTCACTCTCCACCCCCCCCCCCCACTCTTCAACACAATTACTCACGTACGTCCAACCACCCCACCCTGCTACACCTCCCCTCAGCTCTAGTGTGACCACTTCACTTTCAACAACTCGTGTTTCTACACACTTTTCAACACTTGTCATATTTCCGGGCTACATTCTATGTTAATATATATATCGTCGTTACCCTCTGAGTACGTGTTGTTAATGATCTACAGCCCTTTAAAACACATTGAGTATTTTGTTCAGCTAGTTCATCACCTAAAGCCCAGCCCAGAAGTGAAGAAGCTAATTCATGGAGGGAAATTTAAAAGGAGCCAAACTTTGGGAACTTAATTGTTTAAATGTTCCGTATTTCATTCGAATATAGTTGAATTGTACGCCAGGCCATCCATAAAATAAGTCATTTTATACACTTTCAAGAAGTTTCCATTTTTAAATATATTTATTTATTTATTTATTTATTTAAATTTCTCACATAACAGGATGTATCGTTTCCAATAACACTTTACCTACATATGAAATGTCTTTCCCTAGTATAATGTTCTAAATTCCACAAATAAAAGTAATATTTTTTTATTGCAAGTTGCATTACGTCGCACCGACACAGATAGGTCTTATGGCGACGATGGGACAGGAAGGAGCTAGCAGTGGGAAGGAAGCGGCCGTGGCCTTAATTAGGTACAGCCCCAGCATTTGCCTGGTGTGAAAATGGGAAACCACGGAAAACCATCTTCAGGGCTGCCGACAGTGGGGTTCGAACCCACTGTCTCCCGAATACTGGATACTGGCCGCAATTAAGCGACTGCAGCTATCAAGCTCGGTAATAATAATAATAATAATAATAATAATAATAATAATAATAATAATAATAATAATAATAATAATTGTACCGGGAGGTACACCTCAACCCCGCACATATAAAGGAAGCGCCATAAAGAACGCTATCTCTCATACAAATCTTGAAACAGTTGGGACATTGACCAGAAGATGTCACCATTGAATTATGGAGTAATTGTGTTATTGTGAAGTAGCCTAAGCTGCCTGTATTTATTGGTTTTGTTGTGGTTTACGTCAAGAAGTTTGAACTTTCTTTTCATAGATGTCGTTACAAAACTGAGGTAATGCACTCAGGTGCAAGGTAAAAGAATTAATGATTTAAATAAGTTCTGTGTCATTATGTTTTCTCAACTAAATCAACTTTCATTTATTTTGTTATTTCAAGGTTTTGCAACACTTAATTCTCATTCCGCCAGTTTTTTTTTTTATCTGGCCAATCACTGATTATCTGTAAATATTTTTCAGCCCATCACTGGCTTCTTGTAGGAATTTGGTTTACCCAATAAAAATGAGAGGGTGTGTCCGGATTTAGTCCAGAACCATCTCGAGCCGTCCACTCGGGTATATAAGCTGCGGCCTTTTCAGGCTACCTTGTCTTTTGATCGCATATTTCTGAGGGTGTGTGTGGTTAAGACAGGAGGCGGGGCGCCTCATTCTTTGCCAGGCAGTTAAACAGCCAAGGTAATGGCCACCAGTCATATCTCTCTGTATCTACCTCTGCAGGCTCACACGAGGAGAAGGTTCGAATTTCTAACTATATAACCTCCTGTTTTTAAATGTAAATTTTCTTTCAGCTAATGTAAAATTTCATAAAGTCAAACTGTAAATCGGGGATAGAGAGTGCGTTACCCTCTCGAGTTCCCCTTCAACTTAGTTTGAGGTGACTACGATTTTGTAACTGTTTCTATTTTCTGTAAAGCGTTTAATTAACCTTCATTCTAGTCACCTCAGCTGCTTGGGATTAGCCTCTGCATCACTGGGCCGAGAGCCCAATTAGGGTTTTATATGTAATTTTCTAGGCGTGCAAGTGTACGGCTCCATTCATTTTGTGTTCGGGCCAGTAATTTAAACTGTGTTTCCTTTCCACGAAGGCTCAGTAGTTTAGGTACTAGTTATTCCTGTGTACTAAATTGTAAAATTGCAAGTTGGGTCTAGAGAGGCCAGAAATTTGTAAGATTTTTGTAAGAATTTGGGAGCGCAGTCTCCTTGGTTAATGTTGGAGAGCATGTAAGCTCTTTTCTTATATTGCTGTAATATTAAGGAGGGCCTTTGGAAGGCCGTATTTGTATCATTTGTAGGAAGGTGCTCTTGTTTAGGGAGATTTCTTCAGATCTATGCAAACGCTAATTGGCGATATATATATGTCTTTTTTAATCTTTTTTTTTGCTTTACGTCGCACCGACACAGATAAGTCTTATGGCGACGATGGGATAAGATAGGCCTATGTATTGGAAGGAAGCGGCCGTGGCCTTAATTACGGTACAGCCCCGGCATTTGCCTGGTGTGAAAATGGGAAACTACGGAAAACCATCTTCAGGGCTGCCGACAGTGGGGTTCGAACCCACTATCTCCCGGTTACTGGATACTGGCCGCACTTAAGCGACTGCAGCTATCGAACTCGGCACGATATTATAAAGTTAGAAATTAGGGGAATCGGTTCAATTCCCTAGTCCTGGGTTTTCCAATTCTTGTATCAAGATTGTTATTGTATCTGATCTTTCTTTTCTTCACCGAGTGAAGAAGCTTGTTAAGTTAGAAATTTGAAAAGAAAGTATAACTTTCATCTTTAAAGTTTTAAGTTAATCATTGATATAATGGATAGACCCATTCCACCCAGCACCTTCTTTCACCTCGTTCTGCTCCACAAAAACACGGTAATAATAATAATAATAATAATAATAATAATAATAATAGTAATAATAATAATAACAACAACATCTAGAGGACCCATGCTGGTCCGTAGCATCCGCTGTAACTAGGTCAGAAAACGTGTCTTGATATATAAATTGATCCATGCGCTGCCCGGCTACTTTTTTGAACTTCACTGTTAATTATTTGTAAAGTGAATTTGCGTAGGTTTCTTTATTGTGACGTTGATTGAACTATTTCTTTTAATTTTCAGCTATTGTATTGGGTTTAAATTAAAGTGTTCATTTCAGATTAATTTGTCTCGCGAGGAAGTTTGCCCTTGTCGCAGCCAATATTGTCCCTGAAGTAGATGATCCTTTAAAACAAATAAAAAATTAAGTGGTAATTATATGTATTTACGTGTCGCGCTATAAATATGATGTTCACGATTCCAAATGACATTGGAACTCTCACCTATTAGCCTAGCGAATCCGATAACTGTGGATTCAACACTAATCTCTAAAATTAGATGGTATTTTTCCATAACTGAGCCACACCTAAGGCACTGTCATCAGCAAGCAGTAAATCTTGCTCTGACTGGGCGAGTTGGCCGTGCGCGTAGAGGCGCGCGACTGTGAGCTTGCATCCGGGAGATAGTAGGTTCGAATCCCACTATCGGCAGCCCTAAAAATGGTTTTTCCGTGGTTTCCCATTTTCACACCAGGCAAATGCTAGGGCTGTACCTTAATTAAGGCCACGGCCGCTTCCTTCCAACTCCTAGGCCTTTCCTATCCCATCGTCGCCATAAGACCTATCTGTGTCGGTGCGACGTAAACCCCATAGCAAAAAAAAAAAAAAAATCTTGCTCTGAGCAAGTGCATGAGCAGTCGCACTTACTGTTCTCTGATGTGAAGTCCCATAATTTAAGTGAGGACTTAGCCCTGCCGACACCAGTTTTTAATCGGTTAAGGAACCTCCAAACACTCCAGTCTTCATTGTAGCTATCCGGAAGATGTTCACGCGGCTCCATCCATTCTTGCTCTTTAGATTTCCACGAGGAAAGTCTTGCCTTATCTGATGGTCATTTCAAGGCCTTTGATGTCTGGAGGAAACTTTTCCTGGATTTCAGCTTAGATTGAGATTGTTGATGACCAAACAGGGGATGTGCTTCAACGTTCTCAACTACTACTACTACTACTACTACTACTACTACTACTAATAATAATAATAATAATAATAATAATAATAATAATGTGTTGTGGTGATTATTGTTTTAAGAGGAAGTTCAACTGGACAACCACCTTCTATTATCACTAGATCCCGGATTTCCACGCAAATGTATGTTTTTAAATAAAACAGTTACACTATCGAACTTCGCAAATATGCGTTTTATGGCTTAACAATACCGTGAATGTTTGCATGTTTCGGCCTTTTTAAGAGAAAATTCGTGCATAATGCATATTTCGAAGATTTTGATTTTATAGCGAATATTTGAATAACGAATATTTAGAATAAATGGATACAATATTTAGAATAAATAAATGGATACAAGAGCCATCTGACGGTGAGACGGCGGCCCTGGTCTAGAAAACCAAGAATAACGACGGAGAAGATTCGTCGTGCTGTCCACACGACACCTCATAATCTGCAGGCCTTTGGTTTGAGCAACGGTCGCTAGGTAGTCCAAGGCCCTTCGGGGCTCTTGCGCCATGAGGAGGGGGTGTGTTGTTTTACGTGAGACTACAGTAAATGTACTGACATGAAGCTGCCATATGTGGATACCTTTAAATACGAGAAGGCCGAATTCTACATTACTCAGCCGCGTGTGCGTGCGTGTAGTGAGTGACTGCCGAGTCCAGTGAGTTGTTTTTATGAAGCAACGGACTCGGCAAACAGTAAAAGTTAATTGCGGTTCTCTTGGAATTTATTTTGTAAGTTATGTCCCATTTTTCGGCTAGTATTAATAACAGCAGTTTCATATTTTTAACAAGGCGATAGTCTTCTAAGATGAGTAGTTTCCATGATAATACCTGTAGAGCGGTTGTATGGGTAAAAGTATTGTAGTCAATGAAACATATAAATACTGGAATAAATAAATGACACGAAATCAAAATGCGGTGATAAATTTAGAATAAATGGATACAAATGATTGCGTCCGGCCCCATAGCTAAATGGTTAGCGTGGTGGCCTTTTGTCACAGGGGTCCCGAGTTCGATTCCCGGGAGGGTCGGGAATTTTAACCATCATTGGTTATTTTCGCTGACAGGGGGGCTGGGTGTATGTGTTGTCTTCATCATAATTTCATCCTCGTCACGATGCGCAGGTCGCCTACGCGTGTCAAATCAAAAAGACCTGAACCTGGCGAGCCGAACATGTCCTTGAACACACCCGGAACTAAAAGCCATACGCCATTTCATGGTAATATAAAACCATCATCATATTATATTTGGAACGCGAAATCAGTTCATTCTGCTCAACGAATACTCGCCTGACAAATCTACACACCCATAATGTCCCCAACATTTCTTGTGAGAGCATGAGGAGAATAGGGGTGCCTTCGTGGCTCGAATGGCAGCGCGCCGGTCTCTCACCGCTGGATTTCGTGGTTCAAATCCTGGTCAATCCAAGTGAGATTTGAGCAGGACAAAGCGAAGGCTGGACAGGTTTTTCTCCGGGAAGACCGGTTTTCTCTGTCATCTTTCATGCCACCGGCAGTCTCCAATATACTGTAATTTTATTTCATCTCTAAGTCATTAATCACTGCCCCAGAGGAGTGCGACAGGCATAATTCCTATTCTCGCCGCTAAATGGGATCTTCATTCCATTTGTAACCCCATCCAATGACTGGAAACAGGCTGCGAATTTTCATTTGATTAGGATAAGAATAAGAGGATGAGGAGAAAAATAAATCGATAGTCTACTTGATTAATCTCACAAAAAATTCCATCAATTTGAATTAAAACTAACAATTTTGAGCGGAAAGGAATTTGTAAGCTCGTAAGAACGATTGCTGCTGAGAAACAACCGGCAACGAAACAGGGCTCACCTCAGCGCATTCTTCGGAGTACGTTTCACCCCACATGGTGGTGTTGCTTTCATCAAAGTGTGGGCTGTGTGCACACTCAATACTATCGGCCCCTTTCACTTTTTTTACAGCCGTCTCAAGCACGCATGTGACAGCCAAATGGACAGGACAATACACCTCCAAACGCCTGCAGGCCTCCGACAATACATCACACGCATGCTGTTCAAGTTTCATAATGGTTAGGGGGGGAGTAAACCTGAGGGAAGGGAAATGCGTCCTCCCCACTAAGTGTACTGCAGATTTCCTTATTGCTTCTCAGCGTAAAGCGTTCTCCCGAGACACGCCTGAAACGCGATAAAGTCGACATCACCGTCGAGGGTTCACTCGGCGTGGATGACATTACATGGCTTACCAGGATTTACCAGCGTGAATCATATCCTCCCGGTCGAAAAATTTACAATAAACAAAATATCTATAACCGTTAGTATCTTCCTTCTGCCGAAACTAGACCTCATTCTGATTAATAAATTCGTAAACTAGTTGACAAACGAAACAACTTAATTAAAATACAATGACATGTTTTGTTCTTAAAAAAAATCATCAGATTCTATCAAATCACACTCACATATTTCGATACGTAACTGTATCTCTGTTTAAACATTTAGGAACTCAAAATAATCTGGAACTTGTCTTAATGATGCCCTGCTTTGTCTCCAAACAAGGATTTATTAAACAAAACATTTATACATTTCTAAACTTGTCATTTTATTAAGACCTAAGAATTATAACTTGACTGGGTCGAAAATGGAAACAGATGCCATCAAATATTGCGAAAAATATTAGGAACTGCTAATTAAATTAATATATGGTTTCAGGATCACTTAAACTACAATACTTAATTTTTAAGCAAATACAAATGTTTTGGGAATGATGTCCTGAAAAGCGATTTATTAAACCGTACCAATAAATATATCACATATCATCCACATATAAGTACTCTTAAACTCCAGTTAAACGACCGAACCGGCCTGCAGTAGAACTAACATGGGCCCAGAGAACTAGATTTGGATTATTAAACTACGCATCAATTTCAATTTGATTTGTTTCAACTCAAGCGATGTTATCCCTGCCTTTGTGCTCCATATTTCATTTCATTAAATTTTATGTTTTATTTATGTGACTTATTCACTTGCTTTCCTTTCTTTCACTTTTCCATGTTTCCTTTTCTCTATCCATTACTTTCTGCGTTTTAATAGTTTCTTTGCATTTGCTTTTGTTTCGTTTTCCACTTTCACTGCTTGTTTGCATTACCTTGGTTTTCATTTTGTCATTTTACCTTTGCAATTTATTTTCATTTTTAATTCATGTTTAATATTTCCATTTCCATGCCTTTAATTTTGTTTTGTTTCGTTCCTCGGTTCTTTCTACTTTGAAACTATAATAATTTCGTTGCAAATTTTGTCTTATTTTCTTCTTTGTCCTCTCCATCTTTTAGCTCATGGCTTCATGGTTTTGTATGTCCTATTCTTCCTATTTTCTTTTTGTTTCCCTATTTCTTTGCAATTTTGTTTTATTTCATTTTGTTTTCGTTTTTCATTTGCATTTTACTTCGTTTTCTTTACGTAACTTCATCCCTTGCTTTGGTATCTTTCACTTTTTCCATGTTTTGCTTTCCAAATTTTGTATTTTCTTCGCATTTGCTTTCCTTTCCCCACTTTCATGTATGTTTGAATTTATTTGCTTCTATACCTTACATTTATCTCATTTTAACTTTGCAATTTTTTAAATTTCATTTTTAATTCATGTTTGACGTTTCCATTTCTATGCTTTAAATTTTGTTTTTCTGTTTCGTTTACCAGTTTTTTTGTTTTTTGTTTAAAAATGTTGGTCTCTTTCTTTTGCGCTCTTCCTGTTCATCTTTTACTCATGGTTTCATGTTCGTGTAGTTCCTGTTTTGTTTCAGTTTTCTCTATTTTTTACAGTTTTATAGATTGTTTTAAACTCTTGGCCCCATCCGCTAGTTTTTTTGGTTTTTGTCTTTGATACACTCTCGTAATTTTGTTTTTATTTTCGTTTCTTCATTTACATTTTATTTTGTTTGTTTTCATTGCTTTGTTTTCTTCATTTATATTTTAATGCTTTTTCTTTTCTTTCTCTGATTGTCATATTTTCTTTGTAATTTTCTGTTTCTTATTTATTTTCTTTTTAACATGTCCTTCGTTAATTTCATCTCATATTTTATAATTATTGTTTTTAGATTTTCCAAATCATTTTCGTAATTTTGTTTGTCTTTTTTCACTTTGTGTCTTAGAGACAGAGAGTGAACGAATAAATGAAAGATAGCGAGACAAATAATTTATTTTGGATTAGTTCCCTCACATTTTCAATTTTGTCGGTAGACAACTTTTCCTTGATCCAGGCAATATATCTAGATCCATGCTCAAATAGAGAGCACTGCCCTACCAAATGAAGCATGTGCTGCTGGTGCTTTAAGGATTGACTGGCAGCTGTAGTCTGTGTTGACGATTCCTTGGGGACCACTTGCACGGCAAGGAGAGAGGGGAAGCATAGACCACAGCAGGGTTCTGTTAATGGTATCAAGGCCTCATTACTTGAACCAGGGAGCCTAGCTTCTTAATGATCTCAATTCACTTTGGCTGCCGTATTAACGACTTATTGGACACAAACAAGCAGGAGGGAGACAGGGAATGAGTGAGTTTCCTTCCAAACACACCAGAGACTTAGTGGTTATGAAGACTACACCTGGTTCATTACCCTCCCCCGTTCCATGACCACGAAATGTGCTCCAGTGGTGAGCACCGGGATGCCTTCTCTAAACTTTTTTGTGGGAGAACTGTTGTCGTTGGAGCTTCATGTAAGGAGGTTAGGAAATCTTATCTGCCAGCTACTCTTATTGGCTATAAAAAGGGGAGGTGGTGTTTCTGTGAAATAGGTGAAATGTTTATAAAATCTTTGTACTTTGATCTTTCGTCACTTGCGATGATTGTTGTTTACATAGGCCAAACAGCAAGGTCATCGGCCCCTAATGGGACGAGGTGTAAGGAAATGAAACTATAATAAATGTATCCACTGACTAAAATCTAAAACAAATATTATGATGAAAAGACGACCATGAATCCCAAACAGAGGATCCAATTCACAGTGCTTCATTCTGAGATGATTCTTTTTGCCCAAAGGAGTCCAAAAAATCTAGGTCAGCGGCCCTTCAGATTTTTACTAACCACTGGAAAAGCAGAACCTTGGTGTTCCTCCTATACTGGTACTGATCACAGGTAACTTACACTGATAGTGTTACTCGCATGGTGGTACTAATCACAGATAATGTAAACCCATGGTATGTCGCACATAATGGCAACACTCACAAGTAACACACGCCCATAGTGTTCCTGCCATAAGGGTACAACTCACAAGCAACACAGACCCATGGACTTCCTTACACAGTGGTACTAATCACAGGTGACACAGACCCATGGTGCACTTCATATAGTGGCACAAATCACAGGTGACACAGACCCATGGTGCACCTCATATAGTGGCACTAATCACAGGTGACACAGACCCATGGTGCACTTCATATAGTGGCACTAATCACAGGTGACACAGACCCATGGTGCTCCTCACACAGTGGCACTAATCACAGGTGACACAGACCCATGGTGCTCCTCACACAGTGGCACTAATCACAGGTGACACAGACCCATGGTGCTCCTCGTATAGTGGTATTAATCACAGGTGACGCAGACCCATGGTGCTCCTCACACAGTGGCACTAATCACAGGTGACACAGACCCATGGTGCTCCTCGTACAGTGGTATTAATCACAGGTGACGCAGACCCATGGTGCTCCTCACACAGTGGCACTAATCACAGGTGACACAGACCCATGGTGCTCCTCACACAGTGGCACTAATCACAGGTGACACAGACTCATGGTGCTCCTCACACAGTGGCACTAATCACAGGTGACGCAGACCCCTGGTGCTCCTCGTATAGTGGTACTAATCACAGGTGACGCAGACCCATGGTGCTCCTCACACAGTGGCACTAATCACAGGTGACACAGACCCATGGTGCTCCTCGTATAGTGGTACTAATCACAGGTGACACAGACCCATGGTGCTCCTCACACAGTGTCACTAATCACAGGTGACACAGACTCATGGTGCTCCTCACACAGTGGCACTAATCACAGGTGACGCAGACCCCTGGTGCTCCTCGTATAGTGGTACTAATCACAGGTGACACAGACCCATGGTGCTCCTCACACAGTGGCACTAATCACAGGTGACACAGACCCATGGTGCTCCTCGTATAGTGGTACTAATCACAGGTGACACAGACCCATGCTGCTCCTCACACAGTGGCACTAATCACAGGTGACACAGACCCATGGTGCTCCTCGTATAGTGGTACTAATCACAGGTGACACAGACCCATGGTGCTCCTCACACAGTGGCACTAATCACAGGTGACGCAGACCCATGGTGCTCCTCGTATAGTGGTACTAATCACAGGTGACGCAGACCCATGGTGCTCCTCGTATAGTGGCACTAATCACAGGTGACGCAGACCCATGGTGCTCTTCACACAGTGGCACTAATCACAGGTGACACAGACCCATGGTGCTCCTCACACAGTGGCACTAATCACAGGTGACACAGACCCATGGTGCTCCTCGTATAGTGGTACTAATCACAGGTGACGCAGACCCATGGTGCTCCTCACACAGTGGCACTAATCACAGGTGACACAGACCCATGGTGCTCCTCGTATAGTGGTACTAATCACAGGTGACACAGACCCATGGTGCTCCTCACACAGTGGCACTAATCACAGGTGACGCAGACCCATGGTGCTCCTCGTATAGTGGTACTAATCACAGGTGACGCAGACCCATGGTGCTCCTCGTATAGTGGCACTAATCACAGGTGACGCACACCCATGGTGCTCCTCGTATAGTGGTACTAATCACAGGTGACGCAGACCCATGGTGCTCCTCGTATAGTGGTACTAATCACAGGTGACACAGACCCATGGTGCTCCTCGTATAGTGGCACTAATCACAGGTGACGCAGACCCATGGTGCTCCTCACACAGTGGCACTAATCACAGGTGACGCAGACCCATGGTGCTCCTCGTATAGTGGTACTAATCACAGGTGACACAGACCCATGGTGCTCCTCGTATAGTGGTACTAATCACAGGTGACGCAGACCCATGGTGCTCCTCGTATAGTGGTACTAATCACAGGTGACGCAGACCCATGGTGCTCCTCGTATAGTGGCACTAATCACAGGTGACGCAGACCCATGGTGCTCCTCATATAGTGGTACTAATCACAGGTGACGCAGACCCATGGTGCTCCTCGTATAGTGGTACTAATCACAGGTGACACAGACCCATGGTACTCCTCGTATAGTGGTACTAATCACAGGTGACACAGACCCATGGTGCTCCTCGTATAGTGGTACTAATCACAGGTGACACAGACCCATGGTGCTCCTCGTATAGTGGTACTAATCACAGGTGACACAGACCCATGGTGCACCTCGTATAGTGGCACTAATCACAGGTGGCACAGACCCATGGTGCTCCTCATTGAGTGGTACTAATCACAGGTGACGCAGACTCATGGTGCTCCTTATATAGTGGCACTACTCATAGGTAACGCAGACCCACGGTGCTCCACACATATTGGTACTACTCACAGACAAGGCCGACCCATGGTGGTCCACACATAGGGGTACTAATCACAGGTGACGCAGACCCATGGTGCTCCTCATATAGTGGTACTACTCACAGACAACACCGACCCATGGTGGTCCACACATATAGGCACTATTCACAGGCAAGGCCGACCCATGGTGGTCCACACATAGTGGTACTAATCACAGGTGATGCAGACCCATGGTGCTCCTCATATAGTGGCACTGCTCACAGGTAACGCAGACCCGTTCTTAGTACAAGGGAAGCAACGTCATTGAGCCTGGCGCACGGCAGCTCCTCTCGGGCAGACGCCAGTCCGTGATACCGCGCGCCCGCTCCCGCTTCGGTGGAATGCACACGATGGTACTAATCACGGCCAACGACCAGACCCATGGTGTCCCTCATATAATGGTACTAATCACAATAATCTGATGGTTCTAGTTCCATTATCCCTTGATCGCCCCTGCGACAGGCAGGAGATATGGTTGTATTCATCGTCTGTGCCCCATCCACAGAGAGCTCCCGTCACTTGTAAACAATTTTTAATGTGATTTTAAAACACCGACTATCATGTTTTAGATAAATAATGACCAACCTGAACAAGCAGAACTTGAAAGAAGACGAATCTATAAAACCACAATACTTGACTACAGAGACAATTACAAGCTTGAGACTCTAAGCATCACTGGCCTCATGATCGGTGCTCGATAAAAAATTTCCGGCTACTCCTGTATTTCATGACAATATTTGAACTAAGTACTGACCTTCTCTACTCAATTGCAATAGTCGCATGAAAGAGGTCGATACCCATCTTCAGAAACCACACCTACCGGGTTAGTTGCCGTGCGGTTAGGGGCGTGCTGTTGTGAGCTCGCTTCCGGGAGATAGTGGGTTCGAATCCCACTGTCGACAGCTCTGAAGATGGTTTTCCATGGTTTCCCATTTTCACACCAGGAAAATGCTAGTTCTATACCTTAATTAAGGTCACTGCCGCTTCCTTCCCATTCCGAGGCCTTTCCTGCCCCACCATCGCCATAAGACCTATCTGTGTCGGTGCGACGTAAAGCAAATAGCAGAAACCACACCTACAGACCATAACAACCACCCTCAAGTTACCCTATTTTCACGTTAAATAAAATATATATTGACATTATTAAACAGTAGCTTCCTCCGTAGATCAGTGGTGGAGTGTCGGCTTTCGGATCCCAAGATAGCGGGTTCAAACCCGGCAGAAGTGGTCGGATTTTTGAAAGGCGGAAGAAGGTCCATTCGACACTCCATGTCGATATCTGGTGACACATTTGGTGTTTACCCGACAAAACTCATTAAAGCTCAGCCGCAGACGCCCAAGAGAGATTCCGCTTACTCTGTCTGCCATCCAGTAGGCGGAACTTCAAAACTGATGAGCAGACACCCAGATAGCGTCAAATTAATATGTCTGCACACGGTAGTTGAGGGCATACGATTATTATTATTATTATTATTATTATTATTATTATTATCTATACATTAAAAGAGTTTACTGAAAACGGCTTTAACAAATCCGTCCGTCCGTTCTACTGGACCGATTTGCTTCATTTCTATTTTATTCTCTCAGGAATTACCTGCCGGTGAATCACGAGACATTGATAGCTCTCTAAGTTCAGCCAACTTTGAGTAGTCATAAAATGAAATCATTAAAAGACGACTCCAGTAATTGCAGGCGAAGACTTAGCCTAACCCGCAATACAGTCTGTACTTAGCAGGTTGCTAAGCGACTAACACTTTCATTAATATTCTGATAGATGTGATTTTAGTCTTTAGTAATGTCATTACATGCGGCCATGTTTGATTACTACCTGTCAAGCCAGAGAGTACACACTTGATCGCGGAAGAATACTATTCCCTGCTAGATACTCTTTGATTCTCTAAACCATTCCCATTTTCCAAATATATTCAACAGATGGCAGAGAGTTCCTGATAACTTACATGCTGCTAAGAGAAAATTGTCTACGTACAAACAGACCGCATCATAACATATGACTTAGATTTTATCTGGGAACAGCTATCGAAGGATAAGCTAGCAGCATTAGAAAGAGTGAAGTCCATGTATCTTTAAAAAGTTCTCTTACTCGCAAAAACGCTCCTTCGAGACTAACCTATGTGCTCACAAAACAACCGTTGTATACAGAAGAAGAGCGATTAAAAGTATTATTGCCTTCTACGACACAATACCAAGCTTTACATCAAGAACTGCAGGGTAAAAACCGAATATATGGATAGATATTTACAAAACAGACGGTACGATGACGTCAATGGAAGAATTATGATTAGGAATTGCGGAATACCATGACGCGCTTCTTATTCAATGTTCATGAAACCATTGAAAAGAGAAGGCTAAACAATATGTATACGACAGGCATATGAAGACGAGTTGTCTGGCCTATTTATAACGAATAATCGGGAGGAACATGGATCCTCTGGTTTCTTTCTTACCCGAATAACACTTCTAAGGGTACGATCAATCAACTTGGGTTACTTTTCTTTGCATTTAACTTTCGTATTTCAAACTTCCTTCATTTTTGAGAATCTGTTCCTTTTCCTTTTCAGTCCATTTTCTTTGAGTTGATAATTTCTTCCTCTGCTGAAATCCTGCCTTTCCTGTCACTTCTCTGAAACATGTTCTGTTTTCTATCGTATCTATTTCAATTCCAGCGTTTTTCATATTCTGTTCAATTTCAATGAACCTCTACCTTCTTCTTCTTCTTCTTCTTCTTCTTCTTCTTCTTCTTCTTCTTCTTCTTCTTCTTCTTCTTCTTCTTCTTCTTCTTCTTCTTCTTCTTCTTCGTCTTCGTATTATTATTATTATTATTATTATTATTATTATTATTATTATTATTAGCGTAAAGGTCCGCCTCTGTGGTGTAGTGGTTAGCGTAATTAGCTGCCACCCCCGAGGCCCGCGTTCGATTCCCGGCTCTGCCACGAAATTTGAAAAGTGGTACGAGGGCTAGAACGGGGTCCATCCAGCCTCGTGAGGTCAACTGAGTAGAGTTGGGTTCGATTCCCACCTCAGCCATCCTGGAAGAGGTTTTCCGTGGTTTCCCCCTTCTCCTCCAGGCAAATGCCGGGATGGTACCTAACTTAAGGCCACGGCCGCTTCCTTCCCTCTTCCTTGCCTATCCCTTCCAATCTTCCCATCCCTCCACAAGGCCCCTGTTCAGCATAGCAGGTGAGGCCGCCTGGGCGAGGTACTGGTCATACTCCCGAGTTGTATCCCCCGACCAAGAGTCTGAAGCTCCAGGACACTGCCCTTGAGGCGGTAGAGGTGGGATCCCTCGCTACGTCCGAGGGAAAAACCGAACCTGGTGGGTAAACAGATGATGATGATTAGCGTATGGACCCAATGGATCACGCAAAGCTCTAACAATTTTGTTTTCTGAGATGCCAAACCGCTCTCATCCTTTCTCCGTGGATCCTTTTTCGTTCTGTCCACTTTGCTCCAGTCTTCTTTTACACTTCGTTCTCTGTTTGCACTTTCCATCCATTAATTCTTTTCCTATAGAGGTTTCTGTCCGCGGTGTCAGTTGAGTTCATCTGTTTTTTTTCCAGATCTTTCTTCACTTCCAGTACGCATGGAATATTTTCTAGATGTTCTATGCAGGTGAGGATCTTGTGTGTTAGTCTACTTGCCGGCAGTCTGCGGACGTGCCCATAAAATTTCAGACGTCTTTTGCGGATGTGTGCTGCAATGTTAGAAAGCTCTTCTGTCACCTTGGGTGACCTCAATCTATAACCATCTTTGTTTTTCGGGGGCCGAGAATTTTCCTCAGGATTATTATTATTATTATTATTATTATTATTATTATTATTATTATTAGAGTTCGGATTTTTGTGCATTAACAGGTTAGAATGCAAATTTACTGAAGCGAGTAGCAAGTACAGTCTACCTTCACAACGACTATGCTATGGGGTTTGCATAGATATTAGGGGTAAGGCCCATCAGAACCCCTATAATTTATGTTACTCTTGCTACATTGTGGAAGAGCGGGTGGCCGACACTGCCTACTAAACAAACTAGTTTGCAACCTAACCTGTTACTGCATAAAAATGCGGGCTTTATTAATCACCTTCCATAATTAATTGTAGATAGATAAACCTGTATCCCATAGTACGTCTGCAAATGAAACACAGAAATTGTTATAACCTATCTGCAGGTGTTCCCGCTCGTGTGCGTGGGTATTTCAGGCCATGGCTAAGAACGTAACAGTCGCTTTCATTTTCTAGAATTGTATTAAAAGAGCTTTGTAGTGCGGCTAATAGCGCGTTGGTGCGGTTTGGATGATAGGACTGGATTAGACCGCAGTAAGCTCTCGTATAAATGTTTGTTCCCTTCCACACGTAAACCAAGCTTTCCCTTCTCTGGGTTGGTCCACCAGTGATATGAGAAGAGATGGGTGTAGCGTGGAGCCAGGATTTAATTAATACACTTTTGTTTACGATTCTGTTTCACAGTACGACGCACGGATATTTTCCGAGAGAACGGTGGCTCCGGTGCTCCTAATATTCTTTCTCTTATTAACACAAGTCTGCGGGGAAGATCCCGTGGTTAGCTCAGTAGTGCCATCAGCTGCATAACCCGTGTTCCATTCCCAACCCTACTACCAATTTAAATCAGATAAGAGGAACTAAAGCCTTTCAATTACCCTTGAACGTCATCAATGAAATACGCAAGGGGTTTGGCTTAAAAATAAACATTATGATAAAGATGACGATTATATTTGTTTTTTAAAGAAGTCCAAGGGCTAGGTCATCGGATATGCAAATTAATACTTCAAAATGTGTTCATTGACTAGGATATAAAACGAATGGTGATGAGAAAGTGATCGTGAAGCAAAAACAATCAATGAATTTATTTCACAATGATACGTATTATCTAAAGGGGCCCAAAATCCATGTCACCGGCTCCTCATAATGGTACCAAGAAGGTAAGGGTGTATTCTGCCCGAAGGGAGATCTGAACCTCCGCAGTGGTGTGCCTGACCCGCAGTTTACTTACAGTTGTGTGGCCAGTTCCTTACCGCTCCTCCATTCCCTTACCCCCACCAACAGCGCGTGGCAACCCATCCAAATCTTGACCACGCCCAATGTTGCTTAAGTTCGGAGACTTCACGGGCTCCGGTGTTTCAGCACCGCTACGGCCGTTGGCCCTTAATGGTACTAATCACTGGTAAAGTATAACCACGGTGTTCCTCCTATAATGGTTGTAATCACAGGTTAATGTGTACGCATGGTATGTCACACACGATGGCATCACTCGTAGGCAACAAACACCCATCGTGTTTTGACATGAGAGTACTATTCACAAGCAACGCAGACCCATGGTGTTCCCCACATGGTGGAACTAATCACAGGCAACGTGGACCTATGGTGTTTCTCATAAAGTGGTGCTACTCATAGGTAACGCAGACTTATTCTGAACAGAGTGGAACCGACCGGTTGAATACACACGATGATACTTATCAGAAGCAACGCTCAGGCCCGTAGTGTTCCCCGCATCTGTAATGGTACTGTTGGTATATAAGGTAGAGCCATTGTTTTCCTCGCAAGGTGATACTAGTTACAAGTAATGTCAATCCATGGTGTTCTGCACATAATGGTAGTCTCAGGTTTCTAATATTATCGCTTGTTTGCGTCTTTTACTCAACTCTTATGACAGGCAGGGGATACCGTGTGTTATTCTTCGTCTTCTTCCCCCACTCATAGAGAGGGGGTGATTAAAAAATTTCGGAAACGAAATTAATAGCGAAAATCTAGCAGAGGTAACTTTTAAAAATATCAGATGAAAGTTAGCACAACCAAACACTGTTGCACTGAAAATGAGTAGGGAAGATACTAGCTGCCATATAAAGCTTGAAGATGAAAACATTCGATGTGCAGTACGATTTCGAGCAGAGATACATCAGACAAAGTAATAGTAAACAGAGTGACTAGCAGTTTCAACTTCCAAAACAGAGCCTCTCAAATGCGCGGAATATCTCGCGTACAAACCGAGCCGCAGAGGTTCTGTGCACTTTGCAACGGTCCGAGTTGACTCTGCTCGGACCAGCGTTTCGTCTCGGGGTGACTCGGCTAAGATCGGCTCGACTCTGCTCGGATGATGAAACGCTGCGGAGCAAGTGAGTGTTTGCTGGGGAGGGAGAGGGACAGATGGAGCGAACGAGAGAGGCGTAGAGAAAAGAGGGAGACAAGTGCTATTGCTCAAAATCGAGGTGTGGGGTTCTGCAATCTGCTCAACCTAGCGAAGTCTTATTTTGCACATTGCGCAATGCATCGGCGCATGCAACGGGTGAGGCCCTGTTCTAAAACCGCGTACGCATCGATATGTACACAATATTCAGCTTTAACGTCATGAATTCGTGGCATTGTGGATGCTCCTCGCAGGTAATTTTTTTCACGCACAGTTAAACCTATGTTTGTTGTGGATATCCACGTGGCTTTCCTCTAGATGAGGGTTAAAATCGCACGTGGGTAATAATTAACATTAAGTCTCATAAAACATTAAATGCAAGTAAAATACAGCGCCATGTCCCCTTTTGTTGTTTAAGCGACAGCACACGAGTTTAAATAATACGGGCATATTGTTATCACAAAGCAGTTGTCATGCTTCGTGCTCATTCTCACATACACAAGCAATTATCTGATGGACTGTTAAGAGTTATAAAATAAGGAACATTTTGATAGGAACTTTAGTTCTAAGCCTTCTTCGTATGTTCCATTCTTGATATGACTTTTTTTTACAATTGCATTTACGTCGTACCGACACAGATAGGTCTTATGGCGACGATGGGATAGGAAAGATCTAGGAGTGGGAAAGAAGCGTGCGTGACCTTAATTAAGGTACAGCCCCAACCGTTGCCTCGTGTAGAAGATGAAAAACCAAAGAAAGCCATCTTCAGGGCTGCCGACAGTGGAGTTCGAACCCACTATCTCCCGGATGCAACCTCACAGTCGCGCGTCCCTAACCGCCTGGCAAACTCCCCGCTTTATGTGACTAACAGTTTGCCTCTTGTTTTTCCTTATGTTGGATAAAGCATGCTCCAAAACACGGAAGTATTTTCTTTTCTTGGGAAAGTGTTACAATTTGGATACATAGAGGATGTCCTTAGAAAGTTCCAGTATTCACAGAAAAGGCAAAACGCAACAACAGATGGGTAAAATGTCCTATAAACATTGGTCACACACCCAGTATCTTTGGTGTTATGCCCCATTACCATTACTATCAATGACCACCATGTTTTTGATATCTTCTTCACAGCATATGCTCGATCCGACAGTCATCCATTCCAATGCAGCACTCTCGTATCGGTATGTTGGTAGTAATGCTCTGTTTTGTAGACGCTACGTACATTTCGTATACCAGACAATGGAGGTGACGCGAGAAGAGCAGTAGAGCGCATTCAAATTCTGCTTTTGTTTAAGCCATACAGCCACTGAAACGTACTAAAAAGCTGAAGCATCGTTATGATCCTGAAGGAAAACACAGTGTGGAAATCGCCAAAAAAGTCAAACGTTGTTCCATCTGCAGAGAAAGTGATGGTGATCACATTTTTTGACTGTTAATGGAATGATTTACCAGCATGCAGATCGCCCCTCACACTACTGTTACTACACGCCAGTATTGGCTACACTGAGGAAGCACATTGCAAAGACACGACCAGAGTTTTCTCGGACTGGGTGGCGACTTCATCACGACAATGCACGGCCTCACGTCGTAAATCAAGTCAAGCAGTTTCTGGCTCGATTCAACCCTACCTGTGTACCGCATCCACATTAAGGCTCTGAAATTGCACCCTTTTTATTCCCGTCACTAAAGGCAAAGTTTACGGGCATTTGATTTTAGAACTCTGAAGCAGTACTAAAGGAAAGTGAGGCAATTTTCAAAGACCTGACAAAGAATGGTCTGCTGCATGTGTTCAAGGACTGGCAGAGACGCTATAAAAAGTACGTTGAAGTAGGAGGGACTACTTTGAAAAAAGATCATATAAACATTGAAATGGAGTAATAAACATTTGTGAAAAAAATCAATTTCAGTCCTTGTTGATCAGTCTTCGTATCATTTATGGGGACCGCATACACTTGGCCTTTACATGTCCCCAAAGCAAAAAATCTATAAGGTGAAGCTCAGGCGAACCGGTAGGCCAAGGTATTGGCCAACCCCGACCAATCCATCGCTCATGGAATGCAGGCCTTAAGTGTCGTCTAATCCTGCGATGAAAATGGGCTGGTGCCCCATAATGCATACCCATGTTTGCAGTGGTTTGCGACCAATGTTTAGCTCGGAAGGTATTTCCGTCTTTAGTTTGATACGATCGTCTATAAATTAGTGGAACATTGTGATCATTGATATATGTATATTTACTTTTATTTTTACGCGACTGTACGTCAAATGAAGCCGTGTAAAACTTTATATTGTGTATAGCCTCTTCCTTATTCGTGTTAGAATTGTCAACTTTACTTACAGATATTTAACAAAAAGCAACAAGATATCTACATTCCTACTATACACATATACAAGTCTATTATACAATCACAGAGAGAGCAACAATATTCGAGAGCTAGATGATGCTTGCCCAGTATTGGGCGACGTCAATAGCTGCAATCAAGTCTTTCATAGTGCACATTGAAGGACATAAAACACACTGACATAGATGTTGGATCGTCTGCTGCTCTACGCAATCACAAAGTGATGATCACTTGAGAATCCCCACTTCTGCAAATTTACTTTTGTTCTGCCGACTTCTGTACGGAGTCTGTTAAGGGCTTTCCATACTGTCCACTTCTCCTGGTGTCCACTTGGAAGACTTTCCTTCGGCTCTAACCAGTTGGAAAGGTGGTGGATTCTTTCTTTCCACATTGTGACTCTAGCATTCTCTGCTTTACCCTCAAGGTTAACTGATGTGCGGAGAAAACGTTTCCTAGATTTTAGCCTCTGTGTGGCTGGGTGGTATCCATAGAGAGGAGGTGCTTCTGAAGAATATGCCTGGAGCCTTTCTTTGTTAGCTGCTACCTCCCTACGAATCTCACCAGGAGCAATACCAGCTAAAAGTTGGACCTTCTCAATGGGTGTAGGTTTCAGACATCCAGTAATGATCCTGCAGCTTTCGTTTAAAGCGATGTCGAGCTGCTTCGTATGAGCTGACCTGTACCAAACCGGGGAGGCATATTCTCCTGCAGAGTAGCATAGAGCTAGAGCTGATGTTCTAATCGTTTGTGGTTGTGTTCCCCAACTTGTTCCTGATAACTTTCGTAGAATGTTGTTTCTGGCAGCTATCTTTTGTTTCAGGTTTTGGCAATGTTTCATATAATATGTTAATGTGCGATCCAGCATAACTCCCAGGTACTTTGGTGTAAAGCAGTGTTCCAGTAAGTTCCCCTTCCATAGTACTTTGAGTTTCTGAGAGGCCTGTGCATGTCGCAGATGAAACGCACAAATTTGAGTCTTAGCAGGATTTGGTTTGAGTTGGCTTTTCTCATAATAGGTACCTAGCTCTTCTAATGCAGCAGTTAAAGAGACCTCTGCTTCATCAAAGGTGTCAGTTTGAGTAGTAAGTGCAAGGTCATCGGCATAGATAAAGCTTTTAGTATTTTCTGGTAATGGCTGGTCATTAGTGTAGATGTTGAAAATAATAGGAGCCAGTACACTGCCTTGAGGTAGTCCATTCCTTTGATTCCTCCATTTGCTTCGGCGTCCTTGGAATTCGACAACAAAGCGACGATTTTCCAAGAGAGTAGCTATCATCTTGGTTACCTTGATGTCTGTAATCATTCTATAAAATTTGTGTAATATCCTGTGATTTACTGTATCGTAGGTGGCTGAGAGATCCACAAAAGCCACACCAGTAATCTTCATTTCAAACCCGTCCTCGATGTGCTGGGTTAGATGTAAAACCTGTGCTGTGCATCTCTTTCATGGGCGGAAGCCACATTGCTGAGGGATTAGGACTTGGTCTACTACTCCCATTAAGCGATTGAGCAACATCCTCTCCATTATTTTGTATAGGTGGCAGAGTAAGGAGATTGGTCTGAAATTTTTGGGGTTCGAAGATTCCTTTCCAGGTTTCAGAAATGCGATCACCTTGGATTTTCTCCATATTTTTGGAATTTTTAGGGAAGTAAAGCAGTTGTTGAAGAATTTTAAAAGCCATGCCTGTGTGGTTGAACTGAAGTGTTTTATTTGTTCTATTGTGATATCATCTAATCCTGCCGCTTTTTCATTTTTGGTACATTGAATCGCTTTCTGTAATTCCGTTATTTCAAATGGCCGGGATAGGTTACTGGACTTCATTACCTCGCATTTTAGGATATTATGTTCCTTCTTCCTTATTGGGTGATTTGTTTTCCCATTGATGACAAGCTGATTTGCAATTTGGTTTGCCGTAACATTTGCATGGACTGGTCCCTTGGTTGGATCGTTGCTAAGTCGTTTGAGAAGCTTCCAAGCCTTTCGGCTATCCTTTGATATGCCTGTTTCCTCCATAAGTTTCATCCAAGCATCTTTCTTTGCCTCTGCAATTGAGGAAAGCAGTTTCCTTCCAGCTGAGATAGTGTCTTCACTTAGTGGATCTTCCTGAAACAGTGAAATATATGTGTTCATTTGGGCAGCTGTGTCTGAAGTTAGACCTTGTATATAGTTAACTCTGCATCCTCGTGGTATGGAAGCGCGGGAAGCTTTCTTCACAGCTTCAACAAACTGATCATAAAACTCTGGTGTTGGGTGGATATCTGATATTATTTTATCAAGGGTTGAGCTGAACTTCTCCCAGTCTGCCTTTTTTGAAATTATATCTCCTTCGAAACGGAACTTTTATTGGTTGAATTGCAGAGAAAAGTTGACACATTATGGGCCGATGCTGGGTATTTGGAATGGGATTGCACATTGATTTCACACATTGCTGTGCCACGTGTTCACTCACAAATATCAGGTCTGGGTTGAAGCCTCGTCGCCATCTACTGCTGTTAAAGGATGGAGGTAGTTTGGGGTCATGAATAAGTTGTAATTGGTAATCAGCCCATTCTAACACAGCTTCTCCATTATCATCATCATCTGTATATCCCTATGCACTGTTATTGCTGTTGAAGTCTCCAACCACAAAGTTTGTCTTTTGCTTGAAGTAGTTATCTGTAATTTTAAAGGAGAAATCGACATTTGGTGGTTTGTAGACGCCCGAAACGGTGCAGTTACTGAGTTCCACAGTTATTATCTCGATTTGATTTTCATTGGTATTTATAGCCTATGGCTTTTAATGCCGCAATTGCCCGAAGACATGGTTTACTCAACAGTGGGTATTTTCTTTCCCCGGTACATCCCATGGGGATGAGCTTCATGTACTGATGTTATTTATAATTGACTTTACATAGCACCGACATATATTAATACCTTGGCAGCCATGGGAGAGGAAAGAGGTGGGGTTGGAAATTTAACTTCCGCGGCCTGACGTACAGCCCAGCCCAGCATTTGCATGGTGTGATGGTGTGAAAATAGGAAACCATGGGAAACTACGTTCAGACCTGCGGAAGGTGGAATTCGAATCCACAGACTCCCTAATGCAAGCTCACATCTACGCGACCCTAACCGTACGATCAACCCACTCAGTCTAGTACTAGTAAAATTATGAATTTGGAAATGGGTTATTGTTGTACAAAGCTGTATGAGACATTTCTTTGTTCGTAAATTTTTAGAATGATAAGTAGAAATGGATTGAAACAGAGTACCGTACAAAAACTAGAATGAAGAGGTGCATAATTAATCAAACCTTATTAATGCGGCACGTTCATAGACTGCAAGTAGCAACTTTGATCATACCTGGAAAAAGAGAAGAAACTGATATTAGTTTTACATAAATTTTATCACATCTAATTGTAGAATAATCAAACAAGGTACACAGTTAATTCCATGATAATTCATATTGTATTTACAAGCAGTCATACTTGCTGTACCCTTTGTAAAACACCAATGCCGACTGCAGACGGGTAACACCTCTCATTTCACAAGCGACACTCGAGGATAAGCTCTGCTGTACACGCAACAGACTTTCCCTTATCACATGGACATGAATCTAGCGAGAAGATAATCTTATCAACACACTTTTGTTGAGGATACTATCTCACGATGCTTTGATTTATTCTGAGAGACTGATGGTTTTCGGTCGCCATCTCAGGAGAAATCGTAATATTCTTCCTCCTATTAGTGAGTACATTGGGCTGAAGAAATATCCAATGTGTTCATTCTGAAGCAACTTAATATATCAAATCCTCTTTCTTCCGGAGCCGATCAGATAATTCTCCAGTTCTTTGCCAACATCACGGGAAGAGAAGGATAAAATTCTGAATAATGCACCATACAAGGGAATATTCGAAGATAATAGAACTATGGAGAAGGACGGTGTGAAGATGAATCGGCCATGCAAGGAAATAAAGGTTACAGACCCCTTCATATGGTTTTGGGAACATTCAGAAGTTGTAGTAAGGATGTAAAGGAGAGGGTGTGTAAGTCCCTGGTAAGACTGCAATTATAGTATGGCTCAAGAGTGTATGGTACTCTAACCACGACTATTTTTTTCGAGAATAGGAACGTGATATCCGACAAAAGAGTTATGTTGCGAAAATAACTTTGGGATGGGAAGAGTTGGGTTTAAGAGGACAAACAGCTCCACCAAGCAGAATTTCCCAAGCTGTCATCAAATTCAGGAGGACAAATTCGGGTGAATACTCTTTTATAGGGAAAGGAATTAGGGATTGAATTACTTTGCTAAGGGAGACGTTTGAAAAATTCCCAACACCTTTTATATCATTTAAGGAAAGAGTAGGTAAACAACTGATAATGAATCTGCCACGCGGGGGTGACAGCCATAAATGCAGATTATTGGTGATTTGATTTGATTTGATTTGATTTGATTTGATTTGATTTGATTTGATTTGATTTGATTTGATTTGATTTGATTTGATTTGATTTGATTTGATTTGATTTGATTTGATTTGATTTGATTTGATTTGATTTGATTTGATTTGATTTGATTTGATTTGATTTGATTTGATTTGATTTGATTTGATTTGATTTGATTTGATTTGATTTGATTTGATTTGATTTGATTTGATTTGATTTGATTTGATTTGATTTGATTTGATTTGATTTGATTTGATTTGATTTGATTTGATTTCATTTGATTTGATTTGATTTGATTTGATTTGATTTGATTTGATTTGATTTGATTTGATTTGATTTGATTTATAGTTGAAAACCGTGTTGGGCCGAGGAGCAGAGTAAACGGGGTCACAACGCTGAGAAACGAGTAAAAAAATTTATGATTATGATGTTGAAGATAACAGTCATTAAACTTAAAGGAAAAAATCAACAGGCCTCACGTGTCTATCATTAAGTTATTTTCAAACCAGCATTGTCGTCATATCTGTGTACAATTTAATAGTACCAGAAGTTCGATATATAAATTTAGTAGCTTCGTTATTACCCAGAGAGAAAATTATAGCCGTTCAATGAAGCCGTTCTATTGAGCTACAGATTAATTGCACTGTTATTCCTTATCACAGCGTGTTCTTTATGACACAGAAGTATTCCCCTTCATTTCGATATCACCACCCTAGCAGCAATGATGAAAGACTATTAACGTTCGTAAAGGGCAGATGTGTGTGTGATAATAGATCACTTTGCATGCATTTTTAAAGAGTCTTCAATGTACTGTAGCTCGCACGATATTATTGTAGTAGGGTTGCATACCATTGAGGTGTGTGTATCTTACCATAATGAATTATGTCTTCAGCCTGGAGGCCGGTTGGATCCCCAAACAGCACAACCCACGATCTTCAGAACTGCCGACGGTGGGAGTTGAACACATTACTAGCATGCCAATTAGGAATTTGTTGTCAAGTTTTTTCATTTATGATGTGAAGAAAACAATCCTCTTTTACAGCTGATTTAAATAATGCAATTCTTTTGATGTTTAGGAATTGTGAGTATAATTACCTGTTATGTAATAGTGATGAGAAAAGTGTATTTCACAGTTTATGATATCATGGGCCACGTATCGATGTACAGAGGTGTGAAAATTGTTAGACTCTAAGAAGAAGACAAAAAATTAAATTGCCTTAGTTTAATTCTCTTTCTCTCAATTATCTTTCTAATTTGTTCTAGGGGATTACCTGTCTTTCAGTCCCATATTCATCATATTTTCAAAACTTTGTGAAATACTGTTTTGTTTAATATTACGTTGGGATTACATATTTCTCTTTGGTCTGTTGCTAATCATACAACATCAGCTTCTAAGAATTTGGACAGTAAATATCACACAGCACAGTGAATTATACCAGAGCTCAAGTAAAGCAAAATATCACAAAATCACTTCATGTAATTTCATTTGATCTAATTACTCTCAGGAGAGAGATTAAAAGTCTTCATCAATTGAATTCAATGTTCATAGAGAAGTCTGTTGTCTAAGATCGTCAGGGAAGTGATTGAAAGAAAAAGTGTTCTATCATTTACTTTAAACAGACAACAAGCAAGAGCTCCACTGCAGCACAAAAAGTTTTTTATGGGCAAGTAGTAGTACGTAATTCAACTGAAATTTTAAAAAATTAGTGGTTTGTTTAATAATTTCACAGTGGATACAAGATACTTTCGAGATTATTACTGAATAGAGTGGAAGAACAGCTTTAATCGAGCATAGGAGAATATCAAATTGATTTCAGGAAATTTAGAAGGTCTAGAGAGCAGATTTTTGGACTCAAGAGGATAATAGAACATAGACATAGGAAAAGAAAAACCATGACACTGGCATTTGTGGATTTCGCCAAAACCTTATGACTCAGTAGACAGGAAATACTGAACGTCCTGCGTGCCAAAGGACTAGATACGACAACACTCGCATTAGTAAGGGACACTCAATTCACAATTGCTCGAGTTAGGTTCCGGAATACACTGACTGCTTCGAAATTAAAACAGGAGTCAGACATGGTGATGGAATTTAACCAATACTGTTCAACTTGGTTCTGGATAAAGTGGTGAAACAATGGAGACAGTTGAACAAAAGAATGGGTATCTAAGATTGGATACAAGATCAAACACAACGCCACAGTGGACTGCTTGGCCGTCGCAGATAAGGCATTGCTACACGAGACAGAAGAAGATGCGAAGATTATGTTAGCAAACCTCGCCGAGTCTGCGGCGAAGGTTGGCCTGACGATAGCGTACAAAAAGACAAAGATACTGAACGCAAAGGACAACAGAAATGTTGGATATCAAGTAGCAGAGAGACCCGAAAGCTTCTGGTACCTAGGTGAGAATATAACAGTCAAACTACATAAATATAGGAGTGCGGAAGACAAAGCGCAACTCTTACAGAAAATACGATTCACGGCCAAGACGACTTATGGGAAGAAGAACCTATCGAAGAGAGCTAAACTGAGACTCTAAACTATGATCATCCGGAACGCTGCAATGTACGCTACTGAGATCATGACTTTGGGCAATAGAGCTTGTATTCGATGTGAAAAGGAGGAAAGAAAGATCCTGAGAGAAATATGTATGCATAGCTCAAAGCATGATATATATGACAAAATGAACGAATTTCAAGTGTATTACGGAAAAGAAGGTTGAGTTTCGTGGGATATTTGATGAGGATGGATGACAACAGGTTAACAAAGAATATATGGAATATCACATGCTTAACGGGACATAACTGTATGAAGGAAGAGGGACTGGAAGGTTATTGGCAAAATAGATGAATATCCAGTAACGACTGCGCAGGACAGATCTTTCTACAAAAAGCTCGTCGAATGTCACAAATGTACCGATGCAAATCATAGAAGTGGAAAGAAATAGGAAAGAATGAAGAGGTATTGGGAAGAACGAAGACGTGCTGAAAAACTCACTTGAGTGCTTAAGGGTTGAAACGCCGGGCTGAGTGGCTCAGACGGTTGAGGCGCTGGCCTTCTGACCCCAACATGGCAGGTTCGATCCTGGCTCAGTCCGGTGGTATTTGAAGGTGCTCAAATACGTCAGCCTCGTATAGGTAAATTTAATGGAACGTAAAAAAACTCCGGCGGGACAAAATTTCGGCAACTCGGCGTCTCCAAAACAGTTATATTAGTTATTGAGCTATAAATAACATCATTAAGGGTCGAAACGAATATAATGACAGAATTCACACCTGTGTATATACGTCAATTACCCTAACTGAATCTGGATGAAAATTGCGAATTAGATGTTTGCTTCTTTTTATCGTCATTTTATTTCTCCTCTTCCTCTATCACGGCACAGGATTATTGGGCTGTATTTTTCCGGCGTATTTTATAATTTCCCAGAGTTATAGAGGTCTGTTACTACTCCACAACGTACCACGTAGTGACTTCTAAAGCTGCAAATATGTTTCTGGAGCTGAGAATAATCTAGTGGAAAAGCCTAAGCAGACGAGACTCTACTTCCCCTGTAGTGAAGAGCACAACCCTTGTCTCCAGTGTATTGTGCGAAATGAGACGATGCTCTCCTCATCAGCGTCGCGGCGCCGAGAAACTAAGCAACAAGTAGTGAGGGGGAGAGGTTTCAAGAGGACGACGTGCCCTTAGGGTACAATCCACCTGTGTTCTCAGCTTAGTACATGCAAGAGGAATTAACACCCGAAATATAATGAAGCAGAGCAAAATTAAAACCATGAACGAGGTGTTTCCATACTGTGTCTTGCAACGAATCTGCATACAAACTTAATCTAAAGAAAAACTATTATCCAGATTTATATTGTTTTAATCCCAACGGAAGTAATTCTAACTGAATGCTGTGTCTCGTCATCTGCTCCTCTCTTTCACCGTATAACCAAACACTGAACAGAAAGAAGTGCCGCCGAACCTAGTAGGAGCAGTGGCGTAAGGAAAACAAGTACAATAGGAATAATATTGCAGTTATTAGTTTCGTTTAGTTTAGTAATGTTTTATTTCACCTGGCAAGATTAAGGACTTCGAGCCTTCCCTTCCATCTAACCAGACACTGAAATATACATATATTACATTGTATTATTTTAAATATTTAGATTGAGTACAAATTAAATCCATACAAGAATGAGTGATGGGATTGAATTAAGATTAAATAAATTGGAAATAATAAAAGGATAAATTCTTAAAAGTAATATCCTACATGGAAAAGGGAGGTGCTACATAAAATTCAGTAACATTTGAAAAACAAATCGGGTAAAATTTTTACACTAATCTTCTACCAGGACATTCATGACAATAGAATGGTTGTGAGTAGCAGAATCAAGCTTACAGATAATCCTTACTGATGCATAAAATGTCTCCAAAGTGCTTCCTTGAAAATGCGAAGAGCATTTTCGAGGAGGAGGTTCCACTCACGGCAGGCCATTAGTGTGAATAATTTATCGTCGATGGCAGTTCTATGGGTAGGTAAAGCAATGATGGAATTATTAGAAGATCTGGTGTTATGGAAAGAGATACATGCTTTTATAATAAATTCAGATATCCCTTTAATCGGATTCAAGTGCATTCAATGTTGGGTGACTTCCTAAACCATTTTCGAAAGGACACGCGCCTACAGTGTAGGCAACACGGCGAACATTCGTGTACTACAGACAATAAATCGTGGTTAACCTTTCTTTCCCATCATTTCATTCCACAGGCTTCAACAACAACGGGATTCAGAATAGATTACAATTTATTTGCTGTACGTCGACACCGACACAGATAGGACTTAAGGCGACGAAGGGAGAGGAAAGTGCTAGGAGTGGGAAGGAAGCGGCCGTGGCCTTTAAGGTACAACCTGATGTGACAATGGGAAAAATTGACATGAGCAACTCAATGTTGAAAACATCCTAGGTAAATGAGCTATGAATTTTAGGTAAATAAAATATAAAGACGTATGAGAATATATTGCTTATTGATTCCTTAAAAAATACAATCCTTTTCTTAATCATCGTTATACGGTAGATTAGATTAGCAGTTTGTATTTTCTACCATTACGAGCGCTAATATGAGTCAATGCCGAGTTTCACTTAAGCCTTTATAAATACATTCGGTGTGGGAATTTTTCAAAAAACTCTGAGGGTATTGAAGGAACACATTACAGCAAGAATTGTATAAAATAATTTGGCTAGGATTTGAATAGGAAAGAAACGAGACAAGAAACAAGCGATTTTACGCTCTTTTACATAACTGAATGTAAGCCGGAAGTGATTTTCGATTTTTTTTCTAAATTTGATAGACCTATCCAAGACTCACAATTTGAAACCTTTCCGGGCCATTTAGACTTTCAACTTTCGGCACAATTGAGGAAATTGCTTATTTTACGTTTTTCGTAGTATGGGGACCACTACTTTGTCGACTAAGAAATGTGTTCACGATTAAAACGGAAAAACTTCAGCGCTGCCGACAGTGAGGTTTGAACCCACTATCTCCCGAATGGAAGCTCACAGCTGCGCGACACCAATCGCTCGGCGAATTCGCTCGTTAATTGGGATTAAGACTAAGAACTCGAATTCTTTGTGTACTCCTCCTTTCTCCCTGTTGCTTTAATGCGTGGAATTAATGTGATCGTTGCAAAATTCTCAAGAAATAAGATGATGTTCCTCCTTCCTCATGAGGAAATACAGTATATCCTCATGAATTCTCTGCGAAGTTCCTAGCCATCGAAGTGAGTATTATCGGATTAGACTGGCTTGATAGCAAGAAACCTTGTGGCAGAGGTGATTATGCAACAAGTACGCTATGTGTGTGTGTGTGTGCTCTCCCTCAGGGCTCTAACCTCGGTCCAACAAATTTTGTGCTGACGCGGGGGCGATCCAAACAAGACTTAGAAGCCTTACGGGGTATGAAGTAGGCTGCACGTCGTGGCAGTTTCACGCCTACGCATGAGACAAACAGTAGAAGCCGGCTGATGCCACTTCTGGGCAAGAGAATAAAAATAGCCGCGACAGTTACCAAAGGAAGACTTACTGCAATAATCCTGATAAGAGGACTAAGTATATTATCCCACGTCACTAATTAAGTAAAGGAAATCCAATATCAGTTCACACATTAGATTGAAGACTCTATTGGATGTCTAGCTGGTTAGCTTCTTGATCTGTTGATTGGTTTGCAAATTGAGTACACAAGAACGTAATATAACCCTTGTTACTATTACCGTAACTTCGTCTTACATACAGTATGCATATCATTGGATAACTCACATCTCCGATCTGTTCCTTAGTTAAGATCAGATTCACTATTTTTACAGTCCTATCGCTGCGGAATTGACTCAACGTTAAACACAAAACAGAAAGAGAAATTACTCCCTCGCAGTTCTAATTTGTGCATATGGCATTCCGGTTTCACCATTAGATTCACTCACTGTGATCAATTTCTTTGTTAATATGGAACGTCGAAATTGAGGCGCAAGTTGTCCAGAAGATAATAATAATAATAATAATAATAATAATAATAATAATAATAATAATAATAATAATAATAATAATAATAATAATAATAGCCGTAGGTAATTACATATATTAAGTACCCCTCTTACATCATCCTCTAACCCTTGTACTTTAAAGTTATTATTATTATTATTATTATTATTATTATTATTATTATTATTATTATTATTATTATTATATTATTCCTAAACCATCGTGCAAGAGCCCCGAGGGGCCATGACCTACGAAGTGACTGTTGCTCAGCCTGAAGGCTTGCACATTACGAGGTGTCGTGTGGTCAGCACTATGAGTCCTCTCGCCGTTCTTCTTTGCTTTGTTTTTCTTTACACCGGGCCTGCAATTTCACCGTCAGACATCTCAATTGCAATCACGTAGGCTGAGTGAACCTCGAACCAGCACTCAGATGCAGGTAAAACTTCCTCACCTGGCTGGAAATCGAACCCGGGACCTCCGGGTAGGAGGTAGGCTCACTATCTGTACGCCGCAGGGCTGGAAATAATAATAATAATAATAATATAGCTAGTAATGATATTGCAGTAGCAGGATGAATGAAAGAACAGAAACTCACAGTTCACTCGTCCTGTTGAACCTCTTAACGATCTTTTAAATGACCCTGTGGTTGGTATTCCTCTGGCATCGTCCGGTAAACAGTTCCATTCTCCTAGAATGGGCTGTTATATCCGGCAGTTCAATGGCGAGGAATGACGAGCAGGTTTGTTGTATGAGCCCTTGTATCTCTATTATGAACATTTGAGGAGTAATTGAAACGCGAAGAAAGGAAAGATGGGGAAGATGTAGTAAGAACTCAGTGGAGGAGAGACAAAGTATGATGGTTACGATGAACATGGAGTCGTGACCACTGTAGTTCAGGGAAAGATGATAACACATGGTCATATTTTCATAAACTGCATATATATCTCTCACATCCATTCTGAGTGCGTTTTAGCCTAAGGGACAATATTATGGCCTTACATCACTGAAAACAACATCACAATTAACAGTCAAAATTTGACATTACAAGAGCTTCGATTAATTTCTGTTTTATTGGAAATACATATTAATATAAAGAATGTAGAGCTGAGAAAACTTTTGGCAGATATGTAAGACATGCCCAGACCAAGTCTTGCGTTCGTCTATGATAACGCCGAGATTCTTCACTTGTGATACAAAAGGAATTGGAACATTCTCAAAAATTTCTCTGGGAATGGGCCGGGATTTGGAAGGAAAAATACCGTGACCATAAAGGTGATACAGCTTTTTAAATAAATTGGAATCTATATTTACTGATGTGAAAATGGGAAACCACGGGGAAACTATCATTATTGCTACCGATAGTGGGATTCGACCCAACAGTTCCCAAATGCAATCTTACAGCTATGTGTCGCAAACCGCATAACCAACTTGTTCTGTGATCTGAGATATTCTATGAGCAGTAGAAGGCAACATTTTCTCTGTCTGCACTTTGTCACTTTGAACGTACTTCAGGGTAAACTTAATACTGTATACTGTACTGAGTGTAGTCTGTGTCGAATGTATAATGCCTTTGTTTAGTTGAACTCCGGGAGCAATATATTTTGTTTTGCTGCATAAAACTGAGATAAAGCCATTTCAAGAAGTGTTGTATGTAACAAATTAGTCTTATATTAACCCCAAAATTACAGCCACAAAGTTTGTATAGTGACTTACAAATCACCTTGTAATTAGGTATGAAAGATTCTAATTCACCTGCAAGGCAGTACGAGATCATTAAGGTAGAACAAGGGTGCGTATATACATGCATCAGTCAAGGTGATAACAAGCTATCTTATGGTAATATGTAGTGGAGGCTACGGGTCGGAACGGATGCAGGGAAGGATGGACGGACGGATGGATGGATGGCCGGTACTTCCGCAGTTCTCACCGGAGCGATATAACGTTAATGAAGAAGCCTGTAACACGCGGGTGGAACTGGCGTGTGCTGCAGTGGTGCTGTTTATACGCAACCGGACGGGATCAACTATTCATACACATATTGATCAGTGCTTTGTAATCGACTACCTGGATCTCTGTTCCTAAATACAACGAATAACCAGTTAGACCTAGAATCACATTGTGGAAGATCGTAACATGATCTCTGCAAACGCATCAAATGACAATAGCTCGCTCTAACTTCTGAGTTTGGGTGACAGATTCATTTCTAACAATAGTCTAATATTTTTCTTTACTTTTCTGGGTTACTCCTGCGTTTGAGTCACAGCGTGGTTTGTGTATGAAGACTTAATGACAGATTCTATTTACCTATTGCACAAAATATCATATTTAATTGAATAACAGTTGGAAAGATGCATTCTTTTGACGTAACTTGAGGTATTGAGCTGTAGAAATGGTGTGCTCAAGTTGTGGTCTAACGGCAGACAAAATATGCGCACAATAATTAATGATAAATTAGGACATGAAATCAAAACGAATGTATGATTAAACAGCTGATAGTGACAGAAAACTTGTAGTAGTTCAAGACGATAGTTACGTCGCAACCCACATAGGATGTTACAAGAAAAATCTTAATTGGAGCTTAGATTGCGTCGTCCACCATCTAGTGTCGAATGAGAGTATCAGTTACTGTAGACCAACTGTAAAGCTTGTTAAAATACAAACTTTCATTATTGAAGAAATCTAACTCTTTATTTATTTATTTATTTATTTATTTTATTTATTTGACGTCCTTCAAGTGGCGTAGTTATGGAGTTCGGCCCTCTCTCACGCTTAATCATACTTCCAACACACTTTTTGCAGATATGCAGTATTAACTCCTAATCTAGCATAGTTGAATTTCGCTAACACTCTCACGTGTATACAAGAATTAAATTACTATACTGTTCATTAACCAATATGAATTAATAATATTTATCCTTTGTCTTTCGAAGTAAGCTTTATAATCTTGTATTTTTCAGCATAGAATACATGTCCTTAGAAGGCTATCGTTCTGTTGTTAAGGAGCAGTAGTTTACTTTTATTTCGAGCCTGTTGTAAATCTTGTTCGATGCTTACACGCTGAACCCAGGAGATTTCAAAATCCTTCCGTGTAGCCGCTTTTCGAAAGATTCCAGGAGTTTCATCTCAGTAAAATAGAGCAGGACACACATTGTATTTTGTCAAAGCTGTAAATCGATTGATTCATTGCGTAACAAAGATGTCATTCTGTTCAATGTAGTTAGAGCTGTTCCTATACTGGTCTTAAAATCACAATCGGAATCTAGGGCGTCGTAATCCATCAGCCAAGGTTCTTAAACTTGGTCACTTGTTTGACTGAACGTTGGTACATTTTCTATAGCGGTCTTGTTCATGTAGGTTGTACTACTACAGTCAACAAGTTCGTGGACTGGCGCCTATAGTGTAGGCAACAAGTCGGACTCTCGTGTACTTCTTTGACTGGCACCTACAGTGTAGGCAACACAGTGTACACCTGTGCACGTACTACAGTCGATATGTTCGTGGAGTGGCGCTAACAGTTCAAGGATCTCACAGTTTTTTGACCTGCCTTTTCGCGACTTTTTCCCGTCGTGGTGATGAGATCGAGTTCGGCTTTATCATCTCGAACGTTTCGCTAGTGGATTTGCCTAAATTTTGGCAGAACTTGACATTTGCCCCTTGCGAAAACTACGATATTCTCAAGTTACGTCGCTGACATCCAACTACCTTTCACAGCAGAGACCGTAGTTCTGCTAATACTGTATACACGCATCTGTCTCTTGTTGGGACTAGCAAAGAACTGTCACGAACAACAATCTGTGGTACAAACTCTGCGCACTACATCAACAATAGACGGCCAGTCCACCTAACTTAATGAGTACTGCGAACGGTATACTGTACTACGTATTTCCTTCCGAAACAATGAATTTTCAGTTGTTAATCCTTAAAAAGCAATTCTTTCGATAACAATCAGAATTTTTCCAAACTGACTATGATATGTCACATCACACTTTTTTTAACTTGTGTGATAAAAAATATTATAATAAAGGGAGGAAGAACGCATTTAGTTTCGAAACTATTCCAAATACCAGACTTGGTTTATAGCTACAGATTTTCCCCACTGCTATGCGGGCACGATTCCAGTAGTAAATGTTGCAGTTGGGAATTCACCAACACACAATCCTCACTTTGCGAGCACTGGAATGATTATATTGTGGGAGAAGGGGGAGGGGGTCAGTTAAAAATACTACGGGATTTCTATCTGCTGCGACAACATCTAACTGCGAGAGTTTCACTTCATTATATGTACAATAATTAACATAGGACACCATGTGATCGTATTACTTACGAATAATATATAAACAAGTACACTCTAGTGGCTTCTAATGTGTGTGTGTATGAACATATAAACACGAGCCATAAATCATAAAGGCAGTATTTATTAGAGAGGCCTAGTGGGGAAGAGTCGTTGTGGTTGTTGGTGGAGGGAGAAATAATCCACAGAATTTCATGCAGATTTTTGGCTTGCATTTCATACTGCCAGGATATAATCTGTAATAATTATTTTTAAATGCATTACATCATCCTTTTACTTTTTATAGAACTTGGTGCTATAAACCTGTCATTGAGCAGTACATCGCCAGATTTTAAAATGCACAGAACACCCACCCCCCAACTTAAGACAAAATGTGTACAATGATTATAGCATTTGAATTTAACATTGGCCTACAGTGATTTTGCTACTGAACAAAACACGTGTACTAACCCTAATTTAAGTGTATTGATTGCAGGTCTGAAGTCCGTATTTCCTATTATGTCATATTGCTAAATCAATATTTTTAATCCTTATCATTCACATTTTGAATACATCATATTTAATACAATTTTCCATCAAATTTCGGCGTTGAAAGTAATGAGCGTGGTGAGAGTATCAATCAAGATGTATCAACGATTGAATCCTGGTACGAGGCTCAATACAGACAGAACATGATGGGTGATTTCTGCTGGTTCCTACAGCGATCAAGGGCATACCAACATAATCCGACAAGCAAACGACTCGAGTACTTTTAAAAGAGTTTTTTTTTTACTGCTTACTGCATGTTATAAGTATGTTCTTATAAAGCATTGTCCGATTCGTTGGATGAATGGTCAGCGTACTGGCCTTCGGTTCAGAGGGTCCCGGGTTCGATTCCCGGCCGGGTCGGGGATTTCAACCTTCATTGGTTAATTCCAATGGTTCGGAGGCTGGGTGTATGTGCTGTCCCCAACATCCCTGCAACTCACACATCACACATAACACTATCCTCCACCACAGTAACACGCAGTTACCTACAAATGGCAGATGCCGCACACCCTCATCGGAAGGTCTGCCTTACAAGGGCTGCACCCGGCTAGAATTAGCCACACGAAATTATTTATTTATAATGCATTTAAAATAATATTACAATTTGCAGCGAATATTTAAAACTGAACTATAACAAATTAGACACAAGTGGTCTACGGAATGGGAAGCATTTCAGCTTCACAAAGCTTTTTTTTTTTTTTTTTGCTAGGGGCTTTACGTCGCACCGACACAGAGAGGTCTTATGGCGACGATGGGATAGGAAAGGCCTAGGAGTTGGAAGGAAGCGGCCGTGGCCTTAATTAAGGCACAGCCCCAGCATTTGCCTGGTGTGAAAATGGGAAAGCACGGAAAACCATCTTCAGGGCTGCCGATAGTGTGATTCGAACCTACTATCTCCCGGATGCACACAAATCTGTAGCTTATGCTCTCTTACAACCCAACATTCCTCATAAGCCATGGTATTATAAGTTTCATCGGCCAAGGTCTAATGGTTTTAGTAATCTGAATGAGGCTAAATCATGGATCATTCCCTCCACATCTACATCGCATAGGAGTTTTGGATTCACTGCGCTGTTGACGTCAGTATGCGGATGGTAGAGATCTCAACCACATTTGGTTTAAGTGTGGCTTTTATGATGCTTCTTTGTGCCGCTTTCTATCTGAACTATGTTATCTACAAGTGCCGTTCCCGACCATCGCTGCTTTGGTGTTGCAAGGTGATAACAATTCAGTTCTCAACGGTGTGATGGACCTTGTGAGAACCAGGTATATAAGAATTTGACTGTGTGCTCATCGCATTATTTCCTGTGTTTTCTTTGTTCCGCTTTCCTCCAGGAAAAGAGATTCAGTATGGTTTTGTGTAACTGATGAATGTGGACGATTTGGCTTTATTTCTTATAAGGGCCGGGCTGAGTGGCTCAGACGGTTAAGGCGCTGGCCTTCTAACCCCAACTTGGCAGGTTCGATCCTGGCTCAGTCCGGTGGTATTTGAAGGTGCTCAAATACGACAGCCCCGTGTCGGTAGATTTACTGGCACGTAAAAGAACTCCTGCGGGACTAAATTCCGGCACCTCGGCGTCTCCAAAGACCTTAAAAGTAGTTAGTGGGACGTAAAGCAAATAGCATTATTATTACATTATTATTATTATTTCTTATAAGTACATTGAACTCGCTATTCACATTTTGGTATGTGTGCTATGAGGATGTACATGGAGGATGGGCAAATGCTGTTAGAATAACAGTCAATGAAATAAAAATTATGGGATAAAAAACTGAACCTACTGTCTGATGTTAACCTAAACAAATACAAAAACTAAATATGTATTTATTTATTTATTTATTTATTTATTTATTTATTTATTTATTTATTTATTTATTTATTTATTTATTTATTTATTTATTTATTTATTTATTTATTTATTTATTTATTTATTTACTTACTGCACTCTACAGGATTTCTAATCCCAATTACAGTGGCAAATATTTACACGTTTTTTTGTTTTATCAGTCTAATAATCTAATATATAAACTATTCTTATATTATATTTACGTTGAGAAATAAATAATATTACATATCTAATCCATAAAAGAAACAAGTAGATAAAATCATAATTTCGTATCTAAACTAGTCTAATAACCTAATACCTAAACTATTCAAATATTGTATTTACAATGAGAAAGGAAGAGTATTTCATATCTACTCTAATTTAATCTTTACACGAAGGAGTAAAATAAAAAATAAAAAATCGTAATTTCATATCTAAACTATATCTTTCTTCTAGTTCTAACACTTTTAATTACGTTTATGGGATAGGGCTTAATTTAGAATGTTAATAATACATTTTGTAGTTCAAATCAGTATTACAAATTGGAGAGTTTTCGCAGAGATGGTGAATTTTTGTAAAAGCAGGTTTAGAGGTATGCGGAAGTCTAAAGATTATTTTTCTGAACTGCACTGTTGTAGACACTGTAGAATGAGGAATTTTTGTGAGCAGTTGTTCTGAATTTTTTATTATTAAAAGTTATGTTTGTCCTCGCACTAAAGCGGGGCACGTGGAAGCTCAAGAGGCATAAAAAGTCAGGGTTGTCAATAATAGAATTCACAGTTTTGTACAGAAACTTCATGTCATCCTTTTGCCTCCTCAGTTCCAAGCTTCCTATTTCGAAACTTTGATATGTGCCGGTAGACAAAATTATAATTTTATAATCATAAAGGAAAGAACAATACTCACATAAACTATAACACATACACGCCCTAAAACGATATGGGTGACGTTTATTAAACGCAAACATGCTATTACAGTAACAGCGTTAGGGAGTGTTCCTTTCAGCACGCAACAGATATCAAGGCTGAGAAGAAATCTCCATTAACACGCATCAGTTGTAAAGTGCTGAAAGAAAGTATTTAGTACAAGAAGACACACTGTCGTTGTGCAGAACAAGCTCAGTTGAAAGTTTGTGGTGTAAACCTCTTTCATTGTGAGAGGTATCATATCTCACACACACTGTGCCACTATGGCAATTCTATGAATGAAAGTATGTAAATTAACTCCAACTAAACACTGCCGTGGATATCAGGCACATCAGTGTTTGAAAAAGCTACAAATGTGTTGTGAAAAAATGTCAACCTTGGTGTTCCCTTCCACACAAAGTTTACAAAGAGTGTACGCCTGCTAATAGATGAATGAGCAAGTCTGAAGGTCTTGACAGTAGGGTGCCGAACGAAGCCATCAAGATAAAGAATTTTCAAAAATTCGTGGTCAGCTATTGTGAACAGATTGCTAAGGAAAATTATATCTCAATGTCTTTTACATCTTGAATATATATTCAAATTATTATTATTATTATTATTATTATTATTATTATTGTTTTCGAATGTGTCTCACTATGGACCACATTGAGCATCATTCATTTACGGTTCTTCCTCTTTCGATCGGCCCAGTACTTCTTCATCCTTTCGGAGTGGGCTTCTTTACGTTCTCGTGACCAGTTGTTGCCGGTCCGTTTTTTGCTACTTTGATCTTGGAATCCCTTAATTTTGTTGATGATTTTTCTGTATTACTGTCTGTTGTATACTACCTGCTGTGATATATTATTTTCCTCCATATCTTCCTTGACCCCTTTAAGCCAGCTAGTTTGTGTCTTCCTGTTCTCCATGTATTCCAGAATTCGCTTTGCTGTTCTCTCTGGTGGCATTCTTTTAATGTGTCCGTAGAAGCAAAGTCTTCTCTTCTTGAAGGATGTTGTGATTTTTTCGGTCATTTTATATAGTTCCTCATTTGGTCGCAGTCTAAATTCTTGACCCACTTTCCTGGGCCCTAGTATCTTCCTCAAGATCTTCCTTTCTGTCTTTTCAATGTTTTCTAGTAAGCCCTTCCTGTTCAGTGGAATACATTCGATCGCATATAGACTTTCTGGTTTGATGACAGTGTTGTAATGTCTGATTTTTGCAGTAAATGAAACTGACTTTTTATTGTAGACATTATTCTTATTATTATTATTATTATTATTATTATTATTATTATTATTATTATTATTATTATTAAATTAAAATTTCAAACGGAGAATTAATTTTACATAATTTCTGTACATTTTCCTGGCAGCATGTTACATAACGATAACCATTGTCGGAGATGTCACAGTGAGTTTGAAACAATTTTACATGTTTTGGGTTCTTGTTCTTACAGCGACTCACTGCGTAACTCGAGGCACAACAAAACATCTGTCAATGCCAAACGCTTTGAGGGGAAAAATGATACATTGATCACGATCCCTGAATGGAGAAATCAGACTCTTCTTAAACTAAAGATGATGTATGTTAATTGTCTTCCATATTCGTACGAATTTGTAAGATAGTTTTGAGGTGAAGAACCTAATCTACGCATGACGTGTCCTTCTGGAACCATCCCTGATATTCTCCAATTATTATTGTTATTATTGTTTTTAAATTATTTTAACCTTAAATCAAGTTCCTCGTACCTTATTCTAGCGTACAGTTTCTGGTGTTTTGTTATATTGCTAGTCTATGTTTCACTCGATTAGAAGCCATGTTTCTTCTAAGCCACACTTGAGCTACATTATCATAGCAAGAGCCAAACAACTAGCTCTCTTAATAATTAATTACAACATTTTGTTTGAAACCAACGAGTAACTTCTCTGGTATACTTCACATGTCAAGTTACTCCGCCACAAAGTTGAGTATTCCTTCGATTGATATACCTGGATGAGGTTAAGTCATTTATTATACAAGGCAATGGTAACAGGTTTATAGCCATGTCGTTTTGACTATCACTGTGGCACTTACTGTTAAAGTGCGTGGAGCTCCCTCTTACGATTTTGATTGAACATTCGCAGCTGGAAATAAGCAGTGTGTATTAGAAATTAGGGTGGAATCCTACGTTTCGCAATTATGTATAAAATTACCAGAAGATGAACAAATAATGTCAACCACTGAAAGTATGTTTTATTGTCAGTATAAGCTCTTCGTTAGGAGACTAACAAATAGGTTATGAGTATATTTAGGGGTTGTTGAAAGGACGTAAAGGAGAGGGCATATAAGTTTCTGGTAAGACCGCAGAGTATGGCTCCTGTGTATAGGACCCTCACCAGGATACTTGATACGAGAACTGGAAAAAAATTCTAAGGAAAGCATCACGACTTGCTTTTTGCTATTTAGCTTACATCGCACCGACACAGTTAGGTCTTACGGCGACGATGGGATAGGAAAGGCCTAGGAATGGGAAGGAAGCGCCGTGACCTTAATTAAGGTACATCCCCAGCATTTGCCTGATATGAAAATGGGAAACCACGGAAAACCAGCTTCAGGGCTGCCGACAGTGGGATTCGAACCCACTATCTTCCGGATGCAAGCTCACAGATGCGCGCTTCTAACCCCACGCCCAACTCGCCCGGTCACGATTTGTTCTGAGTGATTTTCGACAAAGGGGTAATGTTAATAAAATGTTGCAAACTATGAGCTGGGAAGACTTTGGCGTAAGGAGACGAGATGCTCGACTATGTGGTATGTCAGTGGTGAGTTGGCGTGGAATGACGCAAGCAGAATAACCTTGTGTGCAGCTTTTAAAAGTAGGAAAGATCATAATATGAAGATAGAAATCAAGAGGATAGATTGGAGCGCGTATTCACTTATAGGACGAGGGGTAAGGGATTGGAATAAATTATCAACGGAATGTTCGATAAGTTAATTGAAAATATTTAACGAAAATCTAGGTAAACATTTGTAAATTAATGTAAATATGAGGTTAACAATTGATAGGGAATCTGCCACCTGGGCGATCGCCCTACTTGCAGCTCACTGATGATCGATAAGGTGCAACGAGCAGGAAGCTAACCTTCATGACAATTTATGAAGATGCATGATTTCATTTATAACCAATTATGCTATCCCAAATATGCCGCTATGATCAGGTATATTTGTACACTAAAAATAAGAATGTGTTTCAAAATATAGTGGAAATCAATGAGCAAGTATTAAATGTTTCTTTCTATTATGTGAAGGCAGTGCATCTTATTCTTTGTGCGAGAAACAACAGTGTTTCCAACACTGCCTCGTAATGGTCCTTTATAACGATCAGGGGTGAACCTATAGTACAGGTTTTTTTTTCAGTTTTGTATAAACATTCATTGTCGTTCTCTTTAGTTTATCATCTGATCCACACTAATAAAATTAAACCACCTATCACTTTGCGAAAATGAAACAAACATACTGTAAGTATGTCTCACGGTCATGGCCATCCATCAACGGCTGATAATTTCAAATGACCGCCAGCACTGTTGCTAGGTAACAGGAACTGGCCATTCATTTGTACTTTACATAACTGTGCGGTTGGTAGATTTTCTTTCCGTCACACCTTTCTTTTACATACAGTACGCTATTTCCGGTACACTATTTTTTGGCTAACTCGCAGCTCCAAAACAGGTTTATGTCAACATACAGAGGTCTGAAGGAAAGATGTTAACTGTTATTACTAGGGCCCGAATGTTTATGACAAGTGATATATTTGTTTTCTCATATTCCTTCCATGGAAAATACAAGTTAAGCAAGATTTTATCTACGATGACTAAAATTATGCAATTTTCACGGTTCATATAAGGTCATATTTTGGTTTGTTTAACGGGTTCTTTAGTCATTTTCCGGTAATTTTTCATATTATGGTCATGCACCCCGTGAAATTTCATATTTTGTCTGTTTATTCCATTTTCGCATACCTGCTTACAGTCGTCTCAAAGACAGATTTTTCACATCTCCTAATTGTTGTCCATAATTTTTTACAATTATCTTTCTTAAAAATATATTTATGTGAATGCGATGCTTTATAGTGCATAAACTCGGCCGATCATAAAAGCCCAAGAGAGAGAGATGGAAGTGGCAGAAATGCTAATGTTAAGATGGATGAATGGAGTTACAAGAAAGGATAGAGTAAGGAATGATTACATCAGAGGATCAGTGACAGTGGGGGATCCATAGGGAAGAAGGTTCAAGAAAGAGGGCTAAGATGGTATGGACATGTGCAGAGTAGAGGGGAAGACTACGGGGGGAAAAGAATTGGAAGCCTAGAAATTGAAGGGTCAAGGAAGAGAGGAGGGCCAAAAATGAGATTGAAAGACAAGGTAGAAAGGAATCTAAGAGAAAAAGTTTGGAAGAGGGAAGAAGCATTGGATAGAAATTTATGGAAGAGAAGAATCCACCAAGGCAACACTGACCCTACGTGCTGTGGGAAAAGGCTGAGATAAAGAAGAAGATATATTTATGTCAATTAAGAGGGTAAGCTGTATATAAAGTGAGAGATGCGTATAAAGCGACAGAAGGATGAGCCTCAATTGAACTCTAATGATTTGAAGTATTTCAAATATCCCCCAATAACATCCTGCGACGTTGAGCGGCCTTTTTTCTATTAAAAGTCCATGATGCGTAAAAAAAGAAATCGTTCCTATTTTAAAACTTTCAAACGTATAAATAAATAAATAAATAAATAAATAAATAAATAAATAAATAAATAAATAAATAAATAAATAAATAAATAAAGAATATACTATTGTAATTCTTTCTGATCACTCATCAAAACGTGACATTTCTATCTCTCCGTGCAGAGTCGAGAGTTACCTCTGGAATGAGTATTAAATAAATTCAAAACACCGTATTATAATAAAAATTAATATTATTATTTTAAAATTATTATTGAATGTGCTACATTTTAAAAGCACATTTTCAATATAATGTTAATTCAAACGGTGGCAAGATTGAAAGATTTCGAAAATGTGACCAACAAATTTTTAAGTCATAAATGCTTGCATACTTCTAACATTTTTTTTAGATCATAAACATCCGGGCCCTAGTTATTACAATTGCAACTTCGTGTACCAAACCTTACTTCAAAGGTTACCGAGCTCGATAGCTGCAGTCGCTTAAGTGCGGCCAGTATCCAGTAATCGGGAGATAGTGGGTTCGAGCCCCACTGTCGGCAGCTCTGAAGATGGTTTTCCGTGGTTTCCCATTTTCACACCTGGCAAATGCCGGGGCTGTACCTTAATTAAGGCCACGGCCGTTTCCTTCCACTTCCTAGGCCTTTCCTATCCCATCGTCGCCATAAGACATATCTGTGTCGGTGCGACGTAAAACAAATAGAAAAAAAACTTCAAAGGTTACACAGTACTGTATATACAAAATAAAAGGTAGATTTATATTTTCAGTTTAAAAATGTAAAGATTTTCCTTCCTCTACAGGCCATGTTACTTCGAAACAATTCTGTCTTTATTGTGTCTATTCTACATTTCTGTCACAAACGCAAAGAGGAATAGTATAAATACAGTTGTAACTTTTCAGTATGGTTAAGAAATTGAAAAAAAAATGTCTTCCTAAATATGATTTATCTACTTAGCATTGATAAAAACGTTCTGTTATCCAGAACTCATTGTGAGAATTTTCTTACAACTTTTCCTTGAAGAGTTCGCGAAACCCATAAATTCTCAAACACACTCAACTATTTCTTTCATTACGTACGTGAAGGTTTCTACTCTATACTACTTCATGCCCCTTCCTAATTAGCCAATTCCATGTCATGCCTGATTCAAATTTGGTAGAGTTCCTGCCTGTCTTGTGGAGTAGGAGTAGTGTGTGCGCGCGCTTCTTACCTGAGATTGAGTTCTATTTCCGGCTTTCCCAGAAAATTTAATCCTTGACTTGTAAGAGTATTTTATACATGTTCTTTCAAAAATTTATTATTATTATTATGTTGTATCCTCTATTATTTTGACTATTTGGTTTGGATGATTGTGATTTTATGATTATTTACGCTACATCCTACATCTATGAGACTGATTACGATGGACGTACTAACAACACTTCTCGTCGTACTGCCTGAGCCCAAACAATAGAGGATCTATTGTTGGTGACAATGGGAACTGTTCCTTTACTACATCCCCGAATTCTACTACCTCCTTCTCAAAGAAAATTGTATTGTTATGTTATTCCACTCTCTCTCATCCACCCGGTGATGGGGTTTGAGGGGGCGGGGGTTGTAACAGTATTTTATACATGATGTTCTTTCAAAGGAAAATATTATTATGTTGTAACCTCTATTATTTTGTCTACGGGGTTATTATATGAAGACATATTTATGTCCATATACAAAGGTCTGAAGGCAAGATGTTAATTGTTATTACAATTTTGTACAAATGTAACTTACGGTTAGATGTACAGAAACTTCTTTGCAAAGTTATACAGTACTTCCTTTCTACCGCTCTTCTCAACTGTAAAATCACAATGATCCAAATCAAATAGATAAAATAATAGAGGTTACAACGTAATAATAATAATTTTTTTTTTTGAAAGAACAATATGTATAAAATACTGTTACAGACTGAAGGAATAATTTTCCAAGGGAGATTTTCAATAGAAGTCCGTTACCTGAGTGACAGAACTACGTGCAAATCAGCTTTTCTTTTATTCGTGGTGAAAAATATAAAATAATTCTCGAGAAATTGGAATGTCCTCAGAGCTGCTTCGTTAGGCAGAAATGAGGTCTATTCGAATAAACCACTGTCCAAGGAACGTGCTATGAGAGAGTTCTTATTTTCTCTACGAGAATTTTGGTTTACGGCGTTTTTCGACCTCTATTTGTATTTTCTTATACTTAACGATGAAGCTTTTTATACATATTACCACTATATTAATTGTGAATTGACGTGCTGAGATGAACTTATACATGCAAGACGAGCAAAAACAGGCAGTCCTTAAATCAGAGGAATTAACAATGCCCTGTCGGGAATCGGACCCGTGTTGCCCTGAACCGAAGGGCAGTGCGCTGACTTTTAAGCCTTCACCTTCTTCTGACAGCCAGGTATTTCTCAGATACCTTGTGCAGGCATTTTCATCTAACGCCATCTGGCTGCCTGCTCGTCAATTTCGACGTCCTGTTTTACATTTGGCCTAATTGATAACACAGTAAACTGAATCTCTATATGGCGTCTATGGCTGTGTTTTAATGTATTTTGTCGGATGAACACCAAATGTGTCACCTAAGATCTTTTACGTACCAAAATAGTACGACATGGAGGGTCGAATGGACTTCTTTCCTACCCTTCAAAAATCCTACTACATCTGCCAAGTATTAACCCATTGTCTTGGGATCCGAAGGCCGATACTTCACCGATGATCCACACAGAGAGCTATTATGATAATATTGCGTGATTTTAATAACGTCGGAGGTACATGGCAGAGGAAAAATGCGGGACAAAGCAATTTAAAAAAAAAATGCCTTGTACGGGTGGAAAGTAAAGGCTTCCACTATCCGTAACCTGAGTACTTGGTGGGGTAGAGTGGTGGTTAAATCTACGTTCAGACGCCTTTGACACCATAAAATAACCACGTTCTCATTGTTGTTGTAGGGGGATGAACCTCAGAGCCGTGCACACCTAAAAAGGAGGAGTTTTCCTTTCTTTACATTTTTCCTTTTCTTGATGGGGAATCGAAGCCACCGAGCATGCTTTTACCTCTCCTTTAAGATGGACAACCTTATTTGAATGGAGTGTGGCCCACTATTGGTACACGAAACACGACTGAAGCCATTCCATCTTATCGAGAAATTCTTGCCGGATTTTTAAATTAATTACGCACCTGGATTTGCAATTAACATATATCGTGTAGGGGACAGTGTAGTTACATTAAAAATTAGGTTTGTACAGTTATCGTTCTGGAGAAGTACTGCAAGTCCGATCATGAAACTCTTGATACAGTAACGAAGTATAAATAGAATTTTGAAATACGAGGTGTGTACAAAAAGAAACAACTTTTGAAATAGCGCGCCAAGCGGCAGAGGGAGCGCGCTATGGCTACTGAGCACACGTAGCGGCAGGTTTGGAAAGCAAACTGCCATTTGCAGCGTTTCGCTCTCACCGTTATTTGGCGAGCTACAGCCGCTGAAGTGAGCTGTTCGTCGGATTAGTACCAAAGTGACAACTAAAGTGCTTGAAAAACAACGCGCGCCTCTGTGAGTGTGGGAGGTGTGTGTGTGTGTATGTGTGTGTGTGTGTGTGTGTGTGTGTGTGTGTGTGTGTGTGTGTGTGTGTGTGTGTGTGTGTGTGTGTGTATTTCAATCAAAATTTGTGCCGCGTTTGCTGACTGACGACCAGAAACAGACCCGTGTTGAAATCAGCTAGGAACTGCTTATCACTGCCAATGAAAATTAACACTTCGATAACAACATACCAGCCGGCGAGACGTGGGTTTATGGCGGTGTTATTGAAACCAAACCATAGAGGAGATTCAGGAAAATGAGACAGGGGACCTTCAAGCCATCCTAGAAAGTGCGTTCCAGGCGGCTATCCAGAAATGGAAGAAACAATGGGAACGGTGTATTGACAGTAGACGGGACTAATATGTTAGTGGGACAGTGCTTAAAATATTGTACAACAAGCTATAAAGGCATTATAGCAAAAGTTCGGTTTTTTTAAAAAAACATCCTTCGTATTGTCCGACTCGTTGGCTGAACGGTCAGCGTACTGGCCTTCGGTTCAGAGGGTCCCGGGTTCGATTCCCGGCCGGGTCGGGGATTTTTACCTTAATTGGTTAATGCCAATAGCACGGATGTATATGTTATCTTCATCATCATTTCATCCTCATCACGATGCGCAGGTCGCCTACGGGAGTCAAATAGAAAGACCTGCACCTGGCGAGCCAAACCCGTCCTGGGATATCCCGGCACTAAAAGCCATACGACATTTCTTTTTATCCTTCGTATTAACGGTTTACCGAGAGGTATTTGACTAACATTTTAGCAGACCCATCCTATATATCTCTAAATTACTCACTCGCTTCATCCTCTCTCTCTAACACTTTAATTATTAAATTAAACACTGATAAGAACCTAATTAATAAGAACATTAATTAGGGACTAGTTTCGGCCTGGGCTGGCCATCTTCAGCCTTAATGTAAAACACCTAATAACTAAACAAATGTACATGCACACAATTGACATAAAAACAAATGAAAACAAATATATACAAAGTGACATTAAAAACTGGGATGGAATATGAATAAATTTGAAAATGAACTAGGTTCTAACATCTTGAGTATGTTCATCATTGAGAATAATTTCAAGTATTAAGTATTAATTTATATACACACTTATGACTAATATGATACTAGTTTACAACATACTGTATATGTCATACAATTGCTTGGCCATGAAAGCATACGACGAGGTAGTACAGGACACAATTTTTATCTCCATATTAGTTTGCATCATACATAACATGGTGATTTTAAATATTTCCTGTTCCAACTTTTTTAACGACAAGCTATTCCGGTAGACAGAATTACATTAGTCCTTGTCCTCATGTGTTATGCATGAGTGTCCAGAGAGTAATAAAAAATAGAAAAAAAAGAGCTGTAAAGTTTGCTTGAAATTCGTGCAGCGTCTCTATTTAGGATCATTAGTTGTTAGTCGTGATGTCTTCATCTGTTGCGTACAGTTGTGACTAAATTCTCAATTCCAGTTGCACAGGTTCAAGGAAACTATACTAGACTTAACTAAAGTTGGCGTCTGACAGGTAGGGTTGGAGGGAGGAGCATTGCACGTGCCATTTTACGATGTTGCCACATTCCAGTATTCCCTTCTACATGCTCTTACCCCTCGCTTCGGGCTCACTTGTTCCCTCCTTCATTCTGACCGCTGTGATCTGTTGTAGACCACCTGGCCAGGCGGTGTCGTCCCATTTGCGATCACTCTTATACAAACAATCAGGTTCTTATCAGTGACAGTGACAGGTTTGGCAACTCCCAGCAAGACGAGCTGCCCTGAAGTTTTATCTCCATGGCAACCGCAGTCGCCCCACCCTCGTTTCCATGGCAACCACACAGCCACTCCCTTTATCCCGCCTCGGCAGGCCGTAAACGGACCTCCCTCTAAGAAATGTCAGACACCAACTCTTATTATTAGCAGTATAGTATCTAAGTTCATATAATAACAAAAATAATAAATCCGCAGATGGCTCATCAAAATCCGTAAGGATATGGACAAAATACTCAAAGTTCAAAAGACATCAATTTTTGAAAAATGTTATCAGATTTCAAGGGTTTCCGAGCGGAAATTGGAAGGAAACCTTCAAAAACTCTACCCGAACGAAGGAATATTGACGGAACATGAGAGGTAATGGAGAAAGGAGATGAATAACATCGTGGACTGGCCGTCTGGTGTAACTGTGGTGCGCTCTAGCGGAGAGTTGGCACCAAAGGATGTTGCCATGACAGTTCTCCGCTGGTCGCAGCGAGAGGCAGATGCGGGAATGCAGTATAAGCAGAACTACGGTCTCTGTTGTCAATGTCAGCGTCGGAATTTGAGAATAGCGTAGCTCTGAACAAGAGACAAATTTCAAAATTCTGCCAAAAATTAGGCAAGTCCGCTAGCAGAAAATTTGGGATGCTGAAGTTAGTGTGATACAGTCCGACTCATTGGCTCAATGGTCAGCGTAGAGGCCTTTGGTTCAGAGGGTCGCGGCTTCGATTCCCGGCCGGGTCGGGGATTTTAATCGCCTTTAATTAATTCTTCTGGAACGGGGATTGGGTGTTTATGTTTATTCCAACACTTTCCTCTTCATATTCAGACAACACACTACACTAATAACCACCACAGAATAACGGAATAGTGATTACATCCCTCCATATAGGGTTGGCGTCAGGAAGGGCATCCGGCCATAAAACAGGGCCAAATCCACATATGCGAGATAATTTGTATCCGCGACCCCACAGATGTGTTAAAAGCAGAATGAAAAGAAAGAGAATAAAAAGAAGTCAGTGTGATAAACCCAATTCAAATTCCAATTCCTATGCTGACATTTGAGTCCCCGTTTTCTAACCGCCATGTTATGTGTGACTTTTCTTTATTATTAAACACTTCCCCTTAATTTGCGCCATCTTCACAGTGATGCTTGCCTTGACAATTTAACAGACTGATTTGAAATCTGCAGTAGAGCCCGGTTTCCACGCAATTCTTCTTATCCGGATTCAAGGCGGGGTCGATGTTTCTGGGAAGTCTTTTCCACTTTACCGTGTCACGCACATCATCTTCTCTTAATTTCTTCTCCATCAGATCTTCATTTTCTGTCCACCTCCTTCTTGGTCTCCCCCTATTTATAGTCTCATCCACATTCATATCCATCACTCTCCTCTCTACATAGGTTTCATCCCTTCGCATAATTTCCCATACCATAGCAGTCTTCTCTCCTGTACTTTCTTAGATACTTCTGCCATTTTAATTGTTCCTCTGATTTTCTCATTTTTGATGCGGTCCATTCTAGTGACAACTCATCCATCTTAGCATCTTCTCTGTAACATCTAATTTATTACATTGTGTCTTTGTTGTTGCTCAAGTCTTTGCACCATACAACATGGCTGGCCTCACTGCTGTCTTGTAGGCTTTTCCTTTAACCTTACGCCAAGTCTTTTGTCACACAGGATGCCAGACATTCTTTTCAAGTTCATTCAGGCAGACTGCACTTTGTGGTTAATCTCCGTGTTTAGGTTGCCATCCTTAGACACAAAAGATCCTAAATACTTGAAACCATCCACTGTTTTTAAGCATGTACCACTCATCTATAACAATTCATTCCCCTCACCCCCGAGGCACATGTATTCGGTTTTCTTTCTGTTAATTTTTAGATCTCTGATTCCCAAGGATTTTCTCAAGCTCTGTTCGTAGACCATCAGATAAGACGTCCATCACCAAGTCGAATACGTATGGACTCATCAATGTGGACACCTGATTCAACCCAACTCCAACCGGTATCCATCCAGTCAACCCTACACTGCTTCTTACTCGCGTTCTAGCTCCCTATCAAATCTCAAAATACCAAGCTCCATAGCTGCAGTCGCTTAAGTACGCCCAGTATCCAGTAATCGGGATATAGTGGGTTCGAACCCCACTGTCGGCAGCCCTGAAGATGGTTTTCCGTGGTTTCCCATTTTCACACCAGGCAAATGCTGGCTGGGGCTGTACCTTAATTAAGGCCACGGCCGCTTCCTTCTCATTCCTAGGCCTTTCCTATCCCATCGTCGCCATAAGACCTATCTGTGTCGGTGCGACGTAAAGCAATTAGCAAAAAAAAATTCTCAAAATATGCATGCATTCATGCACTATCATATACCAAAACATGCACAACAACCTGGAAAATATGCACTATTAAAATTCAGTTCCTTTTGAAACATTGTACAAAAACTATCGTAGTTTCTCCAAATTGTCTTCATTCAAGTTCATCCTTTTATCTAAATCCTATATAAACGAATATTTGCAAAGTTTGAGAAGTTTAACTAGCTTATTTAAAAACATGCTTTTTCATGGAAATCCGGGCTCTAATAATAAGCGTTACATTGCTGCCAACAATCTCCATATATGCAACAAACAAAAATCAACATTGGACATTATAGCAGGAACATTTGTCAGAAAATGTGATAAAATTTCATCGCTTAATACGATATCGTAATAGGAGACGTCGTGTTAAGCGTTATTTTTTTATATAATGTTTATTTAGTATTTAGACGGGACGGTCCATTTTCCCGTTATATCCAGTACGTCGTTAAAAATGATGTCGCTACAAACGGTTTCTACTGTACATTTAGTGCAGTAATAATAAAATAACTGTAAGAGGAGAATGTAATGCATGACTCGAACTAATGAATTGCAGTTCCTCCAGTTTCAGGCGATCCGGACGTAGGGGATGAGATGAGATGAATGATAAAAAAATGGTGACTTTGGTCGGTTCAAAGTCGACTTTGCCTGAAAGTCTAAGTTATTTTGAATACGACCCTTACTGTATGTTCCCCATTAATCCCCTTCCTATTGCACAACATCCTTTTGTTAAACTGAAACATCACGTTTCATGAAAATACTCCATTTACCCGTGAGGCTGTTGAAATTAAACAGGCAAAATTTAAACTAAACCCTACACTGCCCAGTGTTTATCATCTTCGGTCTATAAACCATACATCAGATTAACATTCAAAGAGTACAGGCTGAAGGACTATTCTACATACAGTTTTGAAAGAAATAGCGCACTGTGCATACACGTTTTCATTTGTCTCCGGCATTGCGCTTTTTACCATGTTTTCTATTCACTAATGTTTTTTCACGTCAACTGTTCTAAAAATCTTCAAGATCATAATTTCGTATTCAATTACATTGAATCGTATTATAAGTATATATATATAGGTACATTTTCGTGAACTAAGCAAATACTTGATCATTAATCTATCATTCAATCTCCGTCAGCGTATGAAACTACAGCACTTGACGTTGTAAACACCGCGCCGATCTTCTGGAGCTTGCAAGTTACTTCGGTTGAGCTGCTCGTCTTCGGCTTCTTCATGACTTTAGATCTTCATATTTGGATTGTGTTGTGACTTTGTACCTGACGGTGTATGCATTCTGGCTCATTTAACTGTTCTCTGCTTTTCGTGAACATTGTGAGACAGTGCCAAACATTGCGTGAGCCGTGCTGATGCTCGGAAGATTACGCATTGCTTCTTTTAAGTGTCTTACATTCCACTTCGTCTGAATTTAACAGTGCCAACCCCCGTCATTTTTATATCGCCTCTTAAACTGATATTGTGTGGACTTGACCGTTAACTTCTTTCTTACTTATGCATTGTTTTTCGAGTTATAATCGGCTGATGATGACCCAGACTGGGGTCGAAACCGGTACCATTTCCACTTTTAATTAAATAACAATGTAATCCCTACATCCCTTATTTAGTTGTATTGAATAGGTTGAACTACCATATTTATTATTTCAATTTAACTACGTTCACCCTCATTAAGGACTATGCATTGTAATTTATTCGAATGTATTAATTTTGTATTGCTATTGAAATGAATTTCGCTTGGAAACGTGTCTCACTTTTGCCTGCATGTCATGATTTGAATACGAAATAGCGATACTGGTTAATAAGCCATATTGTGTCCTTAAATGTGCGGTGAATAGAGACTTCATCAGGTACTACACAGCGGTGTGACCATGTGAATGAGATGAATGCCACTTAGTATGTCGGTCACGTGAACGTATCAATGAGCGGTAGGTCCCGTCGACCAAGGGAACAACAACTCAATTATGACTTGTAGAGTATCTATCCACCACCAGAGGGCGTGACAAGCAGAGGAGACTTCTGATGTAATTATTTAGATAGAGAACGGGAGATGTTGATTCGGGGTTGACAACACACTGTTGATTTGGTCATCTCGTAAATGGACAGGAGAAAAATTAAATGTGGAGAACAGAGGTGATGCTATGGAATATAATTAACTAGGCATTCATCGTCATAGTAAGCGAAAAAAATGAACCAGCGGAGAAGTATTCTGACACACAAATTACGGGTCATCTTTCCGAATAGAATTTTTCGGAAGAGCAACTTTCTTAAAATAAAAAAAATCAAGATTGCCAAAATGTAGTTCTTAAAATGAAATGAAGTTGAGCAGGCCTGTAAACAATTCATTATCACGAAGAAAATTTTTTTAAGGTCAGATCTCAGTCTGCAGCTACGGATCCCCATGATCCAATACTAAATATTCCATATTCTCTAACATGGATGGGAAAGCTGGACCCTGGATCCAAGCATTGAAAAACGTATAGATGCTTTTGAAATGTATCTGTATCGCCGTCCCGTGCATATACCTTGGATATTAAAAATGTCAAATGTTGAGGTCCTTAATCGCATGAATAAAGCAGAAAGAACAGCTTCTTATTTTAAATCCAAGGAAAACAATACTTAGGGCATGTCATGTGGGGCGAGCGGTATTAGAGCAAATTTAAAAATGAAGATGAAAACCTACAACCTGTTTTCCAGTCATTGACCGGGTCAAGGATGTAATGAATGAACCATATACAGGCTATTAGTACGATGGGGTCGCCACTCTCAAAGTGATTTAGTAATGACTGATAGATGCTATGAAACAAGAATGGAGAGTGTGGTTTTTTTTTTTTGCTAGTTGCTTTACGTCGCACCGACACAGATAGGTCTTATGGCAACGATGGAACAGGGAAGGGCTAGGAGTGGGAAGGAAGCGGCCGTGGCCTTAATTAAGGTACAGCCCCAGCATTTGCCTGGTGTGAAAATGGGAAACCACGGAAAACCATTTTCAGGGCTGCCGACAGTGGGGTTCGAACCTACTATCTCCCGAATACTGGATACTGGCCGCACTTAAGCGACTGCAGCTATCGAGCTCGGTAATGGAGAGTGTTGCTGGAATGAAAGACGACAGGGAAAACCAGAGTATCCGGAGAAGAAAACCTGTCCCGCCTCCGCTTTATCCAGCACAGATCTCACATGGAGTAACCGGGATTTGAACCACGGTATCCAGCGATGAAAGGCCGGGCTTATTCCTTCGGGCTTATTATTACAGCTAATTATTAAAGAAAATATACAAGGGAAATGATCCGTTGGTAGACGGAAAAATTCATGGCTAAAGGACATTTGAAGATGGCACAGATGTACATCAGAAGAAGCTTTCCATGTTGCATTGTGAAGATCAGAACTGGCTACGTTGATCGCCAACCACCGTTTGGAGGCGGCGTCTTAAGAAGTAGTTCTCGGAATACAAATCTTCCTATTGATACAAAAATACCTGAATAACAATAACCAATTAAAAATGGTTAATTTGAAAGTGTGCAACCTAGTGGCGAAGAAAATCCAGCCGGCATCTTCTTCCTTGTAAGCTTTGTGCTGCTTAACTTGTTTAATCTCTCCCGAAAAGTTCTCCATTGTTTCCCCATTCTTCCCAAATTTTTCTTTAGAATATTCCTGTTCTTTTTTAAAAAATTGTGAGAGCAGAGTAGAAGTCTGGATGATTCGTTCCAACCACTAGTTGATAGTACATATTACGGAACCCTTCACTTGCTATGTTTATTGTAAAGTGTCCTCTGACATTGGTTCTATAATTACTGTGGAGAGCGAGGAGTTACTGCACGTCGTGTTTCCCAGGTACGCTGTTCATGCAATGCAATTGATATAAAAGTAATCCAGAACAGGTTAACATTTTTTCTTTTACAAACTGATTCACGTCGCACCGACACAGATAGGTTTCATAGCGACGATGAGATGGAAAAAGGCTAGGAGTGCGAAGGAAGCGTCCGTGGCTTAAATGTATAACCCTAACATTTGCCTGGTGTGAAAATGGGAAGCTACGAAATACCATCTTCAGGGCCGCAGACAGTGGAGTTCGAACCCACTATCTCCCGGCTCAAAGCTGCGTGACCTTAACCTCAAGACCAACTCACTCGCTAGCAGGTTACGTAACATTTAGTTGCAAGCGTGTTTACCTAGTTCTTCAAAGGTGCCCGAAAACATCCGTCAGCAATTGGGGAAGTATTCGGGAAAAAGGCTTTGATAAAATCAATATACGTAGGAAAATTGACCTGTTGGAAAATTATATTCAGAAAACTCACCGCAACGTAACACGCATAACACACATACAGGTGTTGCTATATGGTCATTCCAGATAAAAATATCGAAATTGCATATTTCTTATATTCTAGTTTATTATTGTGCTAATAAATTTTAAAAATTAGTTAGCCAAGTGGTCAGAGGCGTCCATCTCTGAGCCCTCATCCTGGAGATAGTGGGTTCGAACCCCAGTGTCGGCAGCCCTGAAGATGGTTTTCCGTGGTCTCCTATTTTCACACCAGGCTACTTCTGTGACTGTACCTTAATTAAGGCCACAGCTGATTCCTTCCCACTCCCAACCCTTTATCTGCGTCGACACGACATAAAGCAAATATTGTAAAAAAAAAAAATACAAGACATGCACCGGTACATTACTTTCCCCTTCTGATGTTACCTTTCCAGGTCTGCATAAATAATATCAACACTCAAACCCATACTTTTTGGACGTAATGTTTGATCACGAAAATCCCTCAAAGGAAGAAATACACTTTTGAGCTCCAAATTCTGCACCCCATTTGTTAACCAGTAGTCGCTTATCCAAGCGCAGATTCCTTGAAATGATTTTAAAATGAAATAAGGTCAAAGGATTTTCCCACCGTCCAATACTTATTTTATTTTTATGCGTATACAAACATGTGTCAGCTTAAATTCTAGCTATAGGGGCCGAGGACCTTCGATGTTAGGCCCCTTAAAAAACAAGCATCATCATCATCATCATCAATTCTAGCTAAACATTACAAGAACATGTTTCTCCAGTTTGGAACAGCTTAAAAATATACAGTAAGTACAAATATTGGCACATATAAAATAACGAAAACACTTAAGGAAACAAAAAGGTGAAAATGCTCTTCCGTAGAGAATTAAAACATTGAACGCGCCATTGCTCTTATTGATGAATTAGTTTGTTGCGGCATTAATCTTTAAAGGGGGAAGATCATCTTTCCTCCAAATATAAAAATGAGATTTATTATTTTAAATTCAAATCTCTCGTTACTAGTTAAAGTATCTATTCCCCTAACTTGCAGGTGTTTTAAATGTTTATCAAAACTAAGTAAATGGGGGTTCATTTTACCACTATCTAGCACTCATTTATACTTTAGATGGTGTAACTTCCCTCCATAAAGGGAGTAATTCTCCGCTTTTAATATCTACTATTAAAGAGGCAACTACGAGAGCTGGTACTCATCTTTCAGACTATAACAGCCAGTAATGAACCAAAACTAACCACAAGATTCTCTCCCTCTCACTTCTTTGTAAGCGCGTGTGTGTGTAGCTGAAGTTTACCTAGATTAAGATAACTAGGCTCAGTAATTACCATTTTATACGAAATATATTTAGCTGTTGGTAAAGCTCTTAATATTCTCTGTGGAATTTCTCACTCCAGCGCGATACGATTGGCCCCTAGTGAGTTTAGTAGAGCAGATAATATTGTATTCAAACCACAAGTTGTGTAGTAACAGGAGTGGTACGGTACAATTCATCATACCTGCAGTAGCTGGACAACGAATTAGAAAATTACATTCTCAGCTGTTTACTTAAATGCTTATTTTAATCATCATCATAATTTATTCCCGAAAAGATTGATAAATTCGTGTCGTCTCAAAACTCACGAGTTTCAAAACTCACGAGTCCCAAAACTCACGAATTCCAGGAAGAGGATTAGTGGGTAAACAAGTTTCTCTACCTGGGCCAGTCTCAAAACTCACGAATTCCTGGATGAGGATTAGAAAGAGTAAGTTTCTCTACCTGGGAAATTCTCAAAACTCACGAGCAGGGCCAGTCCTTCCTTGAATGGTTAAATGTACACCCTATTAGTGATGGGTTAATCGAATACTTTTAATAATCAAATAACTTCCATCCGATTTTTTAAATAATCGGATAAATAATCGAATGAGTTTCAAATAGCATTCAGTTATATCGCGCGGAATAATAGGATGCGACACGGATATTTTTTTCGGTTTAAATGTGTCTGGTAGATAACCGATTGAAGTAAGCGAATAGATGAACGCTTACGAAAATTAGAAATATGCCTTTTTCCAAATGAATCTCAAAATGTTGAAACTAAATGAGTGAATTAAATGGCTTTACATCTAGTATCTCTAAATAAAATTCCTTATTCAAGTAAATGCCGCCTTCTGGCCGCATTATGGAGCTAAGCCCCAGTACTAACAAATGACACTTTCTTTTAACTAGCAGTGGCAAATATACCTATTTTAATTTTATGTCGTCCAGCCGCATGTATAAATGGTTAGCATGCTGGCCTTTGGTCCAAGGGGTCCAGGGGCGCCCGGGTTCGGTTTCCGGTCGGGTGGGAGATTTTAACTTTCATTAGTTAATTGATATGGCTCGGGGACTGGGTGTTCGTGCCGTCTTCAGCATTAGACTTCATCTTCGGTAGGGCTTCATCCTCACAGACGTGCAGGTCACCTATACGGCGTCAACTCTAAAGACCTGCACCAGCCCACCCCGGAGGCCACATGCCAGTATTATAAATTTTTGTGAAAGGTAAGAAATGCATTATATTAACTTTAAGACAACAGCAAAATATTTTTAAAGTAATGATAATAATACACCTCGGTCTCTTTCATTCACTAACCATAATTTTTTCCCCGTGGGTTGGGGTGGCAGAATAACATTCACAGTATCCCCTGCTCTCGTTAGAAGCGATTAAAAAGGGCCCCCAGGGGCTCTTAAATGATTTAAGAAAAGACTAGATAAACAACTGATAGGCAATCTGTTACCTGGGTGATTGCTCTAAGTCGGTGGAAAAACATGAGTTGAAGGGAAGCGTGAGTCACCGCGCACCTCATCCCTCCTGCGGTCATCGCAAGCACCTGCTGTCAGAATTCGTGAATTTTGAGACTCATTATAATGTTTACTTTAGCTACAAGTTTGTAGTCGTGAGTTTTGATACTATTTGTTACTAATTATAGCCCGTGAGTTTTGAGACTCGTGAGTTTTGAGACGTAACCGATAAATTACGGATTCCATAGGAATGTATAAAAGTACATACGTCAATAATTGCATCCCAGATAGGAAAACCAGTTTCTTGTAAAATAGTTTTTAGAATTGTATTTCTAGAACGAGTAAACATAAAATAGCAAACTAATGGAATAGTCTGACGTTCACTAAAACGTATATGAGGTGTCTTTCCATTTTTTTTTTTGCTAGGGGCTTTACGTCGCACCGACACAGATAGGTGTTATGGCGACGATGGGATAGGAAAGGCCTAGGAGTTGGAAGGAAGCGACCGTGGCCTTAATTAAGGTACAGCGCCAGCATTTGCCTGGTGTGAAAATGGGAAACCACGGAAAACCATTTTCAGGGCTGCCGATAGTGGGATTCGAACCTACTATCTCCCGGATGCAAGCTCACAGCCGCGCACCTCTACACGCACGACCAACTCGCCCGGTATTTCCAATTTTAGGGATTCAGCAATTTTGAAGCGCTTTCCTGTGGACAGTTCTCATCTACAGTGGCCCCACCCTCTCCTCTACCATATCGGACCACTTTGATAATGGAAATCCACTTCTATGCTGTCTATTCCTCGGAATGCCTTTGCTGGCAAGACCTAGTGTTGTTGATGATGCTGCTTGTTTAAAGGGGCATAACAGCTGGTTTACCAGCCCCTAATGCAACGAAGAAATACTATAATTAACACTTCAAAATGCATCAACTGACAAGAATCTAAAACGAATCAGAACAAAAAGTTACCATGAATCCAAAACTATCAGTGGACCCAGCTCACAATTCCTTATTTTCAGGGATAATGCTTGTTACATGTAATTAATCTCATATTAAAACCGTATTGAAGATGATATATTATAATATTTTATTTATAACCACCTATTCAATACATTACAATACACTCATTGAATTATCATATAATCATGAAGTGTCTAATATTGGGACATGTTTCGTTCGACATAGCGAACATCATCAGCCATTAATGCGACAAAAACTAGGTCAGGGCCCTCAGGTTAAAAATATAGAGAATGTTATCATCATATTAAAAAATGAACCATGTCGTAATAAAAAGTGATAATCAACAATCAATCCAATATAAACATTAGACGTAAGGTTGTAACAATATATGCAAGTTGAAAGCAAAATTCGTCGTTGAGTACATTAAAGGTGGCAATGTGTGCAATTAAAAACGATTATGAGACCACTGGAACATGACAATGGATATTATGACAAATATACGTCAATGTGTAAAGCGTGATTTAATATTTTCAGGATGAAGTTCCTTTTAATTCATAAATCATCATCATCATGTGTTTTACCCTCCAGGGTTGGCTTTTCCCTCGGACACAGCGAGGGATCCCACCTCTACCGCCTCAAGGGCAGTGTCCTGGAGCTTCAGACTCTTGGTCGGGGATACAACTGGGGAGAATGACCAGAACCTCGCCCAGGCGGCCTCACCTGCTATGCTGAACAGGGCCCTTGTGGAGGGATGGGAAGATTGGAAGGGATAGGCAAGGAAGAGGGAAGGAAGCGGCCGTGGCCTTATGTTAGGTACCATCCCGGCATTCGCCTGGAGGAGAAGTGGGAAACCACGGAAAACCACTTCCAGGATGGCTGAGGTGGGAATCAAACCCACCTCTACTCAGTTGACCTCCCGAGGCTGAGTGGACCCCGTTCCAGCCCTCATACCACTTTTGAAATTTCGTGGCAGAGCCGGGAATCGAACCCAGAGGCGGTTAATTCATAAATACGGGTTAAAATACAGTTCCTTGACTTGTCACGAGTCCAAGTTGAACTAGTCAAAGGCATATAACATAAAACAAACTAATTTGACGCAGAACTTCAGCAGAAGCAAAATTCATAAGAGAGGAGCAATCTTGCTGTCAGAAATGCTTGTTGTCTAAAGAGGTCCAAAATCCAGGTCACAGGCCCCTCATAATAGTACTAATCACTGGTAAAGCAGAACCAAGTAGAAACATGGTATGTCACACATAATGGCACCACTCATATGCAACGCAGACCCATGGTGTTCCGCACAGAGTGGGTCTAATCACGCGCGCCGGTATTCCCGTGGTGTTCCGCACATAGTGGGTCTAATCACGCGCGCCGGTATTCCCGAGGTGTTCCGCACATAGTGGGTCTAATCACGCGCGCCGGTATTCCTCTGGTGTTCCGCACATAGTGGGTCTAATCACGCGCGCCGGTATTCCCGTGGTGTTCCGCACATAGTGGGTCTAATCACGCGCGCCGGTATTCCTCTGGTGTTCCGCACATAGTGGGTCTAATCACGCGCGCCGGTATTCCCGTGGTGTTCCGCACATAGTGGGTCTAATCACGCACGCCGGTATTCCCGTGGTGTTCCGCATATAGTGGGTCTAATCACCAGCGCCGGTATTCCCGTGGTGTTCCGCACATAGTGGGTCTAATCACCAGCGCCGGTATTCCCGTGGTGTTCCGCACATAGTGGGTCTAATCACGCGCGCCGGTATTCCCGTGGTGTTCCGCACATAGTGGGTCTAATCACGCGCGCCGGTATTCCCGTGGTGTTCCGCACATAGTGGGTCTAATCACGCGCGCCAGTATTCCCGTGGTGTTCCACATATAGTGGGTCTAATCACGAGCGCCGGTATTCCCGTGGTGTTCCGCACATAGTGGGTCTAATCACCAGCGCCGGTATTCCCATGGTGTTCCGCACATAGTGGGTCTAATCACCAGCGCCGGTATTCCCGTGGTGTTCCGCACATAGTGGGTCTAATCACCAGCGCCGGTATTCCCGTGGTGTTCCGCACATAGTGGGTCTAATCACGCGCGCCGGTATTCCCGTGGTGTTCCGCACATAGTGGGTCTAATCACCAGCGCCGGTATTCCCGTGGTGTTCCGCACATAGTGGGTCTAATCACCAGCGCCGGTATTCCTATGGTGTTCCGCACATAGTGGGTCTAATCACCAGCGCCGGTATTCCCGTGGTGTTCCGCACATAGTGGGTCTAATCACCAGCGCCGGTATTCCCGTGGTGTTCCGCACATAGTGGGTCTAATCACCAGCGCCGTTATTCCCGAGGTGTTCCGCACATAGTGGGTCTAATCACCAGCGCCGGTATTCCCATGGTGTTCCGCACATAGTGGGTCTAATCACCAGCGCCGTTATTCCCGAGGTGTTCCGCACATAGTGGGTCTAATCACGCGCGCCGGTATTCCCGTGGTGTTCAGCACATAGTGGGTCTAATCACCAGCGCCGTTATTCCCGTGGTGTTCCGCACATAGTGGGTCTAATCACCAGCGCCGGTATTCCCGAGGTGTTCCGCACATAGTGGGTGTAATCACGCGCGCCGGTATTCCCGTGGTGTTCAGCACATAGTGGGTCTAATCACCAGCGCCGTTATTCCCGTGGTGTTCCGCACATAGTGGGTCTAATCACCAGCGCCGGTATTCCCATGGTGTTCAGCACATAGTGGGTCTAATCACCAGCGCCGGTATTCCCGTGGTGTTCCGCACATAGTGGGTCTAATCACCAGCGCCGGTATTCCCATGGTGTTCAGCACATAGTGGGTCTAATCACGCGCGCCGGTATTCTCGTGGTGTTCCGCACATAGTGGGTCTAATCACCAGCGCCGTTATTCCCGTGGTGTTCCGCACATAGTGGGTCCAATCACGCGCGCCGGTATTCCCATGGTGTTCCACACATAGTGGGTCTAATCACCAGCGCCGGTATTCCCATGGTGTTCCGCACATAGTGGGTCTAATCACGCGCGCCGGTATTCCCATGGTGTTCCCCACATAGTGGGTCTAATCACGCGCGCCGGTATTCCCATGGTGTTCCCCACATAGTGGGTCTAATCACGCGCGCCGGTATTCCCATGGTGTTCCCCACATAGTGGGTCTAATCACCAGCGCCGGTATTCCCGTGGTGTTCCGCACATAGTGGGTCTAATCACGCGCGCCGGTATTCCCGTGGTCTTCCGCACATAGTGGGTCTAATCACCAGCGCCGGTATTCCCGAGGTGTTCCGCACATAGTGGGTGTAATCACCAGCGCCGGTATTCCCGTGGTGTTCCGCACATAGTGGGTCTAATCACCAGCGCCGGTATTCCCATGGTGTTCCGCACATAGTGGGTCTAATCACCAGCGCCGGTATTCCCATGGTGTTCCGCACATAGTGGGTCTAATCACCAGCGCCGGTATTCCCATGGTGTTCCGCACATAGTGGGTCTAATCACCAGCGCCGGTATTCCCGTGGTGTTCCGCACATAGTGGGTCTAATCACCAGCGCCGGTATTCCCGTGGTGTTCCGCACATAGTGGGTCTAATCACCAGCGCCGGTATTCCCGAGGTGTTCCGCACATAGTGGGTCTAATCACCAGCGCCGGTATTCCCGTGGTGTTCCGCACATAGTGGGTCTAATCACCAGCGCCGGTATTCCCGTGGTGTTCCGCACATAGTGGGTCTAATCACCAGCGCCGGTATTCCCGTGGTGTTCAGCACATAGTGGGTCTAATCACCAGCGCCGGTATTCCCGTGGTGTTCCGCACATAGTGGGTCTAATCACCAGCGCCGGTATTCCCGAGGTGTTCCGCACATAGTGGGTCTAATCACCAGCGCCGGTATTCCCGTGGTGTTCCGCACATAGTGGGTCTAATCACCAGCGCCGGTATTCCCGTGGTGTTCCTCACTTGGCGGAACTAATCACAGGCCACGTATACTCATACTGTTGCGATTATAACGGTACTAATCATAGGCAATGTAGACCCGCTGTGTATCACACATTATAGTATCACCCACGTGCAACACAAACCCATGGTGTTCCTTACACAGTAGTACTAATCACGGGCGCCGGCGAAACCCGTGGTGTTTTACACATAGTGGTACTAATCAAAGGCGACGTAGACCCTTTTTGTTTCCCATAAATTGGTACTACTCACAGGTAACAGAGACCCATTCTGAACACGGTGGAATACACACGATGACACTTACCAAAAACAACACCCAATCCAGTAGTTTTCCTCACATAATGAATACTGGTACTGATTCCATATAACGTAAACCCATGGTTTTCCTCGCAAGGTGGTACTAGTCGCAAGTAATGTCGATCCATGGTGTTCCGCACGTAATGTTACTAATTACAATTAGTCTCATTGTTCTAATGTCATCCTCCCTTGGTCGCCCCGTTTAGTAACCTCTTACGACAGGCAGGCGATACCGTGGTTGCATTCTTCGTCGTCCCCCATCCACAGGGGGTAATACCTAGTGTTTACACTGCAAGATATCTTCTGGTGTGAGCTAGAAAAAAAGTGTGCCACTTTCACTGTCCTGTCTGGCTCATCCTTGTCTTTAACAACATGAAAATGTGACCGACATATGAGCGATGCTAGTAATACCATTCCTTATGCAGCCAATCCCTGTTATTAATGGTGTGAAAATGTCATTACATGTGATAAAATTGATTTTTAGGTCCGTATTGAAAGTATTTGTATTAAATAACACTAGAATGTTTATATTGTTCTCCCACCTATTCAATACAATACAATCTTAAAAGTCCGGACATTTGTCATTGTCAAAATGTTAATATAAAATTAATACATTGGATGGTACATGTTTCGCCTATCAATAGTAGGCATCAGCCATTTTTTACCTTAGGAATAGATCAGGTACCTGATTGGGAATGACTTATAAATACTGTTAAGAACTATGACTCAAATATTAATACAATATTGTTAAGTAATAGTATACCACATTTTATTTAGTATTAGTTGTTTAACGATCTCCAATCCATTTTACAAGATAGTTTTTAACAGTATTCATAAGTCATTCCCAATCAGGTACCTGATCTATTCCTACGGTAAAAAATGACTTCTTCATGTGCCATGTCCTCGCAGAACGTTGGCGATCAGTAGCACGGTCTGTTGTATGTTCATAGCTGTTCTGAACAGAGTAAGCTTTGTCACCCCAAACCACTCGCTCAAGTTGCCGAGCCATGATGTCCTACTTCTCCCCGGACCACGTTTTCCATTAATTTTCCCTTGGAGTATTACTTGCAGAAGGTGGTATTTAGAGTTCCGCATCATATGACCAAAGTATTCTAGTTTCCTTCTCTTGATGGTAGTGAGAATTTCTGGTTCTTTGTTCATACGGTGCAAAACGTCTATATTGGTCATTGTAGCTGACCAAGGTATCTTCAACATCCTTCGGTACGTCCACATTTCAAATGCTTGCAATGACTGATGATGCCTATTATTGATAGGCGAAACATGTACCATCCAATGTATTAATTTTATGTTAACATTTTGACAGGGACAAATGTCCTGACATTTAAAACTGTATTGTATTGAATAGATGGGAGGACAATATAAACATTCTAGTGTTATTTAATATAAATGAAAATGTCACTCATAGGGTCGGTTGTTACGAGAATTTCAGTGAGCCTAGCAGACTGAAATGTAATAGCAACTTCTGGCTCAGTGAGGAAAGAAATGGGAAACTACCTCACTCCTTATTTTCCTACTGCGCATCTTCGGTGACGCCTGGACCACCTATGATGGCTGAGCTGTTGAGGTCCAAACCAGCCTCTTTGCTGAGCACTCTACATACCCCTCCTTGGATATCCGTTACTGCTTTTGTCCATTTGTTTTTGGCAACAAATTTTGCTACATGCCCAGCCCAGCCCCACTTGCTGGACCATTCATTGTATATCATTCAGTTCAGTTTCATTCAGTACGACAGTATTATCGTCAACATTCGTCAGAGAAACCTCCAGTGAACTTATTTCTACTTTTCGCCAAACTTTCCTTACGACAAAGCCAAGTTATAGCACCAGTTTTCATTTCGATATCTTTTGTGTTTTACTTTCGCATTTTGAACTATTATCATGACTGTAAAAAGCACTGATCAAGTGATTATTACCGACTAGTCAAATTTAAGGGCAAATCCATAGAATATTAGGATATTTTGTGTTAAAATGATATACTGGATTTTAAATCAACAGCCATAACTTACTATTCACTCAGACAAAACTTCCTAAAATTTGTTAAAATAAGCGCGAATTTATGAAGCCTTAGCCTTTCATCTGTATTGCAGGAGTTAATGGAGTGTACTTAAGAACGTCCAACATTCATTCTGATATTCCTACCTACTTTGTAAGTGGACTGTGTTATCGATTGATTGCATAGTTGTTTCCTTTTCCTTGAAAAGTACAAAACCATTAGAATAAGCTTCGATTAACACTTACTTGTGCCAGATTAAAAGGAGGAAGGGTGGACGGAGGGATTAATTGAGGGGGTTCGTTGAAGAAGAGCAGAAACAAAAAAGGGAAGGACAATTAAATTAAACAGAACAGATAGAAAGAGAGAGTGTGTGTTTTGTAGTTTGAAAGTTTTATATGAGAGGTTTTAGCAGGATCTAGTAGAGTCGCATTTAATATCACTTGCCACTCCCCCACCACTCAATCCTAAAGCCCGATCCCGCTCTGGGAGAACGTAAACTGAAGCTCTCTCTTTTAATTGTTCATTGCCAAGATAAAATCTTTCAGATTACTCCCAGTTTTATAGAGCTACTAAACGGTGTCACAGGGAAGGGTTCGAAATGATCGTCACACTTTAATGACAAAAAGGCAATACGTCCAGATCGTTTAATTGTTAGCTGTGCATCTGGTAGTGTTCTGAGATGTCCATAAACATTATTACAGAGAAGTTACTCTAGAAATAAGAAATCCCTCGTCACTAAATTACTTGGGAAATTACCGACTTGTTTCACTAAAATATAAACGTTGTAGCGATTTAGGGCCGCGTTCGTCATCATGCTCGAATACTGCCAAATGTCTGTTTCCTGATACGGAAGAATCACCATGAAACTCCACATCGTAGGTGGGCTTACAGCCATCTATGGGCTACGAGTACTCAAAGTACCAGCCTTTCCTCGAAATTAGCCATTTCTTGTTTTACGTTTGTCAATGTTTTTCAAATTCTATCTCCTCCTCTCACATTTTTCTACTTATAATTTCTGCAATTTAGCAAGTTTTTCGAGATTTTCCCTTAAATCTCCAATTTTCTTTCGAAATTGCTTTCTGTCGTGAATTTCAGCAGATGTAATGCTTCATTCGTATAAATCTTTGCGCAACTCTCTCTCTCTCTCTCTCTCTCTCTCTCTCTCTCTCTCTCAGCCAGCTAGGATGGCTTTTCCATTTCGCCTGAAGCGCAAGTATCTTTCAGGCCAATTTTTCTTGGTTAATTCTCTTGATATGCCCTTAAAAGGTCAACCTGTTCTTTCACACTATGGTGGATAAGTTTTCTATGTTTACATACAACTCCCTGTTGGACAATGGAACTTCAATCCTGGTATCATTTTATGGAGCCTTATTATTCTCCTGTGAAGAAATTTCCTCTCCATTTTCAGGAAATTTTTTGCCAGGGTCTTAGCGGCACTCTGATCTGACTGATGTAGTGTTTCAATTTTGCATTGAAAAATATCTGGATTTTTATTTATTAGTATTTTTACTGCAAGAGCGCAGATGTTTTGGCAGTAAAAGGTTAGAACGCAAACTAATTTTGGTAGTAGGAAGTGCGTCTACCCCACTTTTCCGGTGTGTATCTAGGGTAACATAACATGTAGGGGTTCTAATACGCTGGACTCCTAATGTTTATACAAATACCATAGCTTGCCTCTTGTCCAGGCTAGACTATACTTAATATTCGCTTTAGTAAGCTGCATTCTAACCCGTATATGCCTAAACATGCGACCTCTATTTATTACGATTATCCTACAAAGTACTGTCGCTTTCAAGGACCGTCGGAAACCGTCTCTTTAGACCATCTGGCTAGGCAGTATCTTGACAGGCCAAGGTTCTTATGAATTGTCGCACCACGTGTTTATTTCATGACACGGAATATAACCCATATCCTAACAGGTGTACCGATCACGCCTGTATCATCTGAGCTAGGCAACCCGCGATAAGAACAAGCGGCTTTAACATACAAGATGGGAAGGCTTGACAAAAAAATTCATTCTTACGTTGAAAGCTTTAGGGGGGAGAAAATAACTTAAAGATCCATACATCAAGCAGGCAGTTGGCACCCTGATGTACCACAGGCAGCCTCCAGGGTACTGTATTGTGTTACATATCGCATGCTACCAGCCCCCGCCCTACTCTTGGGCGGGGCTGTGTTGGTTATCGGAACTTCAGGACTCCCACAAGATATGCATACAACTCCCGTAAAAGCCATTTACTTCCTTGCCTGTGACTCGCAGCCCGCTGCTCTCAAGATGGATTATTATACTTTCTCGCCATATTGCAATACCAAAGAAAGATATGTTTTCATGATTCTTGTGAAATAAAAAATATATATCAGCCGACAGACACTTCTCCATGTCAGGTGTATTAAGTAAACTTAATTCAAAGCTTGATTCTTGAGTTTGTAGCGTGCTACAATGTTTGCTAGAAAATTTTTATGTCATAAAGGTTTGTGTCGATGGTTGAGTGCTTCGGTTCTTGGAGCTCCAGATTAGATTCCCCGTCAGTTCGAGGGATTTTATATTCGTAAATTGTAAATTACCTTGTTACGGTTACTGAATATTCATCGTTAACATTTCTGCAACTTACGTACCGGTTTCAGAAAAGATCCCGACCTGTCACCAGGTACGGCACAAGGAAAAAGACCTTGTTATTTTCGAACTTACATAAATAAATAAATAAACATTGGTCGTATTTATTTATTTATTTATTTATTTATTTATTTATTTATTTATTTATTTATTTATTTATTTATTTATTTATTTATTTATTTATTTATTTATTTATTTATTTATTTATTTATTTATTAGCAAAATGACGAGGTCTCACTGGACTAAAGAAACGACGAATCGAGATGTTCTATAGGAAGTCAATGAACAACGGAAACTGATAAAGGATATGGAAAGAGTGCAATTAAAACTTGTTGGTCATATCCTGAGACATAATGACTCCCTGGTAAACGTCTTTGAAGAAAAAATACTCAGAAGGAAAGGATGAGGAAGACCAAGGAAACTTGATGGGAAGTTAAGATAACAGCAGGATTAGGAGGAGAATGGTTGCAGTGATAAGGCTTAGCCTTTAGTAGATGGTCACTATTACTATTATTAATTATTATTTTTTTATTATTATTATTAAAATTAATTCATTTATTAGTATCTTGTTCAGTGGCGAAGTTAGGGCTGGAGGCCCTATCTAACACAAGCACATTTCGATCTACTTTTTCTTAATCTGATTACCCACAAGGGTCGGTTTTTCCCTCCGACTCAGCGAGGGATCCCACCTCTACCGCCTCAAGGGCAGTGTCCTGGAGCTTCAGACTCGGGGTCGGGGGATACAACTGTGGAGGATGACCAGCACCTCGCCCAGGCGGCCTCACCTGCTATACTGAACAGGGGCCTTGCGGGGTGGATGGGAAGATTAGAAGGCATAGACCAGGAAGAGGGAAGGAAGCGGCCGTGGCCTTAAGTTAGGTACCATCCCAGCATTTGCCTGGAGGAGAAGTGGGGAAACCACGGAAAACCAATTCGAGGATTGCTGAGGTGGGAATCGAACCCTCCTCTACTCAGTTGACCTCCCGAGGCTGAGTGGACCCAGTTCGAGCCCTCGTACCACTTTCCAAATTTCGTGGCAGAGCCGGGAATCGAACCCGGGCCTCCGGAGGTGGCAGCTAATAACACTAACCACTACACAACAGAGGAGGACACCATTTTGATTATAATCTAACATGAAATACTCAAATAATTAAAATAGTTAAAACTAAACAAAAATAATAGAATTAAAAATGATTTTAAATCAATTACAAATTAAAATAAATAATTTATTCAAACTGACAAAATTTTAATTAAATTTCAGACTTGAAGTATACATCGCATTATTAAGATCATCCAATTTGACAAATATTGGGACAAATCAAAGAAAATTAGAACTTTTTTTTTCCTTTTTACAAGTCGCTTTACGTGTCACCGACACAGATAGCACTTACGGCAGCGATTGAACAGGAAATGTTTAGGAGTGGGAAGGAAGCGACTGTGGCAAAATTAATGACCAGCCTAGTGTGAAAATGGGAAACCACGGAAAATTATCTTCAGGACTCGTGAAAGTAGGTGTCCGAACACACTACCTCCCGGATGCAAGCTCGCAGCTGTGTGCCCCTAACCACACGTCGAATAATAATAATAATAATAATAATAATAATAATAATAATAATAATAATATTGTTTACGTGAACTCCGAATATTTACAGATGTGGAGGCAATTTTAAATTTACATATTTACACTCCGAACACTGTACTCCTAGAATAATAATTATCTTATAGTACACATATTACGAGTAACAAGACCCAGTCATTCAAACCCTCACCACTGTATACCCACTCATCCGAGCTCATACTCGTTCATAATCAGTAGTATAACCGCACGCATACACATTCGTCCACATTCAACTGTACTAGCAATCATTTTTGAAATGAAATAAAGTTGCGTATGGCTTCTAGTGCCGGGACTGTCCGAGGACATGTTCGGCTCGCTAGGCGCAGGTGTTTTGATTTGACTCCCGTAGGTGACCTGCGCGTCGTGATGAGCATGAAATAATGATGACGATACATACACCCAGCCCCCGTGTCATGGAAACTAACCAATGATGGTTAAAATTCCCAACCCTGCCGGGAATCGAACTCGGGACCCCTGTGATCACAGGCCAGCACGCTAACCATTTAGCCACGGAGCCGAACATTCTTGAAATACTAATCTATTCCTATTTCGATAGGAAGTAAAACTGGGCAACCATCCTCTATTAATACAAACATTAGAAAGGGAAAAGTGGAAGTAGTCCGACAATTCGAAAAATGAAGGTATCGGCCAAAGAAAGAAAAAAGGCCACGAAGGCCTCGTAAACCTAATACTGCCGGGATCGGAAAAGAACAAGAGTTGGCCAAGGGAGGTCGGATAGGATAGATGAAAGTGAGAAGCTTGACAAGTGAAAGCAATGGCAGGCTCAACTGGAGGATCAGTGGACGCCAACCCACGCTCCCGAGTTAATAGCACCTAGTCTCCCCTTTTAGTCGCTTCTTACAACAGGCAGGGGATATCGTGAATGATGCTGCCCACCCCCACTCATATGGTTCGATGCATTCCCTATATCTGTGATACCAAGTGACTTGACGGTGAGGTTAGCGGCGCGCAACTGTGAGCTGGCATCCGAGAGATAGTAGGTTCGAACTCCACTGTCGGCAGCCCTGAAGATGGTTTTCCGTTGTTTCCCATTTTCACACCAGGGAAATGATGAGGCTTTACCTTAAGGCCGCGGCCGCTTCTTTCACAGTCCTAGCCCTTTCCTATACCAGCGTCACTATAAGGCCTGTGTGTGTCGGTGCGACGTAAAGCAAGCAGCCAAAAGAAAAAAAATCTGTGGTGTTTTGGTGACGATGTGTTACGTTGTGTGTTTACAAAGAGCAATGTTTTGGGACAAACGCTCACTCTCCTGGAATTGACCACAGACTATTAAAATTCCTATCCGAATGGAATCGAATCCGGGACCCTCTGAACTCTGTGCTGACCATTCAGCCAAACAGATGAGCTTTGTAATTACCCGCACATTTTCTAAGAAATATTCGTGCAAGTTTCATTAAAGAAATCAGACTGGTAAGTATGAGATAGGGACCTTTTAGACTTGACGTCTGGAGTTAGCTTTAAAAACTTCATAATGGTGCCCTGACACGGCGAAATAAAACAGCCTCAAGGAAGCTCTGCTGGCTGTGAGGGGGAGTCCCCGAATGCAATGCGTGAGTAGTGGCCACATTGCGTGTGTATCTAGTCTGTTTCCCCTCACGCATCTTTCGAAGGAGGCGGAGGACAGACGTCGCTACTACAAGGTTCACACTTCTTATCCACCACAACACAAGTACAAGCCATATTGATCCTTACATACAGGCACACACGTGTTTCAGTTCTTTATTGCTGGTTATATTTCAATACCCTGTGACAATAAGGCTGCCGTTATTGGAGGTTATATTTAATGCGACCTCATTCTGCCACCGTATCTCTCTCCCTCTCTCTTGCGCTAGGCGTGATGAACACATAATCCCCAACTGCATACAATTTCAATGATTTAAACTGTAATATAAATGTAGTAGTTTGGTCGCCATTTTTAATTTTACTAATTCTATTCAACTTGAGCTTGCATGAAATTCAGACGACATAAACTGCACCTGCTTGTGAAAACGATAACTGACACCATTCGGAAAAGGAGGATTAATTTTTATGGCCACATAAAACTTATGAACTCTGAGAGAATGAACAACTGGATCTTTCTCTTCTTTGCAAACAGAAAAATCAAGGAACTCAGGTTTATCGGAAGTTGGAAAAATTCAGAAATATGGATCACGCCTGAAGACATTCCAGGATTTAAATTCGACTTCTTTTTTCTACCGCTTTTCTCAAATCTGTGGTGTTGCAGGTGCGAACTGTGTCGCACATATGGATTTAGCCCTGTTTAACGTCCGGATGCCCTTCCTGGCAACAATCCTATATAGAGGGATGATATCACTGTTGCGTGTTTCTGTGGTGGTTAGTAGTGTAGTGCCTGAACATGAACGAATACAAACACCCAGTCCCCGGGCCAGAAGAATTAATAAAAGGCCATTAAAATCCCCGACACGGCCGAGAATCGAACCCGGGAGCCTCTGGACCGAAGGCCTCAACGTTGATGATCCAATTAGTCGGACCCAGGATTTAAATTAGTGTCCGCAATTAATCATGTGAAGTGCGGGATTGCACCATCAAATACCACTGGACTGAACCAGGATCGAACCTGGAGTGAGAAGGCCAGCGCCTCAACCGTTGAGCCACTCAACCCGGCAGGATCAATATCACCCACTATCAAGCTTTGCCATCCTCCTCAGATAACGAAATATTTACTACCTCAATTAAAGTTTGTGATTTGGCAGTAGTCAACGTATATGAACCACCTGAAACTCCCTGGTTATCTCCGCAAATTTTAACTTTGCAAAATCCAAGTCATTTCCGGCGACTTCAACAGGCATCACACACTATGGGGATACAACGAGAAAGAGAGTAACGGAGAAAAGTTCACTGACTGGATGGAAACCGAAAAACCTTAAACTTATCTATGATGCCAAGGATAAGTCCTCCTCCTCTTCTGCACGATGGAACAAAGAACACACTCCGGATCTCTGTTTTGTAACACAGTCACAAAAAGTGCTCAACAAATTTCCTCAGTCAGCACAGACCAATAATTCTCCAGTCTGGATTGCTTGTGCGTATCATTCGCTCCTGCCTGAAACAGATAGAATTTTAAAAAAAGGCAATTGGGGTGAATTTTCTAAACAGATAGACTCCAACCTGCGATAGATAAGACCTATCCATAGTAAATACATCAGATTCATCGGTGTGCTTAAAAGAACAGCAAAACGATGTATTTAAAGAGGATACCGTAAGCAATACATCCCCAGCTGGAACGAGGAGATTGAAAGGCTCTTCAAAGAATTTGAGGCCATTGGTGAACCAGATACAGCTTCTGAAATTTTATAATCCCCAGATGAAAACAGGAAGAGAATTTGGCAAGAAACTCTTGAGGCTCTAGAATTCATTCACGCCAGTATCAAAGCTTTGATCCTGCTCAGGAAATTGGACACACCAAACAGCAAAATTAGACCAGAAACAAGCATCAGTCTAGATGACATGGCCAAGCATATGATCTCTACCTCAAAAGTTTCAGTTGAAAAGCACCTCTTGAAGGAAAAGGAACGTTCGGCTCAGCGATTCTCTGAATTCTCTGACCCATTTCAACCATCAGAAACTAAGCAGGCCATAGGAAGTCTAAAACCTGGGAAAGCGCAGGAGCTGATTGTGTATATCCAGAGTTCCTTCTTCACCTTGGACCAGCTGCTGCTAAATGGCTTACTAACTTGTTCACAAACATATTAGAGACAGGTAACCTACCTTGTCTTTTCAAGGAAACAAAAATAATTGCTGTGTTAAAACATCTAAGGACCCAATAACAGTTGAGAGTTACTGGCCAATAGCACTCCTCAGTGTTAAAATGAAGATTCTGGAAAGACTGGCATATAACAGGATCTCTGCGACAATCAATCAGCACATTCCAGTCGTGCAAGCTGGATTTAGACCTGGACGAGGATGCGAAAAACAGGTTTTAGCACCAGTTACCTATATTGAAAATGACTGAGGACAAAGTAGCAAGCACGGGAGTCTTCTTAGATCTGACAGCTGCATATGACACCGTGTGGCAAGATGTGCTCCTTCTCACATTTATCAGCACCATCCCTTGCCTGAAACTAACCACATTAATCAGTAACATGCTGAGTAATAGGTACTTCCAGATTTTTCAGAAGACTCCAGAAGTCAAGTACATAAGATAAACTTTAGAATCCCTCAGGGCTCTGTATTGGGCCCTCTACTATTCAGCATGTTCCCATACAACCTCCCAGTAACCAAATCCAGAAAATTCATATACGCATATGACATCGCATTGGTCGCTTCGATGAGTGAGTCGATGCTTACATCAGACTTACAGATTCTAGACAGTTACTTTGGTCAGAGCAACCTTAAACGAAACCCTCAGAAAAATGTTATGTCTACCGTCCACTTGCGGAATAGAAGTGCTTGGTAAAAACCAACCATACGATTCAGAGGAAAGAATCTACAGAACTGTAGCAACCCAGAATACCTGGAAATCACCCTAGATAGGTCTTTGATATACAATAATCACTTCTAATGTGTCAGCCTGGATCAAGACCAGGAATAACATGCTTCAAAAGCTGGCGGGTACATCCCGGGGTGATAATACTCAAATCCTGAGATCCACTGTTCTAGTACTTTCTTATTCCGTCGTTGAATATTGCTGCTCAACCTGGCTTAACAACGCTCACACTAGACTAGTAGACACCCAGTGAACCAAGTAATGCATATCATTACAAGGTGCATCCGACCAACTAACACACACTGGCTTCCCACCCTAAGCCATATACCACCTCCATCCCTAAGAAGATCACAGTCACTGCTTAACCTATGAAAGAAAATAGAAAGCAATCGTCACCTCCACATTCATTCTGATATAGCAACTTCTCCAGCTAAACGACTGAAATCAGGACACCCTTCTTGGAGTACTGCAATGAATCTACAGGACACGTCCCTTAATGTATCGGACGCCTGGAAAGAACAATGGCAACAGCAATCCTAGTTACCATATCGACACATCATTAAGAACCTCTGCAAGTGCCCGGATGGATTCTTCCTTTCCAGACGGCAGTGGAGAACACTAAACCGCATTTGGACCGGCCAAGGTAGATGTGGAGCCACTCTCTTCAAATGGGGATGGAAGACATCACCGAAATGTGTGCGTTGAGAAGGGAAGGTGACAAAGAAATAATTTTCAAAGCATTTGAGTCATTGTTCGTTTTCTATGTCGTCTGTCCCCGTAGCCGAGGGTCCAAGACTTACTGCAACCATATACGAGTTTGTGCGGTAGCACACTAACTACTTCATGTGCTGTTAACTAGTCACCAATGCACAAAAACGTCATGTCAGTCTGTTGTGGAGTGTGACATGGGTTTTCAAACGTACGAACTGGAATTACCGTAAACCTACATGTTCGGAAGATATAACATTTCACTGTCATTGTTCACACACAGCTTTAAATCATCACCACCATTACATTAGCACCATCATATGCCTTGCGTACATGCACTGTCTCGGATTGTCTGTGGGTATCTATATAGCGAGTGTGTATTCCAGCCTCTCCCTCCCTGTTATCGTGACTAAACCATTTAAGGTGAAATTTATTATTTTAAATATGATTTACTTCTTTCAAAAATTAATATATTATCAAAACTAACTAACTAACTAACTAACTTACTTACTTACTTACTTACTTACTTACTTACTTACTTACTTACTTACTTACTTACTTACTTACTTACTTACTTACTTACTTACTTACTTACTTACTTACTTACTTACTTACTTACTTACTTACTTACTTACTTACTTACTTACTTACTTACTTACTTACTTACTTACTTACTTACTTACTTACTTACTTACTTACTTACTTACTTACTTACTTACTTACTTACTTACTTACTTACTTACTTACTTACTTACTTACTTACTTACTTACTTACTTACTTACTTACTTACTTACTTACTTACTTACTTACTTACTTACTTACTTACTTACTTACTTACTTACTTACTTACTTACTTACTTACTTACTTACTTACTTACTTACTTACTTACTTACTTACTTACTTACTTACTTACTTACTTACTTACTTACTTACTTACTTACTTACTTACTTACTTACTTACTTACTTACTTACTTACTTACTTACTTACTTACTTACTTACTTACTTACTTACTTACTTACTTACTTACTTACTTACTTACTTACTTACTTACTTACTTACTTACTTACTTACTTACTTACTTACTTACTTACTTACTTACTTACTTACTTACTTACTTACTTACTTACTTACTTACTTACTTACTTACTTACTTACTTACTTACTTACTTACTTACTTACTTACTTACTTACTTACTTACTTACTTACTTACTTACTTACTTACTTACTTACTTACTTACTTACTTACTTACTTACTTACTTACTTACTTACTTACTTACTTACTTACTTACTTACTTACTTACTTACTTACTTACTTACTTACTTACTTACTTACTTACTTACTTACTTACTTACTTACTTACTTACTTACTTACTTACTTACTTACTTACTTACTTACTTACTTACTTACTTACTTACTTACTTACTTACTTACTTACTTACTTACTTACTTACTTACTTACTTACTTACTTACTTACTTACTTACTTACTTACTTACTTACTTACTTACTTACTTACTTACTTACTTACTTACTTACTTACTTACTTACTTACTTACTTACTTACTTACTTACTTACTTACTTACTTACTTACTTACTTACTTACTTACTTACTTACTTACTTACTTACTTACTTACTTACTTACTTACTTACTTACTTACTTACTTACTTACTTACTTACTTACTTACTTACTTACTTACTTACTTACTTACTTACTTACTTACTTACTTACTTACTTACTTACTTACTTACTTACTTACTTACTTACTTACTTACTTACTTACTTACTTACTTACTTACTTACTTACTTACTTACTTACTTACTTACTTACTTACTTACTTACTTACTTACTTACTTACTTACTTACTTACTTACTTACTTACTTACTTACTTACTTACTTACTTACTTACTTACTTACTTACTTACTTACTTACTTACTTACTTACTTACTTACTTACTTACTTACTTACTTACTTACTTACTTACTTACTTACTTACTTACTTACTTACTTACTTACTTACTTACTTACTTACTTACTTACTTACTTACTTACTTACTTACTTACTTACTTACTTACTTACTTACTTACTTACTTACTTACTTACTTACTTACTTACTTACTTACTTACTTACTTACTTACTTACTTACTTACTTACTTACTTACTTACTTACTTACTTACTTACTTACTTACTTACTTACTTACTTACTTACTTACTTACTTACTTACTTACTTACTTACTTACTTACTTACTTACTTACTTACTTACTTACTTACTTACTTACTTACTTACTTACTTACTTACTTACTTACTTACTTACTTACTTACTTACTTACTTACTTACTTACTTACTTACTTACTTACTTACTTACTTACTTACTTACTTACTTACTTACTTACTTACTTACTTACTTACTTACTTACTTACTTACTTACTTACTTACTTACTTACTTACTTACTTACTTACTTACTTACTTACTTACTTACTTACTTACTTACTTACTTACTTACTTACTTACTGACTTACTGACTTACTGACTTACTGACTTACTTACTTACTTATTTATTTATTTATTCATTCATTATAGAGTTTTGAATATTTTACGCACCAGTGTAAGAGAAGATTTTCGACTACAGTAGCTATTGCCACACTTCAATATTAAGTGTACCCTTGCACACGAATTCTCCGAGGTAAACAAAATCTTATTTGTTTTACCTTAACTGTTCAAAGTGTACACTTCACTCCATCTGATTAGCAAGAAAAGTCAAAAAAAAAAAATATTGTTAACATTCTTAATACATTAGCGACCCCTGCAACGTAGAAGTAAATACACAGATGTGAAATCGTAAACCAGATATAATAAGCAAGTACATTCTCCTCTGCACATATGAAATTCTGTGCATTTAAGGGGTAAGAAACAACCTATGAATTATAAACCAATTATATTTTACATGGATTAATTTAAATACATTCTGAACACAATTTTTGAACGCACTTCAACATCGTTATCATTGTCCACCCACAGCTTTAAATCATCATCATCATCATCATCATCATCATCATTACATTAGCACCATCACACACCTTGTGTTCATGCATTGTCTCGGATTGTTTGCGGGTATCTCTCTCTAGCGAGTGTGTATTCCAGCTTCCCCCTTCCTGTATCTCCCTACTGGAGGAGGCAAGTCTCAACTCTCCACGCAGCACACAGTTACCAGATTAAACAGCACTTTACAATAACGTAATTAGCAACAGCAATTAATAAAATCGTTAATGACGTTAGGGCGCCATAAGTTTAGCACATACATAGGCACGCAGTCATGGAGGGTAATGGCTTCCAGAATTATACAGGGAACTTGGCGCCTTGCATGATCGTTCTAGCTGCAAACAGTGTCAACACAGGCACTCAGTAAATTTATCAAATTGTTAAACAAAGGTCATGCATGCGTTAATAATAATAATAATAATAATAATAATAATAATAATAATAATAATAATAATAATAATAATATACATATACGTATTCATTATAGACTGTCATGCTTTTCAACGTTCAGTCTGAAAGCCTCTGAATTTACTAACCGCCACCACACTCCACTGATTTTTTAACTAGTTTAGTGGCTTGGTTTAGTTTTATATCTCTCACCATTAAATCGTTAGAAACTGAGTAACCATCTTCGTCTTGGTCTTTCTCTACTTCTTTTACCCTCCATAATCGAGTCCACTATCCTTCTGGGTAACCTATGCTCCTCCATTCGCCTCACCTGACCCCACCACTGAAGCCGATTTATGAGTACAGCTTCGCCCATCGATTTCATTCCTAACTTAGCCTTTATCTCCACATTCAGAATACCCACCTGACACTGTTCCCACCTGTTTTTACCAGCAATCATTCTCGCTACTTTCATGTCTGTTACTTCTACCTTATGAATGAGATATCCCGATTCTATGTAGTTTTCATGCCCTAAAGCAAAGTTAGACTGAAAACAGACCGATGTAAGGACAGCTTCGTCCTAGACTTGACTCCTTCTGACACAACACAGTTGATCGCAACTGCTTTACTGCAATATGATTCAATCTCACTATACTAATATCCTGTGAGAATACACATGCTAAACACTTGAAACTGTCTACCTGTTCCAGCTTTAAATCCCCAATTTGGAATACACTTTTTTGGATTTCTTACCTCTTGACATCAATTTAGTCCTAGAAAAGCTAATTTTCATACCGTACTCATTGCACCTAATTTCTAGTTCCAAGATATTAGACCGAAGGCTTTCAGCATAATCTGCCATTAAAACCAAGTCGTCAGCATAGGCCAGACTGTTTACTACATTTTCACATAAGTAAATCACGCCCTGTCACTTTATATCTTTCAGCAGATTATCAATGCAAACTACACAGTTCAAACAAATTAAGGGAACATGTTTTGTAACGTCTGGCATGTGAACGTTAATTTGGTAGATGGGTTTCCAATGATCGTAAAGCGTACCTTGAGACGTTAGCTACTCAAGGTATGTCAAATTGAAGTTATGCATGCATTAAACTGTCAGGTAACCCCTCAAAACGCAGTGAATAGCGGTGTGTCCGTGTGTCGTTGTGAAGTACACAGACTACTGAGGTTATCTGAGCACATTGTACGTAAACCAGCACATCCCATGAGACATCTTAACGAGGTTCATGTCGCGAGGGCCGTCACTTTGATCCGAGAATGATGGAATTTTCGTCGTGTTGCTGTGTCTCAATGTCTCTCCGTCAGTTATTCAACGCTTATGGAATAGCTACATTAAGACATGCCAGTTCACAAGAAGGGTTGGACAAGGTCGCGGACGCATGACAACCCCACAGGATGACCGATATCTGACCATCAATGCGTTGCGACGTCGTTCAGCAACTGCCAGAGAACTGCAACAAGACCTCAGGAGGGTCATTTGAGTCACGGAGTCTGAAAAGACAGTAAGGAACAGATTAAGAAGTGTCCTTACGACCCAGACGTTCTGTTGGAGTGCCCCGTTTAACGAAGAAACATCGTGCAGCTCGCCTTCTGTTTGTCCGTACCCACGTCAACTGGCAATTTCACCAACGGACACCTGTGTTGTTCACAGACGAGTCCAGATTTCCCCTGACACAGAGTGATGGACGTCAACGTGTATGGAGACGCCGTGATGAGCAGTACGTGCCAAGTGTTGTCCAGGAAGGCGACCGATTCGGACAAGGTTCTGGGACGGTGTGAGGTGGCATCAGTATTGACGGCCGTACGGATCTTGTCGTCCGTGGTAATCTTACCGATGCGGGTTTCATCGAGCAGATACTGCTACAGCATGTGTTTTTTTCTGCATACGGTGTTGGCCCTGAATTCGTACCCATGCACGACAATGCCAGGGCACATGAAGCGCGCATCACCAGAGCTGTCTTGCGAGAACTGGGCATTCAAGAGATGGAATGGCCAGCAGTGAGTCCCGACCTTAATCCCATCAAGCATGTGTGGGATGGGCTTGACAGAAGTGTTCGTGAGCATCCTGTTCCACCACAGACTCTCCAAGACATCGAACAGGCTCTCATTGAAAAATGGGACTTCATACCGCAACGTGACGTGACCTCCGTCCACTTACACGGAACATGCGACGTAGGTGCCAAACTGTGATAAATGCTCGTGAAGGACATACACCATACTGAAGTTCTCCAACTGTGACAAAAATCCACCCTGGAGGACTGTTATCACTTTGGTTTCGCCCCTATTTGGACACTTCCGTTTGTGTTCTGAAAATAAAGCGAATGCATCGATGTTCTTTTGTATACGTCAACGGTAAAGAAGAAAGGTTTAGTTGGTACTATACCTGGGTATGAGGTATTGTTTTGTGGATCATGGCATACGTTCAAAAACATGTTTTCCTATTTATTTATTTTTTAACTGTGTATGAACAACAAAGGTGAAACATTATCTAACCCATGTAAGTACCTTGAAGCAAAAACTCATTCTACCACCAATTCTCACATCAGCACAATTGCCAACATAAATGCCTTTGGCTGATTTTAATTGTGTATCCTTAATCCAATAGTCCCCTGGCACAATAATAATAATAATAATAATAATAATAATAATAATAATAATAATAATAATAATAATAATAATAATAATACTGCGAGTGATTTACGTTGCAATACAACATGCAGAAACTGTCTGGAGATTACTCCTATAGAATGACAAATCTATAAAATACCATCTGTGGTGAGAGGCTATAGTTCAGCAATTGGGATGGTGATGGCGGTGGTGGTTATAAGTAGGGAAGTGTAATGAGAAAACCATTCCCTCATAACTAAAGATACGATCAGCATGAGTGACTCAGACGACAGAGCTCTGTCTGGGTCTCCTGAGTCCAATATGACGGCTTTGATTCCGACTCAGTCCAGAAGTTTTTAATGATTAAATATGCCATCTCACATCAAAATATCTCTAGTGGGGCCAAACTTTCGTACATCGGTGACTCCGTAACTGTAGTTAACGGGACGCAAACAATTACCGTACAGCATTTGCCTGATGTGAAAATGGTGAACCACGGAAAACCATATTCATTGCTGCCGACAGTGGGGTTCGAACCTGCTATCTCCAGAATGCAAGCTCACAGATGCGCGCCCCTAACCGTACGGCCAACTCGCTCGGGATTATTATTATTATTATTATTATTATTATTATTATTATTAAATGGTGTATAAATTCACCACATTGTGTCTTATCTCTTGTGAACATGATGAAACTTTTGCGCAATTATAGGGAGTACCTCGTCTGTTCCACTGCACTGCCCGAGCATAAAATATAAGAGATGGCCTCATAAGCCACACCCGGTTGGCTTGTCTTCCTGTCCTCAATATGTCTTGTGTAATTGAACTCCAGCACTGCAATACCTCCTGCGGTGAAATCTTAAGCTGTGAAAATTTAAAATCCTCACTGTAGCCCTAGAGAATAGTCAATCCGTATCACAACGTACTAAACGTCCCTAGATGTACGTTCAGTCTTCATTCCTAAGGCTGGTTGGATCCTCAACAGCTCCGCCATCAGCTGTCCTAGATGGCCTAGGCATCACTTAAGAGGCGTACTAGGGAAATGAGGAGTGAGGTGGTTTCCCGTTGCTTTTCTCACCGTGCCAGAAGTTCCTATTACATATCAGTCTGCCAAGCCCACTGAAATGCATGCACTAACCGACCCTATGAGCAACATTTTCACACGATTCATAGCAGGGACTGGCTGCAGAAGGAATGGCATTTCTAGCATCGCTCATTCCTCAGTCACCTTCATATTGTCAAAGCCAAGGATAAGACAGAGACAGGTCAATAAAAGTAACAAAATTGCTCTAGCCTATACCAGAAGACATAGTGCACTGTAAACACTAGGTCCTGCCAGGAAAAGCATAACGTCCCTAGAAATGGCTTTAATTATTATCCACATATTAAACGCATTGTGCTTGTATTTACAATAATGAAAAATATATACAATACAGTACAGGAGTTCAAAAAATATATTTATACGCATGAAAGTTGTATCACGCTCGTATTTAATATGTTATAAGACTTAACTAGCAGTTTCCCGCTGGCTCCGCTAGAAATTTACAAAGTATGGTGTTGTTCGTTACTATCCTCACAGATATATTTGCAAAGTTTCGAGTTAATGAAATAAAGCACATGATCTGCTGTGGTAATAGAATGCAATATTATGTCAACAAAACCCTTGAAAATACATCACACAAAGAAATTGAATTAAACGTTCCTTGGAACAACACTACGCGCCGAACTGTTAAGAAGTCCTTCAAAGATCTTCGTCATGGAGACAAATGTCACCATAACTTTTTTCCGAATCCACCAATTTAAGTAGTTATCACTTCAAAAGAAAGCGCTTGATCCACTGAGTGTTTCTAGACTAAAACGAACTGCGTACCTCAATCGGAATGAAAGATACGATTGCTTCAAAGAGACAAAAAATTGAAAAAATCCAATAATTTGAGGAAGGCGGAAGTTAAGTGATTTATAGTACCTGATGACAAATCTGTGCATGAATACCTTTCAGTTTAAAAAATGAAGTAAATCGACCAGATAGAATGGCCAGACTGACTGGCTTTAGTTTTCATAAATTTTTAACACATAGATTTCAATTATTACCTAAATATAATTCACCTTCCAGGTGGATACAAAATCCCGTGGATAACCACAACAAACTTTATATCTGTGGGCTGAATTGTTTTTGGAAGGAGTGTACCTGGAGAGAACTTATACAGTACAATGCACTCTGTTTTTGTTTAACAGTACATTTCATGCAAGGAAAAAAATATCCTATAAAAATGGCGTGTAATATCCCTTTGGGAAAATCAAGTGATCATAAATATCTGGCGACGATGACCTAGTTGTTAGGTCCCTTTAAACACCAGTAAATGAAACTCAAATTCATAACGATTCATTTATTTGTATAGAGAGACATCTGTATGGAATCTGGAGTTGACAAGTGTAGGGTTCGATGCGTCTTAAGAGGCAAACTGACTCAGGGTCTATAGAATTACCACAAATTAAATAATTCTCTATTTCAGGGTTTCCCAAACCTTTTGACTCTGAGGCCCCCTGAGCACATCGCATGCACGTCGAAGGAACCGCTACCCTCAGAATATAACAGTGCATACAGAAGAAAAAAAGAATTCTGTAACGATACCATGTTTCATTTTATTCGTATAATTTAGGACTGATATTTACTTTCCTGGAGAGTTTAACTCAACTTCATTTACATAAAGATACTTTATAAATGCTCAGAAATTATAATACAATATGACACTTGGCTAATAATGATAGCACTTTGGATCTGGGAACTTACTTAGAATTTCACTTGTTGCGGTTGTTGGATCTATAGGACGGATGGCGGTGCTTTCCGAATACCGTGCGTTTTACAAACTTAGTCATTCGATCCGAATATCAGCATCTACATTAGTTTTTATCTGTGTGAGAGCAGAAAAGGTACGTAGGTATGTTGTCATAAAAGGCATTTAACACAGTATTTGTAGGGTATAGACGATTTCATGGACCCAAAAGGCGATCAGAGACGTGGAGTTGTGATACATTCATGAAACTTCCTGGAGCTAAACATGCTACTCCATCTGATTCTCCACCCATATCATACTTCACTTTACTTTTCAATTTCTCCCTTTTTCCTTTTTCTTCGCACCGACACAGATAGGTCTCATGGTGACGAGGGGAGGGGAAAGGCCTAGGAATGGGAAGGATGCGTCCGTGGCCTTCATTAAGGTACAGTCCCAGCATTTGCCTGGTGTGAAAACGGGAAACCACGGAAAACCATCTTCAGGGCTGCCGACAGTGGGGTTCGAACCCACTATCTCCCGGATATGACCTCACAGCTGTGTGCCCCTAACCGCACGGCCAACTCGCCCGGTCATTTTCTCTCTGCCAAGATACTTCGGTTAGTTGATCTTCCTCATGGGAGGGAAGTTCCAGTTCAGTTTTCAAGAAGGGAATCCTTAACCACGAGATTTTCTCTACCAGAGGCGTAAAATATTGTCTGATTGTGGATACTAGCAATTACAAGTGTCTCACAATTACGTCACTTACACTGTCTTGTAGTATTTCTTTTTTTTTCCGCGGCTAACTTGTTATCATCCATCGGCCAAATTCTACTGTTATGATATTCTCTACTGTGTGTAAGTTACACAACAGTGAATACTATATTCCTAAATTTATTATAATGGTCTATGAATTGCGTATGTACAATAAAACTTCACTCTTCAAATTTTTACACATTACACTATTACTGCGGACCCCTTGAATTATCGTCGCGGCTCCCCCAGGGGTCCGTACACCACAGTTTGGGAATAGCTGCTCTTGAGTATGAGACATGTCTTCTATATGTCTATCAGTTATGGCCATCCTTCAGTACTTCACATCACAGCCTGCACGGTTGCTAGGTAACATCACGCCATATACTGTGATCGTGACGTAAATTTTGAGATTAACAGGAGCCATAAGACACATTTATGTTAAAAGAATAAAAATCCATAGAACAAAGTCCAGGCTCACTATCCAAAACACAGCTTATTGTAATTCATTCAAGGAACTTGAAAAAAAGTATACAGTTTGCATTCTTGCACGGCATGCTGAACGGAACCTCTGCACCCCGCCACCAACAGTGGACAGTAGAAGCAGTTCTTCCCGTCGCATAATTGATGTGATTAAGTTTGCACCATGTAGCACGAGAAAGACCGAACTCTGAAAGTTTTGCAGTGGGTTTGCTAACTTCTATTAAGCCTCCTGGAGATAATGATATCCACTCTGTTTCCCAAACCACCTGGAAGTTGAAACCACTGGACGTCAACTTGAAGGCTGTTCTCCAGGTGGTTCGGTGAGACTTCAGGTGAGTTGAAGCACATCATTCAACATCCTCATGAATGGGGAGGGACTAACTCTTCAGCATTCTCGACCATAATTGAGTAAGCGTCTCCTGTCTCATTAAACGAGGTGGTTTGATGTCCGTTAACTCAGAAAACCGCTGCACAGGGGTAGAAGGGAGGAAGCGTGCCGGATCCGATACGCACGGTTTGTCGAAGGTGATCATCCAACAGATGTGCGTGTTAACTGTTGAGCCATATGCCTGAACGGTACTCAGGTGAAGAGGCTAAATGGTATCAATTCCTGGTTCGCTGCAGGATTTTAAATTTCATTATTCCTTTGTCTCGGAATTTGGGTGGTTTACATCTTCTTCAGCATTAAAATTCATTTTAGGTAGGGCCCAATTTTCACAGACACACAGGTCAACTATACGGCGTCAACTCGTAAAACCTGCACCAGACCTCTCCGAAGGCCACACGACATTATTATTATTATTATTATTATTATTATTATTATTATTATTATTATTATTATTATTATTATTATTATTATTATACCGGGAGGTACACCTCTGCAGAGGTTCCGTTCAGCATGCCGTGCAAGAATGCAAACTGTATACTTTTTTTCCAAGTTCCTTGAATGAATTACAATAAGCTGTGTTTTGGATAGTGAGCCTGGACTTTGTTCTATGGATTTTTATTCTTTTAACATAAATGTGTCTTATTGCTCCTGTTAATCTCAAAATTTACGTCACGATCACAGTATATGGCTTGATGTTACCTAGCAACCGTGCAGGCTGTGATGTGAAGTACTGAAGGATGGCCATAACTGATAGACATATAGAAGACATGTCTCATACTCAAGAGCAGCTATTCCCAAACTGTGGTGTACGGACCCCTGGGGGAGCCGCGGCGATAATCCAAGGGGTCCGCAGTAATAGTGTAAGGTGTAATAATTTGAAGGGTGAAGTTTTATTGTACATACGCAATTCATAGACCAGTATACTAAATTTAAGAATTACGTATTCACTGTTATATAACTTACACACAGTAGAGAATATCATAACAGTAGAATTTGGCCGATGTATGATAACCAGTTAGCCGCGGAAAAAAAAAGAAATACTACAAGACAGTGTAAGTGACGTAATTGTGAGACACTTGTGATTGCTAGTATCCACAATCAAGCAATATTTTCCGCCTCTGGTAGAGAAAATCTCGTGGTTAAGTATTCCCTTCTTGAAAACTGAACTGGAAGTTCCCTCCCATGAGGAAGATCAACTAGCCGAAGTATCTTGGCAGAGAGAAAATGACCGGGCGAGTTGGCCGTGCGGTTAGGGGTGCCCAGCGTTGAGGTCGCATCCGGGAGATAGTGGGTTCGAACCCCGCTGTCGGCAGCCATGAAGATGGTTTTCCGTGGTTTCCAATTTTCACACTAGGCAAATGCTGGGGCTGTGCCTTAATCAAGGCCACTAACGCAACCTTCCCATTCCTAGGCCTTTCCCCTCCCATCGTCGCCATGAGACCTATCTGTGCCGGTGCGACGTTAAGCAAATAGAAAAAAAAGAAAAGAGAGAAATTGAAAAATAAAGTGAAGTATGATATGGGTGGAGAATCAGATGGAGTAGCATGTTTAGCTCCAGGAAGTTTCACGAATGTATCACAACTCCACGTCTCCGATCGCCTTTTGGGTCCATGAAATCGTCTATACCCTACAGGCCATAGCATCAACATACAGGACGAACCTCAAGTTACGTAACAGCATCGGTAAATTCCAGCTACGGGGGTGTGCCTCATACGTTTCAGAATTCTCAAAAGACCGCAATAAGCTTACGTCAGCCAGAGAGAGAAGGTTATTTAAAGGCCAGAGCAATATCTAACTTCTAGTCGATTAGCGCATGCGAGATTCATTATATTGGATCAGGTAGGGCATTTCAGTTGCCTTGACAAAGAATACTGAAATGTATTCGAAACATGGGCGAACTGCACAAAATATTCAGAAAACAATATGGTTCAACCCGGAAGAAAAACGAAGTGCTGTTCATCGCTCTGCTTTAAAGAATGTAAAGTATTGCTAGTGGCTTTACGTCGCACCGACACAGATAGGTCTTATGGCGACGATGAGCTAGGAGTGGGAAGGAAGCAACCGTGGCCTTAAGGTACAGCCTTAAAGTGTGAAAATGGGAAACGACGGAAAACCATCTTCAGGGCTACCGACAGTGGGATTCGAACCCACTATCTCCCCGATACAAGCTCACAGCTGCGCGCCCCTAACCTCACGGCCAACTCGCCCGGGGAAATGTAAAGTATAAACCATTTCAGTTTATAATTAATATGCTTTATAAGCTACACTATTTTCAAGCGTTTAATGTAAACTGTTGCACCGATTTTTTTTCGTTTTAGGATACCCAAAACGTTTCAAGTCAAATAATCTCACTAAATGTTCACCCTGTGCATTCACGTCTTTCTGAAATCCACCCAATAAGCACAGCCCCCACTTATTTCTGGAAGTTTTAGATTTTAAACATTTTTCCTTGTAATCCCACGAATAACATTGTACTAAATTGATGTCTTTCTATTTTTCCAAAATAGTAAACAATAGTTTGTACCTGCGTTTTGTCGTAATAGCAAGTAAAGATTAGATATTCAATGGTACTTTGTTTGATGAACTGTTGGTGGCCGAGTTGAACTGAGTGGACGTAGAGTGTTTGACTCTACAGACAATCGCATTGATGTCCGCACGGCTTAACAGAGATCTGGATGGATGTTTCCAGTCAACATTTGTTCTCTATCCTCGCCATCTCAAATACTCTGTGATATATCGGTGTATAATCGCACAGAGTTGCAACTCAATGTGTGATGAAAAGCATTGCGATCGGACAGGTGTTTTATCAAGATTCAAAATTCTATGCTTTCTGTTAATATACGTCATAATATTTCCACACTTGCTAGGAAATACATATGGCGATGATAGGTTTGAGGAACAGAAGAGGATTCACATTTAACAGTTGCAAAATGAGAATGCTCACAGTTTCACGTCAACTAACAGCATTAAGGGAACCCGGAATGTGTGGGAAGATCAAAAATTCACAGTCCCAGCCCTTCAGGCAAGCAAATTAATGTTGAAAACATCCTACGGATATTAGCTACGAATGTTATGTAAATAAAATGTAATAAACTATGACAATATATTCCTTACTGGCAAATGTACCCGTGTTTCGCTACGGTATTCTACAGTGTACATGGATATCGAAGTAAATTACTGTGCATTCAGTGAATAAGTGTTTCTTTTATTACATGTCTCTTAGCGTTATACATGAACAGTAGAAAGAGGTTTCCTCCCATACGTTGTTTCCAATGTAAAGTGCGAGTTGCGGAATTGTGATGATAACGGAAGGCTGACTTTCCTACTGCCATTCACAATCGAGTAGGTAGGTTTTCATTACAATGGGAGGCCCCAATTACCTACTGCGCGGTCTCAATTGATTTGGGGAGTTTTTTTTAAATGGCGCGCGCTGTTTTCTACCTCCAGACAGATTACAATTGAGGAGTTTTTAATATAATAGCTGGCACCTTCCCTACTGCCGGTCAAAGTTGACTTGTGCTGTTATCGTTATCATGACAGGCCCCTTTCCTTAATTACAGTCACACCGAGTTGGTGAGTTTCCGTTATAATACGAAGGCCACTATGCCCAATGTCAGTCACATATTAAATGCGTGAATTTGTTTATAAAGGCCGACATACTTACCTATTCCTAAACACAATCCGTTAGGGGAGTTTCGAACGAAATTGCATGCTCTCTTGACTTATGGCAGTCAAATCAGGAAGGGAATAATTAATTACAATGTTAGTCCCTCCTTGCTAATCCTAGGAAATGCTACAAAGGAAATGGAGAAGGATCCCATTTCTATTGCCAGTCAAAGTCGATGTGGATAGTAATGATTACAGTTGCCGACGACCTCCTGCTGGGAGTCACTATCGATGTAAAATATTAATTATAATGGCAAACACACACTTACATCGCTAAAAACCGACTTCAATGAATATATATAGATCGACATACGAAGTATATGCATATTTACAATATTGTAAACCTTCATTAACGGATTAACTGCTGCTAAACGATACATCATATCGACAAACAGATTGTATCATGAAAGGTCTCCTTTAGCTGTCTAAATGCCTGGTCTTAAGATACTTCCTCCTGTCTCATCTATTTATGGGTAAAATTGAGTTATAAACTTTGAACTGGGTGAAATTAGGGTAAGATTTTCTCACATTTGGGCTCTAATATGACGGGTACAAACATAGAATTCGGTTCACGTATAGATACTGGGTGGGTCAATGTTCGTGTAGAATTATATGATTCTACCTTTCGTAAAAGTGACTTGAACTGTGAATTATACGAGTACAGAGAGCAAAATGTAGGTGTAATCGAGAAATAGAGACAAATGTAACATATAAGGAATAGAGATATAATGAAACGTCATAGGACCAAAGTTGTAGATCACTCCAAATCGACCGGAGATTGTTTCATCCTTTTTGTGATACGACTTACCGTTTAGCCGCGAAATACCTCGTAAAAAGGTCTGCGCGGACATTAAAATTGCCTCAACATTCCGGAATTTGGGGGGGGGGGGTAATTAATGAAATATTTATTGGTCTTGGAAGCTTTCCGTCGATTACAGGCTAAGGCAAATAAATCCTAATTTCAATTTTCAAGCTCGTCTGACAGACTGTGCCACAATCTTGCTTTGGGGAAGGGGTTAAAAATGAGGACATTCACGAAACTAAAGCTGAAAAATATGGAGATGGCCATCACTACACTTGAAACGGGCAACTGTACGAAAATTTCGCCAAAATTTTCCACTGTAGCCTACATAGCCTGAAAAACAAACCGTCCATGATATCTCCATTAAATTAATAATCCTCCTATCGAAGAAATTCACATGAGGAAAAGTTTTAGAAATGGATATCCATCAAAGTTGGTCGATTTCCAGTCACGTTAGTCTTATACCTGTATATATTTTGGTAGAGTAAATTCACTATTTCGGTTCCCAATAAACCCCTAGTCCATTCCGAAAATTCGAAATGATATGGACCTCAAAACCTACCTTTGGTCAGAGGAATGTTAAATAAGAAGTTTAGTTGACATGTCTCCAGTAGTTTTCACCTTATAAGAAATAGGCATTCCCCGCAACCGCTCTTGAGTTAAGTCCGGTGGGACTTGTACCGTAAAACGGTCCGTTAATGATATCTCCCCTATTAATCCTTGTACTGAAATGATGCATTACAGAAAAAAGTTTAGAAATTGATTTCCATTAAATTTGGTTCTATGTATTTTGTGGGAGTGTAAAATCACGGTTTCTATTTCGTATAAACCCCCAGTGAATTCAGTGATTTAGAAACAATATTGGTCCTAAAACCTACCCAAGGACAGGTGGAATCTAAAAATACGAAGATTGGTAGAAATATATCCAGTACTCTTCAACTCTCTGTAGACAAATTGCTACAATTATCAACAGAGATTTGCAAACTAATCTGTACATAAGAAAACCCATACCACTAAACTGGCACATACAGGGAAACTTGCCAGAAAACCCAGACCCTTAAATCAAGATCTATGTACAAGGATCTGGGTTCCAGGGAAGTTCTCAACTCATGAGTCAAACGTTACCCAATTGCAACAGTCAAGTTTTAGGGAGGAAGGAGGTCTGAGATTGCTCTTGGTAAACTGTCAGAGTGTAGTAAATAAACAATTAAAATTCGGTACATTGATGGAATCTTATGAGACGGATGTGGTGATAGGAGTGGAATCGTGGTTGAGAGAAGGGGTGGGTAATACAGAAGTATTTCCAGAAGGGTATACAGTCTATCGTAGAGACCGAGGAGATAAAAAGGGAGGAGGGGTATTTATTCTGGTGAAGGAAACTTATTGTTCGTATGAATGGTTTACTGATGAAAGGGATGAAATATTAGGGATAAAATTAGTTTGTAATAATATGAAGGAGGTGGGAATTATAGGAACATATAGGCCTGGAAGAGAGGAAAGAGACATGGAAATATTTGAGAAAATAATAGATTATACTCATAAAAACAATAATGATACGGTAATAATTGGGGGAGATCTAAACTTGCCTGAAGTTGAATGGAATGGAGCTGCAAGTGAAGCCCATGAACAGAAACTGGCAAATAAGTTAATTTGGGAGGGAGCATTTACACAAGTAGTACAAGAACCAACTCGTCTCAATAACTTGCTAGATGTATTCTTGGTTAAACCATGGGAAATTGTTGATAAAACTGAGGTAATTGAAGGAATAGGTGACCATAAGGCTGTAATAATGGATGTAGGACTTGTACCAAAAATGCTTAATAAGAGGGTCACAAAAGACAAGAAATTATACAGAAAAACTAAAGTTGATGAATTTGGGACTTACCTTAAATCACAACTCAGTTGTTGGATAAGTGAAGGGAATAATGTGGATACACTTTGGGCTAAATTTAAAGGAATCATTTGGGAAGGAGAGAAGAGATTTGTACCTGTTAAGAAGGGTAAAATGACCTCAGACCCTGTTTATTACACAAGGGAAATAAGAAAATTAAAAATAAAATGTAGAATAGTAAACAGGAAAATCAAAGAAGGTAGGGAGAGTAGAGAAAGTAGAAAACAGCTAATGAGGGAACAGAATAGAGTGAAAAAGGAAGCAAAAGAGAATTATATGAATGGCATTCTTCAAGAGGGTAATGACCACAAAGGGAAATGGAAAAATCTGTATTCATATATTAGGAATCAAAAAGGAAAAGGAATTCAAATTCCTACAATGGTGGGAGAAGGTGGTGAACACTATTTAACAGGTACTGAGAAAGCAAACCTCTTTAGTAGGGAATTCCGAGATTCAGTAGAAGATTGTCAGGACTTGGAAACCGTAACAGAAGATAGAGAGGGAGAGACACAGAGGGAAACAAGAAGCTTCTCATTCACAAATGAAGATATTTTCAGAGAAATCCAACTGCTTCAGCAAGGAAAAGCAGCAGGAAGTTATCAAATTACTGGGGAGGTATTAAAGACAATGGGGTGGTATATAGTGCCTTATTTAAAATTTCTCTTTGACTATGTCATAAATAATAGTGTGATACCAAAGGAATGGAAGGAATCTATAATAATACCAATTCATAAAGGAAAGGGTGATAAAAGGAAACCAGAGAACTACAGACCAATCAGCCTGACCAGTATAGTTTGTAAAATACTGGAGAGTTCAATAGCAAAGTACATCAGAGGGATATGTAATGATAAAAATTGGTTCATGAGGAGCCAGTATGGATTTAGAAAGAAATTTTCTTGCGAGGCACAACTGGTGGGATTTCAGCAGGACATATCAGATCAGTTAGATTCAGGAGGCCAGTTAGATTGCATAGCCATAGATCTTTCCAAAGCCTTTGATAGAGTGGAACATGGAATATTATTAAAGAAATTGGAGGGAATAGGATTGGATGTAAGGGTTATACGTTGGATAAGAACATTTCTAAATTCAAGGGTTCAGAAAGTCAAAGTAGGAAATAATATATCACAGGAAGAGAAAGTCTGGAAGGGAATTGCACAGGGTAGTATAATCGGTCCGTTACTTTTCTTAATATACACAAATGATTTAGGGAACAATATAACATCGAAAATAAGATTGTATGCAGATGACATAATTGTTTATAGGGAAATAAATAACATTGAGGATTGTTCAGAATTACAAAGGGACCTTGACAGTATCCAAGAATGGGTTGAAGAAAATAATATGAAGATTAATGGAGGCAAATCAACTGTTACAACATTTACAAACAGGAGCTTTAAAACTGAATTTGAATATACTTTGGATGAGGTAGTTATCCCAAAAGATGGCAAGTGCAAATACTTAGGTGTGAGATTTGAAAGTAATTTGCACTGGAAGGGTCATGTTGATGACATTGTTGGGAAAGCATACAGATCGTTACATGTCATAATGAGACTACTTAAAGGATGCAACAAAGAATTAAAAGAAAAAAGTTACTTAAGTATGGTTCGTCCATTATTGGAATATGCAAACAGTGTTTGGGATCCTCACCAAGAATACCTAATAAAAGAACTAGATGGTGTGCAGAGGAAAGCAGCAAGGTTTGTAACAGGGGATTTCAGGAGAAAGAGTAGTGTATCAGAAATGTTAAAGGAACTTGGGTGGGAAACTTTAAGTAAGAGAAGGGAGAAAACTAGACTTATAGGATTATATAGAGCCTATACAGGGGAAGAAGCATGGGGAGATATCCGTGAGAGGCTTCGGTTGGAAAATAATTATATTGGTAGAACTGACTACAAGTACAAAATTAGAAGGAATTTTAGCAGAAGCGATTGGGGTAAATTTTCATTCATTGGGAAGGGCGTGAAGGAGTGGAACAGTTTACCAGGGGTAGTGTTTGATCCTTTTCCAAAATCTGTACAGATATTCAAGAAGAGAATAAACAACAACAGAGATAATAAATTAAATGTTAGAGGGCATTCGACCAGTGCAGGATATTGTAAATAATAAATGTGTGTGATTAAATTAATTCCATCCCCTGGTCTAAGGAGTTTGGACAGCCCAAGTAGGGGACTGCCTGTAGGGGTGAAGTACAGTGGGGACTTCGAGGGTCCTGGGACCGCTACGGTAGCTGTGAAGGCCCTTCAGGAACTCTGAAAAGTGGTGGCAAAAGGGGCTCTGGTTAAGACGCAGCAGGTCGTTATGCTACTTAGGTTCCAAAATGGGTAAAATATAAATATGTGAATAAATTCAGTGTTAATTTTAATCTTATACCAGTTGTATAGTATTATTAGAAGTAATTTCACATACCGTACTGTACATGAGTTGACTATGTTTGTAAGATATTATAAGTAGAATTTTGTAAACAATATAAATTTATTAAGGATGATGTGTGTGTTTAATAGAAAAAATTATTAGCGTAAATTGTATAATATTGTATTCTAGGAAAATTTTCTTCGTCTCCTGTTACTTTAAAATTTAGTGCTTGACAATAATGTATTTTAGTGTACCATTTGCCACCGAGGTAGACACCTCATTTGCAAATAAAGAGATTTTGATTTGATTTGATTTTGATAAGAGAATGATAGTGCGAAAATGAAGTTCTCTCCCCCAGTGTCACGATGGGTTGTTTGCGGTGCCGCAGTTGTAAGCAGTCGCATCACAACAATGAATGTCTATGAGTAAGGCTTCCAGTCGTTCGAAATTAGTTCGCAAGTACCGTAGAAATGTTCAACCTATGTACGGTGGAACGGGAGGAACAGAGCCTCGAACATGCAAATTTACGGTGATAGTGGGTTCGAACCCCACTGCCGGTAGTCCTGAAGATTGTATTCTGTGTTTTCCCATTTCCATGGCTTCCCACTCCCTGGCCTTTCCTGCCCGATCGTTGCCATAAGACCTATCTCTGTTACTGTGACATAAAGAGAATGGAAAAGAAAAACTTTACTACAAGTACAGTTATTAACTGCTCAGTTCAAATTGTCCACATTGGACGCGTAGTGCATTCTGCACACCTCTAACTAAGAATGAAAGACTGCAAGCCAACAGAGCATAAATCTTCAGTAGTAGATTAATGGCCGTGAATGCCATTGCGTAGGAAGTAAATAAGAACATTGTTTATTGGGGTATCGTATAGGGTTCTTGAAATAGGAGGAGGTTAATACAGCACATCCACAGTGACAATAATAATAATAATATTAATAATAATAATAATAATAATAATAATAATAATAATAATAATAATAATAATAATAATAATAATAATAATAATAATGTAGTAATGTATAATGTAGATTGGAATTTTTTGGACATGTTTACAGAATGAATGATTCCAGATTAAGAAAAAGGATTTTCAAGTACCTTCGGGACAAAAAGGCAACAACTAGATGGATTCAAGAAGTAATGGAAGTTTTAGAAAGAAACAATATAAGAGAGGAAGAAACTATGGACAGCGAGATCTTTACAAAGAGGGTAGTAAGTATGGAAGGATTCCAAGGAAAATTGAATAAGAAACCTGGTGCAAAATGGTCCGAGGATAGAAAGAAACAGCATAGTGAAAGGATGTTAGAAGGAACGGAAGAAAAACAAATGGATGAAGAAATGAACTGAAAATGGCACGTGGTCCTTAGCAGGCCTCATCGGAAAGGAGAATAATAATAATAACAATACTAATAAAATAGGACTTGGGAAAAAGAAGTGAAAAGAATACCCCTTGGCAGATTACGTGAAAACAAACTTAAGTTACAAGTGTTTGGCCTTAGCTGATGACTTAGCAGTGTTGTCCAATAACAGACACGAAGTGACGGCATCCATTGATAAACTCGGTGAAATTTCATCCAGAACAGGACTACAGATCTCATATCAGAAAACTCACTACATGAAAGTTTTTCTTCGGCACCTAAATGGAAAACCAATGAAAATCAAAAATGGCAAAATATTCCAAGTGTCTAAATTCAAATACCTGGGCGAAGTCATCCAACCTTCAGCACTCAATAGTGAAGCGAACAATGAAAGGGTCTCTAACCTGCTATATAATAAAAATTATATGCCCCGAAATGCAAAATTAAGTCATAAAATACTTATCAAGCCTGAATCCCTTTACGCATCATTGGGGCAGATCATTGATTATAGTTGTAGAAAAGCAAGAAAGAAAATTCTTAAGGAATTATTTTGACCAGTCTGTACATGCATTTAGGAAAAGCTGTTTGAAATTTTATGGGCATATTCTCAGAATAAGTAACCAGTGATTGACCAAACATTCTGAGCCTTACTCTATCAATGAAAGTTAAAAAAAAAGTAATTGGCTGCCCGAAGTTGGAAAAGATATTCAGGAAATAGGCACCACAGATGGCATTGTGTTAGACAAATCCAAGTTCAGAAAATAAACAATCATCGCTTCAAACATCATCCAAGCACTACCACCAACAAAAACTGGTCAGAAGATCGCGAGAAAAGCCCCAGCGAGAAGTTAAAGAGATTTTGGGAGTCAGCTAAATAAGTTCAACCGCGCTTCTTATTTGAGCATAACGAAGAAAGAAGAATAATAAAAAGATAAGAAAATGTAGTAAGCAATCTGGCTTATGCTGGAGACTTGGTCTTAATGGCAGATCGTACCGAAAGCTTTCTTAAATAGATGCAACGAGTATGATCTGAAAAATATATTCTCCAAGACTGAAGTGATGTCAGTAGGTAAGAAATCCACGAGAATTCAATGTCAGTTCGGGGACACAAAGTTGAGACAGGTAGATAATGCATGTTCTCCCAGGATGGTAGTATAGTGAGATTGAATCAAAGTTCTGCAAAGCTAACGCAGTTAGCTCATAGTTGCGCTCAGAAGTAGTGTGTAAGGAAGACATTAGCACTCCGACGAAACTAGCTTTACATCGGTCTGTTTTCCAAACAAGTTGCGTTACGGAAGTTACGGAAGTGAAAGCTGGGTAGACTCAGAATATCTTATTCATAAGTTAAGAGACATAAAATTGGCGAGAATGATTGCTGGTACAAACAGGTGGGAACAATATAAGGAGGTACTCGAAATGAGGAGATAAACTGTAAGTTAGGAATGAACTCGATGGTTGAATCTGTACGCATAAACCGGCCTCGGTGGTGGGGTCATATGAGGAGAATGGAGGAGAATAGGATACCTAGGAGAATAATGGATTTTGTTGTGGAGGGCAAGAGACGTAGAGGGGGACCAAGACGGCGATGGTCAGACTCAGTTTCTAACGATTTAAATACAACAGGTATAGAACAAAACTAGTTACAAATAGAGGATTGTGGCGGCTGTTAATAAATCCATATAAACTTGCAAACTGAACTCTGAAAGGCATAACAGTCTATAATGAAGATGTATGGATATTAATAATAATATTAATCGTAATTATAATAATAATATCGTGTAACCTTATCAATTCCGCGCGTCAATTCAGACATTCAGTTTTACTTTAGCAGCTGGCAGAGAACTCCAGATCTTAGCTGGGCGATCAATGGATGAGTTCTATTTAATCTTCCGGGTACTCACCAAATGTGTCACGAGAGAACTTTATACATCGTACAACATGGAGCGTGGACATTTTTAGGCCGTTCAAAACTCCGACTACATTTGCTGGGTTTAAACCAGCGATCTTGGAATCGGAGGCCGACACTGTGCTACTGATCTACGAAGGAAGCTATCAATAAATAAACTGCCGATAAAAATTATCACGTCCACCGTCCTGGAACTCCTTACATAATTATTCATAACGGAATATTTCATTCCCAGAATGTGTGGGAGGGCCCGGATTAGATTCCCACTCCGATCGGTGATTTTAACCATTTACCTGTTACTTCCTCTTGTAAGAGGGTTGGATATGTGTGTGTGTGTGTGTGTGTGTGTGTGTGTGTGTGTGTGTGTGTGTGTGCGTGTGTCGTCTTCAGCATTAGAAATTACCGTACATATTGCCCCATCCTCACAGACACGCAGGTCGCCTACAAGGCGTCAACTAGAAAGAATGGAATAAGGTCTCTCCGTAAGACCTATGCCATTAGGAATTACTTAAGAAATATGTTTCTTTTGGTAATATTTTCATTGACGTGGAAATGTATTCATGTAAGTAGTGACCCGTTTTGAGCCAATACTCCGTTAATTGTGACATGTCGTTATCTCATTAAGACTCATAATTACGGAGTCAGTGTTCAAGCAACACTACATTCAATCCCCCCACCCTCATACACCCTCTAAACCCGTCCTCCAACCACTTACAGATCAATATACATGCGGTTGCGTGACGCAGATAGAAGAGCATGGGAATGACGATCGACAAAGCATCGGATCCGCTCTACAATTTATATCTTATACTAGCAATTCTACCCGTGCTTCGCCACGGTATTCCACATTATATACGGATATCTAAGTAAATTACTGTACATGAAGTTAATAATTTTTAAACTGCATGTAAATTGGCGTAATCCGAGAAAAAACATAGGGAGGTCCGCAGACGATGTTTCCGATGTAAAGTGCGAGTTGTGGAGTTGTGATAACGAAAGGTGCACTTGTCTACCACAATTCATTAGGTTTTAGAAACGTTGAATAGGGTGAAATTTGTGTAAGATTTTCACACAGTGCATTACTTTTCAGATACTTATGCGACAGCTTCAAACATAGAATTTGGCTCACATATGGCTACTGGGTGGGCCAATATTCGTGTAGAATTTGATGATCCCATCTTTCCTACAAGTGAATCAAACCATCAATTGTACGTGTACAAAGTGCAAAATTTAGGTAAATACAGAAATAGAGAAAAATTTAAAGTATAAGGGATAGAGGTACGGCAAAAGGTCATAGGACCGAAGTTATAGATCACTCCAAATTGAACGGAGATTGTGCCATCCATTTTGTGATACGACTTACCGTTTAGCCGCGAAATACATCGAAAGAAGGACTGCGCCGTCATTAAAATTGCCTACATATTTCGATATTTTTCGGCGGTAAAAAATATAAATTTTAAACATCTCGTAAATTTTCTGTCGGTTACATGCTAAAATTTCATTTTTCTAACTTGTCTGGGAGATTGTACTACGATCTTGATATGGGAGAGTGGGTTAAAAATTAGGACTTTAAGGAAACTTTTAAGCCCATAAAACCTGTAGGTTCTAGATAAATATCACCGACTGTGTTCTTATGCAGGTTTGAAACTCCCAGCATGCACCCCTGAAAGAATTATGAGAATTTGAGATTTTTCTAGGGACCCTGAAGTCATCAGGTTGTCCGGTACCAAGTTTTAAATTTCTAAGATACCTAGAATGGTCTCACTAATTTACGTCTGTTTTCATTTTTATGCCTTAATTTATATATATACATATATAATACAGTATATATAGATCGCGCCAAACAGACTTTCATTTATTAGTGTGGATAATATTTTACCCGCTTCCCTAGTGATTCCAGGGGCGTCTTATTCCCACAGTACGTTTTCCAGGTAGTAAGTCATACTTGAAAGTCATACTGGAACATACACACATCCATTATCTCGGTCATTTCTGACAATTTATTTTTTCACCCTTTCTCACCACCTATGCCAAAGGGGGCTGAAGTTAGACTTTAAACATCCGGAATGTTACTATTCATCTCAGCGACCCGGGAAACTATGGATTCGGCAGTATATTCGATTACTATTATATCTCACTCCCCCTTCCCCCACCCTAAAAGGGGGCTAAACTTTCAGTTTTAAAAAATCGGACTGTTACTATTCATCTCAGCGACCCCGAAAAGTATGGATTCGACACTACTTTCGATGATTTGTATATATCAGTTCCCTTGCCCTTCCCCCCCACCACCGCCCCTAAGGGTTCCTGGGGTGTTTTACCCCCATGTGGTTTGTCTCCTGATACTAAAAATTCGGAGTGTCACTATTTACCTCAGCGACTATGTATTCGACACTATTATTTCTATATATCATTATTATTTCCATATGTCACTCTCCCATCGCCCCTCCCCCACCACGAAGGGGGCTGAACTTGGACTTTTAAAAAATTCCGGAGTGTCACTGTTCATCTCAGCGACCCCGAAAAGTATGGATTCGACACTATTTTCGATTATTTTTATATCTCAGCCCCCTCGCCCCCCCTGCCCCTAAGGGTTCCTGGGCTGTCTTACCCCCACGTGGTTTGTCTCCTAATACTAAAAATCCGGAGTGTACAATTCACCTCGGCGGCCCCGAAAACTATGCATTCGACACTATTTTCGTTTAATTTTATATATCACTCCCCCTCGCCCCCACCCCAAAGGGGGTTGAACTTGAACTTTAAAAAAAATCCGGAGAGTCACTATTCATCTCAGCGACCCCAAAATGTATGGGTTCGACAGTATTTTCGTTAATTTTTTTATCTGACCCCCCTCGCCCCCCGCCCCTAAGGGTTCCAGGACTTTCTTACCTCCACGTTGTTTGTCTCCTGATACTAAAAATCCGGAGTGGGGAGTGTCACTGTTCATCTCAGCGACCCCGAAAACTGTGGATTAGGCACTTTTTTCGATTATTTTTATACATTCCCCCCCTGACCCCCACCCCTAAGGGAGCTACGGATGGCTTACCCCCACAGTGCTCGTCTCCAGATAGTAAGTCATAAGTGTACCAAGTTTGGATGAAATGGCTCCAGTGGTTTAGGAGGAGATGTGTCATTTACACACACAGACATACATGCATACATCCATTTTTATATATAGTAAGAAGAAGAAGATTATGCTTGCTTTATTATTAAATAGAGAAATTTTATTTTGAACAATGCAGAGATCTAAACTTAAACTGTATATCCGAAGAAATTATTCGAATCCGAGGAATGAATAGTACTTCGCTCGCGGCATGCCCAATCATGACAATGGCTTCAATAATATTAGTCATCAGTTTCAGAATCATGTTCATTGCAGAGGGCAGGATTCTTATTCTTAAAAAGGATAATTGGTGCCACAATCGTCCGCTCTAAGATGTTCGAGGGTACTGCAGGTGACTCCAAGTCTTTCGAAGCTCTGCCGTGTAGTCGATATACTTGTAACTGTGTAGAACATCGGGCAATTCTTGTAAAAGTTGCTTGTTGAAAGAAATGAATGACATGATATATGATAGCAAGAATGAAGAGGATGAAACCCGGCGCCGGCACATATGCCACTCCTCTCGAATAGCTCAAAACTTAACGTCCCGATCCGACGGACGAATCATCATCAACACCGTCATATGCCCTCACACCATATAAGACCAAAAACAGCTTCCTACGTCCTGGACGTAAAATGGCTCCTTGAATATTGTGTTCTCTACATATCTTATGTACGTTGCCTAGCGACAGCGACTCTATGCATTTAATCTTGGTGGCAGCACGTTGGATTGTCATATCCCAATGCACGTTTTTCGATGGTTTTTCGTTCATAACTCACCAACGAAAGCGAAAATGAAAATTCCGGTTTCGAGGTGCATTCGGACCCCTTTCCATCTACCTATGTTCAAAATTTCAGATCTCTACGTGCTGTAGATTTTTCTGGGCATCGCGCACAGACAGACAGACAAACACTTCCTTTTATAATTATAGATGATATAATGAATTAGGAATCCCACAAGGATCTAACATTGGCCCAATACTTTTATGTGTGTTATATTTTTTGCTGAATAAGTGAAGCACCTCTAGATGGATTCATTAAAGCCGATTTGGAATTTTTTAATGAATACTTAAAATCATACATTTGAAACGTTGAAGATAAGCACGTATAAATTACCCTAAATCACTCCGCATTACTGAGTACGCAGGTACATATTGAACTGATCCCAATTTAAAACAGCATCGACTCGTTTAATACGTCAGTTGCACGTATAACCCTAATGAACCACTGCAGTTTAGTGCTAGCTGTTATACTGAGTATAAAGTTCACAAAATTCCACAGCCTTAGTAAAGTCCGCTAGAAGGGACACGAAGTAGAATTGATAGTAATCATTCGCACATGTGGTCTTTTCAGAGAAAGGGAGATTGTTAAGAATGCGCCAAGGAAGTTGTCTCCAAAGTGGTAAGAACGAACGGAAAGAGTAGAGAAACTTCCTAGTTGGAAATTTTAATTCATTATTCAGTTAGATGAATTCAATATTGAAAGAATATGTGGGAAGAAGACATTTTTAATAAGTTAAATAACGTTACTAGCTTTATGACACATTAACTACTTTTACGGTTTTTCGGAGACGCCGAGGTGCAGCACTTTAGTCCCGCAGGAGTACTTTTACGTACCAATAAATCTACAGACACGCGTTTGACGTAATTGAGCACCTTCAAATAACACTGGACTGAGCCAAGATCGAATCTGCCAAGCGAGGGTGGGAAGGAAGGCCAGCGCCTCAATCGTCTGAGCCACTCAGCCCGGCGAAGATTTCTTTTTTCTTAAGAGCTTGTAGGTTATTTACTTTATTTTCATATTAATTAAGGATGTCAATTTTTCTTATGTTCGAGTACCAATAAATAATAAACTTTTATTCGCAAAGACATAATTTTATGACAAACTTACAATATTTTATTTATTTATTTATTTATTTGTTTATTTATTTATTTAAGTGGCGAAGTTAGGGCTCGTAGCCTTTTCTTACACTTAAACACGTAAATTACAGGATAATGTGCTTCTAGAAGAAATATTATATTAAGAAAACAAAGATAACTGGGCTAAATAACAGATTTGGAGAAACTACACTGAGTGGAAAATATCATGGGAAGACACTAAATGTGATGTTAATAACGAGTTGCTCCTCCACGAGCCATCTAATAGGCAGCAATACGGTGAGGCCTTGACTCTACAAGGTGTTGGAATCGTTCTGGAGGGATGTAGACCTACGCATCTTGCACTGCTATCCACAATTATTGGTTTTGTGTAGTTTGTTCGGGATTCATGGAACGGACACCAGCATTGACAGCATCCTATAAATGCTCGATTGGATTAAGATCGGGGGATTTGGAGGGCCACTCCATGGTCGTAACTTCACTGGAGTGCTCCTTCAACCACCCGCGTTCCACACAGAGCGGTGACATGGCGCATTGTCCTGTTGGGAGCATGGCATCTCCTTCAAGGTACTCTAGGGGCAGAAAGGGATGCAGATGGTCTGGAAGAATATCATCATAACGTGTACCTGTCAGCGCTCCCTGCAGCCGGGCAATGGGGGCCTAATTGCGACCATGACAACGCCTCCCAGATCAGAACTGAGCCACCTCCCGCCTGGACACAAACTTATTGACACGCAGGATCCATAGCTTCATGGGGCATCCGCTAAATTCTCACACGGCCATCAGATCGATACAACTGGATCCGGGATCCACCGGACCATACTACACGCCGCCATTGTATCCATGGTCCATTGCCGATGTTTGCGGGCCCTTGCACGTCGTTGAACTCTGTGTCGAGGTGTCAGCAAAGGTACTCGAATTGGTCGTCGACTGGTAAAGTCTATGCGGTACAGTTGCCTCCTCACACACATGGTAGAAATGTGTTCCCGACTCCCAACACTCAACTGGACGGTGATCTGACTCACAGTAGCCCTTCGAGCGCCCAGTATACTTCTGCGGAGGCGAGGTGATGTTCGTTCGTTAAACACCTGTGGTCTTGCCGTATAGCGATTTACGCGGGTCGTAACATTCACTCTACGATATTGAGGATCCACCCTCGACACTGTTGACCTCGGAAACGCGAATTCGCGTGTAATCTCCGCAATGCTATGACCAATGTGCCGTGTGCTGATGATCATCCCATGTTCAAAATCTGTTAACTCGCGACTTTAGACCACTCAGTGCATAATGAAGAAGGAAAGCAAAATTCTACAAATTAGGCATTTCACAGGGATCTAACAATGGACCCATATGTTTCGCGTTATATATTTGTCGGTGAATAAGCGAGATATCTCTAGGTGGATTTGTCAAAGCCGATTTGGATTTTGTTGATGACTACTTAAATTCATAAAACAAACCAAACCCCATGGCACTACATTCCTTGAAGGGCCTTGGTCCACCAAGCGACCGCTTCTCAGCCCGAAGGCCTGCAGATTACGAGGTGTCGTGTGGTCAGTAGGATGAATCCTCTCGGCCGTTATTCTTGACTTTTGATACCGGGGCCGCTATCTCACCGTCAGATAGCTCCTCAATTCCAATCACGTAGGCTGAGTGGACCTTAACCAGCCCTCAGGTCCAGGTAAAAGTCCCTGACCTTGCCGGGAATCGAACCCGGGGCCTCCGAGTAAGAGGCAGGCACGCTACCCCTACACCACTTCGATATTGCGAAAATTACATTCTAAATAATTTAAATATTGTCGTGCTTAGTTGCTCAGATGGCTTTCTGAGCCCAATATGGTGAGTTTGATAACTACTCCTTCCAGTGGTGTTTGAAGGTGTTTAAATACCTCCAATTCGTGTCGGTAGATTTACTGGAACGTGAACGATAATTCATAAAATCATTTACTCTGACGAAAATGAATTGTGTGGGATTTCCCTACATCTTTAGCATAAGAAACAGTTACTAAGTCAATATACACTGGATTATTGGAGCGATAGTTAAATGAATGTGAGGTCGATAACGATAAGGAATAATTATTTGTGAATATGTGTTTATCGTCAAGATGGGCTATGCCTGAACACGTTTCGTTGCACAACAGAAATGAGAAAGAAAGCTTTTTAGGGAAGACAATTGTATTTATCAATTCTATTTACAGAGGTATTGAAAAAATGTGCAGGCCTAAACTGACAAATGTAAACTCCAAATTGTAAAAAACCGTAACTTAAAGAAACTTTCTTTAAAATAAATAAAATCCATTCTGAACTAGCGGCCGGAAAGTAACGAATACTGCGATGATACTTGAAACTAATTAACTGCATTATAAATACTATTTTCTTAGATTCAACAGTAGGCTAAACCTTTGTGGTTTTTCCTCACATAAGGACAGCTATCTATAGAGGAATTTCTCTAATTTGAACCAATATGGAGAGTGAGGGGGCTTCGTTGCCTCAGGGGGCAGTGCGGTGACCCCTCACTGCTGAGTTCTGTGGTTCAAATCCCGGTCACTACATGTGAAATTTATGCTGGACAAAGCGGAGGCAGGGCAGGTTTTTCTCCGGGTACTCCGGTTCTCCCTGTCATTTTTCATTCCACCAACACTCCCCAATATCATTTCATTTCATCCCTCAGTCATTAAACACAGCCTCAGAAGAGTAGGACTGGCTTCGGCAGTCGGCACAATTCCTATCCTCGGCGGTAGTCTGGGGCTTCATTCATTCCATTCCTGACCCGGTCAAATCACTGGAAAAAGGCTGTGGATTTTCATTTTCAATTCGGGAAGATTAAGAAACATTGTAAATACATTCATTTTGGACGACATATGTTATATATTTTGCTAGCAATAATTGATGAGAAGGGAATCTTATTTAAGTGGTTATCCGACACGACAGTTAACAAACAGGAGACCAAGTTGAACAGTACTATACTTCTGAACGTCTTTTAATGTTTAACCTGAAGGTTCTAAAATTTATATGCTTCAGTAGCTTGAGGTTGTGTCGGACAGGCAAAACCTCTTGAGCGTGCCTCTAAATGGGACACACACTTGTAATGCGTTTATCATTTTCTCTTGTGAATCAAAGGTCTGCGGTAGTAATATCAACAGCCAATGAACGTAGGTTTTCGTGGCTCATTGTATTAAAATACATAAATAAGTACGATTAACTGGATTAAACCCACTTATTAATTATCAAAACAAAGACGAGCTTTCCGCTAAATTACATTGAATTCTATGTTCTTTGAAGAATTTCTATGATCACTGGCAGAAGAAGATATTCACACGCCCTGATGAAGGCCAATGTAATTTGGCGGAAAGCTCGCTAATCTAATTAATCATATTTATAAATTAGAATATCATTACTTGTATGTACGTTATTGTACATTTTCTTATGGGAGTGTAAATAATAGTTCTGTTGAAGTGCCCATGTCCCGTTATTAAATTATCATAGCCGGCACAACATAAGATTCCATTTTGGTTACTAAGTTTCTTCGCCTTTGGTGACCATCATCACGACGAACACTACTACGTGTATTCTGTGAAAATGGGAAACCACGGAAAACCATCTTCAAGACTGCCGACACTGGTGTTCAAACCCACTATCTCCCGCATGCAAGCTCACAGCTGCGCGCCTCTAATCGCACGGCCAACTCTTCCGGTAATCTAACTTCACTGCTTTGGTAAAAGGAGAAAAATGCAAAAGATAGTGAATATATATATCTTCATTATAGACCGTTATATGCCTTTCAGCGTTCAGTCTGCAAGCCCCTGCGAATGCACTAATCCCCGCCACAATCTTCTATTTGTAAGTAGTCCCGTGGCCTCGTTTACTTCTATATCTGTAATCTTTAAATCGTTAGAAACCGAGTCTAATCGTTGTTTTGGTCTCCCTCTACTTCTCTTACCCTCCATAACAGGGTCCATTATTTTCCTAAGTAACCTAGCCTCATCCATTCGTCTCACACGACCCCACCACCGAAGTCGGTTTATGCGTACAGCTTCATCCATCGAAGTAATTCCTTAGACTTTATTTCCTCATTCCGAGTAGCCGTGCCATTATTCCCACCTGTTTGTACCAGCAATCATATTGGCTATTGTAATTTCTTATTCCTAGCTGAGCCACACCCTCCCTCAAGTAAAAATAAATACGTAGACAAAAAAAAGGAGGATAAAAGAGGAAACTGCACGTGAATCACGATCAAGAAGGGCGTATAAATCTGCCCTGAACTGGAAATGTTATTCACCTAATTAGTTCTAGCATAAACTAACACTACTAAGAGTCGAAACCCGAATAAGTGATAAATGAATGTTTATTGAAAAACAACGTTAATTAAAGAATTAATTGAAAAGGAAAACATAAGATATAATAGGGTAATACATACGTATATGGGTTAGCACCAATGACAATTAATCGTGATATCCATATCTCATCAATACGTACATGCACAGTTGCAGAATTACGCAAGGGATCTTAGCATTTTTACTCACGAAGATTTCGCATATAACAATTGCGAGAAGAATAACTAATGAGGGTCAACACATGATTACAAATCGGGAGTACCTTATTCATTCCACCCCCTACTTCTTATCCATTTCCTTTCTTCTTCTTTTTTTTTTTTTAAACAATACTATGATCTCCTTTCATTAGGATCCCCAACACACCAAGGAGCGCACACACCCCAAAAAAGGGTAGACCAGGTAAAGAATAACCCCAGCGGGCAAAGAGAAAAGGATACATAGGATGAATCAATCAGATAAACACGGGCCATCGTGCGGCCAAGGAACAAAATAAATCAACATGGCGACGCCCAGGTCGAAAAAGATGAGGGCGCGCACCAAATAAGGAGAAAAATAGAACCCGAGATAAAAGGGGCAAATAACGAAAAGTTAAACATAAATTAGATAGGCCGACACTTCCTCATCTAAATACTCGACTCATTCATTAATTCATTCATTCAGCCATACGAACCAATCGCCTCGAGGGCAGATAACAGTGACAAATGGTGCGAATAGATCAATCCAGTCAACTCGTAGAGTGCAATATTACCTAACATCAATGAGGCCAAACGTCAATAGTAGTAGAATGACAACAGCACATGTCGTGGCTTCAAGGCCACGCGTAGATCTGCCACAAACATCGCTGTGTACGGCCATAATAATTCGACGGCCGACACACAGATCATAATTCCAAACGAGAGCAAAGACGTCTCATTGAGAAATTCATTATAATGCACAGAGACTCAGATTATGAATGCACCACTATTATATCAACAACACACTCTCACACACGCCTTCCTCTCTTCGAGTATCAAGACGGGTTACGGTCGGCCAAAAAAGGGAGAAATACAAATACTAAATGGTACATCACCCACAATAACAAGCATCAGAACACGTTAATCGTGCAGCGATCAGCACGGTTTTAAACTTACGATACATCCATTTGAAAAGCACTAACATAGCTCCTGTGTGTGAGGGTCCCATATTATTATAAGCCACCATCCTCAGAACAGAATATAAACCAAGGAGAAGATAGTTAAAGACTTAGTCGAGAAAAGATCATTAATGTTCTCGACAGAGGGGGCTGTCCTCTATCGATTAAAACCGGAAACACATATAGTAACAGGTCGAAACCAATTCAGTGAAACATTGGTAATAAATTATGGAAACCATGCTGGAGCAGCATGTTTCATCATCACACCCATGCGTCTTTAAAATGTGTCCGATCTTGACGAAGGGTCAAAGGGACACATTTTAAAGTGAGGTGTAAAGCTTATAATAAGAATACATACATGAAGAAATTATATATATATATAGTGCGCACTATATAACTAAAATTAACTAACCTAATTACTAACCTAATTAATTAGAGTAACAACAAATAACACTGAAAATCACCAACAGTCACAAGGGAGCATAGATTGGAGGATTACACATTGCTTTAAAGTTCAGTACATTAAAAGAAGGAAAGGCGCTGAATTTAATCAGTCTTTTTCCTATCATTAATATGACACTTTCACGAATCGGTTGCAGGCAGGTAGAGGATAAAAGCAGTCATACAATTTTTGTGTCCTATCAATAGGTCCGTTGTTTATTTTATATTATCCTTGTCATTCGATACTGAAATATCCTTTGACTCTTCTTTTCTTTCCCTTTCCTTTTTTCATTTTTCCCTGAAAAGAAAAAGACTTTAGAACAACGAGTCTAAGAGTGATAAACTGATCAAACCATGTTACCACCAGGTACTAATAGCTACTAGATCAATTATTTTTGGCCCGTGAATGGTAGGGCTTCAACAGACTCACGTGAGCTCTGGATACCCTCTTATTTATTTCATCCTCCAACAACACGGTAACAGGTCCCAAGAATTTCACAATACGGTTGGGACCAGACCATTTTAGGCAGAGTTTCGCTCCAATTTGGTCTGCTGCCGAGCTTGTCGGGAACCTTTTAATCATTACTAAGTCTCCAACCTTTAGGGTGACTTCTCTCCTTCCCTTGTTGAACCTTTTGGCTACACGATCTCTGGCTTTGATCAGTTGCTCGACTGCTTCCTTCCATTTTTCTTCGACGCTCTTGGTCCTTAACGGTTCGGACAAATATCCAAAATTCCATTTTAATTGTAACGGGTCAGCAACATTCCTGCCCAAGAACAACTCCGCCGGTGTGTGCCGATGCGATTCATGTAGAGCACTGTTGAAAGCTAGAACAAAGAAATTTAAGTTTTCGTCCCAACTGCGCTGGTCAGCGCTGTGGAACGCGGTTAGGCAGGCCTTAAGATTACGATGAAACCTCTCAACATGAGACGGTTTAGGGTAGTGAGGGCTGAGAAATATCTGGTTCACTCCCCACTCAAAACACAATTGACGAAAATTACTACCGCTGAAAGTGGATGCATTGTCAGTTACCAACTTTTTGGGGGGGCCATAAATTGCAAAGACGTGACGAGACAAGATGTGAACGGCGTTATTAGAATTGATTTTGCGCACTGGGAACAACCAGACGAATTTTGAGAAACCATCAATGACAGATAGGATACCAACGTTGCCTTTACGGGACTTGACGAGAGGGCCAAAATAATCTACGAATAACCTTTCTCCGGGGTACGTTGCCACATCAGCGGAATGCAACCCAACTTGAGATGATTTGGCAGGTTTAGACCGTTGACACACGTCACAGCTTTTCACGTAATCAAGCACTTCTTTTTTCATATTTGGCCAGTAGAAATCGCGAGAAACGCGATGTAATGTCTTGTACTGACCCAAATGCGCCCCTAAATAAGAGTCATGGTAATAATGTAATACCATGCGCCTTATGCTATCAGGAATGTAAATCTTGTCCTTTCCCTTATTACCACAACGACGAACTAACAATCCACGCTTAATACAAAATGATTTATCATGAAGTGACCCATCGGTGACACCTTTCATCAGTTTCTGACACTCGTCATCAGTATTTTGGTGCTCTGAAATATCAGAAAATGACCAAGGATATTTCTGCATAATATTAACACATCCAGCACCATCAGATTTATGGTATTTCTCCGCGTCATCGGCTTCACTCATGTTTATTCCGTCAAACATACGTGACAGACAGTCAGCCACGACATTTTCCTTTCCGCGAACATGTACAATGGTGAACTTATACGCAGACAGTCGAAGAATCCACCTGGCTGTTCTTCCAAGTCGTTTGACGTTGGCACTCATCCACGACAGGGCCTGATTATCAGTGTGGACAAAGAAGTGACGGTGTTCGAGGTAAGTTCTAAATTTTTCTACACCCAACACAACGGCCAAACATTCCTTTTCGTAAATGGAGTAACGTAACTCGGCCCCGTGTAGTAGCTTGCTAAAATAAGCGATCGGGACTAGTTTTCCGTCCTCATCGGCTTGGTTTAGCACGGCGGAAATCGCAATTTCACTGGAATCGCATTGGAGCACGAAATCGCGGGAGAAATCGGGGCTGTGGAGAACAGGGGCTCGACAAAGGGCATCTTTCAGCTGATCGAAGGCAAGGATTTGGGCTTCACCCCAGACGAAACGACAATTCTTCCTTTTTAGAAGATTCAAAGGGGCCGAAATTTGAGAAAAATTCTCGATGAACCGACTGTAAAAACCCACCATACCCAAGAACCTTCTTACGCCGCGGACGTTCTTGGGCTGAGGAAACTCTTTAATACATTTAACCCTCTCAGGGTTTACAGCTATACCGGAATCCGAGATGACATGCCCCAAGAAATTCAATCGTTTGGAACAGAGAGAGACTTTTTTGGGGTTGATAGTGAACCCGTGTTTGCGCAGACGACTAAGTACCTCACGTAGGTGAGCCAGGTGTTCGTCAAAGCTTGCAGAGTATATGAGGAGATCATCCAGAAAATTAAATACATAGGAGAACTTTAGATCGCCAAAGATCGAATCCATGACCCGGCTAAGTGCTTGTCCCCCTATCGAGATGCCCATGGGTACTTTATTGAAATGAAAAAGGCCAAAAGGGGTGACAAAGGCTGTACAAGGGCGACTTTTTGGGTCCAAAGGAATCTGGTAATACGCCGAGTTAAAGTCGAAGACAGTGAAAAACCTAGCACCATGAAAATGCTGAAAGGCGCTTTCGATGGTGGGCAATGGGAAGCTGTCAAATACAATGTTCCTATTTACCTTGCGGTAATCCACAATGAAACGAAAACTCCCGTCTTTTTTAGGGATTAGGAAGGCGGGGCTACCATAAGGTGACTTGGATGGACTGATGACCTTCTTTTCTAAAAGTTCATCTACACATTCTCTCATGGCGGACAACTTCGGAGGCGAACATCCGAAAGGAGGGGACCTAACAGGAGTTTTATCTTTGAGCTCAATTGAATAAGAAAAGTTTTTCGCACAACCTAACTCAGGCGTCAAAACATCAGAAAATTCCTCTATTAAACTGTTTAGCATCAAATTCTGTCCGTCGGTTAGGTCACACGACGCACTTGGAGTCACAAAAGTAGAAAGAGGGCACACAATATTACGCAGAAAGGGGGTTTCGAAAGGATAATTTACGTCAGACCGGAAGCGGAAGGCGAAACTTCGAGTAATGAAATCAATGGATAGACCCGTCGCTTGCATAAAGTCAGTCCCTAAAATGATCGGGACAGACAGATCTGCAACAACATAAAATTTCCAATTCCACGAAAGATTATGAATTTTGATGTGGCATACGACGCGGCCCACCGGACACACTTGACGGCCTTCAGCAGACATAAACTTATCTATCTTCCCGCTGTCCGAGAGATACTCTAAATGTACGGAAGACACAAGGCTCAGATTCAAGAAGGAAACGCTGGAACCGGTATCCAGCAGGGCGTATAGCGTGCGGGACCCAATACAAACTTTGGCCCAGGGTGTCGACGAAGGAAGGCCCCAGATCCTTTTGTTAACACCGACATTTTGCGCCAACGAAGGGCCATTTCGCCGGCGCGCGTTCAGTTTCCCTGCCCGGAACTACATCTAGGACATACACGCGCAGTGACACCAACGAGGCCACATTTAAAACACTTCAGTCGCGATTTTGACCGACAATTATTAGAAATATGTCCCGCCTTACCGCAATTCCAGCACTTTCTTGTAGCGGAACCACGTTCAACAGGCGACTCGGAGGGTTGGATGGCGTTAATATAGCGTCGGGCCGGAGACACAACGCTGGTCCTTCGCTCGGGACTACTCGAGGGGCGCGACGCCGAAGGGGGCGCATCAAAGGATACTGACTTGAAGGACGTGTGGCAGGCGACGTCGGGGAAAGAGCATTCAGACGGAGTCGGAGGGGGACGATACTGTTTATTTTGACATACGATTGATTCAAACTCGCGACCCAAGTTAATAACATCATGGACGGTCTGAACCTCGGATCTCTTAATGAATAATTTGTATTGAGGGGACAGGTTTCGGTAAAACTGGTCGAAAATTTCACACTCAGGAACCTTCACACTTAATCGGTTATACAGGGTCAAAATACCAGTTGCATAGTCGTCAACACCTTCCCCAACACCTTGGGTTCTTCTAAAGATCTCTTGTTTCAGACGATAATCCATATCGGACAACCCGAAACGTTTTTTAATGCGATCAACGAAATCCTCCCACGACCGGACATTTGCTTTAACCAACCTAAACCACCTTAATGCCGGCCCTTCAAGCATCCCCGGAATTACAGGAACAAAAAGGTTAAGGGGTATCGAGCTGCATTCAGCGATGTCCTCGACTCTTTCAAGAAATTCAACCACATTAGAATTTTCCCCTTCCCCGGAGAAATTGAGCTTCCATTTCCTAACTATATCGAAAACGGGGTTAATATGAGGACTACGTTCACTACTGGGTCCATAACAGGGGGAAACCAAACCGACACGATTCTCATCGAGGCCACAATTTCTGTCAACAACAGCATTGTTATTTCCTAAGCACACATTACTCTCACTACCTGACAGGGCAGAAGCATTATCCCGATTAATACGTTCACGCCTTTCTCTTTCGACATCGGTGACCTCTCCAGCAAATACATCACTCTCACCACTCATGTCAACAACTTTATCACTTTCCATGTCTCAACCGAGGTTTTATCCGCAATGAAAAACCCACACATACACAATGGTCATCGAAGGAGTTAATTAATAAACGACACACAAGATCAGAATTAATATAACAAGTTTCAAAAGGTTAAATCGAAAAGAAATAATGGTTTTCCTTAACGTATCCGAAACAGAATACCATTCCCAGTTCTATCTCACCCGTGCTTTTTCCAGATGAGATATCTTGATCGAGCACGTCTCTGCTACCATTTACTGAGCCACACCCTCCCTCAAGTAAAAATAAATACGTAGACAAAAAAAAGGAGGATAAAAGAGGAAACTGCACGTGAATCACGATCAAGAAGGGCGTATAAATCTGCCCTGAACTGGAAATGTTATTCACCTAATTAGTTCTAGCATAAACTAACACTACTAAGAGTCGAAACCCGAATAAGTGATAAATGAATGTTTATTGAAAAACAACGTTAATTAAAGAATTAATTGAAAAGGAAAACATAAGATATAATAGGGTAATACATACGTATATGGGTTAGCACCAATGACAATTAATCGTGATATCCATATCTCATCAATACGTACATGCACAGTTGCAGAATTACGCAAGGGATCTTAGCATTTTTACTCACGAAGATTTCGCATATAACAATTGCGAGAAGAATAACTAATGAGGGTCAACACATGATTACAAATCGGGAGTACCTTATTCATTCCACCCCCTACTTCTTATCCATTTCCTTTCTTCTTCTTTTTTTTTTTAAACAATACTATGATCTCCTTTCATTAGGATCCCCAACACACCAAGGAGCGCACACACCCCAAAAAAGGGTAGACCAGGTAAAGAATAACCCCAGCGGGCAAAGAGAAAAGGATACATAGGATGAATCAATCAGATAAACACGGGCCATCGTGCGGCCAAGGAACAAAATAAATCAACATGGCGACGCCCAGGTCGAAAAAGATGAGGGCGCGCACCAAATAAGGAGAAAAATAGAACCCGAGATAAAAGGGGCAAATAACGAAAAGTTAAACATAAATTAGATAGGCCGACACTTCCTCATCTAAATACTCGACTCATTCATTAATTCATTCATTCAGCCATACGAACCAATCGCCTCGAGGGCAGATAACAGTGACAAATGGTGCGAATAGATCAATCCAGTCAACTCGTAGAGTGCAATATTACCTAACATCAATGAGGCCAAACGTCAATAGTAGTAGAATGACAACAGCACATGTCGTGGCTTCAAGGCCACGCGTAGATCTGCCACAAACATCGCTGTGTACGGCCATAATAATTCGACGGCCGACACACAGATCATAATTCCAAACGAGAGCAAAGACGTCTCATTGAGAAATTCATTATAATGCACAGAGACTCAGATTATGAATGCACCACTATTATATCAACAACACACTCTCACACACGCCTTCCTCTCTTCGAGTATCAAGACGGGTTACGGTCGGCCAAAAAAGGGAGAAATACAAATACTAAATGGTACATCACCCACAATAACAAGCATCAGAACACGTTAATCGTGCAGCGATCAGCACGGTTTTAAACTTACGATACATCCATTTGAAAAGCACTAACATAGCTCCTGTGTGTGAGGGTCCCATATTATTATAAGCCACCATCCTCAGAACAGAATATAAACCAAGGAGAAGATAGTTAAAGACTTAGTCGAGAAAAGATCATTAATGTTCTCGACAGAGGGGGCTGTCCTCTATCGATTAAAACCGGAAACACATATAGTAACAGGTCGAAACCAATTCAGTGAAACATTGGTAATAAATTATGGAAACCATGCTGGAGCAGCATGTTTCATAGCTTATGAATATGATATACTGCGTTCACGCAGATTTCACTCCCGTAAAGCAATGTTTACCTGTAAAGAGAGTTTCTTCCGGGAGTTGACTTCCTTCTTACAGAATACTGTTGATCGCAACGGCGACCTCACTGCATTAGCTTTACTACACCTTGTTTCATCTCACTTGCTATGTACAGGGTTATTCACCTAATGAGTTACACGGAAATAACTTCTAAACCATTAAAGATATCCACATTCTGTTTTCTTATTCGTAAATGGTACCCAGGGTCTTGTAAAATAACGTGCGACTTATTCTCATGGGGTGATTAATAACCGAGATAGTGATACTAACTCCATATTATTAAATGGAAGGGCAGAAATGCATACAGCTGGTCTAAAAGCTCAACTGCGTACAAGTTCACGTATCTAAGTATTTTCAAAATCGGACAGGTACATTTTTATATATCGATAAGAACGCATTCGGGCTTTCGCGTGCCGCATCAGACAGTGTACGGTGGGCCAAGGACGTATTGGCACGCAAGCTGTTTTCTGGGATTGATTCCAGCCACAGAACGGATACCAGGCATGTACTGTAAAGTATAGTACACATAATGTGATGTACCTTAACATACCCTGGGTGTGTAACGTTGTTATTCAGATAATAGTCATTTTCTTGTCTACAAGGAGCTCTTCCGGCGTCCTGTGTTATGTTTATTTCTCGATCCATACAATAGTATGTGCTGTAGACTCAAACCATTGACAATTATAGCTTTCGCTATGTTCCTTTGAAGTCAAAGTAATTATTTTATTCCTTTTAAAAACATCACACCACCTTGTCCTGTCATACACACTTTGCAAACCCATCACATGTGTACGACATGCTTACATTCCTGGTATCCATTCTGTGGCTGGAATCACACCGAAGAACCTGCTTGCGCGTCAATATGTCCTTGCCCGACTTCACACTGTCTGATGCGGCATGCAAAACAGCGCATTCTGAACTTATTGATATCTCGAAACCTAACCGCCCGATTTTGAAAATACTCACATATTTGAACTTGTACGCAGTTGAACTTTAAAACCAGCTGTATGAATTTGTTCCGTTCTATATAATAATATGGAGTTAGTATCAAGATCTTGATTATTAATTACGCCATGAGAATGCGTAGCACATTATTTTACAAGCTCCTGCGTACCATTCACGAATATGAAAATAGAATGCCGATATATTTTTGGTTCAGAAGTTATTTCCGTGTAATATCTTAGGCGAATAACCCTGGATATTACCACCCTGAGAGAACACACGTCGTAAATAATTGGAAATATCTACCCCTTCCAGGTTTTATCCCCAATCTGGCATTCAGTTCTCATGTATTTCTTACCTCTTGACATCAGTTTAGTCTTAGAAAGGCTAATTGTTGTACTATAGCCTACTCATTGCACCTATCAAATCAAATACTGACTATAGATAAGAAAACCTCGCAACCTAGTGTGTGATTTCATGGACTCCTAAATGAATGACATATCCCATAGGTTTAACCACCACATATCCAAGGCGGTAACAATCACATTTAAAAAGTATAATTCTTTTGTGATATGATTACTAATAACTGGGAAGTAGTTCTCAACAGATCGCATTGATTTCCATCTGTCAAATAAGCATTCTCGAGTTCGTATTTGATTTTTGTAAGGAGAGTCCTATAAGTAGTAGGGGTCTTAAAAAGCAGTGCCCTTAAATGTTACGCAACTATTTTACAGACGCGTAGTATGGCCTAGACTACACTTGAAATATGGTTTAGTGCAGCGCAAAATTCTGCAACAAACTAATGATGTCCTACCACGCACAGAATCTCTGTATTAAATTCATAAGTTATTTAGAGTTAATTTGAAACAGAAACAAGCAGAATGATTAACATTTATAACAATAATATGATGTACCGAATAATATATGATTGTAATAACGTACCTTATTACACGTAATGGATAATAGTTACTGCCGACTTAAATATGCATGATGTGACAAATTGTTCACGTAGTAAACGATCAAATGAACCCGAAAGATGTACACATGTCAAATGAATAGTATTAAGTAAGTGAAACAATATTTGTGTCATTATTTAATAAGTAATGGATTGTATGAAACTTCAGGAATATTTTTCTGCACTCAAGGACTTTCTAGAACACTGAACCCTGGATGAATGCCGGAATCACGATGAAAATATAAAAAAGAAATGTAAGTTATATTGGAAAACTGTGCTGTTTTTATTAATGGAGACAAGACAAAAGAAAGTGCGGCTAGGAATCAACCCCGTCACGTTTTGCATTCAACATCAAGTTTATCACATTTTTGGATTTCCTGACGGGAAATAAGTGCAAACCAAATTAAAATTGGGTTCATACAGATCACTAGCCATTGCACGCAGCTTTGTAGCCTTTTATGGAACTGAAATAATTTAGAGAAATTCGGTTATGAAAATATCCTCTTTAGAAAATTGGCCAGTATTAATGTAGACATTCCAAAGTTTTCCTGCTTTTACTTTATCTCAATCCGTTAAGTAGGTGGTCTACAACAATAATTGCTCAATCACCAAAGTGAGGACTGAAATGAATTTATTGATGATTTACTTATCACACCGCGTGAAATGGCCCTTTATATAGCATCATATTATAATAAGATGGAATCTTTTACTACAATATTAAACATTAAACTTTAAAATATATTTCAATTAGACTGATTTGTACAGAAGTCCGACTCGTTGGCTGAGTGGTCAGCGAACTGGCCTTCGGTTCAGATGATCCCGTGTTCGATTCCCAGCTGGGTCGGGGATTTTAATCGTTTCTGATTAATTTTTCTGGCTCGAGAGCTAGGTGTATGTGTCCGTCCCAACACTTTCCTCATCAAATTCAGGCAACACACTACACCATCAACCACCACCGAAACACGCAGTAGTGATTACATCCCTCCATATAGGGTTGGCGTCAGGAAGTGCATCCGGCCGTAACACAGCGCCAAGTCCACATGTGCGACGCAGTTCACAACCGCGATCCCACAGGTGTGGGGAAAAAAGCGGTAGCAAAAGAAAAGAAGATTGATTTGTGCAGACACTAAATCGAATAAGTGTGAAACTAAAGCATTATTAATTATTACGGACTTTTAATGAAACGCTGTGATTAAAATCATTGTCTAAAAATATATGGCTTTCTGACTGATAGACACAAGATTGCATGTTCTCAGTTCATTGCGTACTTTTCCAGGAATAAAGATGCTAAGGACTGCTTTCGTTGAGTACAGTTTGTTAAACGGTGAAGATTAAAAACTAAATGCGCTAAAGATGTGTGATACGTAATGAGTAGAGCCCGGAATTTTATGCACTAATAGGTTAGAATGCAAACTTACTGAAGCGAGAAGCAATTATAGTCTACCTTCACAACGAATATGCTATGGGGTTTGTATAAACATTAGGGGTATGGCCCATCAGAACCCCTATAATTTATGTTACTCTTTCTACATTATGGAACAGTGGGTAGCCAGCATTTCGTACTAACCAAATTAGTTTGCAATCTAACCTATTACCGCATGAAAATCCGGGCTTTAGTGATGAGATAACTAGAAGAAGGAAGAATAAAAATGTTGGGGGAATGAAATTCTCCCGAGATCTTGCACACCCTAATATTGCTAACTTACAAGGCGGCAGTGTAGTTAGTGAAGGTATTTTAAGGTGCAACACCTTTGCAAACATACAACTATTTTCATACACATAGTCATTGTATATTTTTGGGGACATGAATCGAAGGCAAATAAACACAGTTTGTTGAACTTTTTGCCCCTTTTTGTGATATTACTTCATTTTGTCAACTTTTCTTTTCTACTTCGTGCTTCAGAACATCACACCCCCCCCCCACTTCCATCTGCGTTTTTGAAGGATTAGACCATTTCTTTTCACTTCCTGAACAGATTTTTTAAAATGTTAACCAGAAGTCAACAATAGGCAGTAAATAAATATTTTAATATATTTTACGGAAACCACTAGTAACTTAGTTCATATCGAAGCAACAATGGCCAGCCTTGACAAGAATGACCAACCTGCAGGTGTGAAATCAAATTAAAATTTAAAAATGCTGATGCTGCAACAATCTAAACTAAATTCAGTTAGTACTGGCATGAATTGAACGGTTTCAACTATCGATTGTGTACGCTCTTGTTGGCTGTGTTAGTCCGAGCCAGAACGTATGTTTTGTGTAATCTAATATAACAAGTTTATTAATTACTAGCTCTTACCTGCGGCTCCGCTCGCGAGCATTTCGTAAGTTGATAAAAAAAAATTGCTCCACGGTACTGCACTAAGACATTATCTGAAAATCCCTAAAGTATAAAAACTCAATGAAAAATTGCTTTAGGCCTACATTTACGCCAGAACCTCTTTGTAAACTACGTTTGTGGCATTGCCTATTAGGGCTAAGATGACCAGGCTACTGGCAGAGCTAAATCTGGAACAGGCAACATGGAACTCTACATGTGAGACACAGTCCTCCTCTAAGTCGAAAAGAAAAAAGAGGTTTCTTTATTTCTAAAGGAGATTCCAAATACCAATTTTCACGTCTGTAACACCTTAGTTCTTGAGATACAAGTATCCTAATAAAGATAATTCAACTCCTTCACATATTTTCGATTTCCAGCATAAGTCGATTTTCCGAAAACAAAAAGTACATGTTTCTTTATTTTTAAAGGAGATTACAAATATCAATGTTCATGTCTAACCTGTTAAGTTTATGAGATATACTGTAGATATATCTATTTTATAAACTGAGCCACTCCTTGGCTGAGTTGTCAGCGTTGAGGCCTTCGGTTCACAGGGTTGCGGGTTCGATTCCTGGCTGAGTCCGGGATTTTAATCGTATGTGATTAATTCGTCTGGCTCGGAGACTTCTTGCATGTGTTCGTCCTAACACTCTCCTCTTCATATTCACTCAACACACCACATTACTAACCACAACAGGAACGCGCAATAGTAAGTACATCCCTATAAATAGAGTTGGCGTCAGGAAGATAATCTCGCTGCTGTAGAATAGTGGAACTGGCGTTGCTAGTTCATTTATTTATCCGATTCCTAGAGCAGGGGTAGTATGGTGCCAATATCTCCATAACGGTTGATTTTAGGCCCTTAAAACATGGTTCTCGGGCTCGCAGGGCTTACCGAGTTTTGGTCTTAGCGTCAACGGGCTTAAATTGAATTTTGTCTCGTCCTTGTGCGACAAATTCGATATTTCTCCTATATTAGCCTAGTATTTTTATATCTCCCCTCGTGCCCCTCGCCCCTCATTGTTTTGAAAATAAAATACAGCCCACGTCCCTCAAGGATAATGAATATTTACATTAGTAAAAGAATTTTTAGAATCGGTCCAGTAGTTCCTGAGATTAGCCATTACACACAAAATATACCTCTTTATATATTAGTATAGATTAGAATCCAGTAATTTCGATAAGGACAGTTCATGTAACTGGTTTAAACCTTTAAAAAAGTTATTTGATCACCATTTATTTTTGCGCCCTTTTGTATGTATTTTCAGAACTTTTCCCCAGTGTATGATCATACTTTGAACCTTAAAATCCCTTCCTTAGAACCTACAGCATTCTAATATGACAGAACACTGGAACCTATCAAAATGCTTTGAATATTTTCACAAGAGGGCAAGAGATTAGAGAGACCATCAACAGACTGGAAATTGTACACGTAACAGTAAGATTGGAAGAAACACTTGTACTTATACGAAGTGTTATACCGCGAAAACTGAGGTCTCGAAACCACATGTGTGGCGCCAAAATAACGTACTTCGGATGGCTTTGGATTCCACACAGTTAGCATAAGGAAATCAAAACCAAATACGACCAATATTGTTAGCAAGATACTAACGGTGGATTTGGGCCAAGTATCGGTGGACCATGAGGGAATCGCTAAACATATTGTTCGCTTATCTGTGGCTAACAGGTGGTATTATAGAGGTTGAAATTGTTATTTCTCAGCTCCTACTTAACGGAATGAGATGAAAACAAGTTCGTGGAAATTCCGGATATGATACATTAATATCGGAGTTAATGTTAAAAATAGATTACCAGTTCTTACATCCATTAAATTTAAACTTTTGAACAAGGTTCTGTCTTGGGACCGATATTATTTCTTGCATTTGTTAATGATATTGGGAACTTACCGTTGTAGAACATGGGAGAATCACATCAAAACCTTGTGATAGAGTAACTCCGGCAGTTGATGCATTCAATCATTAGATATACAAGGACTTTTGTGGACTGTTGAAGAGAATTCATCACTTCCATTCAGAATTCATTTATTTGCCGATGATACGAATATTTTCCTCGCAGAAAAATGCTTTTTAATGTTGAAGAAAAGATGTAGCATGACAAAAAATTAATTCAGACTTCCTATAAACCAAGTAGCAAACAGGCCAGTGTCTTGCAGGAACTTCCTCAGACAGCGCTACTTTAATGAATAAATATTGAATAAGAATGGGAATAATACACAACTTTGTCTCAAACCTCACTTTATTTTTATTTCTCCTGAAATTTTATAGCCTTCCTTTCACACCCATAGTGCTATGAAAACATACTACAATCTTATGCATTTTTAAGATAGCAAAAGATTTATCTTTTTTTTTTTTTTTTTGCTATTTGTTTTACGTCGCACCGACACAGATAGGTCTTATGGCGACGATGGGACGGTAGAGGGCTGGAAGTGGGAAGGAAGCGGCCGTGGCCTTAATTAAGGTACAGCCCCAGCATTTGCCTGGCGTGAAAATGGGAAACCACGGAAAACCATCTTCAGGGCTGCCGACAGTGGGGTTCGAACCCACTATCTCCCGAATACTGGATACTGGCCGCACTTAAGCGACTGCAGCTATCGAGCTCGGTAAGATTTATCTTGTTCTTCGCCTGAACTTGTCTATTTTTCTAATATCACACAGGTCAAGAATGTTGCCTGCTCTATACACTGGATATTCTGTCATCTCTGTTCCTGAGAGTATGATGAAGAAATGTAAGGGGGTAAGGCTTTTAGAGACGGGAGTGTCAGAGGACATGTCCAGGTATTTTTATTTGACGGTCGTAGACAACCTGCGCGTCGTGATGAGATGATGATTAAAACGACACATACACACAGCCCCAGTGCCAGCGCAATTATTCAATGATGGTTAAAATTCCCGACCCTGCAAGGAATCGAACCCGGGACCCCTGCGAGCAAATTCGAGCAGCCTAACCATTTAGCCATGGAGCCGGACAGAGTATGAAGAATAACAACAACATAACACCGCTCACGAGACATAATAGCGAACGAGACAATAAGTATGCAGCAGCCATTAAATAACCCATTACATCCATTAACGATGACCTTAATTCGTCCCTGTTTACTGTGACCGTATATATCTCTTATGTTACATATACTGTATATGAGGTCTAAACCTTGGTTCAGGAGCGATATCATAGATTTTCATTTAAGATTCTTGTGGGCATCATGAAGTTAGTGGGTGGTCATTGCCGGACAAATCTGGCCATTACACAGCTATTACGGGCTCATTCATGACATCATTTTACATCATTACATTGTTTCATGTTAACGGAATGTAATGTTCGTGCTTCCAACAACAGATTTAACGACGACAGAAGTTCAGAACAGAGAGAAATGAACATAAATATCGCTAATTATTTTCTCCTTTCCCAAGTGCATGCTTTAAAATAGATCGAAGCATTCTAACGATAGGAGTGACCCACTTATCCATGCAGTTTCTCGCCCTGGATTGGTATGCTACGTATAATTCAATACATCGTGGGCTCTTAACGTGTTTTTCATTTGTCAATTACTGTCCTATACCCGCAGTTCCACCCGCGTCGACGAGATTTCGTGAACCAAATCGATTGTACCCTTTGAGTGAAAAATTGCCAATAAGTAGAGGCAGCTGCTGGTCATTTTTAAGAAGTTATTTTAGTATTTTTTCGCTATCTTATTTCATCAATAATTTCGCTCAATTTTACTTTCGATTTTCAACAATAAAAGCTAAACCAATATAGGAGACAGCATATTGTCAGTGAAATATTAATTTTATTTTTACATGTGCACAAGGAACATAAAGAGTTCTTTCCCATTTTGATCCAGATGGTTACAATTTTTCAAAAATTTGGCGATGTCATGCAGTGCGAAAAACTACCTCTACCAATAAGGGAACTGTTTAGGTTGCAATGAACTTCGTAGCCTGATCATTATTTGGAAAAAATTCGCAAAGAATATTCGCGATTTAGCGCTTTTCAGAAAATAGGTACCTCTAACAATAAGGGAACTATTTAAGTTGCAATGAACTTTGTGACTTGATCAATATTTGGTTAAAATTCGCAAACGCGCTTATTGAAAAACAGGTACTTCTACCAATAAGTGATCTGTTTACGTAGCAATGAATTTTGTAGCTTGATCAATATTTGGAAAAAAATCGCAAAAATCATTCGCAATTTAGCGCTTTGCAGAAAACAGGTATCTCCACCAATAAGGGAACTCTTTAGCTTGCAATGAACTTTGTAGCTTCGCAAACATTGCGCTTTTTCGCGCTTTGAGGGAAACAGGTAACTCTACCAATAAAGGAACATTTTAGGTTGCAATGAACTTTGTAGCTTCATCAATATTTGGAAAAATATTATCCAACCACTTTAAATAATGCCTAGCCCATGTACACAATAACCACAACAGCCTGTGAAAGTCGGAGATAGAATGAGTTCCATATTACTGGGACTGACAGCTGTTCTATTATCAGATATTACACAATGCGTTGAATACAGAGTGAGATCCATAAAGCATTCACTGAAGCTTCCACAAAATTCTTATATTCTGATTTAAGAGGAAGAAGAATGGCAGTCAAATCAGTATCTTTACCTGCTCTACAAGTACTATCAACTAGATCCCTAAATACTGCGTATGGTTCAAGATATTTTGTTGATCAAGTTCTCGTAGGATGGGAATTTGGATTCTTAGATAACACATCAATTTTTTTAAATCACATTTCATTATCAAAGAGTAATTCCACATAATTTCGTCAATTATTCCGTTATTTTACTTTAAGGTGAATATTTACGCAGTTTGTACCAATTTCATTAAATCTTGCGAAAATTTCACGATTTCGTGCTTTTTGAAAAACAGGTACCATTATCAATAAGGGAACTGTTTAGCTTGCAATGCACTTTGTAGCTTGATCAATATTTGGAAAAAAATCGCAAAAATTTCTCGATTTCGCGCTTTGCGAAAAACAAATGCCTCCACGAATAGGGGGACTGTTTAGGTTGCAATGAAATTTGTAGCTTGATCAACATTAATAATTCGAAAACAATGGTAAATACAAACTTGTGTACTGGTCCCGAGGTGTTAGGGTTCTTTTCAGGTACACCACCCGCAAAGGTGAACTGCAGGTACCTTTCCAACTACATAGCAAGTTCGTCTGGCCTGTGGTTGGCCGGTTCGAGTCACGTTGATGGAAACAAATACCGCCATCGATCAGCAGTGTAGGAGAAGCAGAAGTGCACAATGTGTAATCACTAGGTCTCACGCAAAACTCCTGGATTATATTCCTAATCTCACCGCAGTGCTCAAATGGAGTGATTTTTCCAAATATTATATTTACGGCGCACTTAGACAGGTCTTACGGCACCGATGAGATGTGTCCACAACATAATGGAATTCAGAAGTCGAAATGACAACAACATCAAGACATTCGAAGAGAAACCCCAAAATACAGGCCCAAAGAGATGATATCCGAGGAGCAGGGAAGATCAGAAGTAAAAGAATAAGGTGGTGGTGGTGTTTTAAGGGGAAGTGCAACTAGGCAACCATCCTCTGTATAACAGTAATCTGAGGGAAAAACTGGAACGGGTTTGACATTTCGTAAAATGAAGGCATCGGCTAAAATATAAGACAAGGGCCACGAAGGGCGTGAAAATAAATGAATCCCTAGGCATCGCGAATCTAATACGGTCGGGGTTGGAAAAGAAACGAGGGTGGACCAAGGAAGGACGGATATGATAGATGAAAGCGAGGAGTCTGGCACAAGTGACTGGCAGCAATGCCAGGACTCTGCCAAAGACCTCATGGTCGCCAACCCACACTCCCAAATTAAGAGACCCTGGAGGCCCTTTCAGTGGAAGCTTACGACAGGCAGAGGGTATGGTGGGTACATTCTAACAGGCAGTCTTAGGTTCTATGTGATCCATAGTCTGGTTTGATGCCGCCCTTCATTCCACCCTATTCTCTGCTAGCCTTTTCATTTATATGTAACTAGCTTCCTACATCTGTTCTATTCTGCTTGTCATATTCATACCTTCTTCTACCCCTACCGTTCTTAACACCAACACCTCCCTCAAATACCAAATGCACAAGTCCTGGGTGTCTTAAGATGTATCTTATCATTCTATTTTTATTCTGGTCAAATTTAGCCAAATGGATATCTTCTCACAAATTCGATTCAGAATCTCTTCATTTGTGATTCGATCTATCCATCTCACCATCATTCTTCTGTAACACCTCATTTCAGAAGCTTCTATTCTCCTTCTTTCTGAATGAGTTATCATCCATGTTTCACTTGTATACTATGCCACACTCCAGACGAAAGACTTCAAAAACATCGTTCTAATTCCTATATCAATGTTCGAAGTGAGCAAATTTAATTTCTTAAGAAAGCTCTTCCTTGTTTGTGCTAGTCTGCATTTTATGTCGTCCTTACTTCAGCCATCGCTAGTTATTTTACTACCCAGATAACAATATCCATCTAGTTCCTTTAACAGTTCACTTCCTAATTTAATATTTCCTGCATCACCTGACTTCGTTTGACTGCAACCCATTACTTTTCTTTCGGACTTATTTATTTTCATCTTGTTCTCCTTACCCAGGGCTCTGTCCATACCATTTAGCAATTTCTCCAGAACTTCTGCAGTCTCAGATAAAATAAATATCAGCAAATCTTAGGGTTTTGATTTCCTCTCCTTGGATTGTGAATCCATTCCCAACTTCCCCTTTCATTTCCTTTACTGTCTGTTCTATATAAACATTGGAAAAGAGAGGGGGGGGGACAAAATGCAACCATGCCTCACTCCTTTCTGGATTGCTGCTTCATTTTCAAAGCCGTCTATTCTTATCACTGCAGACTGATTTTTATATAGATTTATTCTCGGTATCTGGTCCCGATCACCTTATTCTCAAATAGCTTGATCCAATCAACATTATCAAATGACTTTTCTAGATCTTGAATATCTTTATTCTAATAATAGGAATATATTTATGATCTTGGAAGCACTAAACTTCAGTTTTCTCCCATAAAACACCTCACCTAGTGGCCATGATTGTTAAGGCGTTCGAGTCCCGCTGGTCGAATAATGCTCACCATCAGAATGTTGGCCGGCAGTATAGGGGGGGGGGGGGTGCTGGTATACAATTTCTAATCACTAGATTGCGTGCCAAAAGCCTGGATTAAATTCCAAACCTCTCTGCAGTGCTCATATGAAGTGAGGGCATATGACGCTGTTGATGGTGATTCGTCCGTCGAATGGCGACGTTAAGCCTTGAGCAGACCCCTTGACGCTATTCTACAGTAGATGATGGTGATCATGATGTTTGTTGTTTAAAGGGGCCTAACAGCTAGGTCATCGGCCCCTAATGGTACGAGATGGAACTAAACGCCATAACGACAATTTTAAAACGCATCCACTGACTAGAATTTAAAATAAATGGTGATGAAAATGATGAGATTAAAACAATCAGTGAATCTAATTCGCAATGCCTTATTTTTTAATAAAATTATAGAAAATACAGGTGCCAATTGAATAAGGCATTGCCTGGAAGTACATGGATAATTATATATACACAATTCAAGTTAAAATAACACATTAAAATACGCAAACACGAACTAAGATAGAGTCAATGGGATAAAAGCGCAGTTAACGAAATTACACTAATAAAAAGGACATTATTACACACGAGGAAAAAGACCACTATCCCTCATAAAACTGATGACGAGGTCTGCTGACTGCTCGTCATCTCTCAGGATGAGGGAGATGGTACTCGGGAGTTTTAGACTACGGCGCAGATCGACCAGGTCCACGCACTCCGTAAGGATGTGTACCACGGTAAGATGGTCGCCGGAAGTGCACACCGGAGAGAGTACTCCTTTCAGTAAATAGGAGTGCGTTACTATACCATGGCCGATCCGAAGACGACATAATACCACTGCTTCCCTCCGAGAAGCCCGAAGGGAAGTCCTCCATAACTTCGTTGTACCTTATATCGCTCTCAGCTTATTTGGAAGTGGAGTGGCCTGCCACTCCATCTCCCAATGGAACATAACCAAATGTCTCATCTGAGAGCGAATATCACACGTCCTTTGACACTCCCGACAATAAAAGGAGTACGAAAAATTAAATAAATTCTCCCACGAAGAAATCCTACTTCGAGATAAATGGAATAACAATATTGTGTATTTAATTCTAATGTATCTCCTTAACTCCGAAATAATGGTCGGTGTGTGACTGTATGAACATGTTTGAACACAAAATCTGTTGATCTTTTTTTTTTTACAATATACTATTATCATGTAGCCGGTATCAAGCTAGCAATATCAGCGCTATTGCCCATGCTTACGCTAATACGAAATGAATATGCAAACGGTATAGGGTTACTCACTAGGATAGGTCGATCAGATTAAACGCATATCAACGCTGGGTGGAGCTGATATTTGAGGGGTGTGGGGAATGGGATGGGGTTCGGAGAAGAGGATGCATAACTCCACAATGTTCAGATTATGCTGCATACCTGGCATTATTTCACTTATTAACAATGCATTTGAACAGACTAAAGGGGAACGCATAATTAGTAATGAAGTGCTAATCCTGTTTCAAATTACAAAATTGGTATAGGCGTGTTATATGGGTGAGTATCCAGCCATAGAACTTGCTCTTTTCTTGATTTCCCAAATTGTTTTAGCCTACGTCACGCCGACACAGGATGGGATGATAAATAAAGGGTACAGATCACTGCACATGGTGTCCGACTCGTTGGCTGAACGGTCAGAGTACTGGGATTTCAACCTTAATTGGTTAATTCTAATGACACGGGGGCTGGGTGTATGTGTTGTCTTCATTATCATGTCATCCTCATCACGACGCGCAGGTCGCCTACGAGAGTCAAATAGAAAGACCTGCACCTGGCGAGCCGAACCCGTCCTGGGATATCCCGGCACTAAAAGCCATACGACATTTCATTGCTGCACATGGTTACCAGAGTATTTAAGGTTTGTAGTAAGGATGTGAAGGAGGGACCGCAACTAGAGTATGGTTCCAGTAAATGGGACACTCACCAGGAATATTTGATTCGAGAACTGGAAAAAATCCCAATCAAAGCAGCTCGATTTGTACTGGGTGAATTCCGACAAAAGAGTAGCGTTACAAAAATGTTGCAATGTTTGCGCTGGGAAGACTTGGGAGAAAGGAGACGAGCTGTTCGACTAAGTGGTATGTTCCGAGCCGTCATTGGAGAGACGGCATGGAATGACATTAGTAGACGAATAAGTTTGAGTGGTGTCCTTTAAAGTAGGAAAGATCACAATATTAAGATAAAGTTTGAATTCAAGAGGAAAACCTGGGGCAAATATTCGTTTATAGGGAGGGGTGTTAGGGATTGGTATAACTTACCAAGGGTGATATTCAATACATTTCTAACTTCTTTGCATTCATTTAAGATAAGGCTAGGAAAACTACAGATAGGGAATCTATCACCTGGGTGACTGCTCTAAATGCAGATCATTGATTGATTGATTGATTGATTGATTGATTGATTGATTGATTGATTGATTGATTGATTGATTGGTCTTATGACGACGATGGGATAGGAAAGAGCTAGGAGTGGGAAGAAAGCGACCGTGGCCTTTAGGTACAGCCCCAGCATTTACCTGGTATGGAAACAGGAAACCATGGGAAACCATCTTCAGGCTGCCGACAGTGGGGTTCGAACCTACTATCTTCCGGATGCAAGCTATGTCACCGAAATTTTACAGCCACTTGCTTGCTGTAACGTGTTCTCATTAATCCATTATTTACCAGTTTCTTTTCCTTAGGAAGTTCAACTCCTCGGCCGAATGCCCAGCGTTGAGGCTTTCGGTTCAGAGGGCCCCGGGTTCCATCGCGGCAGGGTCGGTGATTTTAATCGCGTCTGATTAATTTTTGTGGCTCGGTGACTGGGTGCTTGTGATTGTCCGTCTTCATATTCAAGCATACTACACTACCAACCACCAAAGAAACACGCAATAGTGATTACATTCCTCCGTACAAGGTCGGTGTTGGGGTCAGAAGGCCAGCACCTGAACAGTATTAAATTGTGTTAATCTATTTTTTTTGCTAGTTGTTTTACGTCGCACCGACATAGACAGGTCTTACGGGGACGATGGGACAGGAAAGGGCTAGGAGTGGGAAGGAAGCGGCCGAGCCACTCGGTCCGACTGTTCGGGAATATATGTGTAAGAGAAATAATCTCTTCACGGGTCCGGCTCCCTGGCTAAAAGGTTAGCGTGCTGGCCTTTGGTCACAGGGGTCCCGGGTTCGATTCCCGGCAGGGTCGGGAATTTTAACCATCATTGCGTAATTTCCTTGGCACGGGGGCTGGGTGTATGTGATGTCTTCATCATTTCACCCTCATCACGACGCGCAGGTCGCCTACGGGTGTCAAATCAAAAGGCATGCACCTGTCGATCCGAACCCGTCCTGGGATCTCCCGGCACTAAAAGCCATACGCCATTTTATATTTCATCTCTCCAGGAAGCCAATGGTTAGAGATATCATTTCTTCACGAGAATATGGGGTACGAAGAAACAACTATTCAGAATAATGGGGGTAAGGGAAATAATAGCTTCAAGAGAATCTGAGTAAAAGAAATCATCTTCAAGAACCAGAGTTACCGTAACAGAAATCATCAACTCCTCCGAAGGTTACCTATAACGATAACCAACTCTTGAAATGATCAGCTATACGGTAAATCATCCCCTCAGGAGGCCAGTAAGTAAGGGTAACGTTACAGGAGGTTAGTTGTAATAGTAAGTACCTCTTCTGCAGGCTATCTGTAGGGACAGCCAACCCGTCATATGGCCTCGAAATGTGTGGCTTTGGTAGGTCGCGCTGAGAGAAGAGCCTGAAATACTTGTTGGGAACAAACGCTAACAGCTGGACATGAAAGACACACGTATACTTCCCGTCTCAAGCGTATACCAGCAAACATTTACAGATTTAGAACAATACACACATTATCTGCACTGTGAGTGATGACACACACTAAACTTGTTACACTAGTAATAACAACCGACCTTACAGAATTTGTTCAAATTATGGAATATTCTTAACAACAGATAGTAGTTATCTCGTAATTCCGTACTACTTCATCTGCGTTCCTAACTAGAAAAATACTTCTCATTAGCTTAGTAAGCAAATCGTCGCTGGGTAAAGGAAAACTCCTTCGCAGTGAAGTTTACATAATAAGTCTAATAATATCAAAAAAGGCTTTCACGGCCGCAGATCTTATAATCACAGCAATAGAACCAGCTTTTGGGTGGTTAGGCCGTGAGCATTATGCAGAGTTTCGTCCAGACGTGCCATTTGGACTCGTCAGCTGGAATGGCACGCCCCTCCAGGACTCTGCTTAGCAGTGGCAGACCAAACCGTGTGGCCCCGCCGTGTTAGCAAATCAAGTTTGCTAACCTGCTAAAGGAGAAATGACTTCTCCGTTTAAAAAATGCTCCCCCATTGGAGATACAATATCAAAAAAGGCTTTCACGGCCGCAGATCTTATAATCACAGCAATAGAACCAGCTTTTGGGTGGTTAGGCCGTGTGCATTATGCCATTTAAATGGCGCGTCTGGACGAAACTCTGCATAATGCACACGGCCTAACCACCCAAAAGCTGGTTCTATTGCTGTGATTATAAGTCTAATAATGTTCGATAAGGGAAGCAATGTTCCTCGCATTTTCATTGCTTAATTATACCCCAGTTATTCGACCATTGGAATCTTCTGCTCCCTTCTCAGGCAACGCGGCAAGCCTGCACAAGGCGGATAGAAAAACGTGATTTTCTCGTGAGTGGAATTACAAGGTTTTCGTTGCTTTGCAAGGAAATAAATCTTGACTTCGCGACAACCAACGAATTGAATTAGACAAATGCCACAGATGTCTGCATGCTAACACCAATGAACAACTGAACTCAATCATGATTTCACGGTTTCATAATTTTGGACTAAATCAAACCAAACCCCGCGTCATTACAGCCCTTAAAAGGCCTTGGTCTACCAAGTGACCGCTGCTCAGCCCGGAGGCCTGCAGATTGCGAGGTATCGTATGGTCAGCACGACGAATCCTCTCGGCCGTCATTCTTGGCTTTCTGGACCGGGGCTGCTATCACATCGACAGACAGCTCCTCAGTTCTAATCACGTAGACTGAGTGGACCTCGAACCAGCCCTCAGGGGCAGGTACAAATCCCTGACCTGGCCGGGAATCGAACCCGGGGCCTCCGGGTAAGAGGCAGACATACTACCCCTACACCACGGGGCCGGCAAATTTTAGACCACTAATACAAACAACAACTAGAGGACCCGTGCTGACCCGAAGCATTCGTTATAATTAAGCCCGGATTTTTATGCAGTAACAGGTTAGATTGCAAACTAATTTGGTTATAAGGAAGTGCCGGCCACCCACTCTTCCATAATGTACCACGAGTAACATAAATTATAGGGGTTCTGATGGGGACAATCTTCTAATGTTTATGCAATTCTCATAGCATAATTGTTATGAAGGTAGACTATACTTGCTACATGCTTCATTAAGTTTGCATTCTAACCTATTAATGCATAAAAAGCCAGTCTCTAGTTATAAATAAGTCAGATAACGTGTTTTGATGTAAAATTGCTCCATGAGCTCCCTCGGTACTTTCTTAAACGTTTTATTTTAGGATTTGCATTACCTGTTTCAATTGTGTCTGAAGTAAATTTTTGTAGGTGTTTTGATTGTGACGAACAATATTTTACGAACATTTTTTTTTGAATTTGTTTTATGTTGCCGACGATGGGATAGGAAGCGGCTAGCAGTGGGAAGGAAGGCGTACGTGGCCTTAATTAAGGTACAGAACCCAGCATTAGCCTGGTGTGAAAATAGCACCACGGAAAAAATCCTTCAAATCTGCCGACAGTGAAGCTCGAACCCACTATCTCCCGAATGCTAGCTGACAGCTACATGACTCAAACCACGCAGCCGCTCACTCAGATTTGTATTGTATTGTTGTGTATTTAATTTTAAGTTATAGATTATTATATTTCGCGTGGAAATTTTGTCCTCTTGGCATCCCAGATTATCTGCAAAGTAGCTGATGCTTTAAATTTATTTATTTATTTATTTATTTATTTATCTATTTATTTATTTATTTATTTATTTAGCGTGTGATGCAATACAACATAAAAAGAAAAATACAGATCCATAAGTACATCATCAAAAATGGTGTCACACAACTGAGAGATTAGATTCGTACATCGTGCGCTTCAGTAGCAGTTGAGTTCAGGTCCTGAACACTTCAAGGGAATAATAAAACTAAGTTGATAACTGTATGTATTTATACACCGTGCTATTTATATGATGTACACGATTTCAGCTGTTACTGGGACTGTCAGCTAAGAGAACCCGAAAACAGTACGTGCAATACATTTGACAAAACGCAAGTCCATGACTCACCGCTCATTTATGCAGACTACAGCGAGGGGGGGACGTCATACCAGACGGCGCATGTGTGTGCACCCGTTACAATTCCCGTCACACACATGGCCGCCAGTGGACGAACAGGTGGCCTTGAAATACTGGCAAGCGCTTTGACTAACCAGAATGCTATATTTTTCTTTAATCATTTAAAAATATACGGCAAGAAATATTTATGCTTTTAAAGACGCTCTGCAAATCTACGGGGGAAGAGCTTTCGTCAGAATGGTTTACGATGTCAGTCGGTCCATCCATTCTTTCAGAATTGCAGTAACAAGAATCAGACTTGTGTTTTAAATATACAGGTTCAGTAACAACTAATCACCACCACTGTTGCGGGTCAATATAAAAAGTATTCATCACATAACATGGACAATGCCAAATAGCTAATTCATCACGTCAACATAGCTACAGTAATAAAAGAATTTCACTTACATCTTACGATGCGTTTGCTTACAGAACTGAAGAAGATCTTACCTACAAACAAAAGAAAAATCTATCATTGACAACATCGGTAAAAATAAATATCACACATTTTATTAATCATAACCATTTGTGAAATATTCGACAATATTCAGAAATGTGCTCTATATTACATTACTGTATACAAATTCCACTAATATCTACAACAGTGCAGTTCAGCAAAAAAATAATTCTTTAAACTTCTGTGTACCTCTAAACCTGTTTCTACAACAATTCACAATCTCCGTAAAAACTAACTTGTAATGCTGATTTGAAGTACAAAATGTATTTCAAGCTTTCTACATTAATACCTATTCCATTGCCAACGGCCGTAGCCGTGTTGAAACACCGGATCCCGTGAGATCTCCGAAGTTAAGCAACATTGGGCGTGGTCAGGAGTTGGATGGGTTGCCACGCACTGTTGGTGGGGGGTAAGGGAATGGAGGAGCGGAAAGGAACTGGCCACTCTACCACACGTAAACTCCGGCTCAGGAACACCTCTGCGGAGGTTCGGACCTGCTTTCGGGCAGAATAACCCTTACCTTACCTACCTATTCCATAAATATAATCGTGAGTGTTAGAACTAGGATAAAATAATAGTTTAGATACGAAAATATTTTTTTTTAATTTTACCGTTTCTTGTGAAGATTGAATTAGATTAGATATGAAGTATTCTTCCATTCTCAATGTAAACATATTAAAAGAGTTTTAGATATTAAGTAATTAGACTAAGTTGAAAGTCATAGAAAAGTAAACACATGTAATTGGATTATAACTCCTGCAGTGCGCAGTGCAATAAACAAATGAAGTCTATTGCTTTCAAAAATATCCTTGAGAATCCTTCGTGAACATTCCATTTTAATTATAAATTGCATTTATATTACAATACAGGTAGTAACCACGGTAATTTTCATTATACGTTCCCGCATTTATTCAATGCTTGTTGTTACCGAGCTCGATAGCTGCAGTCGCTTAAGTGCGGCCAGTATCCAGTAATCGGGAGATAGTGGGTTCGAGCCCCACTGTCGGCAACCCCGAAGAAGGATTTCCGTGGTTTCCCATTTTCACACCAGGCAAATGCCGGGGCTGTGCCTTAATTAAGGCCACGGCCACTTCCTTCCACTTCCTAGGCCTTTTCTATCCCATCGTCGCCATAAGACATCTGTGTCGGTGCGGCGTAAAGCAAACAGCAAAAAAAAAAAAAAAAAAAAAAAAAAATCTATTTTCGTTTGATCCAGTAGGTGACGAGCACGGCGTCCATCCGACCACTTTGCACCAGTTGTCCGTTTCTTATCTCGGAAAGTCCAGTTCTATAAAGGTCTCGTTTGTGCGAGTATCCTGGTTGTGAGCCCATTTCTTGGAGATATTTCTTAACGTTAACGTACCAGGGAATTTGTTTGGTTTTGAGTTTTTTTTAAATCCACAGTTCTAGCGCTTTAGACAAGCAACACAATTTTGAAAACATCCTAGTAATATGAGCTACGACTTGTAGGCAAAATATAAAGTATGCTAATTCATTCTTTATATATTCCTAAAAAATTACAATCCTTTTCTTGATCATCGTTGTCTGTCTGTCTGTCTGTTAGGTCAACAGCCCAGAGGCTGGTTGGATCCTCAAATAGCACCACCAAAGGTTATGCAGTTATAAGGAAACACCAAAAATCAATGGCAGCACCAAAATGAGGCGTACTAGGCAAGATGAGGAGTAAGGTAGTTTGCCATTGCTTTCCTCACTGGGTCAGAAAGTACTATTGCAGCGTGACTGACCCAGTGAGCAGCACCTTTCATAACACTCAGATGCACTAGTCGTGCTCTGAATGTCATTACTCAGCACTACCCATACCACAGCAGCTTCCATATTGTCACAGCCATGGATGTTGACTGGGACTTCGGTGAAAGCTACACTTTACTCTGGCCTGTGCCAAGAGATGGATGCAGAAGTACTGTATCTACCAAGAAACGACAGCAGGCAGGTTATCATCGTTAACCGGTCGATGAGAATAGCAGTCTGCATTTTTCTACCACTACGAGCGCTAATGTGAATCCTTGCATTGTTTCACTTAAGCACCACTACGAGCGCTAATGTGAGTCAATGAAGAGTTTAACCTCGGCCGACTTGATGCGTCGCTCCAGCTAACTGCTCTGGGGTTTAACTTAAGCCCTTATAACTACATTTGGTGTGGACATTTTCCAAAAATCAAGAAACGCCTGAGGATATTGAACCAAGAAACACATTACAGAAAGAATTATATAAATAAAAATGAAATGTCGTATGGCTTTTAGTGCCGGGATATCCCAGGACGGGTTCGGCTCGCCAGGTGAAGGTCTTTCTATTTGACTCCCGTAGGCAACCTCCGCGTCGTGATGAGGGTGAAATGATGATGAAGGCAACACATACACCCAGCCCCCGTGCCATTGGAATTAACCAATTAAGGTTAAAATCCCCGACCCGGTCGGGAATCGAACCCGGGACCCTCTGAACCGAAGGCCAGTTCGCTGACCGTTCAGCCAACGAGTCGGACATATAAATAATCAAAATCAAAACGAGTAAAGAAACAGGAGATTTTAGGCTGTTTTCCTGTACCTGCATTTAGGTCGGAGGTGACTTCCCAAATTTTTTGTTTTTAGTTTGATAAATCTGTCGACGACTCACAATTTAAAACCTTTTCGGGCCTTTTAGCCGTTCAACTTTCTACACAATTGGGGAAATTGCGTAATTTTACGTTTTTCTGCTACGAAATGTTTACATCATTAAAATGCGGTTTGTACATCGAAAGTCATCCATCCCTCTTAGGTGACTAGAGAAGCGAGCTCTGAGTTTGCGCTTTGTGTCCCTGATCTTCTCTATATCCCTATTTTGTAGTTTGGGCCAAGTAGGTCGTGGAGAATCTATCTTTTTCCTCTTAAGCATAATAATAATAATAATAATAATAATAATAATAATAATAATAATAATAATAATAATAATAATCATAATAATAATAATAATAATAATAATAATAATGAAAAGCATTGAGAAACAAGAGAGGACAATTCTCAGAAAAATCCTAGGACCAAAAGTTCGAAAATGGAATTTGGATGAAAAAGAAACCACACGAAATTTTTCAATTCACAGAATAAGTCACAGATACCATCAGAAAGAGACGACTAAAATTCTACGGACACCTACACAGAATGGATAACAACAGTCTGAGAAAGAAAATTCTAAATCTAGCTCTAACCCTGAAAATCCGCAACAATTTGTTAGCAGAAATTCATGAAGATCTACAAGAAATGGGTATTGAGGACGAAACCATTCAAGATAGAATGAAATTTAGAAGCTTAGTAAACAAACATAAATTTGCAGAGAAACCAAAAAGAAAGAATACAGGCTGGACAGAAACACGCAGAAAGGAACACAGTGAAAAAATGAAGAGATATTGGGAAGAAAAGAAGAAGAAACATTGTGCAAAATAAGTTCAAACACGCTCCACAGTTGGAAACAACGAATCAAAATAATAATAATAATGCTTTAACGTCCCAATAGTTAATTTTTACGGCTTTCAGTATGGTCCAAGTGCCAGAATTTTGTGCCACAGGATTGCATTATGTATCAGTAAATCTACTGACAAGAAGCTGTGTATAAGAGGACATTCCAATACCACCGAACTGAGGCGAGATAGAATCACGAACTTTCTACCATCTGAGCCATTCATCCTGGTGCTATCAGATTTATATTTGACCTCAGCGCAGCGTATTTCTTGAGCGAGACCGCTGTATCTTAACAGAATCCTCACCTGACTGACAAACTTGCGACAGATTTAATTCACGGTTAAAATCCTTGGACATATCGGGAATCGAAATAAAGGCATCAGCGTAAGAGGGAATCTGTTTACCAGTACACGCTAGTGCTAGAATTATTACATCACCTGTCGTGGTTCATTCTGGCCGAACTTTAAATATATAAGGATGATATATGGCTCCTATCATGGACTTTTTATTACTATCTTGTGTGAGTTATACCAAGCAACTTTTTCTTCTTTTTGGCTGTCTTTCTTTTCGCTTAAGAGTAGATGGTTTTATTATACTTTCGCGTCATTAGTACGGAAGGAAATTTCTTAAAAAAATCTAAGTCTTTTAACGTTATAAATTATAAAGCCACAGGTCATGTTAAAATAATTTGTGAGTCTCATAATAATGTGAATAAGAACTGGATAAAGTTTTATGATATGAAGAAATAAAAAAGAAGAGTGAGGATCTCTAGAAGAAGATAGGAAGAAGGGAGTGAAGAAATATTAAGGGAAGGGAATTTTACGAATAAAATTAAATGAATGAACGGAAGGTGAGAAGATAAGGTAGACAGGGAAGTGCGGGGTTTTGAATACAGAAGGCAGAGTTTTAGAACTTGGAATGATGTAAGAGCGTGGCTATAAAAATGGGTGTGTTTAGTAGGGATACAAGGAGACAGGTGGATGTTATGAGGTGTGCAAGAGCGCTTGTTAAAGAGATGGAACAGGTGTTAAGAAATGATAGATCATCTCGGAGAGATTTCCCTGTTTGCTTGTAATATTCTGAATGGTTTAGTGCGAGAGGAGGGTAACTCTATGCTAATAAATTGATGTCAAAGGGTAGCTGTATATGAAGGTAGATATTGTTTTAAAAAAATCGACTTGGGCTGTGTTCCATTCATGGCTGCAAGTTTTGAAGTAGAACACTCCTTATTAACAAATACATCGCAAATGGGAAATATCCCAGTGGCAATGGTCACTTAAAAAAGTGTGATGATAAAGTTGAAACATAATTACCCAACAACAACAACACAACTAAACTACAACGACAAAGTACAACAAGCAGTTCCATGAAAAGAAATATTACAAGAAATACTACTAGTTTAACATTCTAAATCCAGCATCATATGAAAATTAAAATTGCGTGAAATATAGTAAGTGTCTAGTCAGATGGATTTAAAATGTTTTTTTTATTTGACAAACAATTTGCTTCACATCACGCCAACACAGATATGTATTACGACAAGGATGGGATAGGAAAGGGCTAGGAGTGAGTAAGAAGCGATCGTGGCCTTAATTCAGATTCAGCCCCAGAATTTGCCTTGTATGAAAAAAGTGGTGATGATTATTATCATAATATTTGTTGTTTAAAGGGGCCTAACAGCCAGGTCATCGGCCCCTAATGATACGAGGTGTAACGAAATGTAAAGATAATTAAAACTTCAAAATGTATCTACTGACTAGAATCTAAAAGGAATAACGAAAAAAATGGCCTTTAATCCAAAACAATCAGTCGATCCCATTCAAAAAACCGTATTTTCTGGGATGATGCTTGTTGTCGAAAGAGGTTCAAAATCCATGTCGCCGACCCCTCATAATAGTACTAATTACTGGTAAAGTAGAACCATGGTGTTTCTCCCATGCTGGTACTATTCACAAGCAACGTAGACCTCTGGTGTTCCTCAAATAGTGGTACTAATCACAGGCCACATAGACCCATGGTGTTCCTCAAATAGTGGTACTAATCACAGGCCACATAGACCCATGGTGTTCTTCACATAAGGGTGCTACTCACAAGCAACGTAGATTCGTGGTGTTCCTCACATAAGGGTACTACTCACAAGCAACGTAGGCCCATCGTGTTCCTCACATAAGGGTGCTACTCACAAGCAACGTAGGCCCATGGTGTTCCTCACATAAGGGTGCTACTCACAAGCAACGTAGACCCGTGGTGTTCCTCAAATAGTGGTACTAATCACAGGCCACATAGACCCGTGGTGTTCCTCAAATAGTCGTACTAATCACAGGCCACATAGACCCATGGTGTTCCTCAAATAGTGGTACTAATCACAGGCCACATAGACCCATGGTGTTCCTCACATAAAGGTGCTACTCACAAGCAACGTAGACCCGTGGTGTTCCTCACATAAGGGTGCTACTCACAAGCAACGTAGACCCGTGGTGTTCCTCACATAAGGGTGCTACTCACAAGCAACGTAGACCCGTGGTGTTCCTCACATAAGGGTACTACTCACAAGCAACGTAGGCCCATGGTGTTCCTCACATAAGGGTGCTACTCACAAGCAACGTAGGCCCATGGTGTTCCTCACATAAGGGTGCTACTCACAAGCAACGTAGGCCCATGGTGTTCCTCACATAAGGGTGCTACTCACAAGCAACGTACACCCGTGGTGTTCCTCAAATAGTGGTACTAATCACAGGCCACATAGACCTATGGTGTTCCTCACATAAGGGTGCTACTCACAAGCAACGTAGACCCATGGTGTTCCTCACATAAGGGTGCTACTCACAAGCAACGTAGACCCATGGTGTTCCTCACATAAGGGTGCTACTCACAAGCAACGTAGGCCCATGGTGTTTTTCACATAAGGGTGCTACTCACAAGCAACGTAGACCCGTGGTGTTCCTCACGTAAGGGTACTACTCACAAGCAACGTAGGCCCATGGTGTTCCTAACATAAGGGTACCACTCACAAGCGACGTATGCCCATGGTGTTCCTCACATAAGGGTACTACTCAGAAGCAACGTAGGCCCATGGTGTTCTTTGGGCTGACTATTCATATCTTTTTATGTGTGCTCTGAATGTTTATTGCACATGGAGGATGACCTAATGTTCTTGAAACAAATGTCAATTTACGAAAATTAAAAGAAGCCATTAAACGCAGCATTTCCTTTGTAGAAATTGTAGGGTATAGGGGATGTCACGGACCCAAACGTCGATCAGAGACGTTGAGTTGTGATGCATTCGTGGAACTTCCCGGAGCTAAGTATATCACTCCACCTGATTCTCCACCCATGTCATTATTCAATTTATTTTTCACTTTCTTTCTGCCAAGATACTTCGGCTACTTGATCTCCCTCAAGGCAAGGCATTTTATGTTCTGTTTCAAAGAAGGAACTCCTGATCCGCGAGATTTTCTTCAACCAGAGACGGAAAATATGGTCTGAGTGTGGATATTAGCAATTCCAAGTGTGTCACAATTACATCACTTACACTGTCCTGTAGTATTTCTTCCTTTTTCCGCTGCTGGTTCGTACCATCTATCGGCCAAGGTAGAAGTTACATACAGGGTGTATCCGTGATAGTACAAACTATCAGGAATGGTGGAGGACGGAAAATGGATCAACTTGAGATAAGAAACCGTAGTCAGGAAACGTTCGAATCAAAAGTTATTAATAATCGAACTTAGTTAACGTCCGTCCGTTCTTAACAGGCGCAGTGTACACGGTGGTGCTCAGAGATGTACTATCCACGTTTCTGGAACACATCCCACTTGTCCTTAGTCAACGGATGTGGTTCAAAACATGATGGAACCTCGCCTCACTTTGGACTGAGGGTTCGTGAACACCCGGCTCAGACACTCCTTGCAAAGTGGACAGGAAGAGGAGGTCCTGTTTCGTGGCCCTCTCGTTCACCTGATCTCACCCCCCACTTGATTTATTATTGTGGGGCCATGTGAAAAGCCTTGTGTATGAGACACCTGTCCAGACTGAAGAGAATCTCTTGGCAAGAATTCTCGCTGCCTGCGACGCTGTTCAAACGACACCGGGGATATTTGAACGGGTACGAAAGAACTTAGTGCTACGATGCCGTGTCTGGACTGACGCCAGTGGGCGGGGGCAATTCGAACTTAAGCAGGTAAACGGACCTTAATGAATACAATTTTGCTTAGCTTTTGACTCGATCGTTTCTGGAATTATGGTTCGTGATCTCAAATTGATCCACCTATATATTGTATGCAAGTTATAGCCTACAACAGTGAAGACATTAATTCCTAAATTTAATATAATAGTCTATTAATTGTGCGTGTAAAATAAAATTTCACTCTTCAAATATTTACAACGTACATTATTATTGCGGACCCCTTGCATTACCGGTAGCGCCCCCCCCCCCCCAGGGGTCCACGGAGCACAGTTTGGGAATGGTTGATCGACCTTGTAGATAGATCAATCGCGATACAGTCACCCTGTATTTTGTAAGTTTATTTCGATGCGGACTCAGGTGAGTTTGTTTGGTGGATTCTAATCGCTGTGTATTACCGTACGGAAGGTTAGCCGATAAGTTAAGAGCCACTTGACGGGCAATAGAGGTGTTTGTTTATCTAACCTAAAGGAGAAACCGCCCGTTCCACAACAGGCAGTAAGTTAGTGTAGTTATCGACTTCCCATAAGCTACACTCTCTACCTCAGGCCTGGATAATTAACAGATTCTGCTGGCTCTAACACTTCATGAATCCCTCCATTCAAGTTATCTCAACCTCTGATAACATGGAGGAAAATCACTAAGTCAGCAACGGTTTACCAAGCACGGTTCAAACATCCGTATGTAATCAATTTGCACGTTAAGGATTTGTTATAAGAAGGGCATTAAAATGTTCAGACACGTCAACCGAGAAACATTTCAGAGTCTGTGTGACGTTACTGCTATTGGAGGATATAACAGCGAGCATAAATGTTTGACAAACAGACACAAGGGAGTAACAAATGTGATAGTGCTCCGCGTGACACAATAAACACTCAGAACCCATTCAATAAAATGCAAAACTTGCAAATAACATAAATTTAATTACAGCAGGTAGATAATATGTTATATATTGGCGAATTACAAGGGCAAGTCAATAAGCATCTGCAATTTTTTCTGTACTTGTCGAACTTGGCTCTATGGCGTTGTCTGTTCACCAGCCGCTAGATGGCACCGTTGTCTACGTTTGTGGTAGGTTTCAGCTTGCGCCACTCTCTGTTTGCCCGCATTGTCATCTGGTAAGGTTGTTGGGGTCTTCTTTAGGGCCCCGCGGAGAGCGCCGCTCGTGTCGTCATCGGGAGGGCGGCTTTCTTCTCACCAGGGGTGATGACAAGAACGGCAGTAGCAGTAGACTGTCATTAATATTATTTCTTGCTTTTATTTCAGTATCTTTTATTTTTCATTTTTTTTTTGTTTCTTAATATTAAGTGGAGACGATGGACGTGGCATGTAGGGACTGAGGATGACTGCTGTGCTGACCCTCCCTTGGGAGTGTCACGTTTCCGGAGTATCCAATGGATCTCATGGCATGCCCAAGGAATCTTTCTTGTATTTCTCTTCTTTTCTTTTGATGTTGCTTGTCATGCATGGAAAGGGGACTTTTGAACATGTATCGGGGCTAATCGCCTGTTATGTTCAATAAATACTAATACTAGTACACTCCCTGTTTGCAGTAGGAAGAACAGTGTTCCGTAATCCATATTGTGGTCTGAAGGTGTACCAGGAGCTGAAATTCATAGAAGAATCACTCGTCTCTTATTCAGGATCTTATCATGCAATTGTTCAATATTGGCATCAGTTACGGCTGCAGATGGACGCTCGGATATTTCCTCATCCTTCACGCTCGTGTGACCCCTTTTGAACTGTTCAATCCACTGGTAAACACTTCTCTGTGCCAAAACATTGTCCCCGTATGGTGCTGAAAGTCATCTATGAATTACCGCTGCTGGTGCACGCTCAGAACATAAAAAATGGATTACGGGAACAGAGAGAGATGCGGTCATCTCTACGTCGCAACAGCGTAAGCTGTACAGATCTAATAACGCTGAAACCTACCAGAGATGTAGACAACCGTGCCATCTAGCGGCTGGTGAGCAGACAACGCCATAGAGCCAAGTTAGACAAGTACAGAAAAAATTGCAGATGCTTATTGACTTGCCCTCGTATACACCGCGAACAAACGGCTCATTCACTATTGTAAGAATTTTCTTCTTTTCCTGCCGCTTTTCCCACACTTCTGGGGTCGCGGGTGCGAACTGCGTCGCACATGTGGATTTGGCCCTGTTTTTACGGCCGGATGCCCTTCCTGACGCCAACCCTTTATGGAGGGATGTAAGCACTATTGCGTGTTTCTGTAGTGGTTGGTAGTGTAGTAGGTTGTCTGAATATGATGAGGAGAGTGTTGGGACGGACATATACACCCAGTCCCCGAGCCAGAAGAATTAATCAGAAGCGATTAAAATCCCCGACCCGGCCGGGAATCGAACCCGGGACACTCTGAACCGAAGGCCAGTACGCTGACCATTCAGCCAACGAATCGGACTCACTATTGTAAGAATTTTAAATAACATTTAATAGATTTTATTTTGCTGCCTCCGTGGTTTAAGGGCTAAGTTACTGAACCTTGTACATACAACCTAGTTGTTTGTACTTAAAATTGGTTTCATTTTTCATTAACTACGGAACTGTACTCTGTAACCGATCCTGAAGTTTTATTTATAATAAATTATTCGATTGCAACGCAGAACAATCCACAAGCAAAAGTAATTTAAAAAGTGTTCAAACAAAGTTTGAAAAATGTCAAACAGTACAACTCGCACAAAGAGAGTTCGTTCGGAACTGAACTAAGTACACCTGACTGGTCGAATTAATAAAATCAGCAAATTTGTGCATAATACGATCACATCTATTTTTTACGATTGTCTTTACATCGCACCGAAACAGGTAAGTCTTATGACAACGTTGGGACAGGAAAGGGAAGGAAGCAACCGTGGCGTTAAGATACAGCCCCAGTATTTTTCTGGTGTGAAAATGGGAAACCACAAAAAACCATCTTCAGGGCTGCCAAAATGCAAACTCAGACCTGCTCACCCCTAACTTCACGACCAACTCGCCCGGAACAAAAATATATGATATTTTGCTATCAATTTTCATTGCCGTAATTATGTTTTGAATAATTTGGTTCGGGTCTTTTGTAAGGAGCGTATCGCGACAGACTGCAAGCATTGTTTACAGCGGTGTTGTGTTTCACTCAACACAGTGACTGCAGCTAGACGCAATCAAAATGGCATTTCCTCTACGTACGAATTGTACGTATAAAATAAACTATTTAGACGGATTCTACTAAACTGGCTTGACCATATCCGTGCAGAATGACATTAGGCTAGATAAATATTAGGGTTTTTTTGTGCGATGAGTCTGCGGAGCCCCTTAAAGAATAGGCCCGCCTGCATCGCAGGCCCTAACGTTGCGCACCTAAACATACCCCTGATAAAGAAAGGCAAGGGCCACGACGGGCATGACAATTTTATTATAGACACTCTCGCAAACCCAATACAGTACTTTAGGGATTGGAAAAGAAGAACCAAGCAGGGTTAGGTAGGAAAGACGGAAGTGAGGACATTGGTACAAGTGGAAGCAGTGCCACTCTGATAGAGACCCTGTGGTTACTAACTCAAGCTTCAAAGATCAGAGCCCCTAGAATCCATGTAAAAAAAAAAAAACTCACTGTCTCTCTTAAATTAATTTCCTTTAAGTTTTCCTATAAAGTGTGAGTTGACTGCGGAGCTCGTAGCTTGTGCATTGGGGAGATTGTGGGTTCGAGCCCATATGATGATCGTTTTCCACCAGTTTCAGACTATGCACATGCTGTCGCTATACCTGAAATAAGGCTAAAATTACAAACTTCCTTCCCCGTTATTATCCCCTTCCTAACCCATTATCACCAAGAACGCTAGTCTTAATTGGTGCAGATTGAAAGTACTAGCAAAATAATGGAGCTTTCGTGGCTCAGGTGGCAGCGTCCTGGTCTCTCCTCTTTGGGTTCCGTGGTTCAAATCCCGGTCACTCCATATGAGATTTGTGGCTGGACAAAGCGGGGGCGGGTCAGCTTTTTCTCCGGGTACTCCAATTTTCTCTCTCATCTCTCATTCCAGCAGCACTTTCCAATATTTTTCCATTTCATCTGTCAGTCATTAATCATTTTCCAGAGGATTGCGACAGGCTTCGGCAGTCGGCACAGTTCCTATCCTCGCCGTAAGATGGGGCTTCGTTCATTCCATTCCTAACCCGGTCGGATGAATGGAAACAGGCATTAGGTTTTCTTTTACAGTAAAATAATCCTGCATTTTTGAAGCAATCTGCATTAGAATATAAGCGGCGCTGAGAGCAAGGTTGCACTTGCATTGGTTTCTCGCCAAGGTGCCCCCGATTCAAGCCCCGGCTACAGCATGTGGGCGTTTTCAAATGACAATTCACTCCGCTATGGTTCGTATTCCGGGTAAAACTAAAGGTCGTTTGACTATGATCATTATATTGATGTCAGGTAACACTGCAGGCTGCTTGCTTTATAGTATAAAGATATTCTACCCCACACTAGAGCTTTGTAAGCAGAGTTGTATACCTAGTAGGGACTCTAACATGTCCCAGTCCTAATATTATATGCCATCAATTTCACAGAACCATTGTCAGCGTAGTCATCTTTGTTTGAGGGGGCTTTGCTTCGATTTTAGGCCCGGTGGCTGTTGGTGTTCGTGTTAATGGACATCTTCCTTTATATACAACAGTTCTTACCATAAATCACCACAGGAACATGGAATAGTGAATAGATTGCCACATAGTGGCGGCGTCAGGAATGGCATCTGTCTGTAAAAACTTACCTAAATCGATACGAACTGCCTACCCGAATTGAATGGAAAATTATGTTTAATTCCCATGATGGTTCAAAATTACTACAAAAACGGAATAGAGACAGCGTAACTTCATGACTTTATTCAAGTTATTAGGGTCATCAGTTCATAGACTGGTTTGATGCAACTCTCCATACCACCCCTATCTGTGCTAACAGTTTAATTTCTACGTAACTAGTACATCCTACATATGCTCCAATCTGTTGGCCATATTCCTACCTTGACTTACTCCTACCGTTCTTACCGCCTACACTTCTGTAAAAGACCAACTGAACAAGTCTTGCGAGTCTTTAAGATGCGTCCTATCATTCTACCTCTTTTTGTGGTCAAACTTAGCTTAATCATTCTTCTCTCACCAGTCCGATTCAGTATCTCTTAATTCGTTCGATCTATCCATCTCATATTAAGCGTTCTTCTGTAACACCACGTTTCAAAAGCTTCTACTTTCTTTCTCTATTTCTGAACTAGCTATCGTCCATGTTTCACTTTCGTACAATGCCACGTTCTAGGAGAGTCTTCAAAATCACTCGAAATGAGAAAATGTCTTTATTTAAGAAAGGCTCCCCTTGCTTGCGCTAATCTGAAATGTAAATCCTCCTTGCTTTTGCCATGGTTAGTTATTTCGCTACCCAAGTAACAATACTCATTTAATTCCTGTAAGACTGCATTGCACAATCTAACATGTCCTGCATCAACTGGCTTCATTCGACTGCACTCTATCACTTATGTTTTTGACATTTATTTTCATCTTGTATACCATCTCCAAGACTCTCCATACCATTCAGCTATTTCTCGAAATCTTTTGCAGACTAGATAAAATAATATCATCGGCAAATCTCAGCGTTTTGATATCCTCTCCTTAGATTGTGATTCCCTTTCCGAATTCATCCGATTTCTTTTGCCGAATGCTCTATATCAGCATTTAAAACACAATGGAGTCAAACTGCCGACTTGTCTCACTCCCTTACGGATTGGTGATTCTTTCTCAAAGACAGCAGACTGACATTTGCACAGATTGCAGATAATTCTCCTTTCCCAGTATCTGAATCCGATCACCTTCAGAGTCTCAAATAGTTTGGTCCAATCAACATTATCGAATGTCTTTTTGTAGATCTACGTATGCCATGTGCGTGAGCCTGTCCTTAATTAAAATCAAACAAAGTCAGAATAGCTTCACGTGTTCCTATATTTCTTCTGAAGCCAAATTGATCAACTCCCAACTAAGTTTCAACTTGCCATTACATTTTTTCTGTAAATAATAGGTGTTTAAATGTTACACACGTGAGGTACTAAACTAGTGGTGCGGCAGTTTTCACACTTGTCTGCGCCTGCGTACTTGGTAATAGGTATAACAATATTATGTTTAAAATCTGATGCCACTTCTCCTGTATGATACATGTAACATACTAAATGAAATAACCTCCTTTATGCTGGTTTCTCCTAAGGCAGTCAGTATTCTGAGGGCATGTCATTAATTCCAGTTGCCTTGTTCTGATTTAGGTCTCTCAAAGTTATCTCGAATTCTGACAACAAAATTGCGTCTCCCACTTTATCAACATCAAAAACCTCTTGTTCTTTCAGAACCATATTATCTAATTCTTTACATTGGAACAACTATTGGATGTGTTCCTGCCATATTTCTGCTTTGTCTTTCCCTAGAAGTGGTTTTCCATCTGTGCTCTTAATATTAATACGCCTAGTTTTCCTTTGTCAAAGGTTTCCTGGATTTTCTTTCAATTTTCAATAAGGCTTGCACTTCTCTTTCAGCCATTCATCATTATCTGCCCTGCAATTTCTACCTACTAAATTCTTTAATCACCTGTAATATTTTTCTAACCTCATTTCTTTGCATTTTTGTACTTCCGTTGTGCATCAATCATATCTATTATGTCATGAGTTGTCCACCGAATCTTAGTTGATCTTTTCCTTCTTCCTAAACTTTCTTCAGCAGCCCTACTGATCTCAATCTTTACGGCTATCCAGTCTTCCTCTAATATGTTTAGATTGCCTTTTCTAGAGCTATGAATGCGATGATGTGTATGATGATGCTGGACTTAAAATGTTAAAGTAGTATTATTTCTTGTAATATTTTCTTTCCATAAAATTGCTTGCTGTTGTTGCTATATTTTAAAATTTACCTTATCACAGTACTGTAAGTGACCATTGCTACCGGAATATTTCCAAATTGGGATGTATTTGTTAATAATAATAATAATAATAATAATAATAATAATAATAATAATAATAATAATAATAATAATAATAATAATAAACGTGGGCTTGTCCTTAATTCGGTCCTCTATGAATGAATGAATGAATCAATGAATCAATCAAAATACCACAGGTACCTGGAAAAAAGACCGGGGAGAAGAAGATATTACGAACTAGACATTATTGATCGTGCAATATGATTACAGTCTAATATATGACTATGTAAAAACGTGGTCCCCACTCCGTACTCGCTCGACGGTTCTGTTCCTTGCTCGTATGCAGACTGTGGAGCAAACTCGATTGAGAGTGATGCCAGCAAGCTAAGCAGGCTGCGCCCTATGGGGCCAATGCTAACTAAAAAAGCCGAACTTTACGTTTCCTGTGTTCGAGTGGAGCAAATGAGCCAATTACCGTTGTGTGTCCCGAGGTCCCGGAGCAACGTGTGTTGGGACGGTTTCCGGGAGGCACAGGTGGCCACTCCGGAAGTGGTTACTACCGACCAACCTCTGTCCGTTTGTTCGTTTGTTCGTTCATTCTGCAACACTTCTATCCGAAAGGGGAGAGAGGAGACAGAGAGAGAAGAGGGGGTTGGGTAGAGAAACTCGTTCATGCCACCACCACACATGTCTAACGATGAGTTAGAACAAGAGAGGGAGAGAGAGAGAGAGAATGGGAGAGATTGTTTTGTTCTAAATACAGTCAACTCCAGATTAAAGAGAAAAATGTTAACATTTCCCACGGTGATTCAAAATAATGCCACAGAATGTAACGCAGAATAGAACCGTATGTGAAGAATGGTTAACTGAAGGACTCTCTGCATTAACAAACGAAGTCTACTAACCTTGTCTAGGTAAACACCTGACTTCTTGTTAGACGAAATGAGACTTCTCTGTGTGTACAGGGTGAATCAATAAATTATTGAATGGAAGATAATGGATAATAATAATTTCGTGTGGCTATTTCTAGCCGAGTGCAGCCCTTGTAAGGCAGACCCTCTGATGAGGGTGGGCGGCATCTGCCATGTGTAGGTAACTGCGTGTTATTGTGGTGGAGGATAGTGTTATGTGCGGTGTGTGAGTTGCAGGGATGTTGGGGTCAGCACAAACACCCAGCCCCCGGACCATTGGAATTAACCAATCAAGGTTAAAATCCTCGACCCGGCCGGGAATCGAACCCGGGACCCTCTGAACCGAAGGCCAGTACGCTGATCATTCAGCCAACGAGTCGGACGAAGATAATGGAAGAGAATATATACAAACGTGTGAAAATTATTAGAATAATTGCGATTAACACCACATGTTTGTTTCCTTTCCTAATTAGGTGTACAATTTCACTTTCCTTATGAGTTTAAATGTTAGTATATTTCATTATCTTTTAAGAGTGATTTAGAGTACTTATTCCCTTACCTCATGGCTCAACAGCCCTTAAGGGCCATGGCCTACCAAGCGACTGCTGCACAGCCCGAGGTGTCGTGTGGTCAACACGACGGATCCTCTCGGCCGTTACTCTCGGCTTTCAAGACCGGACATATTCCCCTACTCAAGAGGAATTTCAGAACAACTGGGACATTTCGTTGAAACTGTGTCATGTTACCTAAACTGTGTGTTTGAACAGCTGATATCGGAAGTGAGGTTATGTCATTCTTGTAGTATAGTAGTAATGTTACGACAATCGTTACACGTTACCCTAGAATCCCTGGTGACTTCTCTGCCTAATTAAATTTAATTTTAGTGAATTTTATTATGTCTTCAGCTATTTTATCTAACTGTTAATGATTCCTATAATAAACTTGTGAAAAGAATGCCAAATCGCATAGAAACAGTCATACAAGCATGTGATTAATGTGAAATGGAAGGCAAGATGTCAGTGGTATTATACAAAATGTTCAAAATATTCGAATAATTTTCAGACTTCTGTAACGGCGTTGTCTTAAACACTGTATCCCGCGAGATCTCTGAAGTTAAGCAACATTGAGCGTATTCAGAACTTGGACGGGTAGCAACGTGCTATTGGGAAAATCATCTTTTTCTACCGCTTTTCCCAGTTTTGTGGGGTCGCTGATGCGAACTCTGTCGCACATGTGGATCTGTCCCTGTTTTTCGGCCGGATTCCCTTCCTGGCGCCAACCCTGGAGAGATATAATCATTATTGCGTGTTTCTGTGGCGGTTGGTAGTGTAGTACTTTGTATGAATATGGAGAGGAAAGTGTTGGGACAAACACAAACACCCAGATCCCGAACCAGAAGAATTAATCAGATGCGATTAATATCCGAACCCGGGCCTCTGAACCGAAGGCCTCAAAGCTGACCACTCAGCCATTTTCTCCTAGATCTGCTGGTCTTATCTTCTGAGGCAACTTCCTAAGTGTAGATTATGTCTGAAAGTTTTGCGGTCTTCGATTTCTATAGGTGTGATGTTGGCGTTATTGAAGACCATTTAGGTAAATGAGGAGCAAAAATTAAATTTGACATCCAATCGCACGTACATTCCAGATCACGATGCCTGTTCAGTAGTCTCTAGCTTAGATGGTGACAATGACAATTGTGTGAAATCCAACAGCAGGATACTCTGTAATATTAACTGGCATAATGTTTACAACAACTTTTCTAAGCCTGGACGAACACTCATTGCCATGGTTATCATGGTGTCGGGAAATTCTAGAAAGACCGCCAGTGCGAAAAGATATCCATGCTAAAAGGGTAGGGCTGTGTGTGTCCGCAAGTGCATACTTGCAGAGTTGTCCGAGCATGTCCTTACTGAGCGCAGACCGACACAGACTGAGTGACAGAATAAAATGTGAGATGCCGTTTAGAATTAAAGACCTCCCCGGAATTAGGATTCGAGCAATAATAATAATAATAATAATAATAATAATAATAATAATAATAATAATAATAATAATAATAATAATAATAATAATAATAATAATCGTATGGCCTCAGCTACCGTGTGCAGACATTTCGATTTGACGCCATCTGGCTGTCTGTTCGTTAATTTGGACGTCCTGTTTTATTCTAGGCCTACTAGATGGCAGACCGAGTAAACCGAAACTCTCTTGGGCGTCTATGGCTGAGATTTAATTAATTTTATCGGGTAAAAACCAAATGTGTCACACGCCGACATCGTACGACATGGAGTGTCGAATGGACTTTTTTCCGCCCTTCAAAAATCCGACTACCACCGCCGGGTTTAAACCCGCTATCTTGGGATCCGGAGGCCGATACTCTACCACTGATTCACAGAGGCAAACAAATTTAAAAAAAATAAAATTTCAGTGGAACTAGTGTGTATCATCACGTCTCTACGTTGTGGTGTAATTTTATGCCTTACATTTGAACTTCAAGCTGGTTTACAGGCAGCAGAACTTTGTCCTCCGTGGTGTAGGAATTGAGCATCGGTCAAGATGGTGGCCATGCTTGTGTTAGTTCACCATCAGCCCACGGCCAAAGACGAAATTATATCCATATTTTGAAATATTTTCTTGACATTTTCATTATTGTTATTTATTTATTCAGATTGTTTCGACCCATAAAGAATCACATAAAGCAAATTATGAATTATCGTTATTTTTCTTGTTCTTCTAGAATCAAGTTGCTATGTTTAGCTCGACGTTCGTCAGTCCATTTTCTCCTAGGTCTTTCTTTCTTTCTTTCTTTCTTTCTTTCTTTCTTTCTTAATCTGTTTACCCTCCAGGGTTGGCTTTTCCCTCGGACTCAGCGAGGGATCCCACTTCTACCGCCTCAAGGGCAGTGTCCTGGAGCGTGAGACATGGGTTCGAGGGATACAACCGGGGAGGATGACCAGCACCTCGCCCAGGCGGCCTCACCTGCTATGCTGAACAGGGGCCTTGGTGGGGGATGGGAAGATTGGAAGGGGTAGACAAGGAAGAAGGAAGGAAGTGGCTGAGGCCTTAAGTTAGGTACCTTCCCGGCATTTGACTGGAGGAGAAGTGGGAAACCACGGAAAACCACTTCCAGGATGGCTGAGGTGGGAATTTAACCCACGTCTACCCAGTTGACCTCCCGAGGCTGAGTGGACCCCGTTCCACTTTTTATTTTTCGTGGCAGAGCCAGGAATCGAAGCCGGGCCTCCGGGGGTGGCAGGTAATCACACTAACCACTACACCACAGAGGCGGACTTCTCCTAGATCTGCTGGACTTACCTTCTGAAGCAACTTCCCAAGTGTAGATCTTATGTCTGAAAGTTTTCCGGGCTTCGATATCTGTAGGTGTGACGTTGGCGTTATTGAGATCAGTTTGGACTTGTTTAATCCAAAATGTTGTCGTCTTTAATGTTTGTGATTACATCAAAATTTTCTAAACATAATGTGTCCATAAAATTTCAGTCGTCATTTACGGAAATCTGTTTCAGTGTTTGAGTATTTTTTCTGTGATCTTGAGGGATTGTAGACGATATCATTCATCTGTAAGTTTTGGGCCAAGGATTTTTCGGATGATTTTGCTTTCAGCTCTCTTGATATTTTCGACATTACCTTTATATTGATGTTTACGGTGTCACTGGCATAGAGTGTTTATTATTATTATTATTATTATTATTATTATTATTATTATTATTATTATTTCTATTATTATCATCATCATCATTGTCCAGCTCTATGGCTAAATGGTTAGCGTGCTGACCTTTGCTCCAGGGGATCCCGGCTTTGATTCCCGGTCGGGGATTTTAAACTTCATTGGTTAATTCCGATGGCTCGGGGGTTGGGTATGTGTGCCGTCTTCATCATTAGAATTTATCATAGGGAGAGCCCCATTCTCATAGACCCTCAGGTCGCCTATAAGGTGTCAACTCGAAAGAACTGAATTAGGCCCCTTCGGAGGCCACATGCCATTATTATTATTGCACTAGAGCCTCCGTGACTCAGGTGGCAGCGCGTCGGCCTCTCACCGCTGTGTTCCGTGGTTCAAATCCCGGTCACTCCATGTGAGATTTGTGCTGGACAAAGTGGAGGCGGGACAGGTTTTCCTCCGGATACTCCGGTTTTCCCTTGTCATCTTTCATTCCAGCAACACTCTCCAATATCTTTTCATTAATCATTGCCCCCAGAGGAGTGCGACAGGCTTCGGCAACCGGCACAGTTCCTATCCTCGCTACTAGATAGGGGCTTCATTCATTCCATTTCTGATCCGGTCGAATGACTAAACAGACTGTGGATTTTCTCATTAGAGGAGCCATGTATATAAGGAACGGAATCCTATGAATATATAAACAATGTAATGAATGAATATATATCTATCTATACAAGGATTTCTTCGGCGTACGTGATGATGAGAAATTGAGGAACTTCTTATGGACGTTACAGTGTGAAAAAAAAATGAATGTAAAAGAGTGCGCAGTCTTTTTTTTTCTACCTCTGTTTCTCAGATCTGTACGGTCGCGGGTGTGAACTGTGTCACACATGTGGATTCTGTCCCGTTTTACGCCCGGATGCCCTTCTTGATACTAACTCTATGGGGAGATGTAATCACTATTGCGTGTTTCTGTAGTGACTGGTAGTGTGGTGTGTTGTCTCAATATGAAGAGGGAAGTGTTGGGATAGGCACAAACACCCAGTCCCCGAGTCAGAAGAATTTAACAGACGCAATTAAAATTCCCGAACAAACCGTGAATCGAACCCGAGATCCTGTTAATCGAAGGCCTAAACGCTGACCATTCAGCCAAGGAATCAGACGTGTAAGAGAGTAAAGTATTTCTTTCTATTTTTCTTTCTTAATAGGTTTACACACTAGGGTTGGTTTTTCCCTCGGACTCAAGGGCGGTGTCCTGGAGCGGGACGGATTGGGGGTTATATGACTGGAAAGGAGGACCAGTACCTTGCCGAGGCGGCCTCACCTGATGTGTCTTGTAAAGGGGTTGGGAATATTGGAAGGGATAGGCATGGAAGAGGGAAGGAAGCGGCCCTGGTCTTAAGTTAGGTACCATTTCGGCATTTACTCGGAGGAGAAGTGGGAAACCACGGAAAACCACTTCTAAGATGGCTTAGGTGGGAACCGAACCCCCAATCTACTCATTTGACCTCCCGACGGTGAGTGGATCCTTTTCGAGTCCTCGTAGCATTTTTTCAAATTGCGTGGCAGAGCCGGGAATCCAACCCGGGCCTGGCAGGTAACCACACTAATCTTTACACCACAGAGACGGACAAGTACAGTATTTAAATATGAATACATAGGATCTATAGACGGTCACAAGATTTTCGTTTAAAAAATACCACAAGTAGGCTAATCAAATATAAATTTAATGTGTTCTTGTAAATATTATTTTAAACTTGGACAAAGTACCAGATCTAGTACGAAAGTAATAACTGTAGCAATCCTCATGTCGACCTCCTCCCATAACCACTCGTTCACTACTTTCACCAGTTTTTTAAAATATTTTCTGATATATTTTTTTTATTTTTCTAATTCTCACTTTGTTTTTCTTGTAGTTTCTGTTTAAGGACAACACACCCAGTCCTCGGGCCAGTGGAAAGAACCGAATAAGATTAAAATCCCTGACCCGCCCGGGAATCGAACTCGGGGCCACTTGAACCAAAGGCCAGCACGCTAACTATTTAGCTATGGAGGTGGACCCAGTTTGCAACTGTCACTGTGCCAACGTTGTAGTTTGCTGACTTGTGCACCTGTGCACAATCTCTCGGTGAGACTACAAACGATCAGATACGTAAGTTCGATTGAGATCAGTTTCTATTGTTTCCGAGCAAAAAAACAGGCAGATTTGTTTTTTGACTTTCTCTCGTCATTACGCTTTGTGGATCGTTAGGTGTTGCCGATGGTTATTATTCCAGCAGAAGGGTGGGAAATTATTGGACTCGTAAAGTGTGTTACCTGGAGTTTAGATCAGTTACAGCAGAACCTCTGTATCATCAAAGGGATCGTACCCACGTTAAGGATGTATTATTAAAACAAGAGAGGCTTTCTGTGCACCATGAATTATGCAGACACAAGTAGATCTAGCCATCAGTCAATGAAGCGCGAACCGGCACACCGGCTTCTCCCGTGAGGATACAGTTAATTTCACAGTCTGTATATGTACAATTTTCACAATATTGGCCTGGCCTCTACTGCTCTCCTGTTTTATAACACAGACTGCGGCATCAGTTGGTGTAGCCTTTTTTTTTTTTTTTTTTTCATATACAGCTCGCTACACTGCAAGAGTGAGACAGCAATCACCAAACCGAAAACAGCCATCCCTAAAATATCCGGAGCTAACCTTTCATTTTCAAGTCGAATTGTTTATAGAATTGACACTCAAATGTATATACTAGTGTTAAAATTGTGTTAAATTGTTAAAATTGAATCTGTAAAATGATGCATGCTGTAACCTACACTGACACCTACGGCAGCGGGATAAAAGAGCGTTGATGGTGGTGATGATGATGATGATGATGATTGTTTAAAGGGGATTAACAGCTAGTTGATCGGCCCCTAATGGTACGAAGAACAACGAAATTAAACTATAATCAAAACTTCAAAATGTATCCACTGACTAAAGTATAAAACGAATGATGCTGAAAAAATGACCGTGAATCAAAAAAAGTCAGTGGATCCAATTCACAATACGTTCTTTTCTGAGATAATGCTTGTTATGAAAAGGAGTCCAAAATCAGATCACCGGCCGCTCATAACGGTAGGCCTACTCATCACTGGTAAAGCAAAACCATGCTGTTCCTCTTATAGCGGTACTAATCAAAGATACTGTAAGATACACCTATCGTATGTCACACATAATGGCACCATTCGCAAGCAACGCAGACCCATGGCTTTCCTCAAATAGTGGGATTAATCACGGGCGCCGGTATTCCATTGGTGTTCCTCACGTGGAACTAATCGCAAGAAAAGTCGACTCTTGCTGTTCCTCGCCTGATGGTATCACATTTAATCTCATGATTCAAAATTCAGGATCCCTTTGTCACCCCTTTTTGTAGCCTCTTACAACAGGCAGGGAATATCGTGGGTGTATTCTTCGGTTGAATGCCCCTCCCACAAGGGGTGGCATAAATGCATTTGTTGAGAACTGGAAAGCATGAAACCGAGATACCTTAAGAGGGTCCTAGGGGTATCTAAATTCACCCGATCCCGGTCCATATAGGTTTTAGCACGGGAAACCTTCCTGATAGAGGATTTAAGACCACAAATGCCTCTACAGCAAACTCCGGCATACGAGGAGCTGTTACGAGAAATACGAGAGAAAAGGGACTCGATCGAGGAAAGCTTTTACAGTACAGACGCACTGATAAATAAAGATTGGATGAAAGAGTAATATGAGTTAATACATTTGGTGACACGCTTTGCAACACACGGCTTTCATCACCGTATCTGTGCCAAGAAATCCTACCACCGGGCCAGCCAGGAGTGTGTGTGTGTATTGTGCAATGAACAGTGCGATACATATCACGTAATGAAGTGCAAGAAGAGAACAGTCTCTCTGAATCAATTTTGCTAGGAACAAAGTGCTCCTTGAGTGAATTGTAATTTACTTGATGTAATATGTAAATTTTGCACATTGTGCGCAATAAAATTTATTATTATAAATGCATTTGTTTCGAAAAATGCATACTCGATGTGAAAAGGATACATTTTATCAAGCGATAATGAGGATATACATGGATTGGGATATAGTGCCGTATCTGAAATGTTTAATTACCGTTTGCATGAAGGAGCTAAGTACACAAAATGAATACAGACTTGCTATAGTAGCTCCAGTGTACAAAGGAAAGGGTGATAAAAAACAAAGCGGAGAATTACGGGCCATTCAGCTTGAAATACGTGGTATGTAACATAGCAGAAAACATTCTTTCTTATAATATCAGACATACTTGCGAATTTTTGAAGGGGTTTAAGAGAAGGCAGTTCGGGTTTAGGAAATATTACTCCAATGAGGCTTAAACTTGTTGTATTCCAGCAAGATATAGCATTTTAGATTCAGGAGGTCAATGGACTGTATCGATATTGACCTATCCAGGCTTTCGTGGGGTACATAATAGGAGACTGCTCACGGAAATGATTGATATTTGACTAGACAAGAGGACAAATGGCCTTATTCTTATTCTTATTCTTGCGATCGGAGGATGAATTCAAATGAAAAATCTGTCGTACTGTCATCCGACCTGTTGCACTGTATGGTTGCGAATGTTGAACGACTACGTCAGAGCATCGACTGGTGTCATGGAGACTAAGAAGCTGAGATGGACAGCTGGAGTCACTAAACAAGATCTCATCTCTATTGATCAGAGAGAAATTTATCTTCCAACAAAAAATACGCGAGATCGTCTACGATGGTCTGGACATGTACTAAGGGCAGGCTCCGATACTATCACGAAGACGGGTTACGTGTTAGAAGTCACCGGTAGGAGACCAAAAGGATTACAACAGGGATGGGCCGACAGCCTTCACGAAGATCTGAAGAGCGTCAGTTTCCACCCAGACATGGCTCAGTACAGAACCAAATGGAGACAACGAATCCATGCAGTGGACTCAGCCAACACTAGGGCAAACACTGAAGAAAATTATTATTATTATTATTGAAAATGAAAACCTACAACCTGTTTTCCAGTCATTGACCGGGTCAGGGATGTAATGAATGAAAGATATATAGGCTGTTATTACAATGGGGTCGCCACTCCCAAGGTGATTTATTAATGAGTGATAAATGCTATGAAATGATAATGGAGAATGTTGCTGGAATGAAAGATGACAGGGAAAACCGGAGTACCCGGAGAAAAACCTGTCCCGACTCCGCTTTGTCCAGCACAAATCTCACATGGAGTGACCGGGATTTGAACCACGCTATCCAGCGGTGAGAGGCCGACGCGCTGCCGTCTGAGCCACGGAGGCTTATTATTATTATTATTATTATTATTATTATTATCATCATCACTGCCAGCCGGGTGGCCACAATCGTTAAGGTGTCAAGTCTGTAGGTTCTGACACCATGATAGCTGGTTCGAATCCCGTTGGTCGAAAAATGTCACCACCAGAGTGTGGCTGGTAGGTAACTGTGGTGGTAGTAGCCTATAGAATTCCAAATCACTAGAATGCGTTACAAAAGCCTGGATTCAATTCCAAACATCTCCGCAGAATTCACATGGAGTGACGGAATGTCACACTGTTGGTGGTGATTCGTCCGTTGGATGGGGGCGTTAAACCTTGGTGCTATTGGACAGAAGTAGGCTATGTATCGGCACCGGCTTTTACCCTCCCCCGTCCTATTCTCATACATGACGTAATTCTCTTCACCTCGTTAAGTCCTGATGAGGATGACGTCAGGAAGGGCATCCGCTCGTAAAAACTCACTACGAAGATTCGTCTCAAATCATACCCGATCCCGTACAGAAAAGGAATAAGGATTGGATATGCATATAGGCTATATTATTAGCCGTGCGGTTAGAGGCGCGGCTGTGAGCTTGGATCCGGGAGATAGTGGGTTCGAACCTGTCGGCAGCTCTGAAAGGTGTGTTCCGTGGTTTCCCATTTTCATACCAGGCAAATGCTGGGGCTGTACCTTAAGGCCACGGTCGCTTCCTTACCACTCCTAAGCCTTTTCTACCCCTTCGTCACCATAAGACCTATGTGTCGGTGTGAAGTAAAACAAATAGCTATATTATTATTATTATTATTATTATTATTATTATTATTATTATTATTACTTTGGTAGTAAAATAACTATGGCAGAAGTAAGGAGGGTATAAAATGCAGACTAGCACAGGCAAAGAAGGCCTTCCTTAAGAAAAGAAATTTGCTCACTTCGAACACTGATATAGCAATCAGAAAGATGTTTTTGAAGACTTTCGTCTGGAGCATAGCATTGCATGGAAGTGAAACATGGACGATAACTAGCTCAGAAAGAAAGAGAATAGAAGCTTTTGAAATGTAGTGTTACAGAAGAATACTGAGGGTTAGATGGATACATCGAATCACGAATAAAGAAATACTGAATCGAATTGGTGACAGGAGTTCGATTTCGTTTTTTGACGAGAAGAAGCGATAAAATTATGGGACACATCTTAAGACACCCAGGACCTTTTCAGTTGGTTTTGGGGGGATGTGTTGGTGGTAAGAACGGTAGAGGTAGACGAAGGTATGAATATGACAAGCATATTAGAGTAGAAGTAGGATGCAGTAGTTACGTAGAAATGAAAAGGTTAGCACAGGATAGGGTGACATGGAGCGCTGCATCAAACCAGTCTATCGACTGATGAGTCGAACAGTAGTATTAGTAGTATTAGTAGTAGTAGTAGTAGTAGTAGTAGTAGTACCGGTACCGGGCGAGTTGGCCGTGCGCGTAGAGGCGTGCGGCTGTGAGCTTGCATCCGGAAGATCGTGGGTTCGAATCCCACTGTCGGCAACCCTGAAGATGGTTTTCCGTGGTTTCCCATTTTCACACCAGGCAAATGCTGGGGCTGTACCTTAATTAAGGCCACGGCCGCTTCCTTCCAACTCCTGGGCCCTTCCTATCCCATCGTCGCCGTAAGACCTATCTGTGTCGGTGCGACGTAAAGCCCGTAGAAAAATAAAAAGGTAGTAGTATTGAAAATGAACACCTACAAGCTGTTTTCCAGTCTTTCACCGGGTCAGCGATGTAATGAATGAACGATACGTGAGCTATTATTACAATGGGGTCCCCACTCCCAAAGTGATTTATGAATGACTGATAAATACTATGAAATAATAATGGAGAGTTTTGCTGGAATGAAATATGACAGGGAATACTGGTACCTGGAGGAAAACCTGCCTCACCTCCGCTTTGTCCAGCACAAATCTCACATGGAGGGACCGGGATTTGAACCATTGTACCCAGTGGTGAGATACCGGCGCGCTGCCGTTTGAGCCACGGAGGCTCTATTATTATTATTATTATTATTATTATTATTATTATTATTATTATTATTATTATTATTATTATTTAAATACAGCTAGAGCACGATCAAGGTAAACTTCAGCATTTTTCACGAAACTTAATCATAACCGTATAGTCTTTTAATCCACTTAACGTGGGCGATTTCTCAGTTTATGTGTCTCCTTTTCCTAACGGAGGCCATACAGTACTGCATCTGTGTCTGATGATCTCGCTTCCTTGTTTCCTTATGGCGACAATCACCAGCATCATCCATAACCAGTGAACCTTGCAATACCTTCCTAGTCGAGGCAGAAATACTTTAAAGCCTCCAGGCGGCGATGTACCAGCTGTGCTTATTTTCATTCTGAATGTTTACAAGAGCGGGAATAAGACGAGCACAGTTTATGTTTCTCAGCTACAGTACTGAGTCAAGGTCTTTTATCCATCACGTAAGCATCAATAATAGAATTGCAGAAGGAGATGATCCGTACTAATGCGGATTAGAGAGACCGCGCGATTGACTGTCTGCGTATAAAGTAGGGGCCTACACCTTTTTAAGAAAGAAGTTCCATTGTAAATACATATAAATACATGATGATGATTACGCTTGGTGTTTAAAGGGCCTAATATTAGGTCATCGTCCCGTAATGGTACGACATGAGACACGAGACGAAATGTCCAAAATCTTCCACTGATCAGAATTCAAAACGTGAGGACGAAGAAGGAATGGATGGAAATGAATATAAAACAATCAATGGATCCGACACGCAATGCCTCACATTCACAGAAACTGGCGTAAAACAATAGTATTACTGACCAAGGGACTGTTTCTATGGCATATTACTGAATTGACGATTCTTGCGGTCTAAAGGGGTCCAAAATCCAAGTAATCCGTCCCCCATAATGGTACTTATCGCTAGGAAAATAGAACCACGGTATTTGTCATGTTGCGGTACTGATCAAAAGTAGCGTAGACTCGTGGTATTCCACACATTATAGTACTACTTACAGCTAATGAAATTCGCACATGTAATACAGACCTATGGTGTTTCGAACATTGCGGCGCCATTTACTGACAACGCAAACCTATGGTGTTCATCACAGAAGTGTACTAACCACAAGGACTCGTACTATCTCGTGGTGATCCTCAAAGTGGTTACAAATCATAGGCAAGCCAGAACCATGGTGTCGCTCATATAGCGGTACTAAACACAGGTAGTGTAAAAGCCGGAAGCGCACTCTTTTGCTACTAAACACAAACCTATTTGGTACCTAACATACAGTAGTGGTACTGCGCGCAAGTAAAAGCCACCCATGGTGTTCCCCGAGTGGTGATACTAATTACAAGTAGTTTCGTGGTTCTAATTCGATCATCCCTTGATCGCCCCTTATAGTCGCCTCTTATGACAGGCAGGGGATACCGCGGGTGTATTCTTCGACCGCGTCCCCCACCCACAGGGGGGTAGGCAGAGAGATAGAAAAAAAAAGAAAGAAGGAAGGGAGCCGTCACTTCGAAGAATGAAGTAACGGACGAAGAAAGGCAAGGGCCACGAAGAGCGTCGGGGTCGGAAGAGAACAAGAGTTGACCAAGTGAGGTCGGAGAGGATAGATGAAAGTGGGGAGCCTGGCACAAGTAAGCGGAAGCAATGCCAGGACGCAACTAAGTGTCCCGTGTTCGCCAAATCACGCTCCCAAGTTGAGAGCCCCTGGGGACCCTTTTAGTCGCTTATTACGACAGCGGTAGAGTGTCGGCCTCCGGATCCCAAGATAGCGGGTTCAAACCCGGCAGAGGTAGTCGGATTTTTAAAGGGCGGAAAAAAGTCCATTCGACACTCCATGTCGTACGATGTCGGCATGTAAAAGATCTCTGGTGACACATTTGGTGTTTACCCGACAAAATTCATTAAATCTCAGCCATAGACGCCCAAGAGAGTTTCGGTGTACTCGGTCTGCCATCTAGTGGGGGCCTAGAGTAAAATGGAACGTACCGGGCGAGTTGGCCGTGCGCGTAGAGGCGCGCGGCTGTGAGCTTGCATCCGGCAGATAGTAGGTTCGAATCCCACTATCGGCAGCCCTGAAGATGGTTTTCCGTGGTTTCCCATTTTCACACCAGGCAAATGCTGGGGCTGTACCTTAATTAAGGCCACGGCCGCTTCCTTCCAACTCCTAGGCCTTTCCTATCCAATCGTCGCCATAAGACCTATTTGTGTCGGTGCGACGTAAAGCCCCTAGCAAAAAAAAAAAAATGGAACGTCGAAATTGACGAGCAGACAGCCAGATGGCGTCAAATTGAAATTTCTGCACACGGTAGCTGAGGCCATACGATTATTATTATTATTATTATTATTATTATTATTATTATTATTATTATGTGTGTATGGACCCAATGGATCACGCAAAGCTCTAACGATTCTGTTTTCTGAGTTGCCAAACAGCTCTCATCCTTTCTCCGTGGATCCTTTTTCGTTCTTCTGTCCACTTTGCTCCAGTCTTCTTTTTCACTTCGTTCTCTGGTTGCACTTTCCATCCATTAATTTTTTTCCTATAAAGGTTTCTGTCCGCGGTGTCATTTGGGTTTATCTGGGCTTTTTCCAGATCCTTCTTCACTTCCAGTACCCATGGAATATTTTTTAGATGTTCTATGTAGGTGAGAATCTTGTGTGTCAGTCTACTTGCCGGCAATCTGTGGACGTGCCCATAGAATTTCAGGCGTCTTTTATTATTATTATTATTATTATTATTATTATTATTATTATTATTATTATGACAGGCAGGAGATACCGTGGGTGTATTCTTCATCTGCGTCCCCCACCCACAGGGGGTTCATATAAATAAAAAGCCCGCTATTTCAAGAAATAATAATTATGTTGAAATGCAACCTTACTGACAAGTATAACAAGTAGGCTACTCACTAGCCCGCATAGTAGTAGTAGATAAACTACCAGAATCGTTGAAGAACGTGATCCTAAATGCCTAGAAGATTCATTATCAATACTAAGACGCCATTTATATTAACTAAATATATTAACTATACTTTTGTTTCCGCATGTGCTATCTCCTTATGGGGGAAGCGTTTACTCTCTGAATAAAAGTATATAAGTTCACCGGATTAAAAAAAAAAAGAGATATCCTAGTGCGCACGTACAGATGGATCGCTAAGCCTGTACAGATGGCGCAGCGAACGAGTTTTATGCTCAACCGCACGCGCGCCAACGCTACGGGAGCATAAGGCAGCAGCAATCAGTGAGACTGATGAACATCAACATGGGCAGATGTAAGGATGTGACAGAGTGGCAAAAAGGGGCAATCGAGTTTGGCTGTCCACATGACCATATGGTGAGTGAAGAGGGTCGATTTGTTTGTGTTTTCGCAGCGGACTGTTCAACGTGTCTAAAAGTAGTGGTGTACTTACCACAAGTGGCACGAAACACATCAGAATTGTGGTCGGAAAAAAGTGCTGATTGAGAGGGACCGGAGAAGCGTGAATCAAAATCGCTTGTAAACCCGACAGGAATTGCTGCAGTCAGTGAATGATCGTCCATCCCAACCTGTTAGGGAAAGAACATTGCGACGGTAACTGCATGCAATGATTATTCTGTCACCTCGCAAGAGGCCATTGCTCACACAGACACAAAGCTGCGCGTATGTACATCGAACATGGACAGTAGCTAACTGCGGAACATAATGTGGTCTGACGAAGCACGTTGCCTGTATTCCAATGATGCACGTCAGCGAGTGCACCCAAGGCCAGATGAAACATTTCATCCTGGATGTGTGCAAGGTCAGGTTCAAACCGGAGGTGGGTCTGTGATGCTTTGGGGGTATTTTTCGTATCATGGATTGGGCCCGCACACTGAGGAGACCAGAATGTTCATTTAAACATTCTCGATGATCAGGTGTTGCCTTTCAGTCAATATCTGCGGCGGCGTGCCAGATGCGACCGTGAGGCTAGCGACCGCATAACCTCTATAGGATTCGGCCATAGTGCAGGCGGCGAGCGGAGCGTAGCGTTGTGTGGCGGCGAAGATGAGACTCAAACCTGCGTTAGCAAATGCATGTGGCCATAGTGCCAGCGGCGCGTCATTTTGGAGGGGAAGTTGGCTCATGGACAACGCTGCCTGCCCCCAGCCGCTCACTCCTGTTTGAGATTTCAGCTCCGCCGCTCGCAATGACAGTTCGTGAGTTAACAAGAGAGGAGATGTTAAGTGCTGATTTCTGAAGTTCAAACCTGAACTTTCCTATGGAACGACAGAGAGAAGAACGTCGAAAACCTAATAGTGACAAGGGAAGCCTGGAAAGAAATTGAAACGATCTTAAATATACCAGATAAATAGAGTTAAAAATCAATCACGGTTATGGACATAAACATTATTGTCTTTAATGCATCATATTATTATTCTACGCCCTATTATTATTGTTTAATTAATATTATTGTCCTTTATAATATATTGGCGATATGAAAACTTGTGTTCGTCATTACACCTGACTTTAATGGGTCTCTGGAAGTTGGCGACTTGCTTCTCCAGTCGCGCCTTAAGTTTAAGAAAAAAAGTCAAAAGTTTGAATGGACATAAAAGTATATTTGAAAAATCTTACCAGGAAATCAATTCAGTTCTCCAGATAAATTGTGAAACTCCCCATGCATTTCTCGTTATTTATTTACTCGATGATTACGAAATTCTCTCGTAGTCCTGCATCGAATTCTTCAGTTTAGATAAAAAAAATCTACAAGCAGAGACAAACAAGAAACCTTTGAAACTGCCATTATCTAATCACCTCGTTCAGGGAGATGCCGCACCGCTTACTGATTCTCGCTAGATGTCCACACAAGCGTTCTCTCCTCCCCACTCTTCAACTTTTCGATAGCGTTAACGCTCCGCTCGCCGCCTGCACTGTGGCCGAAGCCTAACCGCGCCGGATGCGACCGGTGTTGACAAGTAAATTGTCATTTGATAAGTTGTGTTATCACCCAAGATAAGGTAAGCTAAACGAAGTGCAATGCCATTTCAATAAGTCCTATAAGCAGCTACTGCCCCTACTTTACATAACACTCCTGAGGGAAACTCGTTTTACAACACGAAATATGGTGATGCGTTTACGTCTTTTCCCACCGGGCGAGTTCGCCATGCGGTTAGAGGCGCGCGGCCACGAGCTTGCATCCGGTTCGAATCCCACTGACGCCAGCCCTGAAGATGGTGTTCCGTGGTTTCCCATTTTCACACCAGGCAAATGCTGGGGCTGTACTTTAAGGCCAGGGCCACTTCCTTTCCATTCCTAGCCCTTTCCTATCCCATCGTCGCCTAAAGACCTATATGTGTCGGTGGGACGTAAAACAAATAGCAAAAAAGGAAAACACACCAGAGTTAAGAAGTGACTGGAGAGAATCAGATGTCTTGATTAACTTTCTGAACTTATCTCGGTTGTAAATGTCAATGTGATGAATGTTTATCTATTGTAGAGCTTTCCGAACTAAATTGGTCCATTTGGCATTTGTTGCGTTGCCTCTAGATAGTGTTAAAGATCCTTGAAGTGAGTGTCTGGCTGTCCATCCTGACTATGTGACCATAGAATATTAGTCTTCTCCTCCTCATAGCTGTTGTAATGCTCTCTAATGTACAATTCCTTGTTGTGTGCCTGATTCTGCGCACCCATCTCCTTTAATGGGACCCATAATACTTCTGAGGTTCAACTGTATTATATGATTAATAATTTACGAATAAAATCATATTTAACAGCCAACACATTACGCCTTCTCCCACCATTAAATTCCTCTTTCATTTTTTTTAATTTATTCAGTCAACAAGTTACATATAAGCTTATTATTATTACTCGTATTTAGCGTGATTCATTCATAATCAATTTACAAGGTTGCTGTTAGGTGCTGTTTCGCATTAGTCCAGGTACTAGCAAATGTACCCGTGCTTCGCTACGGTATTCTACATTGTACACGGATATCGACGTAAAGACTGTGCGTGCAGCAAATGAGATTGTTTTAAAATTGCATGTCTCTTAGCCTTATCCGAGAAATAGCATGGGGAGGTCCACATACGTTGTTTCCAATGTAAAGTGAGGGTTGCGGAGTTGTGATGATAACGGCAGGCTCACTTGCCTACTGCCATTCACAATCGAGTTGGCAAGTTTACATTATAATTGCAGGCCCCAATGCCTACTGCGCAGTCACAATCAATTTGGGGAGTTTTAGTTACAATGGCAGACCCATTTCCTAATTTCAGACAGGTTACAGTTGAGGAGTTTTTATTATAATACCAGGCAACTTCCCTACCACCAGTCAAAATTGAGTTGTGCAGTTATCATTATAATGACAGTCCCTTTTTACTGCTGCTAGCCAGCTTACTGCCAGTCACACAGAATTAGTGAGTTTCCATGAAAATAGCAGGCCACTATGCCTAATGCTAGTCAAATTTTAGATTGGAACATTTGTTTATAATGGCGGGCACCCTGGCCTAGAGCCACACACAATAGAGTAGGGGACTTTCGAACAAAACTGCATGATCCCTTGCCTTCTGCAAGACAAATCGAAAAGTGAATTATTCGTTAAAATGGTAGGCCCTCCTTACTAATGCCAGTTACACAGGAGTTGGAGAAGGACCCCATTCCTACTGCCAGCAGTCAAAGTCGGTGTAGGGAGTACTGATTACAATAGCAGACACACCCTTTCTCGATCGCTACAAATCGACATCAATGAATATATACAGATGGGCATACGAAAGTATGTCAATGTTTACAATATTGCAGACCTTCATTTACAGATTAACTGCTGCTAAACGGTACGTCATATCGACAAAGGATTGTACCGTAAGGCGCAGTATTTAGTGATCTAAATGGCTGGTCCTATGATATTTTTTCGCATCTACTCTATTCATGGGTCACATTGAATCACAAACGTTGAATAGGTTGAAATTTGTGTAAGAATATCTTACATTGCATTACTTTTCGGATAATTATGTGACATAGCATTTGGCTCACATATGGGTACTGGGTGGGCCAATGTTCGTGTAGAGTTTGATCATACTATCTTTCCTGTAAGTGATTGAAATGATGCACATGAGAAGAAAAGGTTTAGAAATTAATTTCCATTAAGGCAGGTAGATTTCCATTAAGTTTGGTTGTGTGTATTTTGAGGGAGTGCAAAATCACGGTTTCGGTTTTGTATAAACCTCCAATTAGTTCAGGGATTTAGAAACAATATTTGCCTTAAAACCTCCCCAAAGGACAGGTGGATTCTAAATATGAAGTTTGGTGGAAATTATTATTACTCGTATTTAGCGTGATTCATTCATAATCAATTTACAAGGTTGCCGTTAGGTGCTGTTTCGCATTAGTCCAGGTATATAGAGGAGGGAGAATGCCTTCCAGCCCGGAAGGATGTTTTATTTGAATTTAATTTACGGTTCATGGAGAAGTTCTTTTTTATTTTTATTTTTTTGTTGGAGCTGGAGGCTAGCATTGACCTCTCTCAGCTGCTACCGCTGCTCTATGCAGCCAGCGACGAGAGAGAGAGAGAGAGAGAGAGCGCTAGAGATTTAAACTAAGAGATAATGGCACGGCACACAGATAACACCTGCATGCGAATTAATATCGGCCAGTGCAGCTGATAGGCTATTTCTTGCATGACCTAACCACACACCGTACTGTACCACAACACACTTCAGGCTTATTTTCTTGATTGTTTATCACATCACCAAACAAAACCAACACCCACCCCCAATTTCATGTAAAAGGCAGGTGTTTCTAAATTTGTAATAAGGTTAAAATAAATATCTCTGACCACGAAAAGTTAGTGCGGCTGACCGTGAAATTTGTACATGGCGAGACCGTGTTTCATTGGGCGCACTCGAACAGAGCCAACCAACATAAGTCACGTTTTATGAAACTTTAGAGCCATATAAACGTAAGTCCATTTTCATTTAATTTGTTTGGCAATAAAATAATAATTAACCATTTCAAGTGTAAATTAGGCTATACAGTAGAACCCCGTTTATCCGAAATAAAGAGTGCAGAGCCACTTCGGTTGACGCGTTTTTTCGGATGACACATGGTAAATGTTTTCGGAAGTTAAATGTCGAAACAAAGGTGCATAAGCAAAGGTGCATACTGTATATTAAAATTAACATCTGTACATCATGTCACTCAATATATAAAAACAATGATTTTCTTCTGAATTTTCTTGGTGCACCGCTGTCGCGCCACCGTTTAATCAACAATACATCAGCAGGTGTAGACTCGTTGCTTTGTTCAACAAAACGCAAAACATTCTGAAATGAAGCAACTTCTTTTGCAAGAAAAGCATTGGAACTATAGTATAATATCGCAAGGCCAGTGGAACGACGTTGGGTGAAAAAAAAATATGAATGAAGAAGGGTCGCTGGACTTCCCTAGTTTCCTAAACAGAAGCTACAGTATAGTCCGAGCAGTAAACAAGATGAAACTCCCCCAACTGAAGCAACGTTAACCACAGTCTATATAATCTCATGACTAAAGCCCGGATTTTTATGCATTAATAGGTTAGAATGCAAACTTACTGAAGCGAGTAGCAAGTATAGTCTACCTTGACAACAACTATGCTATTAGGTTAGCATAGATATTAGGGGTACGGCCCATCGTAACCCCTATAATTTATGTTACTCTTGCTACATTATGGAAGAGCAGGTGACCGGCACTGCCTATTAACCAAACTAGTTTGCAGCCTAACCTGTTCATCATCATCATCTGTTTACCCTCCAGGTTCGGTTTTTCCCTCGGACTTAGCGAGCGATCCCACCTCTACCGCCTCAAGGGCAGTGTCCTGGAGCTTCAGACTCTTGGTCGGGGGATACAACTGGGGAGTATGACCAGTACCACGCCCAGGCGGCCTTACCTGCTATGCTGAACAGGGGCCTTGTGGATGGATGGGTAGATTGGAAGGGATAGGCAAGGAAGAGGGAAGGAAGCGTCCGTGGCCTTAAGTTAGGTACCATCCCGGCATTCGTCTGGAGGAGAAGTGGGAAACCACGGAAAACCACTTCCAGGATGGCTGAGGTGGGAATCGAACCCACCTCTACTCAGTTGACCTCCCGAGGCTGAGTGGACCCCGTTCCAGCCCTCGTACCACTTTTCAAATTTCGTGGCAGAGCCGGGAATCGAACCCGGGCCTCCGGGGGTGGCAGCTAATCACGCTAACCACTACACCACAGAGGCGGACAGCGTAACCTGTTACTGCATAAAAATCCGGGCTTTACTCATAACGAATAATACAGTAATAATAGCAATGCAGTAGTAGTAATAATTCCTGCTTGTTCAAGAAAAAATATTATCATGGAAGGAACTAGATGGTAAGAAACAAACTGTTTTGTTTTATGCTACACGTGCATTCTGGTATAATTCATGATATAAAAATAGGATTTGCCTAGTAGATCTCAGCACATATAGCAAGAGAATTGCTTAATATCGACGGCTAAGAACGAGAGGGTAAAAACAAATATAGTAATGAAATGAAATGTCGTATGGCTTTTAGTGCCGGGATATCCCAGGACGGGTTCGGCTCGCCAGGTGCAGGTCTTTCTATTTGACTCCCGTAGGCGACCTGCGCGTCGTGATGAGGATGAAATGATGATGAAGACAACACATACACCCAGTCCCCGGGCCATTGGAATTAACCAATTAAGGTTAAAATCCCCGACCCGGCCGGGAATCGAACCCGGGACCCTCTGAACCGAAGGCCAGTACACTGACCGTTCAGCCAACGAGTCGGACAATACAGTAACTAAAATACAATTTCGCCAGAGCATTTCGGTTAAGCGAAGTTCGGTTAAGCGGGTTTCTACTGTATTATTAAATGTGTTCAATGATCAAAATTACACAAAATATATGCAGAAAAATGATGAACATTTATTGCTTAAGTCATTATACAGCAAAAATGCTCTTCAAGTGACGTTCTTCCTCTCTCCAGCAAAATGACTAAAATGCGACTTACGTTTGTTTAGCTCTAGGTACAGAATGTGCATGTATTTAACCCCTGTCTTCTTTAATAATAATTATAATAATAATAATAATAATAATAATAATAATAATAATAATAATGTTTGGGTCACGTAGCTGTCAGCTTGCATTCGGGAGATAATGGGTTCGAACCTCACTGTCGACAGATCTGTACAATAAATTTTCATTGTTTTTGATATATTTCCTGTACTTTTGATCACTGAAATTAATAATGAACTGGCGTATGGCTTTTAGTGCCGGGAGTGTCCGAGGACATGTTCGGCTCGCAGGTCTTTTCATTTGACTCCCGTAGGCGACCTGCGCGTCATGATGAGGATGAAATGATGATGAAGACGGCACATACACCCTGCCCCCGTGCCAGTGAAATTAACCAATGATGATTAAAATTCCCGACCCTGCCCGGAATCGAATCCGGGCCCCTGTGACCAAAGGCCAGCACGCTAACCATTCAGCCATGGAGCCGGATATTTTGATTACTGAACACATTCATTAATATAATTTACACTTAAAATGGTTAATTATTATTGTATTGCTATAAAAACAAAATTACAGTGGACTTATATGGCTCTAAGTTTCATAACATGAATAAAATTTTACTTTCGTTTAGCTCTAGATACAGATATTTTACCGGAGCACACGAACTGAGCAAATTCTTCCTGCCTCAGCTAAATACGAACACTGGAAATGAGCGACATGCTGTCCACACCTGGCCTTGCTGTGCTGACGACTAACCTCCCCGCCCCCCACTCATCCTCACCTGTCAATCAGTCCTGTCAGGTCACACTTGTCATTAGGTGTTACACCACAAAATAAGTATCTTAATTCATTTAAATTTGTTATATTAAAAATAATTAGACAGTATTTCAGTTAGTACTACTTGCGACCTACAGAACTGTCAACGTTTGTAAGTGTTCACGACGTTTGAATGTAACATGTGATTCCTCGCATCCCAACATTTTTCTGTTTTTGAAGAAGCTCAAAGGAAGTCAAACGGACATCTACTTAAAAATAAACAGCATTTCAAATGCATCTTCTTCATGGGCAGAGAAGAAAATCAAAAATAAACAGGACTTTGTTGTAAACAAAATACATCAACTTGAAAATGGCGAGATTTTTATAACTGGGTTTACGTCGCCCCGACACAGATAGGTCTTATGGGACAGTAAAGGGATCCTAGTGGGAATGAAGCGGCCGTGACCTTAAGGTACCGGTGCAGCCCCAGAATTTGCCTGATATGAACATGGGAAACCACGGAAAATCATCTTCAGGGCAGCCGGCAGTATGGTTCGAATCCACTATCTCCCAAATCCAAGCTTACAGCTGCGCGCCCCGAAACGCACGGCCAACTTGCTCGGTGAAAATAATGAGATTGATAGGATTTATTAAAGGCGTCTCGTACAAGCTAGTTTTTAATGTGTAGGTTTGTAACAAAGCAACCCCCAATAATATTTTTCAATGCACATAACGGCAATTTTCTCAGTTCGAGTATTTGCTTGGGATGCAGTTTCTGGCCAGTCGCTCAATTCGAGTGTTTGGATTTAGTTGAGGTGGGTAGAATTCGCTCACAGTTCGTGCGCGCAGGTTTCATTAAAACAACGAAATACTTCCGAAAATAATAAGTTACTTTATGACATAAAGTGCGGTGGAAATATGGAAGGAGCGAAAAGGAGATAAGCAAAATACCTTTTTGCTATTGGCTTTACGTCGCACCGATACAGACAGGTCTTACGGCGACGATGGGACAGAAAAAGGCTAGCAGTGGGAAGGAAGCGGCCAAGGCCTTAATTAAGGTACAGTCCCAGAATTTGCCTGGTGTGAAAATGGGAAACCACGGAAAACCATCTTTAGCGCTGCCGACAGTGGGGTTCGAACCCACTATCTCCCGAATACTGGATACTGGCCGCACTTAAGAGATTGCAGCTATCGAGCTCGGTGAGCAAAATACCACAAGCCAAGAAAAGGTAATTACTGATATCTAAGGCAATTAGCATAGATGTTCGCAAGAAATACATAAAAACATTTGACTATACGTGTCAAAAAGCTGAATTCTCATAGAGAGACAGAAAAAGAAAATCCGGGGCTTCGAAATGTGGTGCTGGCGCCGGATGCTAAAAATACCTTGGATCAGTAGGGTAAGCAGTGAAGAAGTGATGAACAGTTTGAATGAAAAGTACCAGCTGGTAAAAAGGTTAGAAGGTAGAAGGATTAGATTTATAGGTTACCTGCTAAGACATTCAATTTGGTGTACCAATCTGATGGAGGGAAGGGTAGAGGCCGAAAGAAGAGAAGGAAGAGAAAAAAGAAAAAAAAAAGAGAATATATGAAGGACATCAAGAATGGACGACCGTACACAACACTGAAGTAGTTAGCACTATAGATAATACCTCTATTGTGAGGATGACACTGCTACCCATGAGCCGTGTAAGGTTGAGGAGATAAAAAAAGAGGTAATTGTGTAATTTCTGGTCAAAACCACGAAATTATCAGTCTCTCGTTCAAAAAATTTCCAGGAATGTTCCAATTCAATTCAGGAAGTTTAAAGCGACCTAAAAATATGGGAACAGCTTTAGAAGAAGAGCCTCCGTGGCTCAGGCGGCAGCGCTCCGACCTCTCACTGTTGGGTTCTGTGGTTCAGATCCCGGTCACTTCATGAAAGAATTTTGCTGAATAAAGCGAAGGGCGGGACAGGGTTTTCTTTTTTTGTTTTGTTTTTTGTTTAGGTACTCCGTTTTTCCATGTGTTCTCCAAAATCATTTCATTTCATCTATCAGTCATTAATCATTGCCCCAGAGTCCGGCTCCATGGCTAAATGGTTAGCGTGCTGGCCTTTGGTCGCAGGGATCGCGGGTTCGATTCCTGGTAGGGTCGGGTATTTTAACAATCATTGGTTAATTTCGCTGGCAGGGGCGCTGGGTGTATGTGTCGTCTTCATAATTTCATCCTCATCACGACGCGCAGGTCGCCTACGGGTGTCAAATGAAATGATCTGCACCTGGCGAGCTGAACATTTTCTCGGACACTCCCGGCGTTAAAAGCCATACGCCATTTCATTGCCCCAGAGAAGTGCGACAGGCATCGACAGCCGGCACAATTCCAATCCTCGCCGCTAGATGGGGGCTCCATTCCATACCTGACCCGATCCATCTTACAGAATCACATATTATCCCTTGATAAATTTATTTCCCAATAGTACCTCTCTCCTACGTTATTCAGGAGTTTCTTTAGCCCAACAACCTAGTAACCCTCACTATGTTGTTTCATTTGGTGCTTGTATGTTATCATTAGAACTTTAGAATGTTACCTCCTGCTCCTGTCTTTAGCCTCAATCAATATTTAATTAGAGAATATTATGTTTTACTACCGGGCTAATTACAGTATTTGTACAATTGCAGCATTATAGCCATCTAGCGTCGATTAGTGTAACTAGGCGAGAAGGAGTACAGCTCAGTTTCACTTTCAATGTCCGGGAGAGACTGACGTTTCCTTTCTAACTGAACAGAATTCACTCTGTCCGCATGAGATCTTCCGAAGTGCAGGGGTCATTCATCTACTGGCAAGTGAGTAGCCGCAGGTAACTGGATCTCTTCGTAATTGCACCTTGTGTCTGCAGCGTAGCCTCACTTCACAAGTTAGCTTCTGCACTTCGGCTCCCCTCTCCTTATCCGGTTTAAGGTTCTCCTAGTAGTGTACCTTAACTGATCCCCACCGCTCAGTTCTTCACTATACCTGTCATATTAAGACGCGTTTTGACTGATAGGACTGGAGGGAGGAGAAATACACGCGCCATTGCACGGTGGTGCTACAGTCCTGCGTTCCTTTTTCCTTCCCCCCGCTAACGGCTCACTTGTTCGTTCGTTCGGACTGCTGTGTTCTGTTGTACATGCAAGCACAGAAATGGTGTCCCGACGTAAACAATCAACACTGCCCCACTCCAGTACTGAAAAGAAGGGGAGAGAGTGAAGGGGTAGTGTTGAAGGCCAATCCAGTACAAAACAAGGGGGAAGGGAGTGAAGCGGTAGTGTCGAAGGCACAATGACTCACCTTCTCGCTTAACGCATTGCTGCATGGACTGCATGTAGACAGCCCGCTACAAGACATCGTTGTGATCGAAATGGGCACAGTGGCGGATGTATTGAAGTACAGCATTAGGTTACCTACTCGTCCGGCCCCTCGGTGTAGGGGACAACGCGTCAGGCCGCCCCGGGTTCGATTCCCGGCTGGGTCAGGGGTTTTTAATTGTAAATGATTAATATCCCCGGCCTGGGGACTGCGTGCTTGTATCGTCCTTAACGTTCCTCACATTCAACACTCAACACTTCCGCAATTCCAATTACATGCAGGTTCTTATATTGTGCAAGTAGGGGCAAAAGAACTGTATATGTCGACGCCCCGAACAAATAGCATTTTAACATACAAAATTAAAAAAGTAACCTACTCTGATAATTACAGTATTAAGAGGTAAAGGAGGTTTTTAACCGAAAAGTATTTTATACTAGTTAGGAAGATTTTGTAGCTGCGTTATATCGGGTAGTAATTTGAAAATATCTTTTATTGGTTCGTAACTTTGTTCTGGACTTTACTGAAGTTATATCATCATAATTTACCACATCGGATATAGAATTACGATAAATTCTATAAACAGAAAATTAATATGCTAAAATAAGGTATTGGTGTATAACTGTGTAAGCATTTCTTTATAAAAATAACTGAAGATACATTTTACTTGAACAATAAGAAAATACATCTGAACGGCACCCTCTAAAATGTCCACATATTCACAAGCAGTCATATGTGGAGTGATCTCTATCAACACTCCTGGACCAGCACCCAATACGCCACATGTGATGCGACCCGACTGATTAGTTACCTGGACAAAGGGCTCTTCATAACGCTTTCCAACTGGACGCCAGCACTTCAGCTGTTTACCTGGGTCGGAGCAAAATAACTTTTCATCCAACCAAATTGTAATTTCCCATTCCTGTCGTGGAGTAACACTTTCTTGTAGTGTAAAGCCTACGCGAAGTTCTCTGTGGATAGGAAGAAGTCGCTCCTTTTTCGCAGCTCGGCGATTGTAAATACCTGCCGCGTGGAGTCAGCGACTCACGGTAGTCCGGCTTACTGGCAATTCCAATGCGGCAATCGCATTATCGATAGTTGCAAACGGAGAATTGTCCATAGTTTGAATGATTCCAGCATCCTGTTCCGGAGTAGTTCTTCTAGGAGCCTTGTTATGTGTCATATGATCTACCAATCCTTCTTCACCTCGTTCTTGCTATATTTCTATCCATCTCCAAACTGTCTTAAGACTGCATGGTATTGCTTGTGCTATTGCTTGGGGGACCATGTGAGCCTCCCACATGCCAATAATACGGCCTCGATTCACCTGTGATAGGATAGGAGACATCGTATTACAATGTTACAGTATAACGCCGGAATACACACACTGTGTATTCAGCACAACCTGTTTACTCCCCTCCCCTCCTTTTCAGTACTGGAGAGTGGCCTTCAACACTATCCCCTTACTCTCTCCCTCTTTTTCAGTACTGGAGTGGGGCAGTGTTGATTGTTTATGTCGGGACACCATTAATGTGCGTGCATGTACGTAACTCAAGTGAGAGGTTTGTCAACACTAAGCAACACAAGCCGGCCAGCAGGCTTATTTATCCCCATGGTAACCGCAGTGGGTCCGCTCTCGTTTTCATGGCAACCATACCTCCTACTCCCTTCTCCCCATCCAGACAGGCAGTAAAGGGGCCTCTCTCTAAGAACAGTCAGAATGCATCTTTGAATATTACTATGATAATGGATATTTCTCCATTTACGTAAGAGCAATAACAACATTCAACGTGCACTGCTGCCCTCTGATCCTCATTCTGTAAACTGCTTTCCTTCGCATGTCAGCCAGATATCAGAGTTTTTCCTGTAGCCAGCGCTCCGCATAAAGGTTGATCTTTCAAAACTTTTCGCCGACAGCAATAATTCGATTAAATACCCACAATGACATGTAAAGATATATCTATTCATAATAAGTAGACCTACATATTATATAAAACAAGTCAGTTTTAAGTCCGTCCGTAAATTTGGGCACTAAAATTAAAATTAAGTAATTATTTAGTTCTCTAATCTTCAGAAGTCTCCGTGGCTCAGGCAGCAGCACGTCGACCTCTCACCTCTGGGTTCCGCGGTTCAAATCCCGGTTACTCCATGTGAGATTTGTCCTGGACAAAGCGGAGGCGGGACAGGTTTCTCCCCGGCTACTCCGGTTTTCCCTGTCATCATTCATTCCAGCAACGCTCTCCACCATCATTTCATTTCATCTGTCAGTCATTGATCATTGCCCCAGAAGAGTGCGACAGGCATAATTCCTGTCCTCGCCGCAAGTTGGGGGCTTCATTCATTCCATTCCTGACCCGGTCATTGACTGGAAAACAGGTTGTAGGTTTTCTAATCTTCAATAAACATTCCTTAAGTCATTCGAAACAATTTACAATACGACAGTAATAATAATAATAATAATAATAATAATAATAATAATAATAATAATAATAATAATAATAATAATTTGGAGTCTTTCAGACACTAAGTACATCAAATTAATTGATAAAGTACAAAAGCAATTCTTAAAGTATGTGTACTGGAAACAATCACACGAGTACCCGACATTTCTGTCCTACTCCACAATGTTATCACACTTTGGTGTTAAAACTTTGGAACAAAGACGTAAAAAGTCCATGATGTTATTTTTGTATTAAATATTGAATAGTAAAATTGATGATCAAGAGTTACTTGGAAGGATATCATTTTACGTTCTTCGGAAGTCTGGCAGGTTCAGGAATTTGTTTTATATTAAGAAATGCCGCACAGAAGCCCTTAAGAATTCTCCTCTTAATAACACTCTGAAACTTTATAATACATTAAATACATATAATATGGATATATTTTTCATGAATCAAATCAACTTTGAATTGGCGTGTGATACTTTCTTATAATGCACATACTGTTGAATATTATCTCTGTTTTCAGTATATGTTTTATTTCATTCCTCTAGTTGCTCTTTTATTTCTCTTCTATTTGAATTCACAGTTTTCAAATGACCTATAAATTAAACATTTTATTTCTCTTTTTAGAATATTATTTTGCATAATATGTCATGTTTTAAGACTAAGACTGCATAATTTAACTGTATAACTGAATGTGTTACTTTGTGTTAGGCACCACTGTAAAACAATTATTAATGTAGTAACTGTATATTTTTATTGTATTACCAACTTTGTATTGTTTGGGTAGTTCATTGTATTGTCTCTTTTCAGTTAGTGTTTAGTAGTGTAACTATTAATTGTACTGTATATTGTGAACATTGTAATTGGGCAAAAAGCCTGTTATGTTAATCACTGAATAAATAAATAAATAAATAAATAAATAAATAAATAAATAAATAAATAAATAAATAAATAAATAAATAAATAAATAAATAAATAAATAAATAAATAAATAAATGTTATAATTCCACCTCCCGGAGATGATGGGTTCGAACCCCACTATCGGCAGTCCTGAAGTTGGTTATCCGTGGTTTCTCACTTTCACACCAGAGAAATGCTGGGGCTGTACCTTAATTAAGGCCACGGTCGCTTCCTTCGCACTCCTGGGCTTTTCTTATCACATCATCATCATAAAAGCTATCTCTGTCTGTGCAACGTAAAACAAATTGTAAACAGAAAAAGTACAGCTCCGGGAAGACCAATGGCGTCACCGAACGCGACGTGACGGAAAGCTGCGATACAAACAAACCAGCTGGCGCATCGCCAGCAACAGCGTATTGCATAACATCGCATTCCTACATGACCAGTGTAGAGAGATGAACCTGATCACCAGTGCTTCATTGATAAGTTACGGTATAACATTTCAACTAACATTAGAAGAGTGGAATAATATTAATCAATATTCATAAGTTAAAGAGTCGCCATGGCTCAGGCGGCAGCGCACCGACATCTCACCGCTGAGTTCCGTGGTTCAAATCCCGATCACTCCATGTGAGATTTGTGTTAGACAAAGCGGAGGAGGAACACGTTTTCTCCGGGTCGTCTTTCATTCCAGCGATACTCTCCAATATTTCATTTCATCTGTCAGTCATTAATCATTCCTCCAGAGGAGTGCGACAGGCTTCAGCAGCCGGCACAATTCCTATCCTCGTAGCTAAATGGGGGGACTCAATCATTTCTTTCCTGACCTGGTCGAATGATTGGGAATCGACTATGGATTATATTTCATTTATAAGTTAACGGGACCGGGAATGCCCTATCCCTACAATGTTAAATTAGCCATGTTTGATGTACCTTTTCTCGAAAACTATCTATAACAGAAGTATGAATTTCTTTTGTGTGTTTGAAAAATGTACCTTAAGTAGCTACTGAATTGTAAATAATTAAAAAGTGACAAAAATATACACACTACAGAACGTAATTTTCATTCAGGTGACTAGAAATTTGAAATCAGGCAATTAGATATCTTTGGTACACGTAGAACACTTGAATAAATACACTGTGAAAGTTTCAGGCTCCTATATGTAATAGAAACTGAGAAAAGGTACATTAAGTAATTAAAAAAAGTAAACTTACGCGAAAACAACTTCCTAAGTCATAATGTCAAATTAAGCCTGACCCATAACTTTGGTCATCCTCAAACTGGTCTAGCAGATTTCTTTTGGCAGTACTACATGTCTTTTTCTGGATTCCTTGGTTAAATTCTGGAAATATATGTCAACATTTCGGAGTCTTTCTTTGTCGCATCTCTTAGCATGGTCTCAACAGTTCGACACCAAACATCCAATCCTAGCTTTTCCAAAACCTTACACCTTTCTAGGTACACTCTCGTTTGGATTTTCTGTCCATTCGTGAAGACATTTCTTCATCAGATCAGTTTGTTCTAACTCCCTAAAAACTGGCTTTATTATTCCCATCAGAGCAAGAGGTAGACTGTGTCGATATTTATACTTTTACCCAGTTATCAAACCACCAATTCATTGCAGAAGTGCTACGTTTGAAATTCTCATACTGAAACCTTAGAGGTAACTACGTCATCCATGATGGCTATTAGCTGACTCCTTTCCATGTATGAGCTATTTTAAATATTCAAATTATACTACCACTTATACAAAAGTGATGTACATATCATTTTTACAACCAAGATTCCAAACTTAAGTTTAGATTAAAAATAAGAACATTGATTTTGTGACCCTAAATCTACATTCCGGGTCCCCTTAAAAGAAAATGTGATTTGATTGAATCTGATGATGACGACCTTTTATAAACGAAACATATTCTACTTAGATTAAGTTGTTCCTTTTTCAGATATTTTTAAATTTCATCTAGGCTATTCAGAAATTCGTTTCGACGGCCTGAAGAACCTAATAGTACTTCTTCTTCTTCTTCTTCTTATTATTATTATTATTATTATTATTATTATTATTATTATTATTATTATTATTATTATAATCATTATTATTATTATTATTATTATTATATTTTCCCCTGTGGTTGGGCACAGTTGAATAATACACACGGTAAGCTCTGTCTGTCGTGTGAGGCGACTAAATGGGACTCCGTGAGCTCTTAACTTGGGAGCGTGGGTTGGCGACCACGGGTCCCTCATCGGAGTCCCGGCATTGCATCCACTTACTTGTACCGGGCTCCTCACTTTCATCTATCCTATCCGACCTCCCTTGGCCAGCTCTTGTTCTTTTCCGACCCCGACGCTAGTAAGTTTCCGAGGGCTAGGTAGTCTCATTTTCACGCCCTTCGTGGTCGTTGTCGTACTTTGGCCGATACCTTCATTATTCGGAGTGTCGGATCCGCTCAATTTTTTCCTCTCTGATTAGTGCTATATAGAGGATGGCTGCCTAGTTGTACTTCCTCTTAAAACAATCACCAGCAACACCTCTCTTTCTGTTGCAGCATTTCTCACACGTGTGACTGTGGATATGGCCCAGTTTTATGACCAGATTCCCTTCCTGACCCCAACCCTATATGGAGTTATGTAATAACTATTGCGTGTTTCTGTGGTGGTCGACAGTGTGATGTGTTGTGTGAGTATGAAGAGGAAAGTTTTAGAACAAACACAAACACCCCGTCCTCGAGCCGGAAGGATTAATCAGACGTGATTGAAATCTCCGACTCGGCAGGGAATGTAACTTGGGACCCTCTGAACCGAAGGCCACAACGCTGCCCATTCATTCAAGGAGTCGGACTTAACAGTTAAAAAATAATATTGATTAATTGACTAAAATAAAAATCCTCTGCCAGTTTGTTACATCTCGACGACCTACTGTGCGCACCAGCACAACTGCCATTTGCGCTGAAAAATTACCCACGGGTTGTTTGACGCAAGGAATCTATTCGCCCTGTCAAGGGACTAATAACTGCGTAATGTTATCACTGACCAAGATGCCAATTTCTTCTGAGTAGCTCAGACGGTAGAGAGCTGGCATTCAGAGCTCAAAGTGATGATGACGATGCTTGCTGTTTTAAGGGACCTAACATGTAAGTCATCGGCTACTAATGTTACGAAATGAGATGGAACGTAAAGACAATTTAAAAGTCCAAAACTCATCCACTGACGAGAATTCAAAACGTGATGATGAATGAATGTGAATTTAAAATAATCAGGGGATCCAACTCACAAAACTGAAAATTAAAAATAATTCCAAAATTAATCCACTGACTAGAATTCATAAAAGAAGACTATAAACAATAATTATTAAGTTAAAACAATTAGTAGATTCGACCCGCATTACCCCACCTTCCCAGATACTGCCTTAGAACAATAGTACATACTGACCAAGGGGATGCTACCAAAGCACAATCCTGAATCGATTATGCTTCTTGCCTGAAGTGCTCAACGTCTCCTCCTAATGGTACGTATCGCTAGGAAAGTAAGAACCATGATATTTTTCATGTAGCGGTATTAGTCATGAATAAGATGTTCCACACATTGTGGTACTACTCACAGGTAATGTAATACGCACGGGCAACGCAAACCTATGGTGTTCCTCACATAGGTGTAGTAATCACAGGGACTCGTACTATCCCGTGAGGTTCCTCATATCGTCGTTGCCGGGACGAAACCTCCTAAGTGATAATATTTTTGGAGATATACTGACCCGCAGCACATACATTATGAAGAGCGAGAATGCCTTGACAATATTCACACAATATTGCACCTTAGATGACAGAACCTTAACGGCCAAAATTCTAAGTTAAAATATTTCACATAGGAGGTTTTGTCCCGGCAGCGACGATATATTGGTACTAATCATAAGCAACGCCCAGACGCGTGGTGTTTCTCATAATCGTACTAATCACAGGCAACGTAAACCCGTGGTGTTCCTCTACAGTGGTACTAATCATGAGTACTGTAATAAACCATACTGATTCACACTCTGTTGCTACTAATCACACACCTATTGTGTACCTAACATACTGGCACTACTCGCAAGTAAAGGCAACCCATGGTGTTCCTCGCTTGATGGTACTAATCAAAAGCAGTTTCATGGTTCTAATTCAATCATCCCTTAGCCGCCCCTTTTAGTCGCCTCTTACGACAGACAAGGGTGTATCCCTCGACTGCGTCCCCCAACCGCAGGGGGTTGTGTGTTTGGTACGCGAGAGCTATTTTATTTCGCTCAAAGTCCGGCGGCAAGCCGGTTACGACCCCATATCCGCCACCTGGGACGTGCCACGTGGGAGTATCACCTCTCCCCCTGCTACGCCAGCGTAGTATGTTCGTGGAAAACCTCAAGTTGACGGGTTCGATCCTGACTCAGTTTGGTGGTATTTGAATGTGCTCAAACAAGTCAGCCTCGTAACGACACGAGACAAATTTTAAGCACCTCGGCGTCTCCAGAAACAGGACATAAGGTCAATAACACTATTCTTTCTCCTGTTGTACCGGGTGTGCAAACTAAAACTAGCTCGAAACGCATGTATAAGACTGAAGTGGAATGGACTCGTGTTAATGAATAGAAGAACTGAAAACCACAGGAAATTCTGGAAACCGTGTTCTCGATGCACCAGGTGGTTGCTGTCAAATGCCTCGAGTCTGCGAGTTCGAACACCAGAAAGCATTGCTCGAGTGAAGGAAAGCTTGGAACGAAATCAGACGAAATCTCAATGCCGTTTATCTGTGCAAGAGGGAACTAAGAGACTGCCGTGTGGAAACATTATCTGAAAGGACCTAGATCCATATAAATGTTCTGTAGAATATGCGTTAAAGCGTGCAGACGAACCTTCGTATGTTGAGTTCCGCTAGTGATTTCTGAGTGAAATATATTCAGGGCTGTTGGATCCCCAGGTTAATTTTTTTTTTTTTTTTTTTTTTTTTTTTTACTTTTTGCTTTTTGCTTAACGCCGCACCGACATAGATAGGTGTTATGGCATAGGAAAGGCTTGGGAATGGGAAGGAAGCGGCCGTGGCCTTAAGGTACAATCCCAGCATTTGCCTGGTGTGAAAATGGGGAAACCACGGAAAGCCATTTTCAGGGCTGCCGACAGTGGGGTTCGAACACACTATCTCCCGGATGCAAACTTACAGCTACACGACTCTAATCGCAAGGCCAGCTTGCCCGGTTTCTTTACCCTTGAGAAGAATTTATTTCTATTTCAAATGGGAAAAATTTCACAAGAAAAAAGTGGATTAGTTTCGCATGTTCGATCGCGAAGTAAGAATGGGGGAGTGTGAATGAAGATTAAATTTCAATTGATTACGTGTCAAGTGTGCGAGCAAAGATATTAAAACGTTAAAGCAATATGCTGTATTCTACTGTGAGCGACTTTAAAAGAAGGCCTTTGTTCTTATATCGTTAATAGTTGCGGCCAGCTGTTGTATTGAATTATTTGTAGAAGAATTGGTAAAGGGGAGAAAATTACAAAGGGAGTTAGTTCTCCATCATATATTCCAACCCTTCTCTTCCCACAGGGAGTAGACACTATTGTCACGCGCGGAACATGACAGGCGATTATTGTTTCATTATGCACTCCAATAAGAGCGCGCTATATCGATTTTAGGAAAGGGAAGCATTTAAACTAGTATATCCAGCAACTTTAACTTCGAGTTTAAAATAGCGACTATCGTCATGTGGCTAACATCACGTCGCAATACACATCAGAAGTATAGCAGTAAATGGGGCAAGTATAATCCCATGTATGAAACTATTTCACGAATTAACCCATTAAAGCTCAAATTGTTTTAGCTTGTACTCAATAGGGGCCGGTTTCTTATATGATTACTAGAGCCCGAAATTTGAAGCTTTAACAGGTTAGAATGGAAACTAATTTGATTATTAGCAAGAGTTGTCTACCCGCTTTTCCGTAATGTAGTGTGAGTAACAAATTCCAGGGGTTCTGATGCGTTAAACCCCTAAGGTCTACGCCAGGGCCTCTCAGGGTGCATGCGCCAGTGCACGGCACGGCGCAAGATCCAAGAGACGACTTCACTACGTTGACCAGAGTGCAAACCCCCACTCCTCTTTCCCTAGATCGGTTTCACCCGTTCGGCCTGTCTCCACTTTCCTCACCTTCCCGCTGTTTCTCCCCTCACTCCGAGATGTTTACGAGCGGTGAGCGGAGACACTCAATTGTATGGGGACAAGGTTACCCGTGTTAAAAATATCTTCCTACAATTTGATTTGAGCGGACACCTTATCTTCTCTAGCTCTTCTTTTTCTAATCAATTATACCAGTAATGTCTGGAACAAGGTATCGGCTGACAGCAATTCTGAGAGCGTTCTTTAAATTACGATCAGAAATACTCACACGTTATTTACTTCTTGTACAAGTCAAAATAGAAAAAATTCTTTCACATACGCATGTGGTATCAAACATAACAGTAATCTTAGCTGCTTCTCGATGCAGCTTAGGAAAATCTTCCTTCGACAAATTCTGGTAGAATTCAAGCAAAGTCTTTGTATTGAAAAATATATCATTTTGATGATCACGTAATTATTGTCCGTCGGATTAAGCATTTAGCTTTATCGTCAAGACTGACAATTTTTTTTTACAAAAGTTCCCACTTTGACGGAAATGGACTTTCGGAAGTCTTTGCCTTATTCAAAATAGATTGCTCAATTACTATGTTGGTGTCTTGTGCTTATCTGTTTTACTGATAAGCAAGCCGTCTATCACCGAACGAGTCAAGCCGAGTCGGAGCAATGTACAGTGCAAAGAACCTCTGCGCCTCGGTTTGCACGCGTAAGATTTTAGGCGTTTGAGAGGCTATGGTCTATGCAATACTCATAGCTTAGCCGTTGTCCGGGCTAGACTACACTTGTTACTCGCTTCAGTAAGTTCGCATTCTAAATCCGGGCTCTAGTCATTACACATTCCATTCCTTTACTTGTAGACAAGTGACAATGCGAAACGTCGACGAATTGTGGTTCTGATATTGTAATGCTTCGGTTTCACTTCACATATTTTTACATATTTTTATAATAATGTTATTTTGCTTTACGTCCCACTAACTACTTTTACGGTCTTCGGAGACGCCGAGGTGCCGGAATTTAGTCCCGTAGGAGTTCTTTTTACGTGCCAGTAAATTTACCGACACGAGGCTGTCGTATTTGAGCACCTTCAAATACCACCGGACTGAGTCAGGATCGAACCTGCCAAGTTGGGGTTAGAAGGCCAGCGCCTTAACCGTCCGAGCCACTCAGCCCGGCATTTACATATTTTTAGTTGCTTAATATCACGTACGGAGTTCGTTCAAATATAAACGAAATTTTTGTTCCTGAACACCAACAGTTGGTAGGACTGGCCTCGCGCTTCTACTATGCTTAGGCGGGACAGTTAGGAGTGTGGAGAGCATATTGTTAGATATTTACCACCGCTTCGTCAGTAACGCTCTCGATGTCGGAGCAACAGGTGCATCCCTCCACTGCGCAAAGCATAATTATAAAATATATCGCTCATGAAGGAGCCTCTGTGACTCAGACGGCAGCGCGTCGGCCTCTCACCGCTGGATACCGTGGTTCAAATCCCGGTCACTCCATGTGAGATTTGTGCTGGACAAAGCGGAGGCAGGACAGGTTTTTCTCCGGGTACTCCGGTTTTCTCTGTCATCCCTTCATTCCAGCAACACACTCTATTCTCATTTCATAGCATTTATCAGCCATCATAAATCACTTTGGGAGTGGCGACCCCATCGTACTAATAGCCTATATATGCTTCATTCATTACATCATTACATCCCTGACCCGGTCAATGACTGGGAAAACAGGTTGTTGGTTTGCATTTTCATCTCAGTCCTGAAGGAGTTACAGCGGCGGAAATGTGCCAGAGTTTGACTGCACCGTTCGGTGATCAAACACTGTCAAGGACGCGTGTGTGTAAGGAGTGGCGGAGTAAAGGGGAGGCAGCACCAATGAAAGCCAAGACTCGACTGTCAGCTCGCCAATGTTCTTGCAACCAATTTTTTTCAATCTGAGGGGCATTTTGCTGATTGATTTTTTGCATAAGCGACGCACAATCAATGCTGCTCACTACTGCGAGCTGTTGAAAAAGGCGAGGGTTGCGTATCGCCGCAAAAGACGTGACCAACCGATTCGACAATGCGCGGCCCCATACAGCAGTTCTGTTTCCAAGCTACAGGAAATGCACTGGACTACACTTGACCATCCTCCTTACAGCCCGGACTAATCACCCTGTGACTTCCATTTGTTCGGACCGCTTAAAGAAGCTCTAGGAGGAAAAAAATATGAAGATGACGACAGTGTGGCAGAAATCGTGCGCAACTGGCTGGTGACACGACCCTGTTTTAACGATGAGGGAATCAGAAAGCTGCCCATACGCTGGGACAAATACATTTCCAAAGAAGGAAAATATGTGAAAAAATAAATTGTAATTCCCTTGTGTTTTGCAGTAAATGAATTTAAATAAAAAATAAAATCCCGTTTATATTTGATTCCCCCCCCCCTCGCATTTTACATATTATGAGAGGAATATAAATTTTTCACATATAAAAATATGCTAACTTTATTTAGTACCAACTTTTTCCATTTTTCAGGGCATGAGAGCAACAATAAACTAGCTCCAACAAAAAATTGTGAACAATACTCCGCTACTTGCAGTGCAGCCGGCCTAGTAGCCATGATCGTTAAAGCGCAAAGTCTGTATGGTCTATACGGTAACTATCCGGTTCGAGTCACGTTTGTCGATAAATGTTTCATCATCAGAATATCCGCAGGGTAGGAGAGATGGTGGTATACAATTCTCGGATTAGGCTGACGTCAGGAAGGACATCCGATCGTATATTCTCGCTACGAAGATTGATGTCACTTCATACTCGACCTCGTAGAGAAACGAAACAAAGGTTGGACGTACACTCCGCAGTTGACATTGCATAACGGTCTTTTTACATACCTGAAGTACTTCAATTATGCCCTTAATTTGTTTAATAAGTAACTAAACTATCAAAATTTTGGACTATAAAAATTATCAAAAGCAACAACAATACCGTTCTTCTAAAATATGGAAATATTTAAAATAATTTTATTGTCTCTGATCATAATTGTAAGTCATAATAAAAGAAATACACGAACATTATAGTTGATTTCATACATCATTACTACTGCTAGAGTCTCCGTGGCTCAGGCGGCAGCGCGTCAGCCACTCGCCGCTGGGTTTCGTGGTTCAAATCCCGGTCACTCCATGTGAGATTTATGATGGATAAAGCGGAAACAGGACAGGTGTTTCTCCGGCTACTTGGGTTGTCCCTGTCATCTTTCATTCCAGCAACACTCTGAAATTCAATTTTATTTCACTTCATTTGTTAGTCAATCGTTCCCCCAGACAGGCTTCGACAGGTGGCATAATTCCTACCCCCGCCGCTAGATGGTGTTCTCAGTCATTCCTTTTCTGAGCCGGTTGAAAATAGTAACAGATCTGGATTTTCATTTTCTCAATCCTTTTAGGTCACTCTCTCAATGTGTAGAGTGTTCGGTTCATCAGAATAGCACATTTTACTCCTACTGATTGTGCGGTATGCGGTCAAGTTTTCAGAAATGTTTTAATGCACTATTGAGATGAATTTATGTAAAAACAAAAGGAGAAAGAAGCGAAGTGGTAACACGTTAACAATAAAAATACAGTGACAGCTCTTAATTGGCTGAAGTTCTTAATATTCTTGTAGGGGATTTGTGATCAGTGTTCTGAGCTGAATAGTCAAGGTAAAATAAGTCACTCTTGATGCTGATGATGCTTGTTGTTTTAAGGGGCCTAACACCTAGGTCATCGGCCCCTGATGGTACGAAATGAGACGAAATGCAATGACAAAATAAAAATCCAAAATCTTCCACTGACCAGAATTCAAAGTGTGAGGACGAAAAATGAACGGGTGGATATGAAGTTAAAACAATCAGTGCAGACGACCCGCAATGCCTCAGAAACTGACGGAAAACAATAGTAATACTGACCAAGGGACTGCTTCTATAGCTCAATACTGAATCGATGATGCTTGCAAGCTAAAGGGGTCCAAAATATAGGTCATTGGCCTCCCATAATGGTACTTATCGCTTAGAAAGTAGAACCATGGTATTTGGCATGGTGCGGTACTAATCAACAGTATCGTAGACTCGCAGTATTCCACACATTATGGTACTACTCACAGGTAATGAAATTCGCACATGTAATGCAGACCTATGGTGTTTCACACATTGCGGCGCCATTTACAGGCAACCCAAACCTATGCTTTTCATCACATAAGTGTACTAACCCCAGGGACTCGTACTATCCCGTGGTGTTCCTTATATAGTGGGTACTAATCATAGGCAAGCCAGAACCCTGGTGTCACTCATATAGTGCTACTAATCACAGGTACCGTAAAAGCCTGACCGCACGGTGCTCCTGATTGCTACTAATCAAAAAACTACTTGGTACCTAATATGGTGGTACTTCGCGCATGTAATAGCGACCCATGGTGTTCCCCGTGTGGTGGTACTAATCACAAGTAGTTTAATAGTTATAATCCAATCATCCCTTGGTCGCCCCTTTTAGTCGCCTCTTACGACAGGCAGGGGATACCGCGGGTGTATTCTGCGTCTGCATCCCCCACCCGCGGGGGTTAGTGTGTTTGGTCCGCGAGAGGTATTTGATTTCCCTCAAGTCCGCCGGCAAGCCGGTTAGGACCCCCCGTATCCGCCACCTGGGACGCGCCGCGTGGGAGTATCACCTCTCCCCCTGCTACGCCAGCTTAGTAGGTTCGTGGTAAGTCACTCTTCACGTAAACTAGGGTAGTTGGGACCTTTAGGTTTCTGCAACAGTAAAGCTACTTTAAAACGACCCTCACATGATCGGAGGCTCTAAACCAAATCACACCCAAAACTTGAATTATAAATCAACTCGCAAACTTTTAATCGCCCGTTATATTCCACACATGTGACTCCAAGAGGGTGGACACAAAATTCAATACTACTCCATCATATGACTGAGGAAAAAACAAGTGATAAATCATAAAGTAGACAGTAATTGTCTCCGCCAAGAGTCGATCCTCAGATCTCTTTCACAGTGGCATTAATCATAACGTAGTGCAGAGCTGGATTCAGTAATGTGGTCGTTTCTCTCTCGTTACAAATCGTGCATTGATCCTGTCTCATCCCCATTGCGGTCTTTTATGTAACTCTTGGAAATGCTCCAGTACCAGAGATGTATGTGCAGAATGTCCCAGATCAATGCCAGACAAATTTAGGCGTTGGACATTATGTGTCGGGAATCTTATTGTCATTTTTATCTCACAAAATTTAGTCATAAATCCTCCGGAACTAATAATTAATATTCAAGTATTTTTAAAGTTAATACACGATTTACTTACCAGTTTACATGAATGAAGAGAATGCTCATTTCCCAGATATGGATAACGAACATGGGAGATACTATTAATTTATTGGACTCATGATTAATACATGCAGTAAGTTTTATATCACACAATATTACGATAATCCACCTAAGAAAAATGTAAGAACATTAATCTAGTATACTTACTAATCTTTATAAACAAAATCGTAACGACCGTGTGTCTGTACATTGACTATTTTGGCGAAATTTTCATTCAGTTATCCGTTGCAGGTGTAATAATGATCATATACACATTTTTTAGTTTAGTTTAGTTTATTGCCTTTCTTATATGGCGGGGCTCAGGCTATGAAGCCTGCTATTATGCCAAACCATATTATACAACAGCTTTATAAAATCATTTTTACATGTATTTCTAAAAATCACTAAAAGTAATTTACTTAACCTCTAAAATTTCTATCCTTATTGATAATTAAGAGCTAATTATTAAATTTTACGTTGGTGAAATCTACTTTTTACATATTTGAATACCACATTAAACATTTCCTTTTAAATAGCCTCGGATTGCCTATGCCTCTAATTTCAGCTGGGATTGAGTTCCAGGAACGTATGGTAGCAGGTATGAATGAGTTGTTGTACGAGTTACTGTGGTGAATGGGAATGGACAAGAGGGAACGTGTGGATGACCTTGAGGGAGCTCTATCGGAAGGGGAGAGGTATTTAAAGTCTGTTCTAAGATAATCTGGTTTGCTCGTTTGCAGAATACTGTGGAGAAGGGAAACAGCGTGGTATTTACGTCGTTCAGTCAATCTTAGCCACGACAGCTGAGAGAGGAAAGGGCTAATATGAGTTTGTATTGGGATATTTAATACGAATCGAGCACAAGCATTGTAGGCTCGCTGTAGTCGACATGTGCTCATACTATTATAAACTACATCTCCGTAGTCAAATATTGGAAATATTAGACTCTGTACTAATAATTTTCTTGTGTTTCTTGGAAGGAAGTCCCTCATCCTTTTTGCAGAATGTAATGAGTAGAATACTCTTTGACAAATTTTTGTGACGTGTTCCGACCAACTTAAATATTTATCGAATACTACTCCAAGGTTCTTTACATGATCGCTGAATGTTACTGGTATTCCACTGAGCATAACACTGGGTATATACATGTTTTGTATTTTAGTATGAGATTTATACGTGCCAATTATGATGGCCTGTGATTTTGATGGGTTCATTTTCAGGCCATGTCTGCTAGTCCAGTCATTAACATTTGCTAGGTCTTCGTTTAACTTAGTGATTGAATTGTTTAAGTCATTAGGCTTTGTGTGAATATATAACTGTATATCATCTGCATACAGGTGATATTTACAATTGGTGAGCGTCTCAGATAAGTCGTTCATGTACAATGAGAACAAAAGTGGTGACAATACTCCTCCCTGAGCCACGCCCATCTTAGTGGTTTGCCACGAAGATGTATCGTTTCCCACTGATACGCGCTGCTGACGATCACTAAGATAGGAGTGTACCCAGGTTAAAGTGCTGTAAGAAAATTTCAGCGCCTTAAGTTTAGCGAGTAATATGTCTCTATCTACACAATCGAAGGCTTTGCTTAAGTCCAAGAGAACAAGTATAGTCATTTGTCCTTTATCTATCGCTAGTTGCATGTCATTTGTCACTTTAACTAATGCAGTGGCAGTACTGTGGTTTTGTCTGAATCCCGATTGATATTTGTCAAGTAAGTTGTACTGTATAAGATATTCAGTCATTTGTTTATGTACTATTTTCTCCAACAATTTTCCTAATATAGGAAGGATACTTACAGGACGATAATCTTCGGGACTGTTGGGGTTGTTGTTTTTAGGGAAAGGTCGGATGATTGCATGTTTCCAATTAGAAGGAAATACTCCAGTCATGAGTGAGTTGTTAACGATATGCGTGACCGCTGGAAGTATGATGTCTATGATTCTTTTAAAAAAAGACAGGTTGATTCCATCATGGCCAGTGGACCCTGACTTTATTTCACTGAAGACTTCCCTAACATCACTGGGGGTCACATGGGAAAAGTAGAACTGCTCGCCATTATGTCTTATTTTTGAGGATATTCTGTTAATTACTGCTGCTTTGGTCTGTTCGTCAATCTGAGAGGATCGTGAGCTAAAGTATGAGTTTAGGTCAGCTAGTGGTACATTACAGTTGTTGTCATTTGTCTTGTTTTTGCATAATCCCATTTCGCGAAGAGATTTCCAAATCTGAGTAGAATTTTGAGTGTTCAAAATATCATAAGAGTGACGTATTTTAGCATTTCTAATTAACTGTGTTGTTCTGTTTCGGAGTTTTTTATACTTTCCGAAATTGTCAGATGTAGGATATTTCACGTAATAATTATAGGCTGCGTCTCTTATTTTCATCTGGTCACGTATTTCTTGGGACAGCCATGGGTTTGAAGGTCTCTTTACCCTAACAGTGCGTAGTGGTGCATGTCTGTCATACAGAGTCAGAAGTAGTTCGTTAAAATGATTTACTTTTCTGTCAATGTCATTTATGAATTGAATGTTGTGCCATGGTGTGTTAAGAGCATCTTCAAAAAATGCATCTTCATTAAAGTGTTTAAAATCTCTATATGTAATTAATTTCGGCTTGAATTTAGGGCACTTCAAGGAATATGCAGCGTAAACCATGTCATGTCGGGAGAGACCGGGAACGGGCATTTGTCCATGAGTTAGGATTCGGTTGGTATTATTAGTAATTATTAGATCGAGGAGCGTGCGTGAGTTGGCAACATGGTGTGTAGGGTTTAGGGGTAGTATTGTCAAATTAATGGATGAAAACATCTCAGTCAATCGTTTTGTTTCGGTAGATTTGTTTGTCAAATCTGTATTAAAATCTCCCATTAAAATCAAATGCTCATACCTGGGTGTTAGATCATATAGGGCTTCCTCTAGACTTGTGATGTTACCAGTCTTCGGTGGACGATACACCACACCAAGCAAGCACTTCGTACCGCGAACTATGAGCTCAACGAACAAGAATTCGGGGCTACTGGAGAACTCACTGGGGGATTTTAATATCACCTTATACTTCACATCATCCCGTATGTACATACCGACTCCTCCACCGAGCTTACCGCTCCTGTCATTCCTAACTAATGAATAACCATTCATACTAACAAGAGATGAAGGGATAGACTGACGCAACCACGACTCGGAGAATAGTATGGCATGCAGGTTGCAGGTTGAGAATATTTCAGAGAATTCCGGGAAATGCGGGAGAATGCTCTGAGTGTTTACATGAGCTATTTGTAAGGAGGTAGGGTAAGGCGAAAGAATGTCTTGAAGGTGATTAACGGTACTTAGGGTGGGGGCTGGGAGATACAGGTAGTGACCTGCTTGGGACTGTGGGTTGGAGAGGCTGAAACTAGAGGCATTTGTTTCCTGGTTACTTGTTGCTGCCAACTTAAAATTTAACTGTAGTTATAAAAGGAAAAACTACACTAGATAAAATGAAGAAACTAAAAACTGAAATTAATGATAAAAATGTAGGCTATAGCTAGAGTTGAAATTATGATTAAAATTCTATACAGCGGTATTTAGTTTACAGAATGTCGGCTCATGGTTAGCAAATACGATCGAGATCTTCGCGGTTTGACACAGGTATTTTACGAGTTCCCTGCTTAACATAGATTATGCCATCCTTCGACCACACGTTCCGCACACTGAACTTACTTATAGCGTCCTGTAGAAGCCGCAGTCTCTCTGGGGTTAGGTCCTCTCTAATTGTTTTATTTGTACCCTTGAGTTTCTTTTTGTTTATAAACATCGCATTTCTTTTCCAGTACGAAACAAACTTCACAATTATGGGTCTTGGACGGCCAGTTTGACTTTTCCCTACCCTGTGCGATCTGTCTATTTCGTCCACTGAGAGATCCACCCCAATTTCACGAGCAATATCAATGACAATATTGTCGGTGTTTTCTCCTGCAGTTTCTTCCACACCAAACACACGCAAGCACTGTCTTCTTTGGTACTGCTCTAAACTGTCCGTTTTAATTTGCAGCTCCCTTTTTAATTCCCTTATGGTCGTGTCTCTTTCTTCCAGCGCACGCTTTAGTTCCTCGATCACGCTCGTATTGAAATTTATGGTTTCTTTCAGTTGCTCTACAACTGTCTTCGTCACCTGATCTTGGATGAGGTTGGCAAGCGTGTTGAGAGTCTCCTTACTGCACAGCGCTTCCTGCACTGCTTGCTTCACAATGGCTTCCATTGGCACCTCTTTAACTTTGGGTGGCATGGTTGTTTTTGTAGATATTTCGCTTCAGGTTTCACTGAACACTTCACGAACACTCTGACGTGAATAACTGTACGAGTTAGAGTAATGTATCACACTTGCGACTGTCAAACTGCTAAAATTCACCTCCTAATGCCACACAAACCACGAGCCTCGTATTTCGTGACTATACACTATCCGCCATGAAGGGTCTTAGTTCTTGTAACTTGAAAACTACTAGATATATTTCTATATAACTCCACATTTAGAATCCGCCTGTCCTTGTGTAGAGGTTTTAGGACAATATTTTTTCTAAATTCCTGAGTTGACTGGGGGTTTATCCGAAACCGAAACTGTAATTTTGAACTCCTACAAAATATACACAACCAAACTTAATGGAAATCCACCTGCCTGAATGGAAATCAATTTCTATAACTTTCATCTCACGTGCATAAGTTCGACGCGAGAATTAAGAGGGAAGATATCACCAACGGACCGTTTTTCACTCTTAAGTTGATCTGTTCGTCCGTTGTGAAATTCTTAGAAGTGGGAAACTATATTTCTACCAAACTTTATATCTGTCCTTGGGCAGGTATTAGGGTCAATATTATTTCCAAATCCCGAATTGGTCTGGAGGTTTATAGGAAATCTAAACATTTTCTTTACCCTCCCACAAAATGTAAATGACTAATCTTAATGGAAAAAATACGAGTCGCTTCTTTCCCACTCCTAGCCCTTTCCTATCCCATCTTCGCCATAAGACCTATCTGTGTCGGTGAGACGTAAAGCAAGTTGTACAAAAATAAGTGTGTTTTGAAGTACTTTGAATTAATGATTATATAAAGTTTGCATTGGTTATATTTCCTAGTCCTTAACTAAATCAGAGTCTTGGATACTCGCACATGCAGATCGTTAACTTACATGTGGATCAGTGTGTTTACATTCCCTTTAGATTTCCTTTCCCAGGTACTTCTTAAATTATTGCATAGTTTTTTTTTTGTTCTCCCTGGTATATTCCATTCTCTGTTTAGTACCTTAAGAGTATAACATCCACGTTCATTTTTTTATTTTACCCATCCCCTCTATTTTCAATATATTTATATTAAATGTAATCTGTTACAGTTGCCATACGAATGTGGGTGCGTTAAAAATAGTTTAGCAACTAGGCTACCAATCCGAGTGTCCAGGATTCGAATCTCAGTGACGAATTAGTGCAGGGCTGATTGAATCGGGATTCGACAGTTGGATGTATCGTTGTAAATAATAATAATAATAATAATAATAATAATAATAATAATCATCACAATAATAACACAGCCCTTTTATTCTATGATGGCACTAGTAGTGCTTTCAAGTTATATTCCGAATCACCGAAATTTTGGTCAAATATCTGCTCGTCGACATTATGATCCTGGACTCCCTTCATGATCCACATGTAATAGATTTCTAAATGCGTACGTGTTCCAAGGTGTGTTATTTTTCTCTACACGTCGACTTGAGTATCCAGCGTGAGGTACTACTGTCTTCCTATCTTCACTAAACTAAACTCGTGTCATCCTGAGGTGGCTCAGCTCTTTTCAGGCACACCCCCAATGGAGGTGAGTTGCATGTACTATTTCAACAACATACCAACACTCCTGCCATTCTTAAATTTCTGGCAGTACCAGGGATTAAACCCGGTCCCCCGAAGACGGCAGCTAACAACACTAACCGTTTCGCTACGGATTCCTATCTTCAAAATACCGTGTTTTATGTTTGAAATGAATCCACAACCACTTGCTTAGGACTGTGCAGCCAGCTCTGCCAGGGACAATAAATTTTTATACACTGTCATGAGTCAACGACTTTCACTTCTGTGGCAAAGCCCTTGATCTGTTCTCTAACAGATGATAGGCAATTAAGCAAAAAGCTGACCACCAACTGTACATTTGTCAATTGTTGCCCATTTTCAAAAGGATCTCCTGTCTTTTTATCGAGGATGATTGGTTCATTAATTATTCTAATATCATCGAATATTGTATTGTCTTTTAACTTACAAGTAGTCCTTGGTTTGGTTACAAACGTATCGTCTTCTCGAGGGCTCTACAGCATGTACGGTACTAAAATTGTGTGGGGAGAATTCCGTCAATACCAGATGACTGTAATGAGGACACACTAATAATTGTACAGATAATCGTACAGAAGTGTTGCAGAAGCTAAAATTATTCCAACCATTCGTTATACAACACTGTATTCGCTCCTTGATTACTTTATCTGTGGATGCTCCCCTACTAATTAAAATAATACTCATAAAAGTAACACAGCACTTGCATTCACCACTCAGTTCCTCTTTCTTTCTGTCAATGAGCGAAATTGATTTTCCACTGGTAGTCTTTTCCTCAAGATAATGGTTGAATCCAGGCTGTAGTCGATTATATTTTAGGAAGATTCTGTGCAGGAAGATTTACAGCACGCTAAGGGATTACCGTGGACTGATTTTGATATCATGACGTCGGTAGATGCAGAGTGGGTCTCGGCACACAAGTGGCCTCAGCTGATCCGTGGTCCAACGCCTTTGCACTCTGACCATCATCACCGTAAGACCTGTCTGAGTCGGAGCGACGTAAAGCACCTTGTAAAAAAAATGCACTCTGACCGGCCAACCGAGCAGAGGAGGGGTAGCCACGGCTCTACCGTGGTTCTACGCCTCTGCATTCGGGAGACGGGAGAGGGATGGACATCACGGCTGGCCCCAGCCGTCGACTGTCCTGAGAATGGTTTCCCATTCTCCTGTACTAAGGCGAATGCCGGGACAGTGCCTAGTATAGGTCACGGCCGCCAACCACCTCACCTTCTCCGAGCATCTCCACCGTACAAATCTCTCGACCTGAGAGAGACGGCGTTACCGTCTAAGAGACCCGCCTCCCCCTTCAGGGTAGGAATGAAAACATTTTAGTAGTAGATCAATCAATCAATCAATCAATCAATCAATCAATCAATCAATCAATACTGATCTGCATTTAGGGCAGTCGCCCAGGTGGCAGATTCCCTATCTGTTGCTTTCCTAACCTTTTCCTAAATGATTTCAAAGAAATTGGAAATTTATTGAACATCTCCCTTGGTAAGTTATTCCAATCCCTAACTCCCCTCATGACGTCTCTTAAGAGTGTAAACTTCCAAATGTAATGCTCTTTAGAGTGCAGTTTTCCTACTTGTTTATTTATTTATAATAACAAATCTAGAGCCTATACAGGAGAAGAAGCATGGGGAGATATCCGTGAGAGACTTCGGTTGGAAAATAATTATATTGATAGAACTGACCACAAGTACAAAATTAGAAGGAATTTTAGCAGAAGCGATTGGGGTAAATTTTCTTTCATTGGGAAGGGCGTGAAGGAGTAGAACAGTTTACCAGGGGTAGTGTTTGATCCTTTTCCAAAATCTGTACAGATATTCAAGAAGAGAATAAACAACAACAGAGATAATAAATTAAATGTTAGAGGGCATTCGACCAGTGCAGGATATTGTAAATAAAAAATGTGTGTGATTAAATTAATTCCATCCCCTGGTCTAAGGAGTTTGGACAGCCCAAGTAGGGGACTGCCTGTAGGGGTGAAGTACAGTGGGGACTTCGAGGGCCCTGGGACCGCTACGGTAGCTGTGAAGGCCCTTCAGGAACTCTGAAAAGTGGTGGCAAAAGGGGCTCTGGTTAAGACGCAGCAGGTCGTTATGCTACTTAGGTTCCAAAATGGGTAAAATATAAATATGTAAATAAATTCAGTGTTAATTTTAATCTTATACCAGTTGTATAGTATTATTAGAAGTAATTTCACATACCGTACTGTATATGAGTTGACTATGTTTGTAAGATATTATAAGTAGAATTTTGTAAACAATATAAATTTATTAAGGATAATGTGTGTGTTTAATAGAAAAAATTATTAGCGTAAATTGTATAATATTGTATTCTAGGAAAATTTTCTTCGTCTCCTGTTAATTTAAAATTTAGTGCTTGACAATAATGTATTTTAGTGTACCATTTGCCACCGAGGTAGACACCTCATTTGCAAATATAGAGATTTTGATTTTTTGGATTTTAACTTACACTCAGCACATCTCACTACAAAGCGTCAATGAAACACGAAATTGTGAATACATTTTTCCACCTAGGGTTGGAGTCAATCAAAGCATCCGGCTGTAAAACTAGAATTACTTCATATGAAACCGCAAGTAAATGAGAAAAGCTGGGAAAGAAGAAATCTACCTAATGGAGGAAAGCAACTTCGAGACAACAGCTTTAGTTAGCGATGCTATCAAGCAGCTTGCATTTATATATCAACAGGTGACTGGAGTCATAAACCTGTCTACGCCAACGTCCGGTGTATAGAACAGGTTACCCATTTTTCTTTCGTTTAAGCATGCAGAATTGAAGTGGATAACTGACGTGTTGTTGAAGTCTTAACGGAATACAGTCCGGCTCTATGGCTAACCTGTTGACCTATGGCCACTGGGCTCCCGAGTTCGATTCCCGCCAGGGTCGGGAATTTTAACCATCATTGGTTAATTTCGCTGGCACGGGGGGTTGGGTGTGTGTGTCGTCTTCATCATCATTTCATCCTCATCACGACGCGCAGGTCGCCTACGGATGTCATGTCAAATGACCTGCACCTGGCGAGCCGAACATGTCCTCGGACACTCTCGGCACTAAAAGCCATACGCCATTTCATTCCAACGGAATACAAAAGCATTAAACACGGAGAAAGAAAAGGGAGAAATCTCACGTGGGGAGTTCGTTGATGGCACTGACAAAAAAAAAAAAAAAAAAATGTGTTCGGAATGCATCTTTTGGGTTCGTTGATCAAATTTGGGTAGATATATACATCAGCTGCGCCCCGTTGTCAATTTCCGAGTGACAGAATTTTCTTTAAATGTAACAAAGGCTTTTCAGTCTGTCAAACACACAGCAAATACAATGTAAATTATAACACTATAAACATACCTGTAAAAACACACTAACATACAAAGAATGGCATGTTTCGTTCCACAAGAACATCCTCAGATTCTATCAAATCACTTAAAAAACAATCTTATATATGTACAGTATTGTTTACGTAGCGTATCATTGACAAGTTTACGCTACGTAAACAATACTGTAGGCCTACATATATAAGATCGTTTTTAAAGTGATTTGATAGAATCTGAGGATGTTCTTGTAGAACGAAACATGTCATTCTTTGTATGTTAGTGTTTTTTTTTTTACAGGTATGTTTATAGTATTATAATTTACATTGTATTTGCTGTGTGTTTGACAGACGGAAAAGCCTTTGTTACATTTAACTAAGTCAACACTGGAAAACATGGCTTCATTCTTAAAGAATTTCCTTTCACATTTTATACAAACTTAGGAATCTCCATGGAGCAGTTCACTATCAACGGGTATTGTTAAAAAGGCCGTTTTAAAAATTAGTACCACTAATTTTTACTCATCGAAGTGTCTAAAATTTTTGCACCTGTATTTGGCACTCGTCCAAGTGTACTTGGAACATTGTCGGGCTGAGTGGCTCAGACGGTTGAGGCGCAGGCCTTCTGATCTCAACTTGGCAGGGGCGAGTTGTAAAAAGATCTGATTTTTTTAAATGGGTGTTTACTCGACAACATTAATAAGAACTCACCGGGTGAACTGGCCGTGCGGTTAGGGGCAAAAAGGTTTGAGCTTGCATCCGGGAGATAGTGGGTTCAAACCCCACTGTCAGCAGCCCTGAGGATGGTTTTCTGTGGTTTCTCATTTTTACATCAGGACCTTCCTCCCCATTCCTAGCCCTTTCCTATCCCATCGCCTCCGTCGGTGTGACGTGAAGCAAATTCAAAATGCCTTCGCACAGTTCGGCCATACGATTATCATCAATATTAAGTATGAATACAAGAAGCCTCTATGGCTCAGGTGAAAGTGCGTCGGCCTCTCGCCACTGGGTTCCTTGCTTCAAATCCCGGTCACTCCATGTGAGATTTGTGCTGGACAAAGCGGAGGCGGGAAAGAGTTTTCTCCGGGTACTCCGGTTTTCCCTGTTATAATTCATTCCAGCAACACTCCCCACTATAATTTCATTTCATCTGTCTGTCATTAATCATTGCCCCGAAGGAGTGCGACAGGTTTCGGCAGCCGGCACAGTTCATATCCTTGTCGCAAGATGGAGCTTCATTCATTCCGTCCCTGACCCGGTCATTGAACAGTCACACCAAAATATAGTGCACAAAACGACCAACAGATGGCGTTGGACAGCAATAAGTAACGTACAAATGGCCACGCATAATTTACATTACACTGACACCAACAACGAGTGCACAAACAGGCCAACAGATGGCGTTGGACAGCAACACGTCAATGATGCCGCATGAGACCCTGTACAATATGAAAGGAGCTCTCGTCTGATGCGTCTGAAATCGCAGCATGTCATACTTGGCCTCCCCGGTCTCCCGATCTCAATCCTTGTGAATATTAGTCGCAAGTATATCGCAATCGTCCGACCTCATTAGCAATGCTAAAAGACATCTGACAGCAAGGTCGTTGGTTGCAAAGTGAGCTTCGGCTGGTCTAACGGCTATGCAGTCCGAATGAAAAAAACGAGCAGAGGAGGGGTGGCCGCGGCTCTGCGCCTCTGTGTTCGGAAGACGGAGAGGGGCTGGTCCCCACCGTCAGATGTTCTGAGAATGGTTTTCTGTGGTTTTCCATTCTTCACTGCGGCGAACGCCTGGATAGTTCCTAGTATAGATCACGGCCGCCAACCCTCACACCTTCTCCGCACATCTCCTTCACCGTAACGAATTTCCTGGCCTGAGAGACGGCTTCACCGTCCAGGAGGCCCGCCTCCCCTTCAGGGGAGTAATGAAAATTTTTTTTTTTTTGCTAGTTGCTTTACGTCGCACCGACACAGATACGTCTTATGCCGACGATGGGACAGGGAAGGGCTAGGAGTGGGGAGGAAGCGGCCGTGGCCTCAAGGTACAGCCCCAGCATTTGCCTGGTGTGAAAATGGGAAACCACGGAAAACCATTTTCAGGGCTGCCGACAGTGGGGTTCGAACCTACTATCTCCCGAATACTGGATACTGACCGCACTTAAGCGACTGCAGCTATCGAGCTCGGTAGGAAATATTTTAGTAGTAGGCAACGTCTCACCATACCTACTGATATGCTGTCCAGTGCTATTCACAACATTGTCCCTCGAATGCAGATGTAGAATGACGGCCGACATACTGTGTATGTGTTATAAAGAACATAGTTTTCGCTAAACCTCGATTGTTGTTGTTGATGATGCTTGTTGTTTAAAGGGGGCTAACATCTAGGTTATCGACCCCTAATGGTACGAAATGAGACGAAATGTAACGACAAATTAAAAGTCCAAAATCTCCTACTGACCAGAATTCAAAACGTGAGGACGAAGAATGAATGGATGGATATGAATTTAAAACAATCAGTGGACCCGACCCGCAATGTCTCGCACCCACAGAAACTGACCAAGAGACTGCGTCTATAGCATAATACTGAATCGATGATGCTCTTAGTCTAAAGGAGCCCAAAATCCAAGTCACCCGCCCCTCATAATGGCACTTATCACTAGGAAAGTAGAATCATGGTATTTGTCATGTTGCGGTACTAATCAAAAGTAGCGTACACTCCCATCCTCTATATGACACCAAGAGAGAAAAAATTGAAGGGGTCCGACACTTCCAAAAATGAAGGTATCGGCCAAAGGAAAACAAGGGCCGCGAAGGGCGTGAAAATGAAAGACTCCCTAGGTCTCCATACGTAATATCGTCGGGGTCGGAAAAGAACAACAGTTGACCAAGGGAGGTCGGATAGATGAAAGTGAGGAGCCTGGCACAATTGATGGTAGGAGCACGAGGGACCATTACTCACACATTTCATAACTTTTATAAGAAATTTAATTTGCATAACCAATTTATTAAGGACAATGGGTTAGCAGCTCTGAAAGGATCGTTAGCAATAGTTAAAAATCATCTATACTCTTATAGCTATGTGTTTGTCCTATGAGGAATCCCTCATGGATTTCAAAATTATTGACTGATACACATTTTTTAATTATTAAGTAGGCTTTAATATAGTATACCTATCATTTATGGACATTCCTTAAACGACCCTTGTAAATATTAATAAATTTTCATGTAAGCTTCGTCTTTTCTTGGCAGCCTCCAAAGGGAGGTAGCATAAATAAATGCATTCCTCTCCCCCTAGGCGTACACTGGTCTCCATGTTGACGATTGTATCGGGAAATTTATGGCAGTTTTATGGAAGTTGAAGGTGAAAAGGATAGATCTAATTTGAATGAAGACGCACTGAATCGAATATTGGTGAGAGCGGATTATTCGACTAAATTTGACAAGAATAAATAGAATGACAGGGCACATCTCAAGACGCCCAGGACTTGTTCAGTTGGCTTTTCAGAGAAGGGCAACTGCTAAAAACGGAAGTTGTAGGCCAAGGTATGAATGTGACAATCATATTAGCGAAGATTTAGGATGTAGCAGTTAAGTAGAAATGAAATAAATTAGCACAGTATAGAGTGGGATGGACAGCTGCATGAAACCAGCCTGCGCAAGATGACCCAAACAGCAAACAATTTGCTACATTTCTGTTAGAGTTTCAAAATATTAGATTACAGGCTTTCAACACAGTCCGCCATTAATGCCAAATCGTCGGCATAGGACAAACTAATAATAATAATAAGAAGAGGAAGAAGAAGAAGAAGAAGAAGAAGAAATTCATTTATACTAGATTAATCATTCAGAACCTAAACACGAAATACGGGCAGACAAAACTGGTTCCATGTTACAAATACCTGGGTGAAATTTTAGTACCAGCAGGGTTAGAAAAGGCCATTTGTTTTACGTCGCACTGACACACATAGGTCTTATGGCGACGATGGGGGACAGGAAAGCCAAGGAATGGGAAGAAAGTGGCCGTGGCCTTAATTAAGGTACAGCCCCAGCATTTACCTGGTGTGAAAATGGGAAACCACGTAAAACCATCTTCAGAGCTGCCGACAGTGGGGTTCGAACCCATTATCTCCCGGATGCGAGCTCACAGCTGCACGCCCCGAACCGCACGGCCAGGTTAGAAAAGGAAGCACAGAAAGTTCGTCTAAAGAAAGTCAAGGGAGCGTAGTGTAGAACATGCGACATTTACAACAAAAAAAATGCATAATTACAGAGAGAGAGAGAGAGAGAGAGAGAGAGAGAGAGAGAGAGAGAGAGAGAGAGAGAGAGAGGGCACTACAATACTGTGATCAAACCTCAAGTTCTATACACGCGCAAAACGCTGGTACTCAATAGAAAAGGGGATCTAGAGAACACTCTGAAGGAGAAACGGAAGATCATGAGGAAACTTCTTGGTCTAGAAAACACTGAAGACGGGTACAGACTAATATCTCGTAAAGCAACAGGCAAACTTTCCAAATTGGCAGCAGATATTAGAAAACTAAGATTAAATTTTATGAACACGTTCAAAGACTTGCAACAAGAAGGCTTACACAAAAGATCATGACATACAGCAGAAAATTGAAGAGAATACCATGGATGCAAGAAGTCAGAAAGGACCTGGTACATCAGAAATATTAAACAGAAATCTGTTCCGTTAACAAGTAAACAGATGGGTAGTTCAGCCAGAAAATGAAATTCTAACGAGACCACGAATCAAGTGGAGTGAAGAAATGAAGAGAACCCACGGAGGAAAAAAAAATGAAAGCCATTTGGAAGACCAGAAAGGCGCATCATAAAAGCACTACATGATCCAACAGTGCCCATACGCAAAATAATAATAATAATAATAATAATAATAATAATAATAATAATAATAATAATAATAATAATAATAATAATAATAGATACATGCATCATTATCATAGATCATATGACTTTCAGCGTTGTTCAGTCTGCAAGCCTCTGTGAATTTACTAAATATCGCCACAATTCTCTATTTGCAACAAGTGCTGTGGCCACATTTAGTTCTATACCTCTTTAAATCGTTAGAAACTGAGTCTAACCATCGTCGTTTTGGTCTCCCTCTACACCGCTTACCCTTCATAACCAACCAAAAACCAAACCAAACCCCATGGCACAACAGCCCCGAAGCGCCATGGCCTACCAAGCGACCGCTGCTCAACCGGAAGACCTACAGATTACGAGGTGTCTTGCGGTCAGCACGACGAATTATCTCGGCCGTTATTCTCGGCTTTCTAGACCGGGCTGCCATCTCGCCGTCAGATAATCACGTAGGCTCAGTGGGCCTCGAACCAGCCCTCGGATGCAGGTAAAAATCCCTGACCTGGCCGGGAATCGATCCCAGGGCTTCCGGGTAAGAGGCAGGCACGCTCTCCCTACACCACGGGGCCGGCTACTCTCCACAACAGAGTCCATTACGCTCCTCGGTAACCTTTCCTCCTCCATTCGCCTCATATGACCCCACCACCGAAGCCGGTTCATGCATACAGCTTCATCCATCGAGTTCATTTCTAAATCAATCAATCAATCAATCAATCAATCAATCAATCAATCAATCAATCAATCAATCAATCAATCAATCAATACTGATCTGCATTTAGGATAGTCGCACAGATGGCAGATTCCCTATCTGTTGTTTTCCTAGCCTTTTCTTACACGATTTCAAAGAAATTGGATATTTATTGAACATCTCCCTTGGTAAGTTATTCCAATCCCTAACTCAAACTTCATCTCCTCATTCTGAGTACCCTCCTGGCATTGTTCCAATCTGTTTGTACCGAGCGCGATAGCTGCAGTCGCTTAAGTGCGGCCAGTATCCAGCAATCGGAAGATAGTGGATTCCAGCCCCACTGTCGGCAACCCTGAAGATGGTTTTCCGTGGTTTCCCATTTCCATACCAGGCAAATGCCGGGGCTGTACCTTAATTAAGGCCACGGCCGCTTCCTTCCAATTCCTACGTCCATCCGATCGTCGCCGTAAGACATATCTGTCGGTGCGACGTAAAGCAAATAGCAAAAACAAAAAACCAATCTGTTTGTACCGGCAATCATTCTCGCTACTTTCATGTATATTACTCCTAACTTACGAATAAGACATCCTGAGTCCACCGAGCTTTCCCTCCCATAAAGCAAAGTTGGTCTGAAAACAGACAGATGTAAAGACAGTTTCATCTGGGAACTGACTTCCTTCTTACAGAATACTGTTGATCGCAACTGCGAGCTCACTGCATTAGCTTTACTGCACCTTCATTCAATCTCACTATACTATCATCCTCGGAGAACACACACCTCTATAATAATAATAATAATAATAATAATTGTACCGGGCGGTACACCTCCACGCCGCTAATTCAAACATTGCGCCAGTTGAAACTCCTCTACTGGAGGAAGCCTGAACTTTAACAACCATGTTAATTCTAAAGTTTCTCAGAAGATGTCGCTATTGTAAATCTTGAAGAGTTCTGAACTGTGTCTTTTTTGATTTATATTTGTTTGCTCTGTAGTAAGAAGTGTGAACATTCTCTTCTAGATGGCACTACTTAAGAACTACAATTGTGCACCCTAGTGCGAAGTGAAGGAACCTTTTTTGAAGAAATGTTTTAGTCATAAGTTTGTTCTTTGTTAAATTTCTTTCAGTTATTTTTTGGGTTGGCAGTATAACCCTTCTCTTTCCGCTTGTTTTGAATTTAGCCAATCCTGAATTTCTCTAATTAATTTTTGACCAATAACGTATGTCTTCTCCGATATGGAGATGTTGCTTTATGCTACCCAATAAAATTGAGGGGGTGGGGGTTCTCATTCTTGAAAGGCCTCGAATGTTCCACGAGGGTATTTAAACTGCTGATTATCTGGTCTCCGGGCCACTTCAGTAACATCTTTCCTAGTGTGATTATGTAGCAGGGGGCGGGAAGCGCCTCTTCCTTCGGGCAGCAGTTCTTCCATAAGGTAATGGCCTTTTAATAACTTCATTTCTTGCTAGCTCAGCAGTTTAACCCTCGGGGCAGGTTCGAAACTTTTATCATGTAACCTTCCTTTAAAATGTAAAAGACACTTGGTATAAATTCCGTCTCTTTAACTACAAATCGGGATAGAGAGTGCCTAACCCTCTCGAGCTCCCTCTCATATTGTTTTGAGGTGACTACGTTTTCATAACCGTTTTTCTTCGCTTCATAATGTAATAAAGTTTTCCTATCGTGTAACCTCCGTAGTATGGGATTAGCCCTTGCATAAGCGGCCTAAGAGCCAAATAGGTTTTAAAAAGGTGTATTAGGAGTGCAAGGTACGCCTCCACTCAAGTTGGTATTTTGGGGCCATGTAATTGTCCTGTTTCTTTACTGAATAGGCCTCAGTAGGTTGTGTATTTTTACCCCTGTTCTTGTGTGCCTGGAGGGCAGCTTAAAGGTGGAGTTTGGTGTGGCCTTTGAATAGGCTTGAATTTGGAGAGCGGGTTGCTCTTTCTTAAAGTTTATTTTCTGTGTGCCTCGAGGAGGCCTTACTGGGTAATTGGGAGCGAGTGCTCCTTGGCATGACTGGGGTTTTCTGCCCCTTTGTTGAACATTGTAGATAGGTAAAGTTGAGCTTATAGCTCAAGGTTCATGAGTATTGGGCTCGAAGCCCAAATCTTGTAACAACTGTAATTGTACCTTCTTAATTTATCGATTTGCTATGTGGAACTTGTTATATTCTGTGATTTATTTATCTTGAAAAGAAAATATAACCTTTGTTAAAGTTTTAAATTAACTTTAATTTCGTAAGTTGAGACCTATTCATCCCAGCACCTTCTTTCACCTCTGCTGTTCCACAAATACCCCGGAACAATAATAATAATAATAATAATAATAATAATAATAATAATAATAATAATAATAATAATAATAATAATAATAATAATAATCTCATGACTCTTCCCTCATGATGACAGCGCTACGAAACACATTTTTGACTATTTTCCACTAACTCCTAGAACTATATTATGGTGTAACAAATTAGAAATGAGCTCCATATGTATAGAGGTAACATCACATGTATCACACTTCCAATATAAACCGGCTCCGCATCTGTTCAGTTTACTGGAAAAAAATCCTCCTTACTGCTGACCACTGCCTTTTGCGGCTCATTTATCGACAGTGCGCGCGCGCGCTGTTTTGTAAAGCTTATAATGGACAGAACTGAGGCAAGTGACAAGGCAGGAAGTCCAACGTTGAACAGCTTTGGGAGTTGGTTTAAATTGCTACTTAAGCGGTCGTACCACCTGGCCACCTGGGAAACATCCGGAAAGGGACGTCCCTTTAATGAAGAAACTGAATTCAAATGCTACTTTTAACGGAAATAGCTATGCGAGTAAACAGAATCCGACAAAGAAAACGGCGAATGAAAGAGAGAAAGGGTAAAAAAAAAAAAAGGGACATGGAATATTCATTAACGTAAGGCTTTGGAAGTAACCTCAAGTTGTGCTGGAAGAAGTAAACTGGGGCAGGGGTGTACAAAATACATTCAGAATATTAGCAGACAACCTGAAGATATCAATTGAAAAACAGTAACAACAGAACGAATTCTACAATGGAATTCTTGATAGTTCGAAAATAATCTATCGGAAAGTGGAACTAGGGTAGGTGTGAACAAATTACGAAATGGGATATTCAAAACGTTTCGCGATAAACTCAAGCTGTTGGATGGAAAGACAGGGGTGTACAAATTTTGCAATGGAATATTCATGTGATTTTGAGATAACCTGAAGTTATCAGAAGGAAAATGAGAATTTTGCAGCTTTGTTCCTCGGAATTAACTTTGTACTCATTTTTTGTGTAGGCTGAGTAAACCTCACAGTTCATGCACCTCTCCAGAATGGAAATCCCGTTTCTGAATATTCCAGCTCCCTGTCCGTAGAATTTTAATAGCTGTTTTTAATAAATTTGTTCTGTAATTTCATAAATTTCCTGTGGTGTCTTTTTCATCCGAATTCCATTTACGTATTTTTCTGAGATTTATCCTCTCCTGTCTTTTGATGTGCTTTATTCGTGACCTGCCACCAGTTATGAGGGTTTCGGAGGGATTATGCGCCGCTAAGTGACCCACCGAGGGAGCTTCCTATGAGCAATGATTGTATTAACACTGGCCAGTATCCATGAATTTCCCTCACGTCACTTTCTAGTAGTCTTCATTGCCGCTCAGCTGTTCGTTCCTCTGTTATTCACTATTTGTTTGACGAGGCTTCATCTCGGTCGCCCACGTGATGCCCGTCATTCAACGAAACCTTCCGGAACTGTGTGTATACATTACCAAGGCAAATGCAGCTTGCACATGACGTTTATGTAAGATCGCCTCCGGTTTGCAATCTCACGACGGTGGAATTAGAGGGACATAAGACCAGTCACATTTATATAAGCCTATTTTTATTTATTTATTTATATTGGTACTGCGGCTACGGTCACACAAATTACTCGCCTCTTTCTTAGAGCTTACACCTTTTTCTTTACATCATAACCAAATGTACGCTGCTTTTCAGCCGTTCTTCCACCGAGATGTTCTGCGGTTTATCAGGTTCTTTCTCTGGATCATTCCTCAACCACGCAATTTTCTTCCTTAAGATGGTCCTCTGGTTTTATATCATTTACTCTCAAGTTTTTGTGCACCTCCTTCAGCCTGCGTGAACGAGATTTCCATTTTTTCCCCCTTGAAAGTGAGCGATTTCTGCACCAATCTCTTCGAGTTCATCCTCTTCAGATGACCATAAAGGGTTAACCTTCGTTTCCTCATAACGGTGGTGGCATACAGTTCCTTGTTTGACCTCGGAAGGAAGACAAAACGCTCGGATATTATTAGTATTATTGACTCGTTATACGTTTTCATACAGCGCGTTGGAACTTGTTCATTGGCTTGATGACTTTCGCCTTCCTATTCTTCCTAAATCTCTTCGTGAACTCACTGTGTTGCCTCTTCCGTTCTTCTGACCACTTTGTACCAGTCCTGCTGCTAGTTTTCACCATAAATCTGTGTTTATTTACGGAGGTCCTGAAGACTTCGCGATTTTTCATGATGTCTTCCCTGATGTTCAATTCATTCAGGTCCCCTCTTGTTTCCTCCCGCCCATTTTATCCTCCTGTTTTGGGAATTTATTATATTGAACAAGTTTTTTTTTTTTGTGAGTCTTATTATCCATCCTAAAAATATGTCCAAACAATTTCGAACGTATCCTCCCCGTACAGTATTGATGAAACTATCTGCAGAACTATAGAGGTCTGCAGTTCGCCTTTTGATCCAAATTCCATTTTCTTGTGTGGGAACAAAAAAAAAATCTACGAATTTTACGCTCTTTTTTCTCAGCATCTGAAATTTTAGAATGACCTCCTGAAGTTAATGTTTCTGATGCATATAGATCTTCCGGTAGAATAACAGTTTTGTAATGCCGCGCTGAGTGGCTCAGACGGTTAAGGCACTGGCCTTCTAAACCCAACTTGGCAGGTTCGATCCTGGCTCAGTCAGGTGGTATTTGAAGGTGCTTAAATACGACAGCCTCGTGTCGGTAGATTTACTGGCACGTAAAAGAACTCCTGTGGGACTAAATTCCGGCACCTCGGCGTCTCCGAAGACCGTAAAAGTAGTTAGTGGGACGTACAGCAAATATTATTATTATTATTATTATTATTATTATTATTATTATTATTATTATTATTATTATTATTATTATTATTATTATTATTATTAGTTTTGTAATGTTTCAATTTAGCATACATAACTCGTTTATTGTAGTGATCCCATGTCAGTCTAAATGCGCTCTGAAGTTTTGAGGCCCTTTCTGTATTTGCCAAACAGTCCAATCCCGAAGGAAGAAATATTTCTCCAAAGTATTTAAGAAAGATACCTGTGAAATTGTCCAACATGACGTTTCAATTTTATCTTCCTATTATCATTATTATTATTATTATTATTATTATTATTATTATTGTACCGGGTGGTACACCTCCACACCGCTAATTCAAACTTTGCGCCAGTTGAAACTCCTCTACTGGAGGAAGTCTGAACTTTATCTACTGTGTTAATTTTCAAGTTTCTCAGAAGATGTCACTACTTGTAAAATTTTGAAATTCTGAACTGTGTCAGTTTCGATTCATTTTTGTTTTCTCTGTAGCAAGAAGTGTGAACATTCTCTTCTAGATGGCACTACTTAAGAACTACTATTGTGCACCCTAGTGCGAAGTGAAGGAACTTTTTTTGAAGAAATTTAGTATGTATAAGTTTGCTCTTTGTTAAATTTCCTTCAGTCATTGTTTGTGTTGGCAATGTTAATCCTTTCGTTCCGCCAGGTTTGAATTTAGCCAATCCCGAATTTCTTTAATTAATTTATGACCAATCAGGTGTATCTTCTTCAACTTGGATATGTTGCTTAACCCTAGCCAATAAAGTGAGGGGGGGGGTGTGGCTTCTCATTCATGAAACGTCTCGAACTTTCCACGAGGGTTTATAAACTGCTGATTTTAGGGTCTCTGCGCCACTTCAGTAACATCTATCAGTGTGTAAAGTACGTAGCAGGGGGCGGGAAGCTCCTCTTTCTTCGGGCAGCAGTTCAGCCACCAGGTAATGGCCGTTTAATAACTTCTTTTCTTGCTAGCTCAGCAGTTTAACTCTCGGGGCAGGTCCGAAGCCGTTCTACCATGTAACTTTTCCCCTAAAATGTAAAGACACCTAGTATCAACTCTATCTTTTAAACTACATATTGGGATAGAGAGTGCTTAACCCTCTCGAGCTCCCACTCATATTGCGTTGAGGTGAACTTATTTGCTCAACCGTTTCTTCCTTAATGTAATGTAAATTGTCTCCTTCTATAAGTCACCTCTCTAGTATGGGATTAGCCCTTGTAGTAACGGCCTAGTGCCAAGTAGGTTTTATATAAAGTGTATTAGGAGTGCAAGAACGCCTCCTCTCAAGTTGGTATTTTAGAGGCCATATAATTGACCTGTTTCTTTACTTAATAGGCCTCAGTAGGTTGGGTATTTTTACTCCTGTTTTCATGTCCTTCGAGGACAACTTGAAAGTGGAGTTTGGTGTGGCCTTTGACAGGCTTAAATTTTGAGAGCGAGTTGCTCTTTCTTGAAAATTTTGTTTTCTGCGCGCCTCGAGGAGGCTTTACTGTGTAATTGGGAGCAAGTGCTCCTGGGAATGATAGGGGTCTTCTGCCCCTTTGTTGAATTATATATATAGTAAGGTTGGGCTTATAGCTCAAGAATTGTGCGTTTGGCTCTCGGAGCCCAAATCCTGTAATCACTGTATAGTACATTTTCGAATTGTGTTTCGGCTACTGAGTACCTGTTCTACTTGTTATTTCTTAATCTTGAAAAGAAAATATAACCTTGTTAAATTTTATCTTAACTTTAATTTCGTATTTTGAGACCTGTTCATCCCCGCACCTTCTTTCACCTCTGCTAATCCACCAAACCACGGTAACAATTATTATTATTATTATTATTATTATTATTATTATTATTATTATTATTGTTATTATTATTAATAATAATGGCTCCGCGGTGTAGGGATAGCGTACCTGCTTCTTAGTCGGAGGAGCCGGGTTCGATTTCCGGTCAGGTCAGGAATTTTACCTGAATAAGAGTGTAACGTTCCAGACGTCACAGTGTAATTATGTTAATGTCATAATATTTATTTTGGTATGTAATTGTATTATAATTCATGTTTGATCATTTGCTCACTATCATTTCATTACTTTGTAACTACGACTTGTAAGCGAGGGCTGAATATCCTAATATTAACTTAGATTCTTGCGACATTCGTTTAAATTTAACTTGCAGTAGATTTTCCTCTATCTTGCCACATCACCGAGGAAGAAGGAAGGACAAATTTAGACATCAAATTCTGGGAAAAGCGAGCACGTGTTCAAGCGTTGTAACCACAGCTACTGTATTTCGACCAGAATAATTCAAACTGATCACCGCCTATATTTTCAAAGGAGCGTCATGTTGCCATGGATACTGAGTGAAAGGGCTAATAGAAGATCAGTTGATATCATGGTTGGGACCCATCAACTTTAATATCTGGAGTGGGGAGAGACGTGTCAACTGATTGGACCACGTGTAGCGACCTGTAATTAGAGCCAGAAAAGGTTATAAAAGGGCGTGTTGGAGCTCTTGGCATCATTCTTCTATCTTGTATTTCGCTTTAGGTCTGATAACTTGTCTTATGGTTGTTGTACCATAGTGGACTAGTGTGACAGTTTATCACTTCTACATTCATTACTTCGTGACCACGACGTGGTACTTAGGAATTTCTGAATGATGGGTGTATAGCCACTGTCATCAGGAAGTACGAACAGCTCTGTATTAGACCAGTTTATACCAGTCTAAGACAATAGGTAGCATTAAACTAGATAGAAATGAAACTTCAGTGCACATTTTCAGTAAATTTGGAAGGATTGTTAATTGAGTATCCTCTCCACATAACCCAAGGAGGTTTTTCTAACTATGATTTAGGGCTCATCTCCAATATATGGCATAGAGCATAACAGGGAGTGATAGTTTCAAAGCCATCATCCAATTAGTGGTTGATGCAATTTGCAAGGCAGGAATGGTACTTAGCTGCAGATGAAGATATCTCAAAGACGACCGGTGATGTTCCAGCTACAAGGATGGAAGCTTTCCAAGGACCAGCAGAACAAGACTACATGGTGAGCAAGCGAGTTAAAAATATTGCAAGTTTTCGCGAAGTAGAGTCATTCAATTTTTTGTTAAATTCATTTCCTATTTTAAATTCAGTTCTCGTCAAACCGTTGTCATTTATATTCAGTATAATAAATAGTATTTTCCTAGTTCACTTTAATCAGTCTGCCTTAATTAGCCTTTTGATTTCTAATTCTCCTGCTTAATGATTAGTGCACTATCACCCCATCCCTGTGATGAGAGTCCGTCCAAGCTTTATTATAAATTTTTGTTTTTAAGTCATCAACTTAAAGATTGGCGCCCTTAGCTTGCATAGTTGCATTTCTCGTTCAATTATTGTTCTCCAAGTGGGGAAGTCACAAGAGGGCTGGTTCGAGGTCCACTCAGCCTACTTGATTACAGTTGAGGAGCTCTCTGACGGTGAGATGGAGACCCCGGTCTAGAAAGCCAAGAATAACGACCTTGAGGATTCGTCGAGCTGACCACACTACACCTCGTAATCTGCAGGCCTTCGGGATGAGCAGCGGGCGCTTGGTAGGTCAAGGCCCTTCAAGGGCTGTGGTGCCATGCGGGGTTTATTATTATTATTATTATTATTATTATTATTCCTTTTATACCCCCCCCCAGGAAATTTCATCACCGTACGGAAACACGACATTTTAAAGTAAATGCTTGCAGGTATTGATATCCACCTTTCGCCTCCAGGAATTTAACAACCGAGCTCGATAGCTGCAGTCGCTTAAATGCGGCCAGTATCCAGTATTCGGGAGATCGTGGGTTCGAACCCCACTGTCGGTTTCCCATTTTCACACCAGGCAAATGCTGGGGCTGTACCTTAATTAAGGCCACGACCGCTTCCTTCCCACTCCTAGCCATCTCCTGTCCCATCGTCGCCATAAGACCTATCTGTGTCGGTGCGACGTACAGCAAATAACAGGAATTTAACATCCAGATTTCAATCAGAATCAAGCAACAGTCCACACAAATGTGTGTAGCCATCTGATTGCTGTGTAGAGACTTACTTTACTGGTAGAAAACAGTATGCCCGCCTCTGTGGTGTAGTGGTTCGTATGATTAGCTGCCACCCCGAGGGCCCGGGTTCGATTCCCGGCTCTGCCACGAAATTTGACAAGTAGTACGACAACTGGAACGGGGTCCACTCGCCTCGGGAGGTCAACTGACTAGAGGGGTTTCGATCCCCTCCCTCAGCCATCCTCGAAGTGGATTTCCGTGGTTTCCCACTTCTCCTCTAGCTAAATGCCCGGATGGTACTCAAGGCCACGGCCCCTTCCTTTCCCCTTCCTTGTCTATCCCTTCCAATGATCCCAACCCCAACAAGGCCCCTGGTTAGCATAGCAGGTGAGGCAGCCTGGGCGAGGCACTGGTTCTCCTACCCCGTTGTATCCCCAACCCAAATCTCATGCTCCAGGACACTGTCCTTGAAGTGGTAGAGGTGGGATCCCTCGCTGATTTCGAGGGAAAAACCAACCCTGGAGGGCAAACGGATTAAGAACGGAAGCAGCATAAGTGAAAGCTTAAACGCAAACTCGGCTTGCGCTATGTGTTACTTCTGTATGTTTTACCCTGTAAGAAAATAACTACTACCACCACATTTACTTACCTACTAGAATAATCACTATCAATTACATCCCAATCAATGCCCTAATTAGTTAGTGTACACACGAACCAGTATAGAAACCTCATCCCCATATTTAAATAAAACGGAAAACTCCAGACAAAGACACAAAATGATTTTGTAGCGTAATCCTAAGTGGTCAATTCGCAAATTAAGAAAGTTAACGGGACTGCTGACCACGATGTTTCAAGCTCCTTACACCGAACAACAAGATGCTAATATTATGCTAAATGTTCCGCTTGAATGAGACACAGTTCTTAGAAGTATGGGATTATGTACGTAAGCTGTGTTCAAGGTTATGTTTAAAGGATGAAAATAACTTTTAGGAGGACGTAAATGCGAATGGAATGTCGCATCTCCGTTCGATAACGAGGAACCTACGATCCGTATGAATTATCTTGCGGTCCTCAATTCATCCCGAGCATTCGACTGTATTAAGATGAGAAACCCCTTGTGATTGGTATTCAATCAATCAATCAATCAATCAATCAATCAATCAATCAATCAATCAATCAATCAATCAATCAATCACTACTGATCTGCATTTAGGGCAGTCGCCCAGGTGGCAGATTCCCTATCTGTTGTTTTCCTATACTTTTCTTAAATGATCGCAAATAAATTTGAAATTTATTGAACATCTCCCTTGGTAAGTTATTCCAATCCCTAACTTCCCTACCTATAAACGAATATTTGCCCCAATTTGTCCTCTTGTATTTCAGCTTTATCTTCATATTGTAATCTTTCCTACTTTTAAACACATCACTCAAAAATATTCGTCTGCTGATGTCATTCCACGCCATCTCTCCACTGACAGCTCGGAACATACCACTTGGTCGAGCAGCTCGTCTCCTTTCTCCCAGTTCTTCCCAGCCCAAAGTTTGCAACATTTTTGTAACGCTACTCTTTTGTCGGAAATCACACAGAACAAATCGAGCTACTTTTCTTTGGATGTTTTCCAGTTCTTGAATCAAGTAATACTAGTGAGGGTCCCATACACTGGAACCATACTCTAGTTGGGGTCTTACCAGAGACTTATATGCCCTCTCATTTGCATCCCTACTACAGCCCCTAAATACCCTCATAACCATGTGCAGAGATCTGTACCTTTTATTAACAATCATATTTATCTCATCACCCCAGTGACGATCTTTCCTTATAATAACACCTAGGTACTTATAATGATCCCCAAAAGGAACTTTCACCACATCAATGCAGTAATTAAAAGTGAGAGGACTTTTCCTATTTGTGAAACTCATAACCTGACTTTTTTTTTGCTAGTTGTTTTACGTCGCACCGACACATAGGTCTTACGGCGACGATGGGACAGGAAAGGGCTAGGAGTGGGAAGGAAGCGGCCGTGGCCTTAATTAAGGTACAGCCCCAGCATTTGCCTGGTGTGAAAATGGGAAACCACGGAAAACCATTTTCAGGGCTGCCGACAGTGGGGTTCGAACCTACTATCTCCCGAATACTGGATACTGGCCGCACTTAAGCGACTGCAGCTATCGAGCTCGGTAAACCTGACTTTTAACCCCGTATATCATCATACCATTGCCTACTGTTGTAACGTTCCAGACGTTACAGTGTAATTATATTAATTTTATTATGTGTAATTAATTTAGAAATTTAACGTCATAATATTTATTTTGGTATGTAATTGTATTATAATTCATGTTTAATCATTTGCTCACTATCATTTCATTACTTTGTAACTACGACTTGTAAACTAGGGCTGAATATTCTAATATTCACTTAGATTCTTGCGACATTTGTTTAAAATTAACTTGCAGTAGATTTCCGCTATCTTGCCACATCACCGAGGAGGGAGAAAGGACAAATTTAGACATCAAGTTCTGGGAAAAGCGAGCACGTGTTCACGCGTCCCAACGTAAGCTACCGTATTTCGACCAGAATTATTCAAACGAATCAACGCCTATATTTTGAAAGGAGCGTCATGTTGCCATGGATAATGAGTGAATGGACCAATAGAAGAACAGTTAATATCAGAGTTAAGACCCGTCAACTCTAATATCTGGAGTGGGGAGAGACATGTCATCTGATTGGACCACGTGTTGCGACCTGTAATTAGCACCAGTAAAGGTTATAAAAGGGCATGCTGGAGCTCTTGGCCTCATCTTATATCTAGGATCTCTACTACTGGACTCTGCTGCATTCTTCGGTATTATTATTCGTTTGATTCTGCGTTAGCATTCTACTTCATTACCACAACGTGGTACTTAGAAATTCTGAATGAGGGATGTAGAGCCACTCTCATCAGTAATTACGTACAGCACGGCTACAAGACCGGTTCGAACCAGTCTAAGTCAAGAGGTAGTATTAATCTAGATAGAAATGAAACTTCAGAGAATATTTTCAGTAAAGTTGGAAGGATTCTTAATTGAGTATCCTCTCCAAATAACCCAAGGTGGTTCTGCTAACTATGACTTAGGGCTTATCTCCAATATGGGATAGAGCATAATAGGGAGTGATAGTTTTGAAGTCATCTTCCAATTAGTGGTGGGTGCAATTTGCAAGGCAGGAATGGTACTTCGCTGCAGATGAAGAGATATCAAAGACGACCGATGATGTTCCAGCTACAAGGAGGGAAGCCTTCCAAGGACCAGCAGAACAAGACTAAATGGTGAGCAAGCGAGTTAAAGATATTGCAAGTTTTCGCGAAGTAGAGTCATTCAATTTTTTATTAAATTCATTTTCTATTTTAAATTCAGTTCTCGTTAAACCGTCGTCATTTATATTAAATATAATAAATAGTATTTTTCTAGTTTACTTTAATCAATTTGCCTTAATTAGCCTTTTAATTTCTAATTCTCCTGCTTAATGATTAGTGCACTATCACCTCACCCCTGTGATAAGAGTCTGTCCAAGCTTGATTATAAATTTTATCTTTAAGTCCTCAACTTAAAGATTGGCGCCCTTTGCTTGCTTGGTTGCATTTCTCATTTGATGATTGTTCTCCGAGAGGGGAAGTCACATAAATGCCGCTCCAACGTGTGGCGAGAAAATCATTAAGTACGGAGCAGTTAATGACAGTAACGATATCAGAATTCGTATTATGGGCAAAATTTGGATATCCATGTTTCATTAAGAGTGTTTGATTGTGGGAAGGGTCATGGCTGATCAGACGAAAGAGGAGAGGATGTTGCGCAGTGGACGGGCGATAAAAGGCAATAACGTATTGAGTTCAGAGGAAGAGTTGTGTAGTCTTGTAGAGGAAATTGAAGATAGAAGTGTAAGTAGTATGGAGAGTGAAGGCAAGCAGAAAGAAGTCAGTATGGAGTCAGATGATAGTAGGATGGGGGGCGAAGCGGAAGTGAACACTAACAATGAAAGTAATAATAATGATCAGTTAATGGGAATGATGCAATTAATGTTAAGTAAGATAGAGGACAGTAAAAATGAGCTTAAAGGTGAATTAGAACAAACTAACACTAAAATTGAGAATATTAAATATGAACTTAAAGAACAGTTAGAGCAAACTAAAGCTGAATTAAGCAGGGAGATGAGGGAAAATAAGGAGGAAGCGAATCGGAGAATGGACGAACACAGTAGGCAGTTACGCGATCTGGTGGTAAAAAATGAACATTTTAATAAGCGATTAGAGGACCAGAAAAGTGAATATGAACGGCAAGGGAAAGAGGTAGAAGAAAAGTTTGCGGAACAGAGAAGTGAATTCTTGGAATTAATGGGGAAGGAAAACAACTCTACTAGGGAGGAAGTAATGAGGCAGGTCACTAGTATTGATAAGAGAGTTGAGACTCAAAGAGGGGAAATACGGATATTTAAAGACCACGTCCAACAAGAGATTGACACGGTAAAGCTTAGAATAGAAGATGAGACCCGGGCAAGTGAAGAAAGGTTTGCGATAGCTGAAGAGAATAAGATTGAAATTCGGACATTGAAAGAGAAGCAGGTTAATTTGGAGAGAGAAATTGATAGGAGAGACAGAGATGTAGAATGCCGGATGGAGAAAGCAGAAAATAAGTTAAAACAGGTGGCAAAGGATAAACAGGTTTTCACGGGAAGGCAATGTCTAGGAACTAGCTACATTAGGGAAATTGAACTACCTAAATTTAATGGGAAACAAACGAACCCGCTAGATTTTCTTAAGATAATAGAAAAACGGTTTGAAAAGCGTCTAGAGGAAGGGTCTATGGACTGGGAAGACGTTATGGAAAATATTGACCATGCTTTTGTAGGAGAAACTCGGTCTTGGTTCATGGTATATAGGCAGACGATGACGAACCTGAAAGAATTCAGAAATAAGTTTAGAGAGAAATTCTGGAATGAAGCGATACAAGCTCGGGAGAGAGAAAGGGTGGTATTTGGGAGGTACAAACAGCATGAAGGAGTCACTATGACCGAGTACTTCCTGGCACATGTCATGATTTGTCAGAACTTAGATGGTATAACCGAGGGGTCTGATGTAGTAAGACTACTTTTAAGACATTTTCCGGACAGGGTGAGAGAAGCGGCCTGTATGCAAAAAGTTGGTACTATTCAGGAGATGGAGAACCTACTAGGCAGTTTTGATGCGTTAGGTAACCTTAGGAGTAGAACGGAGAATATTCAGAACTTTAGTCATCACAACGGAATGAGACATAACGGTAGAACACAGAATCACGAAGCTCGCAATCAGTTCAGACCTCAGCAGAACAGCAGGAGCGGAGCACAGGAATATAGGACAGGAAATTCCCAACGGAGGCCAGAGCAATGTACTAATGAGTCCAACGTCAATACACAAAGGGAACCTTTAAACTAACTAGAGGCTGTAATGTTAGGTCAGAATTCCAGCCTAGTGCGAAGGTAGCGATGTGTCTTGCCATGAAAGTGTTACCATATGACCTCGATGTAAGAGACGATTTGTTGTATGAACCCGAGCAGAATAATGGAGATTCAAGTAATAAAGTAGTCAATCCCGTTGTTAAATTGAAAGTCTGGGGGGCGTGGGTTAAAGTTTTGATTGATTCTGGTAGCCAAATATCATGTATTAGTTCTCAGTGGTATGAGTCATTAGTGAAACAGGGTATTCAGTTGGAGGAAATGCCTGTTAAGTCTACTTTTATCATTACGGCTGTTGGTAAGAAGTCTATGCAAATTTGTAAACAAGTAGCTGTCCCGATCTGCATTAATAATTTTAATAATTTTATTAGCGTTCAGATATGTTTGGTAATTCCGCATTTAATATTTGATCTTATCTTGGGATCTGACTGGTTAACGTTAAAATTGGCTCAGTTAAATTACAATGATCTAGTGCTAAATTTGAGGTGGAATAATGAGGATATCAAAGTCAAGTTTGAGGAGGAAATTCAGAGGAAAACGGAAGTTAGTACAGTGTGGAGAATGAGAGAGGTTTCTAAAGTAAATGAAGAGGCTAGTGAGGGCCTGAAGTTATGTCAGTTGTGGATTCATGAGGATAAAATATGTGGCTTGAAAGAAGCCGTAAGTAGAAATGAGTTGAATGAAGTCCAGAAGGACAAGTTATTTGAAGTGTTATGTGAACACGTGGAGATTTTCTCCGAGAAACCTGGTGTTACCCATCTGTATGAACATTCTTTTTCTGTGCTGGATAAGACTCCATTCAGCGGACCGCGGTATCCGATACCACACAAATATGCAAAAGCCGTAGAGGATCAAATTCAAGCTATGTTAGCAGACGATGTGATTGAATTATCAAACAGTCAATACGTTAATCCCTTAATTGTAGTGCCTAAGTCTGATGGATCAATACGTTTGTGTATTGAATGCGAGAGCGTAGTGAAAGTGTTAGGTTTGCCTGAGGAACCACCTCGTAATGCTGAATTTTAAGTACGACTGGCACGGGAGATAAACGTAAAAGGCAACAGAAACGTAAGGTACTTGATAACTTTGAAGTAGGTGATATGGTTTTGGTGAGAGTTCCCATGTTGTCAAATAGTGAGGATAAGGTGACTAAGAAATTTTTTCTGTTATATCTAGGCCCTTATAAAGTACATCGTAAACTAGGACCCTGTGCTTACAAGTTAGCGGATGGCGAGAGCGTAATGAATGGCTCATATAACATTAGTAGTTTAAGGAGATACCTGTCGTGTGAGGTGGCTGAACCGGATTGTGAGATATAGGTCAGTAACTCGGGGAAGTTGCTACTTGTTATGTCAGACTTCGAGCGGTATGTGTTTACGTCTCAATTGTGATGGTATTTCCTAGTTGTGTTTGTAAACAAGGGAGGTGTTTGTGTAGCGGTAGAATTACGCTCGTTCATTGACGATAGATCATCTGTTTTCCGTATGTGAGGCCATGAAATTTTATATATTTGTTTTCTGAGATGTTACAGAAGGCTAATTAAAGCTGACGACGGCAAATAAATAATTTTCCCGTATGTGCATTTCTAACTTGCAATACTTTTACCGTGAGCTTAAATCACGTGTGTATTCGAGTGAAGTGTACTACATCCTGCTTCAAGATAAGGTTGAAACATTCGAAAGAGTGATAAAAGTGTAAATTGTTTGTATCATTTGTTTTCCATGTTTCTAATGTATAAGATTGGAAGAGAATGTGTTATTGCTATCTAGCAAAGAATGTCGGAGAGATGGGGAGCAAAAGGACAGATAGACACTCGGCAGAGTCTGTAATCTGAATTGTATATATATTATGTTATATTTTCTAGGATAATCTTGTTTTTTTTTTTTTTTTTTACAAAAGTGAAAAGTTGCTCATGTTGGGCATAATTTTGTATCTATACCTCAAGATGAACTGAAATAACAGACAGTCGCAATGGTAAGCAGTCTAAGAGAGATATGATGGAAAGAGTGAGATATAATTAATTGTATGAAAATAATGTCGCTCGTTATGGGCAGGTAATTGAGGTATTTCAAGTTAATGTGGGAGTAAGTGTGTGAGTTCTCAACTCATATGATATTTGTTAAGAACTCATGGGGGCGTATGTAACGTTCCAGACGTTACAGTGTAATTATATTAATTTTATTATGTGTAATTAATTTAGAAATTTAACGTCATAATATTTATTTTGGTATGTAATTGTATTATAATTCATGTTTAATCATTTGCTCACTATCATTTCATTACTTTGTAACTACGACTTGTAAACGAGGGCTGAATATTCTAATATTCACTTAGATTCTTGCGACATTTGTTTAAAATGAACTTGCAGTAGATTTCCGCTATCTTGCCACATCACCGAGGAGGGAGAAAGGACAAATTTAGACATCAAGTTCTGGGAAAAGCGAGCACGTGTTCACGCGTCCCAACGTAAGCTACCGTATTTCGACCAGAATTATTCAAACGAATCAACGCCTATATTTTGAAAGGAGCGTCATGTTGCCATGGATAATGAGTGAATGGACCAATAGAAGAACAGTTAATATCAGAGTTAAGACCCGTCAACTCTAATATCTGGAGTGGGGAGAGACATGTCATCTGATTGGACCACGTGTTGCGACCTGTAATTAGCACCAGTAAAGGTTATAAAAGGGCATGCTGGAGCTCTTGGCCTCATCTTATATCTAGGATCTCTACTACTGGACTCTGCTGCATTCTTCGGTATTATTATTCGTTTGATTCTGCGTTAGCATTCTACTTCATTACCACAACGTGGTACTTAGAAATTCTGAATGAGGGATGTAGAGCCACACTCATCAGTAATTACGTACAGCACGGCTACAAGACCGGTTCGAACCAGTCTAAGTCAAGAGGTAGTATTAATCTAGATAGAAATGAAACTTCAGAGAATATTTTCAGTAAAGTTGGAAGGATTCTTAATTGAGTATCCTCTCCAAATAACCCAAGGTGGTTCTGCTAACTATGACTTAGGGCTTATCTCCAATATGGGATAGAGCATAATAGGGAGTGTTAGTTTTGAAGTCATCTTCCAATTAGTGGTGGGTGCAATTTGCAAGGCAGGAATGGTACTTCGCTGCAGATGAAGAGATATCAAAGACGACCGATGATGTTCCAGCTACAAGGAGGGAAGCCTTCCAAGGACCAGCAGAACAAGACTAAATGGTGAGCAAGCGAGTTAAAGATATTGCAAGTTTTCGCGAAGTAGAGTCATTCAATTTTTTATTAAATTCATTTTCTATTTTAAATTCAGTTCTCGTTAAACCGTCGTCATTTATATTAAATATAATAAATAGTATTTTTCTAGTTTACTTTAATCAATTTGCCTTAATTAGCCTTTTAATTTCTAATTCTCCTGCTTAATGATTAGTGCACTATCACCTCACCCCTGTGATAAGAGTCTGTCCAAGCTTGATTATAAATTTTATCTTTAAGTCCTCAACTTAAAGATTGGCGCCCTTTGCTTGCTTGGTTGCATTTCTCATTTGATGATTGTTCTCCGAGAGGGGAAGTCACACTGTCATTCACAGACTCTGTAAAACGAAATACCGTAAACTGCGAGAGATGTATACAATTAAGGACTAAGAGACAAGCAGCAGACCAGAGCAGCCGACAGTAATTATACGCATGCAACATCGAGACCGTAAAGAACCAGCAATTTGGAAAGTATATTCGTTAAAATATTCGCCTCCACTACCCTACAACAACGTGTTCCTTCATCTAAATCCTTCCTTCTTTCTAAATTTATCCTTCTAACCAGGCTGGCTTATTACAATATCTTGCACTTATTGCCGGACTATTTATGAATACTTCATATCTAGAAGCTTGGAAAGAAACGCAGACATTGTGTTATTAAAATACGCAGTTCTAAGTCCTTTTAAAAGTACGAAAGATAAAGTTGGAATTCAAGAGGACAAATTCGGGCAAATTTTAATTTATAGGAGGAATACGAGATTGGAATCATTTATCACGGGAAATGTCCCAAATTTCAAACTACTTTGAATATATTTAAGAAAAGTCTACGTACAAAACTGATATGGAATCTGTCATCTGGTCAACACAATTAAATGCGTATAATTCATTGATTGATTGATTTGATCGAAGATTGAAGTGATATCAGTTGGAGAGCAATCCAAGAGGGCTGAATATCAGAAATGGAGTGCAGAATTGAAATTTCAAATTCTTATAATCTGTATCTGCCTGCTGTCATTTCTTGATGGATACAGTACTTTTGCAACCACCTCTTGGCACAGGCCAGAGTAAAGTGTAGCTTCCACCTAAGTGGCACTCAACATCCATGGCTGTGACAATATAGAAGTTGCTGGGGTATTGGTAGTGCTGAGTAATGACGTTCAGAGCATGACTAGTGCATCTGAGTGTTATGAAAGGTGCTGTCATAGGGTCAATAGTACTTTCTGACCCAGTGAGGAAAGCAATGGCAAACTACCTCACTCCTCATCTTGCCTAGTACGCCTCATTTTGGCGCTACCATTGGTTTTTGGGGTTTCCTTATAACCGCATAACATTTGGTGGTGCTATTTGAGGATCCAACCAGCCTCTGGGCTGATGACCTAACAGACAGACGTGATCTGTATATTTTGCATTTCGGGGATAGTGGGTTCGAACCTCAATGTTGGTAGCTCTGAAGGTGGTTTACCGTGGTTTCCCATTTACACACCAAGTAAATGCTGGGGCTGTACCGTAAGTCTATGGCCGCTTTCTTACCACTACTAGCCCTTTCCTATCCCATCGCACGTTAAAACAAATTGTTAACATAAAAACATGATTTGTATCTTCCAATGATGGTACTATAGTAAATAGGCCTACCTAACTTTCTTTTTCAATTGGCTTTACATCACACTGACACAGATAGGTCTTTCTGCGACGATAGGACAGGAAAGGGCTAGGAGTGGGAAGGAAGAAACCGTGGCCTTAACACTTTCACTATCATTGAGGAGTATGATTGTTTATCCACGCCACCTTCTGTCGCCCATAGAGGAGTAAAGTCGTTTAGCATTCGTTCAGTGTAGTGCTTGTGTTTTCGAAGACTAGAAGAGTTCTACCTAGAAGTTTGTTTTTCTTGTAGTAGATGAGTTGAAAGTCCTCCTTTCTTAACACTGTAAACCCTGCCTTTGTGTTCTTTTACCCATTATTTGAAAACCAACTTCGGCGCTTCTCAACTTGAGTGAAATAGTAAGTGACGGCGTTTGTGTAGTAGCTTCAAACACCAGTAAATTTTGTAGTAATGTTTGATATTTTGCACAATAATTATTCAGGTGATTATCTGATAGCTTCAGATAGTGAAAGTGAGTGTAATTATGTACACAGTGAAGGGTGAATAATAATCCGGACAGGATCAATGACTCCATTTCTCCTTTCTATCATCCAATGTCTCCAATATTTGACGCGCGTGCAGATGTAAATAAAAACAATGAGGAAAATGATGTTGCGTCTGTTGTAAATGGTTTCTTTGATACGCACTAGTGTAGAACTAACGTAGCCGTCAAGTATGTGGCTTTTAAAAATGGCTGAGACCGAGCAGCGGCAATGTGCTCAGCAGTGGCCTTTTTAATTCTTGTATATAAAACTGCGATTGTAGGTTCTATTTTTATCTTTGAACGATTTATGCTAAGCTCTGGTCTTGGTCCGCCCATTTCTTTAGCTAATAATCTGTTTTCGTAATTAAGAGATTTTGTTTGTAAGTAGCTCAATTGATTCATTTTTAAAACACTTATGCTCGAACAGGAATATACTCAGATATCACCCTAATCTTCACACACTTTTCAGACTTACAATGAACATCGACACCGATGGACACGATTAATCTAACAGAGACAGGTTTGCTACAAACACTACTTTTGCGCGCGTTAATAATACATGTGCCGACAAGAAAGTGTAGCTGGGTGCTATCTAGTAGGCTGTAGGAGAAGTAAGTTCAAAATACGAACTAGCGCTGAAGTGTCACGTCGTAGAAATACTGTGACCGGGTCAATGGAATTCGCCATAACCCCCTTCACCCCTCACAGCTCACAGAATGAGGGGATGATGTTCAGGTATAAGAAAGAGTCGGTCCCATCCAGGATTAGACCTTTACTATGTTGCCTAGTTTAGTCCAGGGCTGCTAGAGCAAGAACAACCATGGTGAATCATAGCCTCTTGAACTCACTGAAACTGGTCGTGACAGTAATCGTGCATAATGTTGTTCTGATTTTTATAATAGTTTTAATCGGTGGAGGGGCACGTGACCATGTGACCTAAAGGCAGAACCGCGCCTGGTGCTCAGGCAGCTGGAAGTGAAAGTGTGAAAATGGAAAACTACTGAAAATCATCTTGACGGTTGCCGAGAGTGGAGATCGAATTCTTTAATCTCCAGAATTGAAACCTAACTAACGCGTAGCAAAGTTAATGCCCGATAAATGTACAATTGCGACACATGCTTAGGATTGAAGTAGGAAACCATGGGAAGTTGTTTCAAGAAGGATCGATAGTGACACTGGAATCGACGTGTATCCAAGACCACACCTGTACATCACATTGTCTAACGTTTTAGTCTAATTATGTTAAGGCTAGAAAGGTGAATGCTAGTGCAATCATCAGCCTTTATATCGCTGTATTTGATACACGGGAGCAAACGCTAGGTAGATTCAGGATATGAAATGAAAATCCACAGTCTGTTGACAGGGTCAGGAATGGAATGAATGAAGCTCTCATCTAGCAGCGAGGATAGAAATTGTGCCGCTTCCGAAGCTTATCGTACTCCTCCAGGGCAAATGATCAATGACTGACAGAAGAAATAAAATGATATTGGCGAGTGTTGCTGAAATGAAAAATGACAGGGAAAACCGCCTGAGCCACGGAGGTTCCTTGATTCAGGATATTTTATTCATAATCTAGAGGTAGCTGACATGAATGTACTAAGAATTATTGCTCGCTCAAACGAATGGGAAGGATGACAGAAAGATACACGCAGTGAAGATTTTTTTTTTATTACATTTGTTTTACGTCACACCGACACAGATAGGTCTTTTGGTGACGATGGGGGTGGCAAAGGCCTGGGAGTGCGAAGGAATCGGCCATGGTCTTAATTAGAGTACAGTCCCAGCATTTGCCTGGTGTGAATTGGAAAACCACGAAAACTCATCTTCAGGGCTGCTGCCAGTGGGATTCGAACCCACTATCTCCCGGATGCAAGCTCACCACCCGGTCAGTACTCACTACAGTAAGTTAGGAATGAAATCTGTGATGGAGCCGTGCACATGATGCGGTAGTAACAGATGAATAAGGGGGGTAAGTTAACTATGAGAATAATGGTCTCAATTAAATGGGACAAGTGCAGTAGAGGGAGACCTAACGAGGTTAGAATCTATTTTAAATGGTTTCACGGCAAGCGAAGTAGCATTTAAAAAAACCGAACAAAGTAGGCTACGTAGTTAACGGGAATATTCGTATCGTGATCAGAGCCACGAAACGTCCAGTTTTCTTCTTTATACAGTTTGCTTTACGTCGCACTGACAGAGAGGTCTTATGCCTTCTCGGAAAATGGGAATCCACCATCATAAGGACTACCGACAGTGGGATTCGAACTCACGATCTCCCAAATGCGAGCTGACACGTTCAGTTTTACATGGAATCACTTTCAGAAGTATGCCATTATTCATTTCAGAATTTTCACAACTATTAGCCGGGATTCGAACTGTAACAACCTTGTTGAGAAGTCAGTGATAATGCCACTCGACTACCAGGCCCCCGATATCTACAAGCGGCCACAGCTCGAGTTGCAAAATCAGAGGTTTTTTTTTTGTAGACACTTAGGTCATTTACATGGGTTTATATCCCGAATGCCTAAAGGCACAATATGGTTGGTGGTGACTTAAGTAGTAGTAGTAGTAGTTGTTGTAATAATAATTGCTCTACTACTACTAATTTAATTTCGTGTGGCTATTTCCAGCCGAGTGCAGCCCTTGTAAGGCCGACCCTCCGATGAGGGCGGGCGGCGCATGTGTAGCCCCTGGACCATTGGAATTCACCAACAAACGTTAAAATCCCCGACCAGGCCAGGAATTGAACCCGGGACCCTCTAAACCGAACTCCAGTACGCTGACCATTCAGCCAACGAGTCGAACACTTCTACTACTACTACTACTACTACTACTACTACTACGTTTTCATTCCTCCCCTGTAGGGGGAGGCGGGCCTCAGACAGTAACGCCGTCTCTCAGGCCGGGAGATTTGTTACGGTGAAGGAGATGCATGGAGAAGGTGAGGGGGGGGGGGGGGGGGTTTGGCAGCCATGCCCTGTATACTAGGAACTGTCCCGTCATTCGCCTTAGTACAGGAGATTGGAAAACTACGGAAAACCATTCTCAGGACAGCCGATGGTTGGGGCCAGCCGTGAGGTCTAGCCCTGATCCGTGTCCCGAATGCAGAGGTGTAGAGCCACGGTAGAGCCGTGGCCACCCCTCCTTTACTCGATTGGCCGGTCTGAGTGCAGAGCTGTTGGACCACGGACCAGCCGTGGCCACTTGGAACCGAGACCCTCTCTGCATCTACCGACTTAATAATTGTCGAACACACATCTCACATGGAGTGATCGGAATTTGAACCACGGAACCCAGCGGTGCAAAGCCGGCGCGCTTCCCTCTGAGCCACGAAGGCACCATAACAATGACCCGTATAAGTTGGTTATTTGAAATTTACAATTGGACTTAGTCCATATGTAGTATCTCGATACGAAGCACTTAATTGGGAAAAGTACGTAGAGATGGCGTGGAATGACATTTGTAGACAAAATTGAGGCAAATATGCGTTTATAGGAAGAGGATTGGTGGACTGGTATGATATTTACCAAGGGAGATGTTAAATGTCAGAATTTGAGAAAAACTAGCTGAAAACAGATGAGGAATCTGCCACCTTTAAATGTCAGAAACAATCCCTGCAAACATGGCGAAGCACTTATAAATACCCGGCATCACCGTGTTTGGCCTTGACGGCTGATGCCTTAAGGGATCGTCAGTATAAAGTATTATCGGCACACTTTATCTTGGAGCATTTACATCCTAGTGCTGAATCGGTCGACCTCGGCAATCTTCGAGATTCGTACTGGTAACCTTTGAAACACAAACTATGAATCGCTTAAGCATCGTTGTGCGACATCTGGCGTACACTTCACGTACTAGTACCGTTGTTTACACAGCAAAGCCAAACTATAGAATTAATGCTAGGAACAAAATTCGCATCGAGAAATGTTATATAATATTATATAATGTGGATGTGACACAGTTATTGGCTTAAGATAATAACTGTTTAGAAACTTCATATCGATCGATCATATTCTCGATTCAACTCAGATTTCATTTTCATTCAGTTGGCAGCACTATCGGAACCATGACAGCTCCCTCCTTACTCCTCAAACCCGTACACAAATGCACCAAGATAAAGAGTGCCGATAGTACACGAGGAAGTCTACTCGGTGATCGTCTAAGAGGATAAATATAATAGCCATTTCAGCCTGTTCGACCCATGGTTTTATACAGTTAGAACAAAGACCTCTGAAACTCAACCTGCGGATGTTCATAAAGATAAATTCGCCGCCTACGAACCACAATTCTATACTTTCTTTCTCTCTTTTTATCTGCTTACCCTCCAAGATTCGTTTTTCCCTCGGACTCAGCGAGGGATCCCACCTCTACCGCCTCAAGGGCAGTGTCCTGGAGCGTGAGACTTTGGTGGGGGATGGAAAGATTGGAAGGGATAGACAAGGAAGAGGGAAGGAAGCGGCCGTGGCCTTAAGTTAGGTACCATCCCGTCATTTGTCTGGAGAAGAAGTGGGAAACCACGGAAAACCACTTCCAGGATGGCTGAGGTGGGAATCGAACCTACCTCTACTCAGTAGACCTCCCGAGGCTGAGTGGACGCCGTTCCAACCCTCGAACTACTTTTCAAATTTCGTGGCAGAGCCGGGAATCGAACCCGGGCCTCCGGGGGTGGCAGATAATGACTAACTATTACACCACATAGGCCAATTCCATACTACGAAGCATAATGGATGTTAACTTCTATTGAAGTAGCGGGTCTTATGTTTGAAGCTAGCACAATAACATCGAAATTTCCACAGTTCTCTAAGCTGTACAGGCTAGACAATCAACTTATGAACATGCTGGCCTTAGAAATTCATGATTATAAGATAATAACATGCCTCTGCTGGTGAGACCTAGTAATGCACTATGTCTTCTAGTATGGGCTAGAAAAATTTTGTTACTTTCATTGACTTGTCTCAGTCTCATCCTTGGCTTTGACAATATAAAAGTGGCTGAGGCATGAGAGATGCTAGTAATGCCATTTTTTATGCAGCCAGTCCCTGCTATGAATAGTGTAAAAATATTGCTCATGCGGTCGGGTGGTGCATGCATTTCAGTGGGCCTGGCAAACTGACATGTAATAGAAACTTCTGCCTCGGTGAGGAAAGGAACGGGTAACTACCTCACTCCTCAGTTCCCTAGTACGCCTAATGGTGAAGCTGTTGAGGATGTAACCAGCCTTCGGGTTGAGGACTAAAGATACATACTAAATTATACCTATAGTTGACGGAACAATAATACAGCATGTGCAAAGTTATCTCACCCCCCAGCTACTTTCCGCCCATATTCAGGCATGTTTTAGTCGGGACGCAGCAGTAATCCCATCTATCGGAGATCAGTGGCAGCAGAAGAGAGAAATCACATCACAACAATGGTTAATGCAATGCCATTGCTGATTTTTTTATGAGATTTCCATACTGTAGGCCTTCACAGTTAGTTTTCTTCCGACTCTGTAATATTAGGGCAACTAATGTAAAAGCAGTCCTTCCTTCGTGATTCCCTCTTGTCTTATTCTTCAAACAATCGTACAGTTACCGGCAGGGCCTCTCAAGGTGCATGCGCCCGGTGCATGCACTGTGCACGGTGCAAAAGACGACTTCGCTTGGTTGACCAGAGTGCAGACCCCCACTCCTCGATTTGGAGCAAGAGCGCTGTCCCTCTCTTTCCCCACGCCTGTCTCGCTCGCTCCCCTTGTCACCCTCTTCCCAACTTGATCCGTAGCGCTCAAAATCTTAGGTGAGTTGAGCCTAGCTTAGCCGAGTAGCCCAGAGATGAAGAGTTGGTCAGAGCCGAGCCATGTGGAACCGATGCACAGAGTTCTTGCGCCACGAATTGCACGCGTGAGATTTTGGGCGTTTGAGAGGCCCTGATTTACGGTTTTTCCTAATTATTTTAATCAATTTTCCTTGTCATTATAGACCAATGGCCACGCTGTTTTACACCTTATGACAATCATGACAAAAACATCGCCAGTTAACAGGATTTAACATAATTTCCATATTAGCAATGCTCGGCGTTGATACAGACTAAGCAACAAAAGACTAAATTCATCAATTCTATACTCATAGTTTGTATGGTTAAACTGTATAGATGAATGGAACATTTATTCTCTATAACTTTTTTCATGGAATAAATAATTTTCGATAGGACCAATAACATGGGTATTTAAAAATTACATTTTAGGCCTTCCTCTAAACTACCATTTCACTCAGCATGAACAAAATTATTTATAGCCTAGATGATGATAATGCTTCTTGTTTAAAGAGGCGTAACATCTAAGTCATCAGCTCCTAATGGTACGAAATGAGACGAAATGAAATGACAAGACAAATTAAAAGCTGAAAAACATCCACTGACCACAATTCAAAACGTGAGGACGAAGAATGGATGGATGGATGTGAATTTAAAACGATCAGCGGACCCGACCCACAGTGCCTCACATGCACAGAAGCTAGCGTAGAACAATAGAACTACTGACCAAGGGACTGCTTCTAAAGCACAATACTGAATCGATGATGCGTTTAGTCGAAAGGGGTCCAAAATCAATCCAAGTCAGCAGCCCCTCACAATGGTACTTATTGCTAGGAAAGTAGAACCATGGTATTTGTCATGGTGCGGTACTAATCAAAAGTAGCGCAGACTCGCCGTATTCCACACAGTGTGGTACTACTCACATGTAATGAAATTCGCACATGTAATACAGACCTATGGTGTTTCGCACACTGCGGCGCCATTTACAGGCAACGCAAACCTGTGGTGTTCATCACGTAAGTGTACTAACCACGGGGACTCGTACTATCCCGTGGTGTCGCTCATATAGTGCTACTAATCACAAAACTATTTGGTACCCAATATACAGGTACTACGCGCAAGTAAAAGCGGACCGATGGTGTTCCCCGCGTGGTGGTCCTAATCACAAGTAGTTTCGTGGTTTTAATTTGATCATCCCTTGGTCGCCCCTTTTAGTCACCTCTTACGACAGGCAGGGAATACCGCGGTTGAAATCATCGTCTGCGTCCCCCACCTACAGGGGGTAATTTCCATATTAGCAATGCTCGGCGTAGATATAGACTAAGCAAGAAAAGACTAAATTCATCAATTCTACCCATATAAACACAGTCGGTATGGTTAAACTGTATAGATGATTGGAACATTAATTCTCTGTAACTTTTGTTATGGAATAAATACTTTTCGATAGGACCAATAACATAGGTATTTAAAAAATTAAATTTTAGGTCTCCGCTTCTGTGGTATAGTGTGATTAGCTGTCACCTCCTGAGGCCCGGATTCGATTCCCGGTTCTGCCACGAAATTTGAAAAATAGTACGAGGGCTGGAACGGGGTCCACTCAGCCTCGGGAGCTCAAATGAGTAGAGGTGGGTTCGATTCCCACCTCAGCCATCCTCGAAGTGGTTTTCCGTGGTTTCCCACTCCTCCTCCAGGCAAACGGCGGGATAGTACTTAACTTAAGTCTACGGCCGCTTCATTCCCTCTTCCTTGTCTATCCCTTCCAATCTTCCCATCCCCCCCCCCCCCCCCCGCATTGCCCTTGTTCAGCATAGCAGGCGAGGTACTGGTGATTCTCCCCTGTTGTATCCCCCGAACCAATGTCTCACGCTCCAGGACAGTGCCCTTGAGGCGGTAGAGGTAGGAAAAACCAACCCTGGAGGGTAAACAGATTAAGTAAATTTTAGGTCTTTCCCTAAACTACCATTTCACTCAGCATGAATAAATATTTTTATAGCCTAGATTATAGTGCCTCATTCCCCAACTTCACATACCGATTTTCATTAAATTATCTTCAGCTATTTTCTCGCGATGCTCGTATACATACAGACAGCGATGACGGAACTTAAAAAGTGCATTGCCTTGTTACTATGGACACGACTGATAAAGAAATACCATTCTTGTTAAATTAAGAGCAATGTACAGATAAAACTCTTATTTTACATGTATAGATACTATGTAACTCTTGTTCGGAATTCTTTGTTTACTGGGAAATCTCTATCTAGAGGAAGCTGTTAATAACAACCCTTTTTTTGTATATATAATAAAGGGAAGCTCGCTATAAAATTGAAGCTAAATTCACGCCAGATTCAGACCACAAAAGTAAATAGCCCGCTATTTGTTTGTATCCAGACAACAACCAATACTCACAAGCAAGCAGGTGTAACGTAAGTTTCACTCGAACTTCCAAAGCGCTGCTTATCGCATGCATCAACAGCTGCCCACAGCTGTTCACAGCAATGTAAATAAATGCGACGGTGCTGAAAGTGTCAGATATTACTGTTTACAAGCAAGCAGCTTCTGGTTCGAATGGGCAGTTTACAATTATGCATGCATCCCTCTGTTACAGAATACGATAAGTTTTTGACGTCACAAGATATACTTTACAGTAAATAGGCCTACTTATTCGATAGTCGGGTAATGTTTAGGGTGAATCATTTTTCATGTAGTAGTTCCTTGATTGTAGCATCCGGGATATATGGAGCAATGACTACAGAAATGCTGTTGGAGATTTACAGATAAAAATAAATTCTCACCTCAGAAGCGCAGATAATCGTTTATCTCTTCCCCAGTTAGTGAATTCTGACTGATGGTCGTGCATGTAGGGTTGTTAACGTTTACCATGGAGTTCAACATTACCTTTCCTCTTTCACACCAGAAGTGTAATAATTCTTCCATCCTCCGCATTGTTGTGACGGATATAATGAAGATAAATTTGCGTTTCTGTGTGTTCTGATTTTTTCCGCCTATATTTTCGTATATACAAGTAAAACAACCATTTACAGGAAAGCTATAGGTGGTATACTTGGGATTTGCCACCTTTTCAAGTCAAGGTCACCTCGAAAGAAAATTCTCTTCTCTTGCTACTAATCACAAAATTTCCTATCCCATCGTCGCTATTGGCTAGGTGTTCGCCTCTTATGCTTAAATAACAAATAAGTGGTATCCTGGAAGTGGTTTTCCGTGGTTTCCCACTTCTTCTCCAGGCAAATGCCGGGACGATACCTAACTTAAGGCCACGGCCGCTTCCTTCCCTGATCCTTGCCTATCCCTTCCAATCTTCCCATCCCCCCATCAAGGCCCCTGTTCAGCATAGCAGGTGAGGCCGCTTAGGCGAGGTGCTGGTCATTCTCCCCAGTTTCATCCCCGACCCAAAGTCTCACGCTCCAGGACACTGCCCTTGAGGCGGTAGAGGTGGGATCCCTCGCTGAGTCCGAGGGAAAAACCAACCCTGGAGGGTAAACAGATTAATTATAGGTCTCCCCCTAGACTACTATTCCACTCAGCATGAATAAGGTTTAGGAGTGGAAAGGAAGTAGCCTGATGTGAAAATTGGAAACTGCGGAAAACCATCTTCAGGATAGTGGGGTTCGAAATCACTATCTCTCGGTTGCAAGCTCACAGCTGCACGCCACTAACCGCGCGGCGAACTCGCCCGGTACCTATAATACTACTGAGCTACTCGCAAATAAGAAATATCCTACTTTACAATCCGACTAGACTAAGGGCCTATTTTTAAACAGTATTGTATGACCTATGGACTCATAAGAGAAAGATTTTTATCCCCAAAAAATCTTGAAATGCGTATGGAATTGTTCAGAGGATGTACAAATTTAAATACGTGGCTGAGATTGTTGCTCCCCAGTAAGTAAAGTTAGCGCCGGATGGAGGAAAGAGCAGGGAAAATGGAAATAGCCTTTACACCTTTCCACGGCACTGTAGTTTATGCATCTCCTTCCAGTTAAAGCTGAGACACTACCGCACATTAATTCCAGCCAAATGTTTCCACTCTGCGGACACGTCTGCCAAAAATAGAAGACGCTTCGTTTGGGAAAAAGGAAAGAAATTCCTCCGGAAGATTTCAGTACCCAGGAAAATGTTCTGAGTTCCAACAAGATCGATAATATTACCGACAGAAAGAAAAAGAAGGTTGAACCTTTGACAGACTGCTTAAAATGATGAACTCAGAAAGATTCATTATTCACGATATTTTTCCAAGCTCATCCAAACTAGCTACACAGAGATATAGATGAAGGTTGTAAAACAATAAAAGAAAATCAATACACACTTCTTTCTCAAAATTTAACTTTGAAATTGAGGGATAGTGCTGAGAGACAACTTGCCTAACCGCGAACATCTCAGCGGAGAAATGACCGATATGCTTTCTCGGGCTTGTAAAGGAAAAAGGTGAAAGCCTGACAGTTAAAAGTATTAATGTATCTTGTAAGCCTCCGTGGGTCAGGAGCGCGCCGGCCTCTCACCGCTGGGTTCAGTGGTTCAAATCCCGGTCACTCCATGTGAGATTTGTGCTGGACAAAGCGGAGGCGAGACAGGTTTTTCTCCGGGTATTCCGGTTTTCCCTGTCATCTTTCATACCAGCAACACTCTCCACTATCATATCATTTCACCTGTCAGTCATTAATCATTGCCCCAGAGGAGTGCGACAGGCTTCGGCACCCGGCACAATTCCTATCCTCGCCTCTAGATAGGGACTTCATTCATTCCATTCCTGGCCCGGTCGAATGACTGGAAACAGGCTGTGGATTTTCAATGTATCTTTTATTCATAACCCACAGTTGGTTATATGAATGTACAATAATAATAATTTTGAGCTGTATTGAGGCATCTAGACAATGTTAAATCTGAGGGTACGTATGCAGGAGAAACAACGGATATGATTGGAAAAGGTGGGGTTGAATACATCCGGGAAAAAAAGAAAAGTGCTATGAGAAATTCTAGGTCCAAATGTAAAACGTGGAATGAGGAAACACAAATATAACAAAGAATTGTACTATTTCAACAGAAGGAGAGGTTGAAGAGAAGGTTACAGTTCTATGGACACTTGTTGAGGATGGACGGTAACAGACTAACGAAAAGAATCTTTGAATTCTTCGGAAAGAGGAAGACAGATCTGAAATTGTTTCGAAAAGTGAGGTAGGACTTGACAAAGATCTGGTTCTGTAAGATTGCGTCATGGTTAGAAACAGATTTCGATAACTCGTCAGAAAATTCGGTGGTGTTCCGAAGACTGGGGAATTACTAGTGAGAAAAGGGAGATTCTGTACAGAATAAGGAAGTAGGAGAAATATTGAACAGATGCTGACGGAGAGTGAGGACAGAGAAGGCTAATAAACCGCAAAGATTGTCAAATGCGGGCCATGACGGCCGAAACGAAGGACAAAAGATAATAATTAGCATCCTAAAGCAGACCCTACACGGTCAGTAATACTGATCAGTAATGCTGAGTCAATAATACTGACAGTACGCATCAATATTGTAGCGACCTTACACGATCATTATTACTGTCAATATTTTGGTCAGTACCAGTGCATTAGCTTACCATTGCGGCATTCTCAGTTTACAAATAAAGTCAATAACCGTCACGACGGAATGAGATTTATAACATGCAATTGCGGTATTTTATCAAAATGGATCGTAAAAGACGGGCATTTTGTAGCTATCATATTAGTACTGCACGAAACGCAGTTTTAAACGTAAACGACGGGTTAAAGATTGGCTTAGGAAAAGAGAAAAGTATTCTCATATGAAGTGTTGAGGGAAACACAATATACCGAAGCAGAAGATTATCAGAACTATCTCCGAATGCGTGAGGGCACTTTTTCGAAATTACTACGAATGGTAGAGCCTTTTGTAATAAGGCAAAATACAAACATGCGGTGCTGTTTATCGGTGGCAGAGAGATTAGCGGTGACAGTGAGGTATCTTACAACTGGTATAAATTTTGAAGATTTAAAGTTTTCTGCTATAATGTCACCAGTTTCCATCAGTACAGCAGTTGTGGAAACATGTAAAGTATTGTGTTAAGTACGTTTATTCTGGCAGCGTTTCATATAGCTCGATAAACTTTTGCAGTAGGCCTTCTTGACGGTTCCACAAGCACCTCTACTTGGCCTTGGTGAGAAACGCATTTGTCGTCCACCGCTGCTCCGTTGATACTGACAGAAATAATGACAAGCGCACTCACACGGTCAGTATAACTGTCAGTATCCCCACCACTCTACAGTACTGACGCTCGCAGATCAGGAAATCCGGATCTGCTTCAGTACTGGCCTTCATTCCATCATTCCAGTCCACACGCGATCAGTATTACTGTCAATATTTTTCGGTACTGACAGTATTACTGACCGTGTAGGGTCTGCTTAAGAGCGAAGACTACATAGGTAAGGAATTCCAGCAGACCTTTCTCTGACAGTCATGGTCATGACAAATGACTTCCCGATCAAGACCATAATAGGCAACGTCCGACTCGTTGGCTGAACGGTCAGCGTACTGGCCTACGGTTCAGAGGGTCTCGGGTTCGATTCCCGGCTGGGTCGTGGATTTTAACCTTAATTGGTTAATTCCAATAGCACGGGGGCTGGGTGTATGTGTTGTCTTCATCATCATTTCATCCTCATCACGACGCGCAGGTCGCCTACGGGAGTCAAATAGAAAGACCTGCATCTGGCGAGCCAACCCGTCCTGGGATATCCCGGCACTAAAAGCCATACGGCATTTCATTTCATAGGCAATGTCAAGAGCAAACAAGTCTACGTTCGAACTGTTATTTCAATTAGTACAAAAATGGCAAGAAACTTCTAACTAACGGATAATTATAAAAGAGTAATATCCTGAAACAACCAAATGGAAAGAGAATTTCGTGCTGTCATTGCTAAAAAAAAAAAAAAAAAAAAAAAAAAAAAAAAAAAAAAAAAAAAAAAAAAAAAAACAGACTTTCAAAAATACCACTTCCAACACGTATCAATGACGTTCACCAAGGTCTGTGCTTTAGGAGCACGCCCGATAGCAGACACAAACATCCTACACCATCCACTCCTTCGCCATTGGATATGAGAATATCTCCTCTTTAATATGATTCTTTTTATGCAAATCATGTGATTGCACATTTAACTTAAGCACGAAGCGGAACAAGTCTCGCAAAAATTTGAGAGAATAATATTTATATTAAAATGAGCATTATTTGAATATATTCCTTAACATATGCTTTGTAGTGTTCAAAACAGGAAGGATATGAACAGGATTTATAGAATGACATAGCATCTTCCTTTGTGTACGGTCAATTTCGACCACGTGGACACTCACGTTCCATTCTTCTTGGGTACGTTACATTAGATTCTACTCCACAATTAAAACTGGGGCCCTATATTACAATGAGAACATTAGCAAATTAGTAAGTAAACCTAAATAAACGACTGTTTGTCAAGCTATATGCACCTCGAAATTTATGACGTACTAATCAACCCAATTTAAATTCCATCACTGGTCTTAACCAGAACACTAGGAATCTTAGATAGTTTCAGAGCTATGAATACTTTAGTTTGATATCATAAAGTGTCCAAGTACTTTTAGCTGGCCTTGCATTTAAATTTTACCATCCAGTCAAGATGTAAATATACCCCTCTCAAGTTGGTAAACGCTCCTGTTAATATATAACGCTTTTGACAATTGTATAAAATAACCTAAAGCTTGCGGTGAATAGTAACAAACTCGTTTTGTTACAAATAAAAAAAACAACAAATTAACATTAGATAATTACATACCCTACTGAAGATTAAAAGCCACGAAAGTAGAAATATAATTCGCCTCCATCGTCCATATTATAAACGCTGTAATGTTGACAGTTTACGAATGTTAATCTAATTTAATTTGAACCTTCTGTATATTCCTACATCACAAAACTCGCATACAGTGATCCATAAAAAGCATTTCCAAAGATTTGTAGACAGTATTTGAATATTCCTAATTTGTATTTGAAAGCTGACAAATAATTCTTGTCAAAAATCAAGGGATGTTTCGAGAAAGATTTACTAGCCCCAAATCAGTAATTCTGTTGTCTACCAATTGGTGACATACTAACGTCATGGTGATTCCTACGATGTTCCATTTTTTAACGACCATCCGATATGCTTATTTGAATTTTCAATTTCGTTCAGAAATGTAAGACGAAAAGGCAGAAAATGCACATTTGACACTGTAGAAAACTCACGAATATCCAAGTTAGACGAAGTAATAGGTAAAGTTTAGAAGAAATTATAATTTCTCGGGATGAGCAAATTGGGACTCGCAAACATTTATCAATCAACAGTTTTTTCAAGCAACTTGCATGGTTTATTTCATATGGTTTTTACTGCATTGATATAGTTTATCGGAACGTGTTTAACAATTGTCCTTCTTCATTAGAATGTCGCTTGAAAATTTCTGATGTGTTAAACTGAGATGACTTTTGACTAGAATGAAAAATTGAGTGACATTAAACTCACCTAATAATGAAGCTGCTACGAGAAGAATCGCTGCAGGCTCCATGATAAAAAAGGAAGTCTACAGTTTATAATAATAATATTTAGTTCGAACACAACTCCTCATCCCGCAAGTGAGAAGAGTTTAAAGTCAGGTGGGCGTTATAGCAGTTGGTGAAAGGACACTCCCGCACTTGAAGGCGGACAACACAACACTGAACCGAACATCCCGGCATGGCCTTCTTGAAAACACGCTCGCACGCGTCCAGCTGCTGCCGCTAGCGCTCCGAGCGGAATAGAGCTCAACTACTTTCCCCTCCTCCAAAGCAACCCCTCTCTCTCTCGTACACTTGCGAGCAACAAGAGAAGGGTGGTGTCTCCCAACGTACCGTCTGTGACGAGTGTGAAAAGAATTGTAATAAGTAATTGACACTTTCTAACACTCGTGGCTGTGTTGGGAAATGAAAGACTGATTAAACAGACTTTTTTTTTTGTCCTTCCATCCTCAAAGGGAGGGACTTTAGTGCTAGGGTTGTAACGATACCAAAGGAAGTAAATCCAATGCTTTTTTAACCAATGTTTCATTTACGACAGATGGGAATATGTATAGTACTTCTGCAAAGGAAATGAACACAAAATGGCATCGTATAATTAATATTCAACGATAGGGTTTTTGCCACCTGTTACGTTTAGTACGGTTCTTTATTTTTCAACTGCCTGTGTGGTGTAGTGGTTAGTGTGATTAGCTGCCACTTCCCGGAGGCCCGGGTACGATTCCCGGCTCTGCCACGAAATTTGAAAAGTGGTACGAAGACTGGAACGGGGTCCACTCAGTATCGAGAAGTCAACTGATTTGAGGGGGTTCGATTCCCAAATTAGCCATCCTCGAAGTGGTTTTCTGTGGTTTCCCAGTTCTTCTCCAGGAAAATGAAGGGATGGTACCTAAATTAAGATCATGGTTGTTTCCTTACCCCGCCGGGCTGAGTGGCTCAGACGGTTGGGGCGCTGGCCTTCTGGCCCCAACTTGGACAGGTTCGATCCTGGCTCAGTCCGGTAGTATTTGAAGGTGGCCTAATACGTCAATTTCGTGTCAGTAGATTTACTGGCACGTAAAAGAACTCCTACGGGATTAGATTCCGGAATCTTGGCGTCTCCGCAAACCGTAAGAGTAGTTCCTTGCCTATTCTTTCCAACCTTCCTATTCGCCACAAGGACCCTGTTCAGCATTCCAGGTGAGGCCGCCTGGGCGAGGTATTGGTCCTCCTTCCCAGTTTTAACCCCGACCAATTATCTCACGCTCCAGGACACTGACCTCGAGGTGGTAAAGGTGGCATCCCTCGCTGAGTTCAGGGATAAATAAACCCTGGAGGGAAAATGAAAGAAATAAATAAATAAAAAATAAAATGAAAATAATAATAATGCCTCTGTGGTGTAGCGGTTAGTGTGATTAGATGCCAACCCCCAGAGGCTGGGGTTCTATTCACCGCTCTGCCACGGAGTTTGAAAAGTGGTACAAGGACTGGAACCGGGTCCAAGCATCCCCGGGAGGTAACTGAGTAGAGAGGGTTTGATTCCCATCTCAGCCATTCTCTAATTGGTTTTCCGTGGTTTCCTGCTTCTTCTCCAGGCTAATGCCAGGATGGGACGTAATTTAAGTCCCCTCTTCCTTGCCTGTTCCTTACAATCTTCTCACCCTTCACAAATCCCCTGTTCAGCATAGCAGGTGAGGCCGCCTGTGCGAGGTATTGGTTCTCCTATCCAGTTGTATTCAAGGCTAAATGTCTCACGCTCAATGACACTGCCCTTGAGGCGGTAGAGTCGGAATTTCTGCCAGTGTCCGATGGAAGAACAACACTGGAGTGTAAATGGACTAATAAATAAATAAATAAATAAATAATGATGATAATGATTCAATGACAGGTTTGCCACCTGTGACGTTTAGAAAGGGGCGTTACATATTTCAGGTAAAATGTGTCCGGAATTATCGGTCCTTTATTTTCCAACAACAAAAGTTAAGGAATAAGTGATTCGAAAAGGATAAATTTAGAGGAAGCTTATTGCAGTTTTATAAAAGATTTCTCTGTAGACAATGCTGCGATAAAGCTGAAATAGTTTTGAAGAAAAACGCTCATTTTCCTCGTCTGGGAGGTGCAATCAAATGCCTCCAGTTAAAAGACGACAGTGCACGCTTCAGCAGCGTAACGGTTTTAGAGTTGCCATTCTCGGTGGCCCAGGTTCGATTCGCGGTACTGGCAGAGATGTAAGAATGACAGGAGGGCTGATATGCGGCTGAAATAGTAAACGCAGCTCACCACCATTGGGATTGTGCTTAAGAAGAGCTGCTCGGGACAAGGAGACGAGTTTACTTTTAACCCAGGATGGTAATATGAGAGCGCTCAAGGAAGAGTCCTGCGTTTTTGGAGACATCCCTTTAGACACCATTGTAAATAGGTGTAGTACTTCTGAAAAGGAATTGAACGCCGAGCGAGTTGGCCATGCAGTTAGGGAGCTTGCATTCGGGAGATGGTGGATTGGAACCGCACTGTCAGTAGCCCTGAAGATGGTTTTCCGTGGTTTACCATTTTCACACCAGGCAAATTCTACGACCGCTTCCTTCACACTCCTACCTCTTTCCTGTTCCATCGTCGCCAGAAGACCTATTAGTGTCGATGCGACGTAAAACAACTTGTCAAAAAATGTTACTCTCCTCAGTAACTTTGCATTCCAACATATTACTCTCTAAAATTCCGAGCTCTGCTTATGAAAAATGCTTTCTTATATAGGTCGTACTAATAGGTAAATCATGTCATTCGTCGCCATAAGACCTATCTGTGTCGGTGCGACGTAAACCCCCTAGCAAAAAAAAAATCATGTCATGAGCCCTGTTTCATAAAAGTAACTAATAATATTAGAACTCATAAAAATAATTATTAGTTAACCAAATATTAGTTAACCTAATATGTTCACTCATAATATTAGTTCATTAGTCAGTTGATACAAATGGAGGTTAAAATCGGTCTGTCGCATATTTTCTTGGTTTGTGTTTGTTCCTAGCAGTAGGCTAGTGCTTGACTACAACCAGATATGAATCCATATGTTCGATAGGCTCACTTGATATTTTCGTTGTTGAGACTTTCATACATATGAGAACGGATAAAAGAAGTGAAAATAATTAAGAAAAGAAAGATTATTTGTGGAAAGTGATTGAGTTAAAGCATCAGAAATTATTATTATTATTATTATTATTATTATTATTATTATTATTATTATTATTATTATTATTATTATTATTATTATTATTATTATTATTTACAGCGTTATTTAGCTGATGTTTTCTTTCTCCTTCCAAAATCTCTTCATCTGGGCAATGAACATCTTCCTCCGTTCTTCAGTACTTAATTTATTGGTCCTGGCATCATTTTCTCAACAAATTGATGGGTACTGACTATTTTCTGAACTGGAATCTACCTTGAATAATTTCCTGTGGGTGGAAATTTCCTGAAGGTCTTTTTCTATTTCACTTTCATTTGACTTTCATTGAGAGAGCAAGGTTGAGAATCCTTTTGGTGAGTTTGTCATTATTCATTCTGAGAATATAGCTATAGAACTTATAGAACGACTTTTCCTGATGGTTCAGAATGCTGATAAAGTTTCCGAGACTTCCGTTTCATCCAGATTCCCTCTGAGTAGACTGGCTCAAAGATTTTTCTCAATATTTTCCTCTCCTGTTTCTATCTGTCTTTAATAAGTGATCTGCCTCCAATGATCAAGGTTTCCGAGGTGTACGGTGTTCCGCGTTCGATAATTGAGTTGTAATGTATTAATTTTCCATTCCTGGATATTGATTCTTTTGTTATATCTGTTCCAGGTTAGTTTAAAGGCCTTCTGTGATTTTGAGACCCCTCTCCTTATTTGCTTCACAATTCAAGCCTTATGGCTGAATTACTTCTCTTAGGTACTTGAACTGCTTTTTCTTCTCCTTCTCCTTATTATTATTATTATTATTATTATTATTATTATTATTATTATTATTATTATTATTATTATTATTATTATTATTATTGTCTTTCCTTTGTGGCAGCTCTCCGTCTATGAAGCCTCCTATTACGTCAGACCACAATGCATTAAATCCCTATTTAATACGAAGGGTGTTAAAAACCCGAAGTTTGGCTATAACATCTTTATCGCTTATTGTACAATACTTTAAGCACTGTCACCCTCGACGGAGTCCCCACTACTGGCCACAACCGTTCTCACATTTTCTTTCATTTTTGGAAAGCCTCCTGGAACGCGCTTTGTGGGATGACACGCAGGTATCTTGTCGCACTGTCCTGAATCTGTCCTAAAACAGGAAAACATATGCTGTGACTAAGTCGGGAGAATACGGTGGATGGAACACAACGCGAGTGGTGATTTGCTAGATAACTGCGGAAGAGCGACATGCAACATCCAAGTCTGGTTTCCCGAAAAATTCAGGTCTCTTCCTGCGCAGAGGACCCCCCTTATTTTAGATTACGGCGCTGTAATTTATAGCGATATCACAGATAAATATAATACAAAAATCCAGCGAGTTCAGAATGCCTGTGTACGTTTCGTATTCAGTATGCGTAAAGACTGTCATGTAACACCTTACTACAAGGCCGAAAAGTGGTTGAAACTCAGGGATAGACGATCATACTCAGCTGCTTGCTTAATGTTAAGAATTTTAAAACCTAATGCTCCCTCATATTTGACCAAGTCCAGTGTTCAGATGAGTCAAGTGCATGATCGGGACAATAGGTTACAGCTAACACCCTTCACGTTCCACAGCATCGTACGGTAAAATGCAGTAAGTCGTTCATTGCCACTGCCTCTCAATTGTACAATGACCTTAAACTATTTGGAATACAGCGAAGTAGTTTTGAAACTAAAAAAAAATAAAAAATACCTTTCCACTTATTAAGCTAAGTAAAATAAATTTTCACCAAATTAATTAAATAATACGAAATATCATAATCTCCTAGATACATTTTAGACGTTTAGCTCCATTTCAATTCGTCCTCGGCATTAAAATGTATCTTAGATTTTTCTTCCTTTTCAGTGTAATCTATGTTTGAAATGCTAAAAAGTAATATTGTAAACTCCTAGATGTTGAAGTTTTTAATCTTTTTTAAAAAAAATTATCAGTAGAAAAATGTATCTTACGCTCTTTTGTGTATTCTTTTTTTTTTGCTAGTTGCTTTACGTCGCACCGACACAGATAGGTCTTATGGCGACGATGGGACAGGAAAGGGCTAGGAGTGGGAAGGAAGCGGCCGTGGCCTTAATGAAGGTACAGCCCCAGCATTTGCCTGGTGTGAAAATGGGAAACCACGGAAAACCATTTTCAGGGCTGCCGACAGTGGGATTCGAACCAACTATCTTCCGAATACTGGATACTGGCCGCACTTAAGCGACTGCAGCTATCGAGCTCGGTTTTTGTGTATTCTTTTTATTATATTTTTTTATATTAATTGTTACATTTAAGTTACAGTGGAAGTTTGTTGCAGCCAAAGGGACAACTGGTCTTACTTGTAGTTAACCTTAAATAAATATATTTTCATTCTCTTTCAAGCATGCTAGAATTCTCTGGCAGACATCCTTGTTTACCACCTGACCACGTGGTCCAAATTCCTTTGCAGTCAAAAAAACACAACCAACATCATCTTGATTTTTGACCGAACCATGCGTGCTTTCCTTTCGGACGAGCATACCCCTTTGAACTATTTATTTGTGCTACAGTGACGATTGGGAACGGGCAATCGGGGTCACCTTGTTCTGTCTTGGTCATATTTATACGAGGGAGATCTAGCGGTCATTGGAAGGACTGGGAAAAATCATACTTTAAGAAATGAACGAATTCCCACGTGGTAGTCAGAATGGTATATGGCTTCTACTTAATGAACTGATGTACGTAGAACCCCGTCGAGACTGCCTTCCATTCCATAATGAATAATAAAAGTTCGACATAAACCAGTACATGGGTAAGGATTAGGTTTACAGTGGCGTGTTACACGCAATGACTTTTCATTACGAGCAGTAGCGTATTGTTCGGTTAGGAAGTTGGTATCTATTTTAATCACTTAACATTCTCCGCTAGTCGTTAGGAATGAGAAGAAAGGTTTACTCTTCATCCTCTTCTGCTGGCAGTATTACCAACTCATTATCTTCTTCAAGTGCCATATCCAGTCTCCCAGACGTTGGCGATCACTCTAGAGCAGGGCCTCTCAAACGCCCAAAATCTCACGCGTGCAGACAGAGGTGCAACAGCTCCGTGAACTGTGCATCGCTGCCGCTCGGCATGGCTCGGATCAACGCTTCGTCTCTGGGCTACTCGGCTAAGCTCGGCTCAACTCGCCTATACTCGGCTCAAGTCAGCCCGGATTTGGAGCGCTACGGCGCAAGTGGGGCAGAGGGAGACAGGCAGAGCGAGCGAGATAGGCTCCAAATCGAGGAGTGGGGGGTCTGCACTCTGGTCAACCAAGCCAAGTCGTCTTTTGCACCGTGCACAGTGCATGCACCACGCGCATGCACCCTGAGAGGCCCTGCTCTAGAGAAATCACCTCTTTCTTTAGCTAACTTGAAAAGCTGTTCCATGTTGTTTATACAAGTCCAATATTTGATGTTTTGGAGGCATGACATTTGTGCTCTATCAGCCCCTCGCTTGCCTTCTATCTTTCCTCGTAACATGAGGTGTAGAAGTCCGCATTTTCTACCTTGTAGGACATGCCCTAAATAAGCTGTTTTCTTGGCCTTGATGACTTTTCCCAGCTGTATCTCTTCTTAACACTTTATTATTTATTACAAAATCTATCCATGGTATTCTGAGCATTTTCCTATGTAACCACATTTTAAAGGCCTCTAATCTGTTCACCGAGGAAGCTCTGACAGTCCAGGTCTCCACTCCATAAAGCAGTGTTGACCAGACGTAATATCTCATCAGCTTTTACCTGAGATTGAAGTTTAGATTATCATCACAAAAAATGGCATCTTAAGGGAAGATGATCTGGAAATTTCACTACGGCGTCTGATCTCTTCTTCAGGGTTCATATTGTCTGTTATGGTGCTCCCAAGGTATGCGAACTGACTTACTCGTTCAATGTTTTGATTATTTAATGAAATGAAGACACCTTTATGGTTGCTTCTGCTAAATACCGTGAACTTGTTTTTGTGGTATTGACGTTTAGATCGTATCTTATCCCAATGAGATGAATTCCACTCAGCATTCCTTGAGAACATTCAATGGTGGTGGATATAATTTGGGTATCATCTGCACTTCCAATATTGCTTATGGCGACTCTATTTACTTTCACACCCAGCTCAGTATCATACAAGGCTTCTATGAAGATGTGACTGAACTCATTATCATGTGGCCTCAAAGCGATGACATATAAAACTTTTCTATATGTTAAATAACCTATGAGATCTAATCTGTTACTAGTTAAAGGAGAGAATGTTTGCTGTCCGTTCATACAAGTAAGTTTGATCCTTGACTGGTAAGAATGTTGCAAGCTCATATTAAGCATCGCCAAACGCATGGAGAAGTTGAAATTTGGTATCTATTAAATTACGTTCATTAATATTGTACCTTGTACCTTTCATCACCGGCACAATAAGGTCTACACCCACGTATTGTGAACCTATCCTCAGCCAGATCTCCCTACCAGAACTTCGATGTAAAAAAATACGCTCTCCTCAAGGAGTTAAAGAAAGTAATTAATAATTCACAATGACGAATACATGATGACATCGCTGATGTCCATCTGAATCGTCTACGGTTTCGAAATCCACCAAAAAGAACGGCAATAGAATTGATGAATACATACTTCACTATAAATAAAGAATGGTAAGGAAGACAAGATACTAGGCCTGAGTAAACTCTGCCATAGATTGAATCGTCGCTGCCACCTGGATTTGAGCTTTCTCGGAAAATCTGGTCTATCCTTAACAGGTATGGGGTATCTCGGGTTAGCTCAGCTAATGGTTTGTAACGTAATATAAGATTCAAATAGGCAGAAGTCAGATATATTATGACTCAGTACCACTTTTTAGAATAGTGAGAAAATAACCAGTAAAAAGAAGGAGAAACCCAAAAGATCCAAAACTATGAAAAAACAACAAGCAAGAGGACTGATAAACTATTAGCAATAACAGTCTCAATTAAGACTTGAGAAAAGTACGAAATATCAGTAACTTGAAGTTGCCACAAAAGTTTGATTACACTAAACACATTTCAGATAAAATGAGATACCCGAGTACAATAAACGATATGAAGCAAATATAAAGGAGAAGAACCATATACTGGGGAAGGACAGGGGGATCACTTGCAGCGATGGGAAACGGGACCTCGCCGAGCAAAGCAAACTCGCAGAATATTTAGAAAACTATCACCACATAATGAAAAAATCCGTAACGCTTTGACGAACATTCTTGCACCTAATGTTCCAACAGTCAGATATTGTAATGCTTCAATTCCAAAAATACAACCTGTGACAATAAATTTCGGTGAATTGTCCCTGTACTATCAACGTAGATGAACAATGCACGACAGTGACCTTACTGTCCTTCGAAATAGTCCCCTCCCATAACTATAAGTTACACTGTTGAGCTCTGCGATACATGTCTTGGAAACTTTGCAAGAAGGCTTCCTTTGGGATGCTGTTCAAAAGCCTCGTCACGTTTCGTTGGATGCCAGGAATATCGTCAAATCTCTTTCCTTTCAAAGCTAGTTTGATGCGTGACTTTTCGGCTCTGATCTTTTTCCGACGAGGGGATCCCGGAGAACGCCATTCCATGCTTTTCCGTTTCGTTTCAAGGCCGCACCTGAGACATCAGGTTTCATCTTCAGTGACAATACAGTTCAAGAAATATGGTGTCGCATCCGCCATTTCGACAAAATCCTGTGAAGCCTCTAAACGTGCCCGCTTCTGATTGTCAGTCAAGTGATGTGGCACAAGACGAGAATACGTTTCCCTCTTTCCTAACTTGTGGGTAACGATTTGTCGCACGGATTCACGGTTAATCTGCAGTTCATCCGCTATCATGCGCACAGTTAATCGCCGATCGTTCGTGATTAATGTCCTCACTTTCTCAATGTTTTCGACGCTGACGGTGGTCGCCGGTCTTCCGCTACGAGGGTTGTCAGAAAAACTTCCCCGGCCTCCTCGAAAACGGGCGAACCACTCGTACACACACTTCAAGGACAGTGCTTGATCTTCATAAACACGTACCAGCATCGCATGCGTTTCTTTCGGTGTCTTGCCAAGCTTAAAACAAAACTGTACATTGATATTTTGGTCGTTCTTGCTCCTGTTCGCAGTTCAGAACCAACGCACTAAACACACACTGTATCAAACAGGTCTTACACGGCACACACACGATGCTCAACTGAACAACGTTGGGATGGCGGGATGGCGGGATGTCTAGATTGTAAAGCCATGTTATCTGCATACGTTATAAGCTTTGCGTCAGTAACCTGGAGTCCTCTTTTAATGTCTGATGTCAACAGGTTGAATAGGAGAGGGCTCATTTGATTCTATTGTATAACTCCTCTCGGCTGTGTTGAGAGTAGTGTACTAGAAATTCTATCGTAGATTTTTACATAGTTTACGTCAGATATGGCTTTTGTTATTTCCAGGATGCCAGGTGTCTTAACAAGTAGTTTCCTGCCGACTCTGTTGGAAAACTTGGCGTAGTGATAAAGGTGGCGTAGAGAGTAGTAGGTGGATTTGACAGCGCACTGCCTATTTCTTCTAGGACCTGCTCTATAGCATTTAACGCAGTATTTGTTTCCACGAATCCCTAGGTATCGCTCTTATTTTTCTTGGTCTGGTAGGGTTTAACATACATTAGCTTTGACAACAGTTGAAGACACTACAATTTTGTGCTAGGCATATTCCTAGGTATGAGGTAGTCCCCTCCTTGCTGCATTTGCCTTTATGCAGTGTGACTACAGTTGTCTGTCTCCTTAAATTAGATGTCCTATTCTTACTACGACTAAACCGTTTTAATTCCGTCCCTGAAGGGGAAGGCGCGCCTTCTAGAAGGAAACGCCGTTTATCAGGCCAGAGAGATGTGATACGGTGAAAGAGATGCTCGGAGAAGGTGAGAGGGTTGTCGGCTGTCGCCTATTCTACGAACTGTCCCGGCAGTCGCTTAGTGCAGGGCTCCCGCATACCGAAGCGTAGAGTAACAGCAGAGCCGTGGCACCCGTCCTCTTCTCGGCTGGCCGGTCAGAGTGCAGAGCTGTCGGATCACGGACCAGCCGTGGCCACTTGTGGGCCTAGACCCACTGTGCATCCGCCGACCTCGTTTTCTTTTAGCAGGCATTCTTCCAAATCAGAATGTAAGAACTGGACAAGAGCATTACCTTAGCATTTCCGACCTCAATTCTCCATTTCCTACCTATAGGTGGTACCATTATTATTACCGAACGAGTTGACCGTGCGATTAGGGGTGCGCTGCAGCACTGAAGATGATCTTACGTGGTTTCACATTTTCACATCTTAATTAAGGTCACGACCACTTTTTTCCGTCTCCTAGTCCTTTCCTAACCCATTGTCGGCATAGGAACTATCTGTGCAAGTGCGACGCAAAGTCAATTGAAAAATAAAATATTATTATTATTATTATTATTATTATTGTTATTATTATTATTAGTTTATTGTTATTATCATGGCATGAAGAGGGATTCTCGCTAGAGTTAGGCAGCTGTTTAAACAACCGATATTAGTGCTTACAGTTATAATTATCCATTGGCGATACGCTAGGATTCTATCCAAGTATACAGTTTGAAGCCTACTTATAGGTATCGCTTACCAGTTCGAGGTTCCCACCCTTTAGAAATAATTGTAGCGGGCGAATTGGCCTTGCGGTTAAGGCCGCCTAGTTGTGAGCTTGCATCCGGGAGATAGTGAGTTCGAACCCCAATGACGGCAGCCCTGAAAATAGTTTTCCGTGGTTTCCCATTTTCACACCAGGTAAATGTATCTTAATTAAGGCCACGGCCGCTTCCTTCCCACTCCTAGACCTTTCCTGCACCATCGTCGCCATAAGACCTGTCTCTATCGGTGCGACGTAAAGCCAATCGGAAAAGAAAAAGAATTGTAATGGTTATTGGTTGGTACCTCACGTTACGTCCTTGCTAAGGGTTGCCCCTGCTGTTTTTTCTACAAGCAATTAATATTGCCAGTCTCCTGATATAAAAGGGACTTTCTGATGTCTTATAAAGATTGCCTTATTCAGTGGATTATCAGTGTGGGTCGCTGGGCCAACCAGTAAACATCTAGTGACCTAGGGAGGTACCTGCGTTTCCTTAGAATGTAAAGTGTAGTGCCGTTACCTGGTCCGGTTTTAATGTAGGGATTTTCTTAGCTTGCTTATTTCTGTATCATGTAGGTCTTCTAGTTTCTTCAGCCAACAAATGTAGCAACCCTAATGGGTGTACTATTTTAGAGGAAGCATGAATGTGAACCCTCGTTTCCCTTTTCACAACCTTGTTTCTTGTGGCTAGGATTTCTAAATTTGACCTTTTCTTTCCTACTTCGGCTGTAAGTTTCATTCTTCCTAGTAACAAAGTAGCTGTAATGTAATATCATGGGGTTTGCTTTGTTACTCCCAGCATCCCCTTTTTTCTTTTTTGTTGGTCTATTTTCTAAATTTAATTTCAGATCTCTTTTCCGGAATTTAACTTGTTCTTGGCCTATGCATAGTATGAGCTTAGTTCCTGTTTAATTAGGGATTCTCCCCGTTAATTTGTTGCATTGCCGTTGCCTCTCCTCGCAAATCAAAGGGCAACGAATATTCGGCGGTGTTTGTATTGGTGTTTGAAGGTTTGTAGGCCTTGGAAAATGAGGACTGATAATATCCCCTTGTTATAAATGAGAATCTAAGAGCACTCGACTTCTTGTAAATTGTGAACATTTTCTAATAGCCATTAACTCTAATATTTCACTTTGTTATTCAAAGTGATCGATCGCCCACTATTGTTATCTAATTTTGTTAAACAGTAGAGAGAATAAAGGGGAAGATATTAATTGTATTACAGTTTTAACTTCATGTGGCAATTATATTCTCCTAGCCGTACCGCCTTTTCCCCCGCCCCCTGTGAACTATTGCAACAATTATTATTAGTGTCAGGGTTTGACGTGCTCGGTCACCCGGAAGGACGTGGTTCGAATCCCCGTCAGGAAGTCAAAACAATTTAAGAAACGATATTTCCACTTCGGGAGGTGCACATGGGCCTGAGGTTCACTCAGCCTACAGAAGAAATGAGTATCAGGTTAATTCCTGGGGGCCAAGACGACCGGGCGTAGAGCTAACTATTCTACCCCAACAAGTGCCTAGGTTACTGATAGCGGAAGCCTTTACCTTCCACCCCTCCAAGGGCCTTCACGGCCTGCATGGAGATGACTGGCTGGCATTATTATTACTATTATCATTATTCTTGTTTCGTTTCGGCCAACTAAGGACCACGTCATTTCAACTGTTTCCCTTCAGCTTTAATATTGGTCCAGTATTCCTTCATTCGTAGATGGTGTTGTTCCTTTCGCTCTTTCGTCCATGCCTTTCCAGTTTTCAGCTTCGGCTTTGGTTGGAAACTCTGATGTTCTTGGAGTTTTTTCTTAAGTAGGTCACGCTCCTGGATGTCTTCAAATGAGATTCCAATCTCCTGTAGATCTTTCTGTACCTACCTACCACTGAGCTCGATAGCTGCAGTCGCTTAAGTGCGGCCAGTATCCAGTAATCGGGAGATAGTGGGTTCGAACCCCACTGTCGGCAGCCCTGAAGATGGTTTTCCGTGGTTTCCCATTTTCACATCAGGCAAATGCTGGGGCTGTACATTAATTAATTCCACGGCCGCTTCCTTCCCATTCCTAGGCCTATCCTATCCCATCGTCGCCATACGACCTATCTGTGTCGGTGCGACGTAAAACAAATAGAAAAAAAACTTTCTGTACCTCACTGAACCCTGCCCCCTTTGTCCTTTTCTCTTGAAGGAAAGTGAAAATGCGGTTGGTGAATCGTGTTGACTTCATTCAGGCCAAGTGTCCATAAAAAATAATCCTTCTTTTCCGCATCACGTCGGTTATCTTCTCCACATGCGAGTACAACTCCTGGTTGTGCCGCCTCCTAAACTCGCCATTGTCTTTGACTGGACCTAAGATTTCCCTCAAAATCTTCCTTTCCTTAGCCTCCAATTTCTCCATCGTGCCTTCTTCATTCATAACGAGACTTTCCACCGCACAAAGAGACTCTGGCCGGATGACAGTGCAATAGTGTTTGATTTTTGCATTCAGAGATATATATCTTTTGTTATAGACATCTTTAGTTAGATTGTAAGCCATTTCAATTTTATTCATGCGTGCTGCAAAGGCTTCTTTTTCGGGCATATTAGGTTCTATCCATTCAGTTTATCAGTTTATCAGTTTATCAACCTGCTTGACTTTTACGTGAGTCCCTTCTAGCTCACTTGGAAGTATTGAAAACCTACAACCTGTTTTCCAGTCATTGACCGGGTCAGGGATGTAATGAATGAAACATATATAGGCTGTTATTTCAATGAGGTCGCCACTCCCAAGGTGATTTATATTAATGAGTGATAAATGCTATGAAATGATAATGGAGAGTGTTGCTGGAATGAAAAATGACAGGGAAAACCGGAGTACCCGGAGAAAAACCTGTCCCGCCTCCGCTTTGTCCAGCACAAATCTCACATGGAGTCACCGGGATTTGAACCACGGTATCCAGGGGTGAGAGGCCGACGCGCTGCCGTCTGAGCCACGGAAGCTCCACTTGGAACTATTATTATGTATTATTATTATTATTTTTTTTTTCTGTGGTGGGTCTTACCTCTTCACTTTGTTCTTCTATTAGTGTTCGAAAGTGATGGTAACATGGCTGTAATTCCCGTTAAAGCTAAAATCACCACAAGATGGCTTCATGTACTGAAATTTTACATGATCAGTGGAACGTCATCCAAGTGTATAGACAACTGTGAACACTAACATCCAGCAAGAGAAAAAAGTGAAGTTCATTTAAAGCCGCTTCAGAATTAAATACTAGACCGTATTTTCCGTTCTCTTCCCAATACTGGCGCTACTTGGAACACCGAGAGAGTACCTGCGCTGTTTGTGCCACGTAGCCGTGAGCAACCATTCGGGAGGTAGTGGGTTCGAGCCCCATTGTCGGCAGCCCTGAAGAGTTTTTCCGCGGTTTCCCATTTTTACACCAGCCAAATGCTGGGGACGAAGGCCACGGACGCTTCCTTATCACTCCTAGCTCTTTCCTATCACGTCGTCAAATAAGACCTATCTACGTTGGTGCGATGAAAATCAGATTGAAAATATCTTGGAAGTTTCAGATCTGTTCCATCTTCCGCCCTAACCTATATATTAAAGGAGTTTACTAAAACAGCTTTGGCAAATCCGTCCGTTTTACTGGATCGCTCTGCTTCATTTTTGTTTTATTTTCTCCGGAATTACCCGCAATACATTCTGTACTTAGCAGGTTGCTGAGCGACTAACACTTTTATTAATATCTGATACTTATATGACAGGGCTGGCCACAACGAGGCTCGCGAGCCGCATGCGGCTCTTGACACCAAGCTTAGAGTAAAATTAATTTATATAATTAGTGGAAACCAACAACACCTCGCGGCCGGCGGCAGTCAGTAGCAGCGATGTGCGGCTCAACGTTATTTAATGATTTGAGATCAATTAAACCTTCATTTTCATTCCTGAAAAATCCTTTTGCTGTTGATGTTGTGGGCGATGGGTATCCTATTTCATCACCAATAACAAAGTCCGACTCGTTGGCTGAACGGTCAGCGTACTGGCCTTCGGTTCAGAGGGTCCCGGTTTCGATTCTCGGCCGGGTCGGGGATTTTAACCTTAATTGGTTAATTCCAATGGCACGGGGGCTGGGTGTATGTGTTGTCTTCATCATCACTTCATCCTCATCATAAAGCGCAGGTCGCCTACGGGAGTCAAATAGACCTGCACCTGGCGAGCGGAACCCGTTCTGGGATATCCCAGCACTAAAAGCCGTACGACATTTCATTTCATTTCACCAATAACAACGGATACAACAAATGTAGAGTTGGAGCTACTAGAACTGCAAGAGGACGAAGGAGTAAAAGGACTCAAACGAAGTGGCGTTTCTACCATAGAATTTTGGAAGAATGCTCCAGAAGAAAAATACCCACTAACAAAAGAGTATGCTAAGAGACTTATCTCAATCTTTGGGACTACATGTGTGTGTGTGAATCACTGTACTCAACGCTTAAATTCATTAAATCCAAATATCGATCTTAACTATCTGATGAACATTTAAGTTAACTTGTGCGAACTGGGCTTACCAATTATCAGCCAGATTTCAAAACACTAACAGCAAAAATGAACACTCAAAAAAAGCACTTCTCAAAAGTAAAATTTCATTCCTTGACGTGTACCTGAACAATAATGTTCTGTGTAGTGTAGAAATTAAAGGTTCCTCCGTTTGTTATAAAACGAAAAACGTCTCTTCATTTTATAAACCATTTTCTAAACATGCTCCCAGTTTTGTCTCCTGAATTTGCTCCTAAATATGCGGCTCCCAAAATTAAGGTTAGTGGGCACCCCTGTATATGATTTTCACCCTTAGTAATATGATTGCATGCAGCCATGTTTGATTACTACCTGTCAAGCCAGAGAGTATACAATTCCATTTATCATGGAATAATACTATTCTCTGCTATACTAGACTTAACTAAAGTTGGCGTCTGACAGGTAAAGTTGGAGGGAGGAGCACTGCACGTGCTATTTCACGATGTTTATAGAGGATGGTTGCCTAGTTGTACTTCCTCTTAAAACAATAATCACCACCACCACCTTTCACGATGTTGCCGCATTCCAGCATTCCTTTCTACATACTTTTACCTCTCGCTTCCGGCTCACTTGTTCCCTCCTTCATTCTGACCGCTGTGATCTGTTGTGGACTACCTGGCCAGGCGGTGTCGTCCCATTTGCGATCACTGTTATACAAACAAGCAGGTTCTTATCAGTGACAGTGACAGGTTTGGCAACTCCCAGCAAGACGAGCTGCCCTGAAGTTTTATCTCCATGGCAACCGCAGTCGCCCCACCCTCGTTTCCATGGCAACTACACAGCCACTCCCTTTATCCCGCCTCGGCAGGCAGTAAACGGACCTCCCTCTAAGAAATGTCAGACACCAACTCTTATTATTAGCAGTATAGATACTCTTTGATTCTCAGACCTTCCCCAACTTCTAAATATACTCAACAGATGGCAGAACATTCCTAATAACTTACATGCTGCTAAGAAAAAAGAGACTACGCACGTACTGACGGTACTGTATCAAGTCGACTAGGCTTCTGTATGACCATTAACAAAGCGTAGGGACAAAATCTCTAAAAACGGTGTGTAGTCTACTTATCCGCGTCAGTATTCAGCCTCGGCCAATTGTATGTTGCACTATCTCGAGCAAGATCGTTTGAAAATATTAAGATCTAGATGCGGCCGAATGGTCGAAGCACAACGCAAATTGTACGGAAAGAAGTGTTACAATAGTACATTATGCAAAAAGCCTAAATTTCCATGCGAGTGTCTTATTTACCATTATAGGCGAGTTGCATACGACAGTTTATGCTCGACGATAATTTATAACTCTATTTTTTAAATATTCATACATTTCTGTCGGGATGTCACTTGACAGTTGAGTTTACTGAAGAGGCTCAGAGCGCGGGCGCAGTGCTATTGATTTTTTGTGAGTGGATCAGAGACCTTGACAATGTCATACTTTTTCAAAGCTTTGATAGAATGTCATCATAACCTCGCTTTATTTGAAATACAACTTGTTGATTGTACAGTTGATGAAGTGAATTTGTGGGAATATGCCGTGAGGTAGTGGAATGTTGGAAGTACAAGGTGCATTGATGTTAATATGTGTGTTTGATTTTGGAAACAATTGCGAAGCTAGTGCTTTGAGCGCAGGCGCGATGCTATCCTTACCTAATTGGTCAAACAGTTGTATCATAATGAAAATCTGAACTCTTGATTGGTGAAGAACCTGTATCATAATGAAACTTGAACTGTATCATTAAGATTCCGTTTCTTGGCATATAATATTTATATTTCGGCATCGTCGAGCATAAACTACATTAAGAATGAGTAATTTATTATGTATCGGTATTAAATGTTCAGAAAACTATTCAATAGGGCTGGCAAAACAATATGAATACGACAGGCATATCAGGACGAGTTATCTGATCTATTTATAAAGGATGCTGCGGAGCAGTAGGGGTGCAATTGTTAATGTTAAGTTGTACCGCGTCTTTAATCGCCATTACATATGTTATCATAAATAGCCTAAGCGTCACTGAAGGGTCGTATTCCTACATTTTCTATATTACTATTACTTTAATTATGAGTAAATCAAAGTATTTCTCGTCACTCTGATAAATGTAGAGCGTACTTTCTTATTGACACCTTCTGTGTCTATACGAAGTGTGCTTGAGTAAGCGGATTTTTAATTGGGTCATGAATGAATACATCCCTGCCTGTTCATTAAAAAGATCGGGATCTCTTCGTCCGCACCTTGGTTTGAAAATGAACACTTGAGGCATCACTTCATTCAAGGCATGTCTGGAAACCTTAATAACTCAGGAGGAGAAGGATGAAAAAGGAACATGAACTGATAAGTATTTGCCCAGACGTTTAAAGGTCTGTAGAAGTAAATATGATAATTAGACTCCGGATTTTTATGCAGTAATTGGTTGGAATGCAAACTAATTCTGTTATTATGATGTGTCGATTAGGCCAGTCTTCTGTAATGTAGTGAGAGTAACATAAATTCTAGGGGTTCTGATGGGCCGAACCCCTAGAGTTTATGCAAAACTCACAACATAACCGTTGTGCAGGTAAGACTATACTTATTACTCGCTTCAGTTAGTTTGCATTTTAACCTATTATTGCTCAAAAATCCAGGTTCTAGCGATAATTAACAATGTATTCAGAAAACCTAGGCTTTATATATTTATTTTCATATATTGTTTCTTCTGAGAAAATGGAATTTTTGAAATTTTCATTCGGCAGTCCATGTCACTCTATTTTGACATGAAAAAAGTTATTAAATTTCCCTTAGGAAAATCAAATTATCATAAAAATGTCGTTCAGTAAAATGTATGACCCGACGTCACCTAGCAGCCGAGCAGGCTGTGATGTGAAGTGAATATTCTTGTTATAATTCAATTTGTACTAATTTTTATTTGAATGCAGTGCGCATTGGCATGGTATATTCTGACTGGAAAAAAAGTAATTGTACCTATCTGTAAGCAAGGGAACAGGAAGGATTGCAACAACTATCGAGGTGTCTCATGATAGGTAAGAAACCCAAGAGAATAGATTGCCAGGTTGGGAAAGCAAATCTGGAACAGGTAGATGATTTCAAATATTTAGAATTTGTGCCCTCTCAGGGTGGTAGTAAGATTGATTGATACTGAGATTGGGATTGGTTAGTATACAAGCAAAGTGTTCACTGGTATCTTGGAAGCGACGGTGCGATCAGTGGTAGAGAGGAAGTTGGATGAAGACCAGTGTGGTTTCACACCACAAAGGGGCTATCCGGATCAGATTTTCAGTATGCGCCAGGTAAGTGAAACATCTATGAGAATAATAGGCAGTTATGTCTATGTTATATAGATCTAGAGAAAACATATGACAGGGTACTGAGGGAAAAATAGTTCGCTATACTGAGAGACTGTGTGATTAACCCTGTAGAGAGCGCGTAAAAATAATCGCGTGAGGGGGCGCGCAAGGTGTTTTAGACCGGGTCATGACAAAATAAAACAAAATAAGCAAAAACTCTTTTTAATGTTACAGAACTAGTAAATAATTTTGAACGAACTTTTAAATAATATTCAAACGTATTTTGACAATCACTAGATTCTTTAATTTCCGTTCTGCACCGAACACATGTCATTAGCATACTCGGCAACTAGTCTTTGTTTTTCTGTTGATTTTTTTATTTCCGTTGCAGCAGGCTCATCTTCCTGGCCCTTTAAGTTCTTGTGGAGCTTCAGAAGTCTGCTCTTCTTAAGAAAATACTAACATTTAGCGAATGTTCCTGTTTTAGCCCCGATGGGAGAGTTTTGAATACCGTTCTTGCAAATATCTCACGCATAGCTGTTGGTTTAGTTCGTTCAAATAATTACGCCTTTCTATGTTAAAGTTACCATTCGCATGATTGTAAATGATATATGAATTAATTCAAGTAATGTTCAAGATAGTAAAAAACAAAGTCATTGGCCAACGGTTGCTTGTGCATGAAACTGACCAACGTTCTTTATAAGTCTTTCGATTTCACTTTCCCTGTTTCTATCCATGATGCGTTGGACTTCACTATACATGAAGGCATTATTTTACACGAAAATAAAACAAAACTGATACATTATTTGTATATTAACTGAAAAGATAAAGTAAAACTTAACTCATAAACACGCATACGTCATGGGGCGCCAGACGATTTAGACCGGGTCGGTCAAGCAATGCACATAGGCTGAACATGAGGAGCATGAGGGGTGAATTGTTTACACACACTGATAGTGGACGGGTCCAATGTAAGATACTGAGGTGATGGAAGCTAGCGGCCCGCTGCCTTAAGAACTATTAACATTTATCTCTGAACTCGGTCTAAAATACCGTGACGCGCCCTCTCCAGGCATTCATGCTGACAATTGGGCTGCGGTGAGAATTGATGGTAGAATGAGTTCGTGGTTCAATGTACATACAGGGGTTAGACAGGGCTGTGATCTTTCACCTTTGTTGTGTATGGTTTCGATGAATCGTCTGCTGAAACGTATAAATTGGCAGGGAGGGATTCAATTAGGTGGAAACGCAGTAAGCAATCTAGCCCATGCTGACGACTTGGTCTTAATAGCAGATTGTGCCGAAAGGCTGCAGTCCAATATCTTGGAAATATAAAATAGGGCGAATGAGTATGGAATGAAAATTAGCCTTTCTAATAACAAATTTACGTCAGTAGGTAAGAAATCCAAGATACAAGCCTCCGTGGCTCAGACGGATGAGCGTCGGCCTCTCTCCGCTGGACGCCATGGTTCAAATCCCCGTCACTCAATGTGAGATTTGTGCTGGACGCAGCGGAAGCGTGACAGGTTTTTCTCCGGGTACTCCGGTTTTCCTTGTCATCTTTCATTTCAGCAACACTTTCCAATATCATTTCATAGCATCTATCTGCTAGCGGCTTTACGTCGCACCGACACACATAGGTATTACGGCGATAATGGGATAGGAAAGCCCTAGGAGTTGGAAGGAAGCGGCCGTGGCCTTAATTAAGGCACAGGCCCAGCATTTGCCTGGTGTGAAAATGGGAAACCACGGAAAACCATCTTCAGGGCTGCCGACAGTGGGATTCGAACCCACTATCTCTCTGATGCAAGCTCACACCCGCGCGCCCCTAACCGCGTGGCCAACTTGCCCGGTATAGCATCTATCAGTCATTAATAATTATTCACTTTGGGAGTGGCGACGCCATCGTACTAATAGCCTATATCTGATTCATTCATTACATCCCTGACCCGGTCATTTTCAGTTAAGAAATCCAAGAGAATTGGATGTCAGATTGGGGATACAAAGCTGGAACAGAATGATTATATCAGGTATTTAGGATGTGTGTTATCCCAGGATGGTAATATAGTGAGATTGAATCAAGGAGCAGTAAAACTAGTGCAATGAGCTCGCAGTTGCGATCAACAGTATTCCGTAAGATGGAAGTCAGAACCTCGACGAAAACATCATTATATCGGTCTGTTTTCAGAACAACTTTGATTTACGGGAGTGAAAGTTGGGTGGACTCAGGATATCCTATTCATAAGTTGGAAGTAACAGACATGAAAGTAGCGAGAATTATTTCTGGTACAAACAGGTGGGAGCCATGGCAGGAGGGTACACGGAATGAGGATATAAAGGATAAGTTAAGAATGAACTCGATGGATGAATCTGTACGCAAAAACCGGCTTCGATCGTGGGGTCGTGTGAGGTGAATGGAGGAGGATGGATTACCTAGGAGAATAATGGTCTCTGTTATGGAGGGTAAGAGGCGTAGAGGTAGACCTAGAAGAAGATGGTTAGATTAAGTACCTAACGATTTATTGATAAGAGATATAGAACCAAACGTGGCCATAAAAGTAGTTAAAATTAGGATTATATTGACGGTTAATAAATTCTCAGAGGCTTGCAGACTGAACAATGAAAGGCGTAACAGTCTATAATGAAGATGTTGAAATTGTACTCTAGATACCTATAAGTGCGCCTCACCGCTGCATGTCATTACGCCCAATCGTACACGTAGTCGTTCCACATGGTTATACGTAAATATAAGGAATTCATCAGCAACTTGCTATCTTACGAAGACTTCACACTCCTACGGAGTTCATTAATCAACTTTCCTAGCCTCGTCCCTACTGGCTGACTTGATCTTCCACTGACATCTCGAAGCATACCGCTTAGTCGAGCAGGAAGTCCTTTAATCTAAAGTCTTCCCAGCCCGAAGTTTGTATCGTTTATCGTAACACCACTCCTTTGTTGGAAATCTCCGAGAACAAATCGAGCTGCTTCCGTTTGGATATTTCCCAGTTTTGGAATCAAGTAATCCTGGTGAGGGCCCCATACTCTGGAACTATACATCAATTAGGGTCTTACCAGCGACTTGAACGTCCTCTCCATTACATCCTTTCTAAAAACCGCTAAATACCCTCATAACAATTTGAAGGTATCTGTAACCTGTCTACAGGCTATGGGATGGTCATAATTAATTTTAACAGTGGGAAGGGGTGGGCAAGACTAACTATAATACACAATACGAAAAAGTATTAGGACTTGTTGTGGAAGGAATGAGAGATTGAAGGAAATTGAATTTAGCCGGAGAGGATAACATGATCGCAAGCATTATTGGCAGTGATATAAAATGTATTGAATGTGAGAAGGTGACTAAAGCGAAGTGCGGATACACAAGTAAGACGAAGAGGAACACGATTATTAATTAATTAATTAATTAATTACATTACATTACATTAAATGTGTCTCTTTCAATCAATCTGAGTGCTGAGAAATAGAGGCAGCTTCAATTAGTAGAACAAGTTTAGGTTAGGCTATTTCTAATTCGACAGGTAAAGAAGATCACAAAACGGAGAACGATGAAATATTCCTTTCCATAAGTTATACACAGAAGGGCCTGCTCTGTAAGAAAACAAGTCTCGGAAGATTTACTGCAGCACATTAAACCAAGTAACTACGAATAACCTGATCCTGATGCACGGTTTGAGTCATGAGCCTTTATTTTTAAAAGCCGAGCTGTAAAAGAAGCAGGAAGTGCTAATCATATGGCTAGAGCCAATATCTGGTACTTCAGCGTGCAGTGGAAGAGCAGACAGGCCTGCTATGTATCGACCTCAGCGTCGTAGGAGCGAACGCAGACAGAGGCAGTGCTGACATCTAGCGGCCAACACAGCACTCACAGCGGGCGCAAAGAGAATTCTACTGACGCAGACTGGACGGGATCCGCAGCAAGGAAGCTAGCGAGCTCATAGTTCTGAAGTGACTGTGCGTTGTTGTGTTTGAGTCATCAGTCCATAGACTGGTTTGATGTAGCTGTCCATTCAACCCTATTCTTTTCATTTCTACGTAACTACTGCATCCTACATCTGCTCTAATTTGCTTGTCATATTCATACCTTGGTCAACTCCTATCCTTCATACAGCTTATACTTCCTTCAAAAGCTAATTGTACAAGTCCTGGGAGTCTTAAGATGTGTCTTATCATTCTATCCCTTCTTCTCGTCAAATTTAGCCAAATCGATCTCCTCTCACCAGATCGATTCAGTATCTCTCACCTTCAGCATTCTTCTGTATCACCACATTTCTAAAGCTTCTATTCTCTTTCTTTCTGAGCTAGTTATCGTCCATCTTTCACGTCCATACAATGCCATGCTCCAGATGAAAGTCTTCAAAAATATCTTTCTAATTCCCTATAAAAATGTTCGAAGTTAGCAAACTTCTTTTTTTTATGAAGGGCCTTCCTTGCTAGTCTCCATTTTAGTCCTCCGTACTTCTGTCATAATTAGTACTTCTACTACCCAAGTAACAATATTAATCTACATCCTTTAAGACTTCATATCCTAACCTAATATGTCCTGCATCACCAGACTTCGTTCGACTGCACTTCATTACTTTTGTTTTAGACTTGACGAGCTGAGTGGTTCAGATGGTTGAGGCGTTGGTCTACCCCAACTTGGCAGATTCGATCAAGGCTCAGTCCGGTGGTATTTGAAGGTGCTCAAATACGTCAGCCTTGTGTCGGTAGATTTACTGTCACGTTAAAGTACCTCCGCGGGACAAAAGTCCGGCATCTCGGCGTCTCCTAAAACTGAAAAGTAGTTAGTGAGACGCAAAAACAATAACATTATTAATATTTATTATGGTTTGGACTTACCGGTTCGATAGCTGCAGTCGCTTAAGTGCCTCCGGTATCCAGTATTCGGGAGACAGTGGATTCGAACTCCACTGTCGGCAGCCCTGAAGATGGTATTCTGTGGTTTCTCATTTTCACACCAGGCAAATACTGGGGCTGTACCTTAATTAAGGCCACGCTGCTTCCTTCCCACTCCGAGCCCATTCCTGTCCCATCGTCGCCATAAGACCTATCTATGTCGGTGAGATGTAAAACAAGTTATGGTTTGGACTAATTTATTTTCAGCTTGTACGACGACTCCACAAGAGCATTCAGTAACTTTTCCAGATCTTCTGAAGACTCAGATAAAATAACAGCAGCTATCATCGGCAAATCTCAGGGTTTTGATTTCCTCTCCTTGGATTGTGTTTCCTTTTCCAAATTCCTCTTTCATTTCCTTTATCGCCTGTTGTACAAAATCAGGCACCATACATTCGAATCTTAGTGTAACTTATGGGCTTATAACTCCAGAACTAAATATTAGATCAGTTCCATTCGGACGTGCAATATGGCAACACGGCTACACTGATAGGTCCGAAAGTCAAGTGAGAGAGTGTCGTTTTCTGGTGGTTTTGTACACAGACATCGCAAACATGTTTTCGGTGCCGAAAAGAACAGAAACTTAACAAAGGTGGTGACCGTATGTTTCAAGAACTCTGGCCAAGAGAATTCGGCCAGTTAAAGAGATGTGTTGCCTGTGTTCGAAAACAATAATTGTATCCCCTCATTCAATGTAAAGCGCAATTTCGAGACTGGTCATTCAAATGTTTGTTCCATCTCAAATGAAGAAAGGAGAGAGTTCGTTTCACAAAATATCGAACATTACACAAAACAAACCAGGTCTTTTGTATCATCTTTCCGGCGAAGGAATAACATCAGTGCGGCTGTTTCTATCTGTCTCACTGCATAGTACAGCATGCATGGGAAACCGATATCTGATGGTGAGTTGATTTCTGATGGTGAGCTGTTGAAAGAAAGTTTCTTTTTGACGTCCAACACATTATTTGAAAACTTCCCTAACAAACAACTAATACTTAACAGAAATAAAGGAATGCCAGCCAGCTGAACTGTTGTCAAGGATAGAATAATAAAAATGAGCGAAGAAGTTTCGGTGCAGTTGAAAGCTAATTTGGTTAACTCTCACATGTATGCGGTATGTTTTGATGTGGCCTTACAAACAAGGATAGCCGTTTCTTTAGATATCCTCATGGAAATGTGATCAGGGAGAAATTAGTTTAATTGTGAGCGTACAAACTACAACCTGGAATGGAGAAAGTGAAGTCCATTCGCAGTATTAGTACTTTTGATTTTTATATCTAATAATATTTTTTTACAATTTGTTTTACGTCACACCGACACAGATACGTCTTGTGTCGACGATGGGACAGGCTTACGAGTGGGAAGGAAACCGCCGTGGGCCATAATTGAAGTACAGCCCCACGGAACATGCAATCAAATGTATTCTTAAGATATATGTATAATAAATAAATAAATAAATAAATAAATAAATAAATAAATAAATAAATAAATAAATAAATAAATAAATAAATAAATAAATAAATAAATGAATCAGTGAATGAATAAATAAATAACATATTATGAAACATAATCGGGAATTTATAAAGGAAGTCGCCGGGGGGGGGGTCGTAGGTTGTAGACATCCCTTAGTGGAAAACAAGTGGCACAGTCAACAGATGAGAATAATAAACCAGACTTAAAATGGCACACTAGTTGGAAAAGGTTCGCCATCCCTGTTCTAAAGGAAATCAATGAACAACGCAGACTGATAAAGGGTCGAAAGGAGGAAGATAAAATGTGTAGGTCATATGCTGAGACATAATGTCTTTGAAGGAAACATATTAGGAAATAAAGGAAGAGGAAGACATACTTGATGGAATGTAAAAACTACAAGGAAGTGAAGAGAACAGAGGATTGAGAAGAGAAGAGCGAGTGTTTGATGACGATGATGAGTTGCTTAAGGAATGAACAATCTTGTTATTATTGAGTGTGTTCTGGGTTAAGACCGGTTAACTGTAAGAAAGGGAGTGCATACCTAACTTTGGCCAGGATAAATATAACATTAATTTAAGTTTCGAACGTTTAGGGCAGGGCCTCTCAGGGTGCATGCGCGTGGTGCAACCACTGTGCACGGTGCAAAAGACGACTTGGCTTGGTTGACCAGAGTGCAGACCCCCCACTCCTCGATTTGGAGCAATAGCGCTTACTCTCTCTTTCCTCACGCCTGTCTCGCTCGCTCCGCCTGTCCCCCTCTGCCCCACTTGCGCCGTAGCGCTCCAAATCCGGGCTGACTTGAGCCGAGTATAGGCGAGTTGAGCCGAGCTTAGCCGAGTAGCTCAGAGACGAAGCGTTGATCCGAGCCATGCCTTGCGGCAGCGATGCACAGTGCACGGAGCTCTTGCGCCTCTATCTGCACGCGTGAGATTTTGGGCGTTTGAGAGGCCCTGGCTTAGGGCATAAACATCGCTCAAATATTCAGGCGAATAGGCTGTCTAAAAACAGCTTATTGTTATCCATAAAATGAAAATATGACCAAACATGTATTTCTAACGAATGAATTTTGCCACTAGTTCTTTTTTTTAATTAATGATACAGGCCTACCGGGTGGGCAGAATAAATGTGGCCCGGAAAATATTTATAAAACTGACGCGAACTTTACCCATGTTAATGAACGGGAGAGCTGCCCATCACAGGAAATGCTGGAAACCATGATTTCGATGCACCAATCGATTGCTGTCACATGTCTGCGCGTGCGCACCTCCTGAGTACGTCACTGTGTCGCTGTGAGTGATTGAGAGGAGCAGATGTGTTTAGTGACCAGTTGAATACAACACAAAATGGTGCTCACTATAAAACAGCGCGTGTTCGTTGTCGAGTGTTATGCGAAGCATGATTCGTGGAAAACCTATGCGGAGCTGTTTACGCAAGAGTTTAAGATTAGAAATGTTTTGGAAAAACGTCCAGAAAAGTCTGCAATGCAAAACGTGGTGGCAAAATGGCGCGAAATTGGCTCTGTAGCGAATAAAAACCGTAACTATCCGAAAAGTGATCGAACACCAGAAAATCTTGCTCGAGTGAAGGAAAGCTTGGAACGAAGTCAGACGAAATCTCAACGAGGTTTATCTATTCAGGTGGAAATTAAGAGATCGTCATGTCAAATAATTATCAAAAAGGACCTGCATCTGTATCCTTACAAATTTACAATAGTGGATGCGTTGAAGCGGCCAGAGGAACCTTCGCGCGTTGAGTTCTGCAGGTAGTTTCTGAATGAGGTGGAGTCGGGAGTTTTGGATCCTCAGTTTTTCATTTCTTCAGATGAGGCCTGGTTCAGCCTGTCAGAATATATGAACTCACAGAACACGCGCCATTATGCATCAGATATTCCCCATCAGTACGTCATAAAGCCGTTGCATAATCGCAAGATTGGTGTGTGCTGCGCAAAGTCTGATGTCCACATCGTAACTACTGTAGATTCTTTCACCAAACTGTTAATGCTAACCGATACGTACAGACACTGTTTAACCCATATGTGGATCAACTCACATAAGATTTTCCGTTCCAGCTTTATTTTTTACACGCCGTAATTCATTATACAGTTTTAAAATACTAAAACCAAACCAAAAGGGGCTGCCTGGCCAAGGCGGTAAAGGTGTGCTCGATTCGCCCGGAAGGACGTGGGTTCGTATTCCCGTCCGGAAGTCGTAAAATTTAAGAAACGAGATTTCCACTTCCGGAGGTGCATATGGCCCTGATGTTCACTTAGCCTACACCAAAAATGAGTACCAGGTTAATACCTGGGGGCAACGGCGGCCGGGCGTAGCGCTAACCACTCTACCTCATCACGTGCCGAGGTTAACAATGGTGGAAGTCTTTATCTTCCACTCCTCCAAGGGCCTTCATGGCCTGTACGGAGGTGACTTTGCTTTTTAAAACCAAACCCCATGGCACTACAGCCCTTGAACGACCTTGCCCTACGAAGGCCTGCAGATTACGAGGTGTCGTGTGGTCAGCACGACGAATCCTCTCAGCCGTTATTCTTGGCTTTCTAGACCGGGGCCGCTATCTCACCGTCAGATAGCTCCTCAATTCTAATCACGCAGGCTGAGTGGACGTCGAGCCAGCCCTCAGGTCCAGGTGAAAATCCCTGACCTGGCCGGGAATCGAACCAGGGGCCTCCGGGTAAGAGGCAGGCACGCTACCCCTACACCACGGGGCCGGCTTTATTATAATACTTCAATTAATTTCATTATCAGTTCCTTTAACTTAATTCCAGTACTTTATCATAAAATCATTGGCAATCATTAAACTATAGACGGTACTGAGGATATTTATAATTAATACTGCAGTTCTACACAATGGTGACAGAAACTACATCGCTGCTCCTGCTAACCAATGAAAATCGTATCAATTATCGGAATTAATAATTCATCGACAGTCGCCGTGGGCACAAAATACTTAATTGAAATAGAGTATAGAAATAACAAATGCATACCTCTTATTCCTTATTCGTATCAGAATTTTTTTATCTACTAGTGTCGCTATGCTACACTTTATGGCACTTACTTTACAACTTCGCACAGTCTTTTTAAATTTGGTGATGTAGTTGAAAATTATTTTTCTTATTTTATAAATAATGATATAAATGTATTAAAAATGAAGATCCCAGAAGAGAAAGCACGAGCCCACGCTGGTAATTTCACGATCGAAAAAACCTAAAGGGTTAAAATGTTTTGATTCATATAATAGTAGAGGGGAATCGGGTAATATGGAATAATCGGCCAATATGGAATACCACAATATCTTGCCTGTAAGGTACCGCTCTCAGGTGGAAACTCGACGAATTACGGTAAATGTTCTCATGATGCTTTGTATGCAGTTTCGACATGCTCGTGAGTGAGGTTAGTGCGTGGAGCAAGAATATTTGTTTTTCATATTTGAAAAGCTTTTGCAGGTAATTCTTTTAAAGCTTGTATTAATTACCAAAACTGAGTTTAGTCCTGGGAAATCCAATGTTACATATTGTACAAGAGTTGCTTATATTGCTACACCAGTGTAACTTCCTTGTTGTGCAAAGTTTATGGAATGACGAATCCTTTAATTCAAACATGGTGTGTCGGGATATATGGAATACTGTTTTAGTTTCAAAGTAAAATGAGGTTTAAAATTAATTGCATTAATCCTGGTATATTATAACATTTAATTACCTATAGATCTCAGTTTCTGCATCTGTGACTTTTGTCACTGAATGAACAAGTGACTGTAAAAAGAAAACTCTGAATAATTAGTGTATACAGATTATCATTTAATTACCAATTTTATTCTTTCGATTTTTAAAAATTTCTGTACGTCCACCTGTAAGAACATTCCTTAAATATAACTGAAAGAATTTATTGAAGCTGTATTTTAATTTACATATTATTTACCCTACTATTCCATATTAGCCGACTATTCCGTATTACCCACCAAGTGCAACTTTTTGAAAGAAATAATTTTGACGTGAAGACATTAAAAATTTACAATTTAAAAATATAGAGAATCTTGGCTAATTATTTGAATTTTCAAACCATATTTATTTATATTACATAACTGATTTCGGTAAGAAGTTATACCGCCAAAAGTAAATGGTATTCCATATTATACGACTCTCCTCTACATTATGCAACTAGCCTATGATGGCAATAATTAAGACACGAGTTTTAATATTTCCATACGAGTATCTTAATTACCATTATAGGCGAGTTGCGTACGATTGTTTATGCTCGACGATAATTATAACTCTATTTGTTAAATATTGATAAATTTCTGTCCAGATGTCGCTTGACAGTTAAGTTTACTGAACAAAGCGCAGAGCGCATGCGCTGGGTTATTAATTTCCCGTGAGTGAATCAATTGCCGTAAACTACAATATTTCGGACACATCAAGAGGAATCAGAAAATATATGAGCTGCTACAAATTATGCTGCAAGGAAAAATAGAAGGAAAAAGATCTCCTGCGTCAAGAAGAATTTCCTGGCTCGACAACCTTAAAACCTGGTTCAGCAAAACATCTGCAGAACTGTCCCGAATTGCAATGGATAAAGTCAGAATAGCGATATTGATCGCCAACGTCCGAGGTGAACAGGCACTCTAAGAAGAAGTAGAAGAAGAAGAAGGAGGAGGATCAGAGACCTTGGCAATGCCTTTCTTTTTTGCTATTTGTTTAACATCGCACTAACACATCGAAGGTTTTCGGCGACGGAAGTGTGGGAGATTGGGAAGCTAGCGGCCATGGCCTTCATTAAGATACAGTCCCAGCATTTGCCTGGTGTGAAAATGGGAAACCACGGAAAATCATCTCCAGGGCTGCAACAGTGGGGCTCGAACCCACTATCTCCCGAATGCAAGTTCACAGCTGCGCGACCCGAACCTCACGGCCACTTGCTCGGTCTTGACAATGTCATATGTTATTAAATCTTTGATAGAAGGTTATCATAACCCAGCTTTATCTCAAATAAAAATTGTTTATTGTACAGTTGGAGAAGTGAATTTCCGGGAATGTGCCTTGAGGTTGTGGAATATTGGACGTAGAAGGTGCATTGATGTTAATATGTGTGTCCGACATGTTTGATTTTGGAAACAAGTGCGAAACTAGTGCGTTGAACGGAGGTGCGATGCTATCCTTACCTAATTGGTCAAACAGTTGTATCAAAATGAAAATCTGAACTCTGATTGGTGGAGAACCTGTATCATAATGAAAATTTGAACTCTGATTGGTCGAGAACCTGTATCATAATGAAAATCTAAACTCTGATTGGTCGAGAACCTGTATCAGAATGAAAATCTGAACTCTGATTGGTGGAGAATCTGTATCATAATGAAAATCTGAACTCTGATTAGTCGAGAACCTGTATCATAATGAAAATCTGAACTCTGATTGGTCGAGAACCTGTATCATAATGAAAATCTGAACTCTGATTGGTGGAGAATCTGTATAATAATTAAAATCTGAACTCTGATTGGTGGAGAACCTGTATCATAATGAAAATCTGAACTCTGATTGGTGGAGAACCTGTATCATAATGAAAATCTGAACTCTGATTGGTCGAGAACCTGTATCATAATCAAAATCTGAACTCGGATTGGTCGAGAACCTGTATCATAATGAAAATCTGAACTCTGATTAGTCGAGAACCTGTATCATAATGAAAATCTGAACTCGGATTGGTCGAGAACTTGTATCATAATGAAAATCTGAACTCTGATTTGTGGAGAACCTGTATCATAATGAAAATCTGAACTCTGATTTGTGGAGAACCTGTATCATAATGAGAATCTGAACTATGATTGGTCGAGAACCTGTATCATAATGAAAATCTGAACTCTGATTGGTCGAGAACCTGTATCATAATGAAAATCTGAACTCGGATTGGTGGAGAACCTGCATCATAATGAAAATCTGAACTCTGATTTGTGGAGAATCTGTATCATAATGAAAATCTGAACTCTGATTGGTCGAGAACCTGTATCATAATGAAAATCTGAACTCTGATTGGTCGAGAACCTGTATCATAATGAAAATCTGAACTCTGATTGGTGGAGAACCTGTATCATAATGAAATTTTGAACTCTGATTGGTGGAGAAACTGTATCATAATGAAAATTTGAACTCTTATTGGTCAAGAACCTGTATCATAATGAATATCTGAACTCTGTTTGGTGGAGAACCTGTATCATAATGAAACATGAACTATAATTAGCCTCATTAATATTCAGTTTTCTGGCACATAATGTTTTTATTTCGGCATCGTCGAGCATAAATGGTTGTATGACAAAGTAATATATTTTGGTATTAACATATTTGTTTTATGTTTCGAATTTTCTTTCATATTCCTTCATATTTTCCTATCTTGACAACATTGTCTTCATATTTTTCTGTCCCCAATAATGATGATAACATCATAAAACAACTGACAGTGTTATCTCGTGAACAGAAACGTACGCAGCATTTGTTTGCAGAGGAGGATTGTGCTGTCTTAGCTAATCATTTTTTGTAACTTAAAGGTTTTTCATTCTTTTTAATACTTTACACTATAAAATACCTGTGAAACACACTATTAAGGGTACGATGCGCATTGGTATCACCCAAATATCACTATAAAATTTGTCACAAATGGAACATAATAATTGCTTTTACACATATCAAGTGAAAAATCTGCGGCAAATTAAGAAATACCGTCGTTATTTGAGAAATATGAAAACATACTTAAGGCTTGTAGACAGGACTGGTTTATGTCGTACTCCGCTGCTGGTGCCGTCTTTTGTAACTTTCTTCAGGTCCAGGGCTAGCACCGTGGAATGGGAGTGCTATGTCTGTAGATTCTCATTATCTTTTTCCATATGACTAGAGCGGCCAGTTCAAACAGCAAAATGGAGGTCAACAGAAAAATAGCATGATCCCTGGACCAATAATTTTTTTTATTTCTGTTCGAACGAAAGTAGCTCTATACCTGGACCAATAAATCAATAGTCCACTGAATTTTTCTTATGTATATTGGCCGTACCATTTTGTCGCCTATTAAATATTGCATATGGCGATACATTTCATGAAATGATGTCATTGACAAGTGAAGCAATGGAACGAAAGAAAAGAACTTCCGTGAACACAGATATCACACACGAAATTGTTGAAAGTGTAAGACAAAAGACATACGTGTGTCACTGTGAGCGCAACACCAAATGTACTTGTAAAGTGGTAAAGTATGTATACATAATATTCTCCAAAAATCAAATATTTCTTAATTTGCCGCAGATGTTTCATTTGATATGTGTAAAAGGAATTATTATGTTCCATTTGTGACAAATTTTATAGCGACATTTGGGTGATACCAATGCGCACTATACCCCACTATTAAACAAGGAATAATACTCACTACAAAGGTGACATGTTGCGTTATAAAAAGAACATCATCATCAGATACCATCAAGTCACACTTAATATCTGAAAATATTTCTATTTATTTCTGACCTAACAAGTAGGAATTTGAAATTTGTTTCTTACCTTAATAAAGTCCTGCGTTTGTCTCCACTGAAATCCAATGGATTCGAGCCAATGACGAAGCAACGGTTTTTTCAACGGCTCAGAGTGTATACTGGAGTGGAGACAGAAGCTGGATTTCATCAAGATAAGTTCCACCGAACGAGTGCGCCGTGCGGTTAGGGAGGCGCAGCTATGAACTTGCATTCGGGAGATACACAGTGGGTTCAAACACCACTGTCGGCCGCCTTGAAGATGGTGTCCCGTAGTTTCCCATTTTCACACCAGGCAAATGGCCTGTTAGGGGAGAAAAATTCTCCTAAATAAATTTACAGTTTACCGCCTATAATCTCAGCCACCCTACCACAACAAGGCCTCCCCCTTTGAGTGTGGATTCGATCCTAAAAGTTCAGCTCGACTCCCCTTCTCCTTACGATTCTTCCTAATTGCTGTAATTTTCCTTATTTTTGATGTAGAAATTGCATTACTTCTTCCTATTATCATTATTATAAGTTGATCAAATATCCTATCATGATCAATTATTAGTACGGTACCTTAATTAATAATAATGTTATTTGTTTTACGTCCCACTAACTACTCTTTTACGGTTTTCGGAGACGCCGAGGTGCCGGAATTTAGTCCCGCAGGAGTTCTTTTTACGTGCCAGTAAATGTACCGACACGAGGCTGACGTATTTGAGCACCTTCAAATACCACCGGAGTGAGGTACCTTAATTAAGGCCACAGTCGCATTATTCACATTCCTAGCTCCTTCCTATCGCATTGTCACCGTAAGAACTATTTGTCTTGGTGCCACGGAAAACAACGTATAATAATAATAATAATAATAAACCAAACTCCACGGCACTTAACGCCCTTGAAAGGGCTTTAGCCTGCCCAGCGACCTCTGCTCAGCCCGAAGGCCTGCAGATTACGAGAGGCCGTGTGGTCAGCACGACGCATCCTCTCGGCCGTTATTCTGGGCTTTCGAGACCGGGGCCGCCATCTCACCGTCAGATCGCTCCTCAATTCTAATCACGTAGGCTGAGTGGACCTCGAACCAGCCCTCAGGTCTAGAGATAAATCCCTGACCTGGCCGAGAATCGACCCCGGGTCCTCCGGACGAGAGGCAGGCAGACTACCACTACACCACGGGGCCGGTTAATAATAATAATAATAATAATAATAATAATAATAATATGTAAGTTCTAAATTTCAAATTACTACGTGTTAGCACAGAAATAAATATAAATATATCTAAACATGGAATGTGACTTGACAGAATCTGACGATGTTCGTTTAATAATGAAATATGTCATTCTTTGTTTATTAGTGTGTGTTTATTTCTTGTTTATAGCGTCTTTTGTTACAAAAACCTTTAAGTTACATTTAACTTAGTCGGTACTGGAAAGTATGGCGTCGTTCTTAACAAATAATCATATTTTGGGGGGAAATGAAGGTAACATACAGAACTCAATTGGTTGCGGCTTACAAACTTATGACTTTCTCGTTCATTTACTTGTGACACACCCTGTGTTGTTAAGTCCTGGAACATTATTGTTCTTGCTACTGCTATTGACCCTGATAGTCAAACACGTAGTCCCCAACAAGAGCGTCCTCCCTTCTCATTGTTTATACAAGGCCTGTCCTGCTAACACAATGTTATTAGTGTAAGTAATATTTGTCTTCGAGTGCGGTTGATTTGGTTATGTTTAGTAGCAAGTGTTTGCTTAAGGCTGTACCAGTAGCCAACCAACTCAGGCAGTAAATATCTCTCGCCAGATAAACACCAGGTGTCTGGTTCTCTCGCGGTGACGACAATGATGACGTGACGGGACGGTACATCCAATACATTCCTTCCTCTGCATCAGCAGTCCACTGTTTTCTTTTAACACTTTCATGTCCAGGACGCAAATAAGTATAAATATCAATGCATGACAAACATTTTATAAAATAAGATAGAACATTACAACTGTGGAATTTGTGTTCAGAAATACATCATAAATTAATATTATTAGTTTATAATATCCACCAAGCGGAGTGTCTGCTATGGAACCGAGCTCAGAATTAGGGAATGAGTGGATTCGAACACCAATTGAATGGATGAAAGCCATAACGGTAATAGTAGCATTTTGGTCATTCAAAGAAAAAGGCATTTAAACATCTTAACACTCATATAAAGCATGCTATTTGTAGTTATACCACCTATCACTAGAGCGCAGAATGTTACCGTTATCACTTGTATCTCTTTGCTGGGAAAGGATACATCCTCCCGGAGTTATATCCTGCACTTAACTCATTGCTTTAAAAAATGGCACTTGTACCGTTATGGTTTTCATCCATTCAATTCCGGTAGACGACCTGAGAATGGATTTCTCTGGTTTTCCATTTTCACACCCAGGCGAATGCCCTGAGAGTTCCTATTAAAATATCACAGACGATTCTTTCCACCTCCTTACAGAATTTCGTTCACCAACATACTTTTCATCTTCATCAGCTCCTCAACTGAGGTTCGTAACAGGAATAGCATCCAGCCTAAAAAGCATGCCATAATTTCATATCACCTTATCCCCGACTTCTTATCAGGAGACGGGACAAAGGGGTAGGCATGCTTATACTGACTATTACAGTCAGTAAGTTCGTTGACTGGCGGCTACAGTGTAGGCAACACGGTGTACGCTCATGTACTACAGTCAAGAACTTCTTCGATTGGCGCCTGCAGTTTAGGCAACACACTGTACACCTATGTACGTAGCACAGTCAACGTGTTTGTGGAATGGCGCTAACGTTCAGGAATCCCGTAGTCTTTTCACATCCTTTTCGCCCCATGGTGATCCAAGCGATTTAGACTTGATCATTTAAAAGTTTCGATACGGATTTGCCTAATTGTTGGTAGAACTATAAATTTGCTCGTTGTTCAAACTATGACATTCCCAAATTCCGCCACTGACATTTAAATACTCTTCATAACAGAGACCGTAGTTCTGCTTACACTGTATGCACGCAACTGTCTCTTGCTGGGAGAAGCGAAGAACTGTCACGGCAAATTCCTGTGGTGCAAACTCTCCGCTGTAGTGCACCACAGCGACATTAGACGGCCAGTCTACTAACTTAATGACTCTACTAGGTATACATTAGTTTATAACACCCAAAGTGTGCAGAGGAGGGTGGAGCTTTCTCTGCACCACAACACTCCGACATGTGTGGAGGACTCTTTTTCCAAGACCCAAGGAAAGATTACACACATAGTAAATTTACTCTGGAAGAACGTGATTCTTCTTTGTGCCACAAGGTTCTCATCTTCTGCTTGTGGACTTTTATGGCTGGTGGGTAGAACTCCTGACGAATGTCTCTTTCAGTACGGAGCACCTTCTTAAATCCCATCGCCACTCTTAGAACTTCTTCATTTATTCCTTGATTAAACATATCCAGGACAGCTGGGTAGGAGGACCAGTACCTCGCCCAGGTGACCTCACCTGCTATGCCGAAGAGTGACTATGTGGGGGATGGGAAGACTGGAATGGATAGACAAGGAAGAAAGAATGAAGCGCCCGTGGCCTTAAGTTAGGTACATCCCAGCATTTGCCTGGAGGATAGTAGGGAACCACAGAGGACCACTTCGAGGATGGCTGAAGTGGGAATTGCGCCCACTCTACCCAGTTGACCTCCGGAGACTGTGTGGACCCCGTTCCAGCCCTCGTGCCCCTTCTCAAATTTCGTAGCAGAGCCAGGAATCGAACCCTGCTCTCCGTGATTGGCAGCTAATCACACTAAACACTACACCACAGAGACGGGCTGTGAACACTGTAATTGGGCGAAAGACTGTTATGTTCATCATTCAATAAATAAATACATTAATTAATAATATACTCAGTAATCCCACCTCTACCGCCTCAAGGGCAGTGTCCTGGAGCGTGAAACATTGGGTCGGATAATACAACTGGTGATACAAGAAAAAGGTGATTTTGTTGAATTACAGTTACTTGTGAGATATTTTACCCAATTACAATTAATTTTTAAGAGCCTCCGTGGCTCAGGCGGCAGCGCACCGGCCTCCCACCGCTGTCTTGATTCAAATCCCGGTCACTCCATGTGAGATTTGTGATGGGCAAAGCCGAGGCGGGACAGGTTTTTCTCCGGGTACTCCGGTTTTACCTCTCATATTTCATTCCAGCAACACTCTCCAATATCATTTCATCTGTCATTCATTAATCAATGCCCCAGAGGAGTGCGACAGGCTTCTGCAGCCGGCAAAATTACTATCCTCGCCGCTAGATGGAGGCTTCACTCATTCCATTTCCTGACCCGGTCGAACGACTGGAAACAGGCTGTGCATTTTCATTTTCGCAATTAATTTTTCAAGAAATTTTCAATAAATTTAAAATTACAGTTACTTCACAGGTTGATAGTCCTAAGGAAATCACTTATATTTTTCTTCTACCCAAATTTGCAAAGAAGATGGCTTGGAACATTCAAAATGATTTCCCCCGTATGGTGTTCGCAACCCCTATAGTGTCCAACATCCGTGACTTTCCTCTCTCAGCTCCTGCAATAATTATAACGAGTGACGACTGCTTGTATATCAAAACATACGTTTCAGACGTTAAATCAGTTTGGTTTTTCATTTTTTATACATATATCTTTGTACTTTGTGTTAAGAGTGTTTGAAATATATTGCCTTAAAAGAAGTCGATGCTCTAGACGAGGATGGAAATAAACGTTATTGAAGAAGATGATATCATGGAATATATATTTTCCTTTTTGCTTCAGATGAACTTGTTTTCATGGTGGCAGAAAAATTAATGATATTCTTGGTACGACGAGGACTGGAAATTCCATCAACACGCAGAGAAATCTGCCTTTCAATTGCGTATAAAATTGTATTTACGATACACAGTCACCAACATAAGTCAGTGTCAAAGTTGGAATGTATAACGAGTGTCTAAATAGTCTAAAATCACTATTATTAGCAGTGAATGAAAGAAATTATTCGGATGGAAAAACGATATGCTGGAGTTGTACCCAAATATTTCTAAGTCAACCTTATATTATGCCAAGTGTCCGGCTCCATGGCTAAATGGTTATCATGCTGGTCTTTGGTCACAGGGGTCCCAGGTTCGATTCCAGGCAGCGTCGGGAATTTTAACCATCACTGGTTAATTTCGCTGACACAGGGGCTGGGTGTATGTGTTGCCTTCATCATCATTTCATCCTCATCACGACGCGCAGGTCGCCTGCGGGAGTCAAATCGAAAGACCTGCACCTGGCGAGACGAACTTGTCTTCGGACACTCCCGGCACCAAAAGCCATACGCCATTTCATTATGCCAAGCACCAAAAGATAGAATTTTTCTTTCTCTTTGCTTTACGTCGCACTGACACAGATAGGTCTTACGGCGACGATGGGATAGGAAAGGCCTAGGAGTTGGAAAGAAGCGGCCGTGGCCTTAATTATGGTACAGCTCCGGCATTTGCCTGGTGTGAAAAATGGAAAAAGGGGAAACCACGGAAAACCATCTTCAAGGCTGCCGACAATGGGACTCGAACCCACTATCTCCCGATTACTGGATACTGGCCACACTTAAGCGACTGCAGCTATCCAGCTCGGTAAAGGTAGAATTATAAAAGTGACCTTGTTATTTTATTTCATTACCAGCTTTTACACAGGTATTGTAATTTGCAAACATATATTCACGGACTGAAAATAATCCATTCCTCTGATATAAGGACATTTTCTTTTGTGGGATACTCAGTGCCCTGGTGTACGGTTAGCGCCCCTGAAACATAGGTGTACAGTTCCAGGGTCAAAATCCGCATCGACCTCTTGGGGGGGAAACTACATCTTTTCATTTTGCTGGAAAGACGCTCTACAAGAGCACTTGAAGTAACACCTCTTTAATGTTAAGGACATTTCTTGCAATGAAGAATACTTTACTATAAGTCTGATGTCTTCGGAGGTACTGTAGTGGTAATAAAATACCTCATCCTGTACTGATAAAGCTACTCGTTCTATTGTAGTAAAAATGAAAAATATATATTCATTATCACTTCTGCTTCAATTCGATGTATATCGAATACTAGAATGTAACGATTACAATTCAAGTAGTAAGTTATGAATAAACACTAGATTGGGTAAACATTAACAGTTAAAAATTAATATAATGTTATCCATTATAATTAACTCGGTTACTTTTACTTAATTGTTTCACAACTCTGAATATATATCTAATAAAGGTAGGAAAATAACATTTAAATGCGTTTGAAATCAAAGTTCACGGACTAGAAGTGTTGGTTTTTATCAGCCACTGAGCTAAAAAGAATTACCAGACATGTTTAAAATCACGAGCCCTACCTTTATTTGTAACAAAAACCAATTCTCAAGTGTCATGGCCCTTTCATAGCGCTAAAATTTATCCCTTTGCCACAATAATATTTTACCTGTACAGCCGCTGGGGAGATTCGCAGGTCTTGACAGGCTTATCTGAGCATTACCTTCTCTTCTCTGCTCTTTCCTTTACATAGACCTCCCACGAGAGAGTGGCCTGCAGCTATGCTCGATGTCATAAACACTCCCACGCAAAGACCTAACAAACAGACCTATTTATTCCAACAAAATATTACACAGATAGCTGTCTCACCAGTCTTCTTCAGGTCAGCCATGTAGATTCGCATCCGAATAGGGGGGGAGTCCATGTAATTTGGACCGGTAATATTTTAGATATTTGCAAGTTTGGTCACCCCTGTATCAGGCAAGTTGACCAAGACAACCTAGGGTAGTTGTTTTGCACATGGACTTTCGGTTTAAGGGGGAAGAGGTAAAATAATTCTAATATTTAACATTTCTTATAAGCTTATAGGGTGATAAGTAATTGTACGGTGAAGTAGTTATTTCAGCCAAAAGGGTCTTTAGCTCTTACAAGTACTGATGAAATATCTAGGTAAGTTTTAACATAGTTTCATTAATACATTTTAAATACTTTGCATATTAGTTGGTTTTTGATTAAATCTTTGCATGAGTATAATTTGGACTGCCTGAGTGTCTGTAATTTAGACCATTAAAACAATTGTACTAATCACATGACTTCGTATTTCTACAGGTGATTCTAAAATAAATTGTTTTATAATTTTAGGGCCGGCCCCTTGGTGTAGGGGTAGCGTGACTGCCTCCTACCCGGAGGCCCCGGGTTCGATTCCCGGCCAGGTCAGGGATTTTTACCTGCACCTGCGGGCTGGTTCGAGGTCCACTCAGCCTACGTGATTAGAATTGAGGAGCTATCTGACGGTGAGATAGCGGCCTCGGTCTAGAAAGCCAAGAATAACGACCGAGAGGATTCGTCGTGCTGACCACACGGCACCTCGTAATCTGCAGGCCTTCGGGCTGAGCAGCGGTCGCTTGGTAGGCCAAGGCCCTTCAAGGGCTGTAGTGCCATGGGGTTTAGTTTGGTTTATAATTTTAGGCCGGTCCCTCTGTGTAGGGATAGCGTCTGCCTCTTACGCGGAGGCCCCGAGTTCGATTCTTGGCCACATCAGGGATTTTTACATAGATTTGTGGGCTGGTTCGAATTCCACTTAACCTACGTGATTACAGTTGATAAGCTGTCTGACGGCATTGTATAAGACAATTGTTAAGACTGCAATAGTTGCAAAATACGGGCTCATGAGAACTGCGCCAAAACTCAGGATGGATTATTGTTTTATCATTGTCCTACATGACAAAAGTGACGACCATAATTCATAGTGACGTAATTTATTGCTTGAGATTAAATAATAAACAAGTCAAATAACTTATAAGTATTTACATTTACCGAGCTCGATAGCTGCAGTCGCTTAAGTGCGGCCAGTATCCAGTATTCGGGAGACAGTAGGTTCGAACCCCACTGTCGGCAGCCCTGAAAATGGTTTTCCGTGGTTTCCCATTTTCACACCAGGCAAATGCTGGGGCTGTACCTTAATTAAGGCCACGGCCACTTCCTTCCCACTCCTAGCCCTTCCTTGTCCCATCGACGCCATAAGGGTGGTTGACTTCGTTTCAGAGGCTCCAAGTTCAATTCTCCACCAGGTTGGGATTTTAATGTCAAATGGTTTTATCCCTTGGCTCAGAAACTAGGTGGTTTATGCCGTCTCCAACATTCCTACAACTCATTCAGTACACACAGCACTATACCGCAGCTTCACAATAACAAGTAGTTCGTCTTAAACGATTGTAGCCTCCCACCTCCGAACGAAGGTCTACTTTACGAAGGCTGAATTCGGCCACCAATATCAGCATGCAACTACATTATAATCAGGATAGAAACTTATATCACCGCCATAAACGTGTTAATCACAATTTCGACTTTATGTCGTCGTCGTATACATTCCTTCCAACGTATAACTTACGAAGATGAGAACTTTTGAGGAGTGTTCACGCAAAACAGAAATTGTCCGTCAAATCCAGACTCTTATCGAAAACAAAATATGCTATCAAATGGATAGCAGCTTTCGAAGGTGAAACATTTAAAATATTTTTATTTACATAGGAAAGCTCTCTGAACCACTGGGACAGATAAAATATCAAAAATTAAATAATCCAGTGTGTAAAAAATTTGAGACCGGGTGAGTTAGCCGTGCGGTTAGAGGCGCGCAGCCGTGAGCTCGCATCCGGGAGATAGCGGGTTCGGACCCCACTGTCGGCAGCCCTGAAGATGGTTTTCCGTGGTTTCCTATTTTCACACTAGGAAAATGCTGGGGCTTTACCTTAATTAAGGCCACGGCTGCTTCTTTCCCATTCCTAGGCCTTTCCTGTCCCATCGTCGCCATAAGACCTATCTATGTCGGTGCGACGTAAAGTAAATAGCAAAAGTTTGAGGATGATTACCTAGTTATAATTCCTCCTAAAACAAAAATCACCACCAACACCACCTGTGTAAAAATGGACACGTCTGGATTTGCCGAAATAAAAACGACATATACTTTTACTCAGGCATATGCAGACCGGGAAGGGGGGTGGGGGGGTGGGGGAAGTCCCTTGACAAATACTCGTCCTGTGATTGGTGGTTCGGACATGTTACCATTTGCTCGAATCCACCAGTAGGACCTCTCTGCTTTAGCTTAGGCCTAGATTTTTGTATCTTCAATATATGGGAAAGATATTTCTAGTTTTGGTCAGATTTCAGACGAGGAACAGATTCCAAAAATCCTATTCTATCAAAATAAATGTTTATTGCAATTTTTAAATTTTTGGATATGTTTGGTTTTGTCTAGACGCTACTCATTTGTGTGAATTGGATAGGAAGTGAAGAACAGTTCAAAGCCAAGAAAATTGGTCTTTCTCTCGGGTGAGATGGAAAGATTGAAGATTGACTGTTAAAAAGAAGTAATTGCTTTCTTTTGAGGCTACAGGATGAAGCTAAGTTAACGAGAGTAATTACAACTGCTATCAGCCGTCGATTTACTCTTCGAGATTAAATATCACGTTACCTTCACTTTAATTGAAAACTTCCCGTCAAAACGGAACCAATGCATTTTCCTTTACCAAACAAGAATCTTAATTATAGTATAGGTAAGGAGAAAATTAATTAGAATAATGTGCAGTGCTACTGTCGATGTGGAAATATAAATGAGAGAAAAATTTGACGGAATAGGATAAGATAGGAGCTCCAGTAAATGACCACTAGAAGGCCATAACATTGCACGTTTACATTTCATTATTGACATTACTTCATGATCTGATAATACGAAGTGTCTGACGTTTGGGGCTTGAATTACTTGATTTAGTATTTTGAAATTCAACAGCAGGTGCAAGAAATATCGTGCAAACATTTTGTGTGCTTGAACTCCAGTGAGTGACCATTTCCAGAAATAATCGCTTCCGACTGAAGTAGCTAAATAAATTCAGGAAACTCAATCGTAAAAGTACCGGAGTTGGGCTCATCAGTTTGAAAACACTGGCCCGAATCACCACGACGGGAAAACGTCGTGAAAGGGCAGGTGAAGAGGCTATGTGAACCTTGAACTGTTAGCGGCAATCTACGAACGTTTCGACTGTAGAATTTGAGAGTAAACCGTGTTGTCTACGCTGTAGGAGCCAGTCCATGAACTTGCTCAAAAGACTATGTGATCCTTGAATTGTTAGGGACAATCCGCGAACATACTGACTGTAGAACACCAGAGTACGCTGTGTTGCATACGCTGTAGGAGCCAGTCCACGAACTTATTGAAAAGACTGATCCTTGAACTGTTAGGGACAGGCCACGACCATACTGACTGTAGAACACGAGTGTACGCCGTGCTGCCTACACTGTAGGGCCAGTCCACGAACTTATGGACTTTTATTATTATTATTATTATTATTATTATTATTATTATTATTATTATTATTATTATTATTATTGTACCGGTTGGTACACCTATACGCCGCACATTTGAATTTTACGCCTTAAATTACTCCTCTACAGCTGAAACTCTGAACTTTAAAACTGAATTAAGGTAACCGTTTATCTGAAGATGTCACTGTGTTAATTTCGAATTGTTTTTGTTTATTAATTATCAAGAAGTGTGGACATTCACTCACAGATGTCTCTATCAAAAACTATGATCATGCACCCTGGTGCGAAGTGAAGGAACTTTTCTTGAAGATATTTCGTATTCATAAGTTGTTGTCTTTACTAATTTATTTAATTTATTTAAATTTTATATTCATCTTTCGGACTTGTAGTTAGACCCATTCCAGCTCGCACCTTCTTTCACCTCTGCTGTTCCACCAAAACACGGTAACAATTATTATTATTATTATTATTATTATTATTATTATTATTAATATTATTATTATTATTATTATTATTATTATTTGCTTTACGTTGCACCGACACAGGCTGGTCTTATGGCGACCACGGGATAGAGGAAATGAAGAGGCCGTGGCCTTAATGAAGGAGCAGCCCCTAGCATTTGTGTGGTGTGAAAATGGGAAATCAAGGAAAACCGTCTTCAGGTCTGCCGACAGTGGGATTTGAACTTACTATCTCCTGAAATCAAGCTCACAGCTGCGTGACTCCAACCGTACAGCCAAATCGCTCGATATAAAGTACGTAACACTGTATTACATCGAGGATAAAAATAATAAAAGCGGGGTGATAACACTTGGAATTGATACAAATACTAGAAGGTATAAATATAATAATTAATTGAGTAATGGATAAATAGTTTTAAAAAAGATCATCATGAATTCATTTATCAAAGAAGTGGATTGAAAAAATTAAAGTTTTCTCCCTAGTTCCAAGCGATCCGGAAGTAGGGGATGGGACTTTTCTATTCTACATTATTTTTCGATGGGATGACTTAAGTTTCCGGCGAGGGACTTCGATATTTTCTTTCCGCAAATAGAGCAATTCAAAAATGACATGTAAGGAAACGATGGTTTAGAGGGCAAACGCATGAAAAGCCTTACATATAAATTATTTTTCTTCACCTGTATTGAAACTAACCTGACAATGATTGACATAAATCCTAGTCTTTTGAAGAAAAACTGACATTTATATAAAAAATTGCAATTCCTGTTGGTGTGTTGGGGGTTGCGTGACATTATTACGGTACGATACGAATGGAGCTGACGGGAATTTCAGATAAAAGAAATTCGGCTTGTGACGAAAGTCTTAGCATGCGTGCTACTAAAAGGCCAAGGAAACCTAAGAATTGAGATTAGAATAACAAAGACATGAGTGACAGGGAAACGGAGAATGGGATTTGTAGCTTAAAATGGAGGGATTTATGAATAGCACGGGGAGTTAAGGAATAACCGTACTATTCTGAATAAAAAGAGGGAAATGAAATATAATGATAAGGGATATATTTACCGATAATGAGGAGAGTCAAAGACAATTCCACTTATAATGCAATAATCATGAGTCAAACCAGTTTTGTAGGCGTAATGCATTTGCTTACAGTCTGGAGGTCTCAGGTTCGTTCCTACCCAGTAGGGTTTGTAGGAACTTCGATGGTGATTGTAGTAACGATTACTGTACTCTTAAAACAGAGCCCTCCTATCCTGACACGAATAATAATAAAACCAAACCTTTATGGCACAACCGCCTAAAAAGGCCACGGCCTACCAATCGACCGCTGCTCAGTCCGAAGACCTGCGGATTATGAAGTGTCATGTGGTCAGCATGACGAACCCTCTCGGCCGTTATTCTTGGCTTTCTAGACTGGAGCTGAAATCGTACCGTCAGATGGCTCCTCAATTGTAATCACGTAGAATGAGCGGATCTCGAACCAGCCCTCAGATCCAGGTAAAAATCCCTGACCTGGTCGGGAATTGAACCCGGGGCCCGCGAGTAAGAGGAAGGCACGCTACCCCAACACCGTAGAGCCGGCTAATAAACATAATAATACCGAGCGAGTTGGCCGTTCGGTTAGGGTCGCGCAGCTGCGAGCTTGCATTCGGGAGATAGTTGGTTCGAATCCCACTGTCGGCACCCCTCAATATGGTTTTCTGTGGTTTATCATTTTTCCACCAAGGAAATGCTGCGGCTGTATCTTGATTACTGCTACAGCCGCTTCCTTCCCACTCCTAGCCCTTTCCTGTCCAATCGCCGCCATAAGACCTATCTGTGTCGATACGGCATAAAGCAAACTTTTGATAACTAAATTTTCCTACCAGTTATTATTTCAGATTATGATTTCTTGCTTAAATTTAACATAACAAACTGTGTATTAATATGTTGCCCTTGGAGGAAGATTCAAATCATTTTCCCGTACAGGTTGTGACTGAACACGCTAAGGGAAGTTAATGCACTGAACAACCCGGGGATTTTTGCTTGACAGGGGTCTTACTTTCACTTTACACGTAAGGAAAATTACAGCTGAGGGATACCGAGCGGTAGGTTTTATCATCAGGAGCGCAAAAACCATTCATCAAGGTGAAGTCGATCATGGAATTGTACAACACATAAGTAACAGCAAAACTAAATTATGCGCGTGTAGTGTGGAGGCCGAGGTGTCAGTTGAAATGGTCCAGAGGAGTTCCTTAAAATTTTTAGACTATGAGATATATGGTATTTATCCTTTTATAGTGTCATACAATAAGCGGTTACTTCTTCTTCTTTATCTCTTTACTATCCAGGGTCGGTTTTTCTCTCAGACACAGCGAGGGATCCCACCTCTACCACCTCAAGGGCAGCGTCCTGGAGCTTCAGGCTCTGGGTCGGGATAAAACTGGGGAGCAAGACTAGTAGTAGTAGTAGTAGTAGTAGTAGTAGTAGTAGTAGGTTTATTGAACCTCACAGGTTTCCACCCAATACATGGTTCAAATTTGGAATTTGGAATAGCCTAACCCAATTACAGGATGCAAAAGGACAGTACATTAGAATCTAGTAAACGACATAAAATTAAAAACCAGCAAAATGAAATAAAATGAAACTAAAATAAAATAAAAGGCAATCATTCCCCATATGCACTGCTATATGGCCCATTATCAACCCTTATTAGTGATCTATAGGCCTTGGCATGCAATGGGCATAATCAGACAAATAAACAGAATAAATGAACAAAACGAAAAATTAATAATAATAATAATAATCAAACGAAAAGAAACACGCTTCTCTTTGGACATGCCATGAGGTGCATAGGATACTCCGGAAACGTGACCCCCAAGGCGAGGGTCACCACAGTAGGAGGAGGACCAGTACCTCACTCAGGCGGCCTCACCTGCTGTGCTGAACGGGGGCTTTGCAGGTGATGGGAAGATTGAAAGGGATAGACAAGGAAGAGGGAAGGAAGCGGCCGTGACCAGAAGTTAGTTACCATCCCGGCATTTGCCTGGAGGAGAAGAGGGAAACCACGTAAAACCACTTCCAGGATGGCTGAGTTGGGAATCGAACCCACCTCTACTCAGCTGACCTCACGAGACTGAGTGGACCCCGTTCCAGCCCTCGTACTACTTTTAAAATTTCGTGGCAGAGCCGGGAATCGAATCCGGGCCTCCGGGGGTGACGGCTGATCACACTAACCACTACACCACAGAGGTGAACCAGCTGTTACAGAATATGAAAGTAATTAGCCTGGAAGACCGGGGAAAAATTAGTGATGCTGAATTCCTTCACAAAGATGCAGACAACCCCGTCTTTTTTTCTTGGATAGATTTTCGTATATCTCGTATAAATTCAAGGCTAAATGCTACAATCTATTATGAGAAAGCACACTCTACCTCACGCAACAATTAACCACTGTACAGATTGTGTAATAGCTACAACAGAGTTGTCCTGAAAGTGCAAACACTTGACTTAACTTTGTCTATCAAAGGGTTCTTAAATATTTTTACCACATTGATACAAGACTAACATGACTGACAGAAGATACTCTTTATTACTGTATGTTAGTTTAGTTTAGTTTCCTAATAGTACAAATTTAAATACTGTTTTTAGAACTCTTGAAAAATATGTATATTAGCGATAGTTCTAGGTCAGACCACAATTTAATTAACATTACACTAAAAGCAAATAGTGTAGATTGTCTATAATTGGAGGGATATCGCTCTGTTGAAAACCAGAAAGAATAATAAATAAATAAATAAAAACTGTAAATAAATAATAATATTAATAATAGTAATATGCTTCATGTTCACCTCTCTCTGCTTTGAACTAGCGCACTGTCAGTAGCGTGTTTACAAATGAGGCACTGAGTGAGCCCCAGATGATGTATTCAGGCCGCTCCTAACATGGAAAACAGATGCCTCTTGCAGCCGCTTCACTGGAGTACAGGCACTGCAGATTCTGCTCTTCTGCCACATATGCCGTTGGGAAGCTCATCTGATCCGTCGCAACCGCAAGCTGGGAAGGACCCTTATCAGGTCTTAACACGCAGCCGGTCAGTGTGCTTTGTGACTCGCGGGGGTGTAGTCGCGAAAAAGGATGGTCTCCACAGGCAACACTGACCATTCGTGACTATTGCTGAACCGGGTGGAAGGACAGTTTGATCTGAGTCGTAGGGGAATACAACGGAGGTCAGGAAAGTGTGAAAATGCGCGGAACAGGTATTCGGGCTCAAGAGAATAATAAATACCTGTCGTATTTTAGGCAAACTAATGTGTTGACTGGGAAGAGTCGTAGTGCTCGCTCCTCCATAATGAAGTGGGAGTAACATAGATTCTAGGGAATCTGATACGCCGTACCCCTAATGTTTATGCAAATATCGTAGCATAACTGGTTATGCAGGTTAGAATACCTATGCTTGTTACTCGTTTAATACTCGAACGGCCAGAGCAGTCATTTTGACCGTTAGCGAACTTCAAGGTATTTTCACGCTCGTAATTTTATACGCACGAAGTTGTGCTTTTGTGACTTTTAATCTTTTAGGGTTATGTATATTCACACCAAAAATGACATCCGTAGATGATAAGGGAACACCGATATTGTCAGTTATACCTACGAAGGCCATAAGCCGTCAACTTCCTTGATACGGAGAGTCCAATTCTGCTCACTGCTTGCTTCCTGTGATATATTTACAAGTGGGGCTATACGAGCGTATGATGTAACCAAATAGTATGCCTGTCCCATGTGTCGTACAGTGCGTAATAATGGCTCGGTGACAAAAACTTACTCCTGTTCAACCATCAGCAAAACTTGAAAAGCTACGAGAAGACAAATGAAGGGTATGGGGAAATATAATGGTAACCCACATTGGCCATGAATGGAGATATTCAATTGGAAAGGTTTAAAAAAATATTTCATTCAAAAGTTATTGACATTTTATTAGTAATGCAACTGGTATTTGCTGTTCAAAGACTGAAGCATACAAATCAATAGAAAAAAATATAAACATTGAATTAGTAATGTACAAATGATTCTATTTTCTTTGCAATGGCAACTTATTTTGTGGCATACCATTGTTTTCCTGCAACTAGCACAAGACTGCTGAATATTGTCACATCTCGTCTGCAGAGGCATCTACATACTCGTCCTCAATTGTAGATGTCTTCTTAGTTTTCATGGCCCTGTAGACGTCGTGGTAAATAGCAGGTATCCATTACAGTGCAGAAATGAGGTCGTGTTTCTTCTTTGCGTCAATTGGAAGTGACCCGGAATACTTCTTTCGAAGACTGGTACTTTGTAAGGTTGAAGGCCGACCTCGTTTGTTTAAGTTTACTTTCTTCCAATCCTCCCCATTAAATGTATTTGATACCATCATATAATCCCTGGCTCGTCTGCAGTGAGGATGAGACGTACACTATCTCGGAGTAACACCTTGTGCCTTTCTTCTGACTAAACAAACATCTCATGTCACTGCAGCACACAAAATCTTCCGATTTCATAACATGGACGTATACATACTGCACATGTCGAAGAACGTACTTCTCCACAACACCGAAGACTCGATCACTTGGCAACATGGAGTGTCCAGAAAGAGGGAAGTGGTGCTCAACGGAGGAATATCTTCCTTTTGCAATAAGCAGCATCCAAACATACACAATATTCCAGTTTTTGTTTCTCCCAGAGTAGTTGTCTGAAATTGCAATCAACTTATTCCCCCGTATATCGTGATCTTCAAAATACGAGTACTTCAGTAAGCAGCTGCCTATTTCATCTGAACCCCTGGATGCTACTGTTTCATCCCAAACAAAAAAATGACCAGGTGAGGAATTACAGGGATGAATGCTAAAGTTGTATGTCCACAATTTCCTCTTATAGAACATTGGTCCTGTACAGAGTTTAGGAATGGGCAATGCCTGTTGTAGATCGAAAGTTATTACATGGATCTCTTTATCTAAAACTACCCGCTCTGTTTGTACTTTTAGATTATATTGGCCTGCCTGGGCTTTTCTGAGATGTAATTCCTTCTGTACATTTAACTGTTTGAACTTTTCCATGTTGTTGTTGTTGTTTCTCGCAGCCATCAGTTCAATTTCATTTGAATCGCACGTTGGGCAAGTATCTGATTTGGGAAATTTGAAAGAAATATTGAAATCTTCAATAAAAATGCGATGATACTTATCGAAAGATACAGGATTTGCTTTGATATCAGGACAGTATTCATCTTTATAGTGGTTGTAGCAACTGTGTATAGAATATTCCATTGGCACACAGAATTTATCACCGTTATCTTTTCTACTATAATGGCTTTTGTATTTTGGAATACCTTCTATATGTTTCTTAACTAACTGCACATCTTCCTCTGAGTAGTCATGTGGTCTGTGCTTGTGTTTGCTTCTTCTATCGTCTGCTGGAGTAGTAGCCCCTGTTCGCATTTTTGATTGAATATTTTCTACCCTATCTCTGTTGTGCTGTAAATCGTGGATGTTTAAAAATGCAACTTTACAGACATCAGTGCTTCTGATATCTTTTATTACATTGTATCGCACAGTGTTGTTACGTCTACTTATCTCATTGCCTGTATATCTTCTTTTTATGGGTTCTAGCCGCATGCAACCAAACAAATAAGCATTTTGTCTGTTGAAGTCCCCAATGTTCCAGAATGACTTGTTTATACTCTGTATAAGCCCCTCCCCAATCCGTTCAAAACACTTTTTGGCACATTTACAAGAAGCACCAACTACATTTCTCTCCTGGATCACTGTACCTTTTTTTGTAGTGTATTCAAGTCCACTATTCCTTGCAAGTTTCTCCCTTTGTTGTTTGTTCACTTTCCTTTTTCTTTTTCTTGATGTCTTCATTGGGATGTATTTATTTTGAGGGTCAATCCTGCTGTGGTCCTCTTCATTCTGGTTACAAAATGATATTGTATAGAAAGAGGCATTTTTAATTATTAGGTTCGTTACATCAATAAAATGGTAATCTCATCAATGAAATGATGAATAAAATGGTAATCCACAAATACGAGTATACTGCATCGTGTGATTTATACATCACAGTATAGTTGTATGAAAATATACATTAACTGTATCTCAGTATCATGATCTTGTATAATAGTTCAATATCCAATAAAATCCAAATAAAAACGCAGCTTAACTAGCCCGCACAAAGATAATGGTAACCAGCAAATAACAACATGTAGTGGAAAACAAAACTTACCTCACTTGTACTAGAATTAATATTAGTAGAATCTTCTATCTCCTTCTGTAAACTGAAGTCTGGATCATTAATATCGTCATCAAAACAGTCAGAATCACTGGAATAACTAGACAATTCACTTAAAATTGCATTAATATCACAACTTCCCTTACTACTGCCAGCTGCTGCCTCCATTTTGAATGTGTGGGTTACCATTGTCTCCCACTAGAAAGTGTGGGTTCCCATAGAAACAAACCAATATTGTGCTGCTATCTGTCATCAATAAGACAAACTCGTAGCACCAATTAGTGCAAATATGGGTTACCATTGTATCACTCTACTTACCTTGAAATATTCAAATTTGAGGGTTACCATTGTCTTTCCCCATGCCCTTCAAATGCGGAGACACATTATTAGACATAGACGCAATGAGTGACGATGAGGATTTTATACCACAACAGTGTGATAATATGTCGTATAGTAATAGTGATTCGGCTACTGAAAATATGCACACAGTGGACTTCTAACTTACGATAGACGCAGTTACTCTTTCAACCAGCTGTGATCAATCTTGCAGCAAAAGATGATCTCTTAGCAGCGGGCAACTACCGAGTATTGCCTGGCGTTGCTACACGAGAAGGAAGAAGACCTGAAGATGGTACTGGAGAACATAGCTGAGATCGTGAAGAAATTTTGCCTGAATATAGCATACAACAAGACCAAGACACTGAATGGAGAGGCCAGCTGAAAGATACTGTAGAAAGTCAAGTGGTAGAGAGAGTCGACAGCTTCCGATATCTACAAAATCATAAGAGTATAGCTGACAGAGCACAACTACTTCAGAAACTTCCATAGGTGACCAAGACAAGGGAATAAGATCCAACTGAGGAACGCCAAACTGCGACACTCTACGAGGACCATCAGGAACCCTGCATTGTATGAAATGTACACGCTGACATTCTGCACAAGGTGTTGTGTACGGTTGAAGGAAGAGGAATTTAAGTTCCTCAGAGATATATGGGCACCAACACTCATGGTGAAGTTTTGGTGCAGAAGATGTATTAGAGGGTAGAACTAATTTCGAGCGGGATACGGAAGAGAAAGTTGAGATTCGTGGGACAACTGATAAGATCGGTTGACAACAGGTTGTTCAAGAAGATATGCAACTCGTCATGTTTACTGGGAAATAACTTGATGGAGGAAGCCAGGAAAATTTCCACAGACGGGATAAGTCAGTTTACAACACACTAGTGGAATGTCAGAAATAGGCCGACATCAGGATCAATCCGATTCAGATCAAAAATGCAGAGAGAATTAAGTTGATGAAGATGATGGTGCTTCATTGTTTAAAGGGCCCTAAAATATAGGTCATCGGCCCCTAGTGTTACGAAACGAGACGAAATGTAATGGCAATTTAAAAGCCTCTGTGAATTTACTAACCACCGCCAAAATCCTCTATTCCTCTCTATTATTTTACATGTTGCTTTACGTGGCACCGATAGAGAACACACTATCTCCCGAATACTGGATACTGGCCGCCCTTGAGCGACTGCAACTAAATTATGAATAAGATATCCTGAATCCACCCATCTTTCAGATCCGTGAAGCAGAAATGAAGCAAAACACACCGATGTAGATATATAGCCGTGTTGAAACACCGGATCCGGTGAGATCTCCGAAGTTAAGCAACATTGGGCGTGGTCAAGAGTTGAATGGGTTGCCACGCGCTGTTGGAGGAGGTTAAGGGAATGGAGGAGCGGAAAGGAACTGGCCACCCTACCGCACGTAAACTCCGGCTCACGAACACCTCTGCGGAGGTTCGGACCTGCCTTCGGGCAGAATAACCCTTACCTTACCTTACCTAGTGACACCAATTTTGTCTTGGAAAGGCTAATTTTCATACCATACTCATTTCAACTATTTTCAAGTTCCAAAATTTTAGACTGCGGGCCTTCGGCACAATCTACCATTAAGAACAAGTCGTCAGTGTAGGCCGGACTGATTACTACATTTCCAGCTAGCTGTATACCTCCCTCTTACTTTATATCTTTCAGCAGATGATCCATGTAAGCTATGAATATCATCATCTGTTTACCCTCCAGGGTCGGTTTTTCCCTCGGACTCAGCGAGGGATCCCACCTCTACCGCCTCAAGGGCAGTGTCCTCAAGCTTCAGACTCTTGGTCGGGGGATACAACTGGGGAGAATGACCAGTACCTCTCCCAGGCGGCCTCACCTGCTATGCTGAACAGGGGCCTTGTGGAGGGATGGGAAGATTGGAAGGGATAGGCAAGGAAGAGGGAAGGAAGCGGCCGTGGCCTTAAGTTAGGTACCATCCCGGCATTCGCCTGGAGGAGAAGTGGGAAACCACGGAAAACCACTTCCAGGATGGCTGAGGTGGGAATCGAACCCACCTCTACTCAGTTGACCTCCCGAGCTGAGTGCACCCCGTTCCAGCCCTCGTACCACTTTTCAAATTTCGTGGCAGAGCCGGGAATCGAACCCGGGCCTCCGGGGGTGGCAGCTAATCACGCTAACCACTACACCACAGAGGCGGACAAGCTATGAACAACAAAAGTGAAATATTATAGTACCTCGAACGAAGAACGCATTCACCATAAATGCCTCTGATTGATTTTAATGATCTACCCTTAATACCATAGTCCCCCAGTCCCTTTAACCAAAACATTAATCAATCACTGAATTATATCCGTAGGTATTACCCTCTTTTACCTGTTACCCGAATCCCTATGGTTGTTCGTAACTGTAGGAAGCGATGATGGCTGACAGCGTTAACCACAGCAACCTCAAGAAGTTTCCTGTATGACATTTATGTGAATATTGTGGTGAGTCCACTCACACAAGTATCTTGGATTACAGGAAGTGATTAGCGTGCCAATTCCTCTAATGTCCAGTTTGTGCAAGTTCTTAACTTCTCAGCTCCTCCTCACTGAACTACTGTAGGATTCGATCGATAGAGGACATTTATTGCGGACGTGCATAAACTACCATTAATTAGCACTTGTAACACACACATAGAAACTAAGTACACAAGGGATAACTACCTTTTAGTCGGGGTGTACTAATGTGACCTTGATGTACGATTACTGGGTACGTGGTTCAACATACTTCAGTTTATAATTAAATAGTGTTGTATCTGATATTTTAAATTGAGATGGAATCCTGATTTATGAATGTGTACATCTACTCCTTAGTCCCGCATTGTGGTACAGGGTCCGGAATGAGCTGAGATGAAATTATATGGCATGGTTTTATCGTCGAATACCCTGTCTGTCGCTACCTCAATTGATCCCCTTGTGGGTCGGGGCGGTAGAATAATACGAACGATATCGCCTGTATGTCGTAAGAGGCTATAAAAAGGTTCCCCAGAGACCTTTAACTTCGGAGTGTGGGTTGGCGACCACGGGACACATAACTGAGTACCGGCATTGCTTCCAATTACTTGTGCCAGGCTCCTTACTTTTATCTATCATATCAGACCTCCCATCGTCAACTCCCGTTATTTTCCGAACCCGACGGTTTTAAGTCTGCGAATCCTAGGGAGTCCTTCATTTTCACCCCATTCGTGGCCTTTGTCTTTCTTTGGCCAATAACTCCATTTTTGATGCGTGGGATCCCTTTCATTATTTCTATCTGATTAGTATTAATAGAGAAAGGTTGCCAGTTGTAATTCGTCTTCAAACAATAATCGCCGTCATCACCACCTGCTGTTTACAACCATCCCTTCATAATATCTGCGTCATGGTCATGGAACTCGCTACCTGCGAACACTACAGACAATGCTTCTCATCGCAAGTTTAAAGTGGCTTGCCGCGAGCATTTGATGAGTAGATCCCGATAACTTGCTGGATAATTGTTGAGTGAATGAATGGATTACTTTAGTTACGTCATTTAAGTGTGTATTTTAAATTGAAGGCTTTTATTATTATTATTATTTTTATTAAGAATATTGTTATTTGCTTTACGTCGCACCGACACAGATAGGTCTTATGGCGACGATGGGATAGTAAAGGCCTAGGAAGTGGAAGGAAGCGGCTGTGGCCTTAATTAAGATACAGCCCCGGCATTTGCCTGGTGTGAAAATGGGAAACCACGGAAAACCATCTTCAGGGCTGCCGACAGCGGGGCTCGAACCCACTATCTACCGATTACTGCATACTGGCCGCACTTAAGCGACTGCAGCCATCGAGCTCGGTATTAAGAATATTATTTGCATTTATAAGTTATGTATACTGTTCTAGTGGTGAAGTGTCAGAGAGGGGCCTTATGCCATAATTTCGCCACCATTAAAGCCATTATATATCTATCACAATCGAGGAGCTAATGAAGAAGAAATGAGAATGATGAATGAAATTGGATAAGGTGGTCGAAGTAATCGTTTATCAATAGGAACTGTCCCGGTATTTGCCTGGAAATTAGATATCATAGAAAACCGTTCTCAGGACAGTCAGCGGAGGGGTTCGAAGCCACTCATCTCCCGAATGCAGAATGCTTGGCTCCATAGCCGTAGAGCGTTAACATGCACGTCCTATCTACTGCGAATTTCTGAATGTATTAGTCCGTTTATAATTCACAATGAAGCCACATGACATCTTCATAATTCACCTTATGTTAGAGGAGATACGTGTAAACATTGGTGTAGATCAGCAAGTGACAAATCGAAACCATTTAATTTTTTCAAGCCTTAGATTATATACGGGAGACAATATGTAAGTTTAAAACCGTATCCATATCTCTATATACTGAATATAAAACTCAACTTCGGTCTATCTGTATGTACAGGTATTGGTGCTCAGTAAAATGAAATGGCGTATGGCTTTTAGTGCCGGGAGTGTCCGAGGAGACAAGTTCGGCTCGCCAGGTGCAGGTCTTTTGATTTGACTCCCGTAGGCGACTTGTGCGTAATGATGAGGATGAAATGATGCTTAATACTACACATACACCCAGTCCCCGTGCCAGCGAAATTAACCAATGAAGGTTAAAATGTCCGACTCTGCCGGGAATCGAACCCGGGAACGCTGTGACCGAAGGCTAGCACGCTAACCATTTAGTCATGGAGACGGACATAACGTGTGGTGAAATCCATGAACAGCCAATCTGGTCACAGGATTGCGTAAGTCTTTGTTTCCATCCAGTTACGAACAATCATTGCATTCGTGCTGTAGAAACCCAACAGTCCGCCTCTGTGGTGTAGTGGTTAGCGTGATTAGCTGCCACCCCCGGACGTCCGGGTTCGATTCCCGGCTCTGCCACAAAATTTGAAAAGTGGTACGAGGGCTGGAACGGGGTCCACTCAGCCTCGGGAGGTCAACTGGGTAGAGGTGGGTTCGATTCCCACCTCAGCCATCCTGGAAGTGGTTTTCCGTGGTTTCCCACTTCTCCTCCAGGCGAATGCCGGGATGGTACCTAACTTAAGGCCACGGCCTCTTCCTTGCCTGTCCCATCCAATATTTCCATCCCTCCACTAGGCCCCTGTTCAGCATAGCAGGTGAGGCCGCCTGGGCGAGGTACTGGTCATTCTCCTAAGTTGTATCCCCCGACCCAAAGTCTGAAGCTCCAGGACACTGCCCTTGAGGCGGTAGAGGTGGGATTCCTCGCTGAGTACGAGTAAAAAACTGACCCTGGAGGGTAAACAGATTAAGAAGAAGAATGAAAACATAAGGCATTTTAATGTACTATTGACCGGGCGAATTGGCCGTGCAGTTAGGAGCACGCAGCTGTGAGCTCGCATTCGAGAGATAGTGGGTTAGAACCCCACTGTCGAATGCCCTGAAGATCATTTTCCGTGATTTCCTATTTTCACACTAGGAAAATGCTGGGGCTGTACCTCAATTATGGCCACGGCTTCTTCTTTCCCATTCCTACGCCTTTCCTGTCCCACCGCCGCCATAAGACCTACCAGTGTCGGTACGACGTAAACCAAATAGCAAAAAAATGTAGTACTGTAACTCATTTAAACAATGGTGACTGCTCCCGCATAGTTCTTATTAATTTCGTGCAAATTAATTAAAACATTATTTCAACACCGTAGTCACTCCTGTACCTCTGAACGCTGATTGACCAGTTTATAAGCATTACCTGAGGGGATTATGAGCCATAAAAATCTCATCAACACGGCTCTAAGTCCAGTAGACTCGGCATAAGCAATTACGTTGGTAAATGATAGTCTGAACTACCCCTAAGGAGCAGAGGTTTTGAATACTTCTCCTACAAGCATTCATCGGGGATTGAAATGTTTTGATCATTAAGCCTTCCACAGAAAACCTGGTTCAGACCACTCTAGGTGTACTTCTGCCTTACAAGATCTCTTTTCGTGGCTACAAGTATGGAGAAACAGATTTCTTATATTGGTTGAGGTTCGGAGTAGTCTGATGAAGGTCCACGTCGTAGGTGGGGCAAATCTAGTATCTAGAAAACCAGCCAGAAGACCACACTCTAGTGTGAGCGTTCGCACAGGTTCATGACTAGAGTCCGGATTATTAGGTACTGATAGGTTAGATTGCAAACTTACTTAAGCCAGTAACAAGTATACCCTACACTGTACAACGGTTATGCTATGAGATTTGCATAGATATTAGGGATATAGCCTATAGAACTCCTTGAATTTATTCTACTCTTCCTACATTATGGTACAACGGGTTGCATCACACTTCCTACAAACCAAATTACTTTGCATTCTAACCTATACCACCTAAAAATCCGAGGTATAATCATGACATTCGAAATGATGATCAGTGGAGACACAAACTCTTCAGTGACGAGTCTAGCTTCAACCTGAGATTACCGAATGGAAGGGATACGGTATGCAAAAGGACAAGAGAACGCTTTGGAACCTACACCTTTACTGAGATTTCACAGTCTGGAGGACGTTCGGTGATGGTGTCGGGTGGCGTAACTTCAGATCTTGAACTCAATCAGAACGGCTCCCTAACGACACGCAAGTATATTGAAGGTATTCTTCTTACTCATGAAAAAAAATGCCATTTGTAATCGATTTCAGGGTGATTATGCACGGCAATTCAAGACTCACACTGCTCAGTGTGTCACGGATTGGGGGGTAAACATTTCCACTCTGGATTGGCCAGCCAGGAGTCCTGACCTCAACCCTATTGAACATGTGTGGGACATGATGGAGGTCGCTTTCGGAGCCAAAGTTTCAACAATCGTTGGCCCCTACACACGGTGAGAGGAAGGTAAAGTATATTGTCTTCAGAAAGTATTGCTTTCGACACTCTTAGTTAGGTATTATACAGGGTGGTTCTAAACAAGGTGAACAGGATATATGAGGATTAGAGGGTTGGCCACACTGATAAATAATCTGAAAAATTCGATAAAAAATCGATACCACGCATCGTTTTCACTTTATCAGCTGCTGAACTTAGCCAATTCAAATGGGCTTTATGAGGAGGTTTTACTAAATCTACACGTGAGTAAAGCTCGACACGATAGCAACCATCGAAGAAATAAAATCTTTGCCATGGAATGGTTTCAAACAAGGATCATCGAGTTGACAAGATTCTGCCATAGAAAGCTCGCTATGGTGAAATATGCTGAAACCCACTGTGTTTTGTATTTGTTCTGATTTCTCGGCAAAACTCTTAAGCCACGTGTGGATTTAGCAATATCCCTCGCAAAACCCATTTGAATTCGCCTCGAAGTGACCTGATTGGTTAACTGGTGAAAATATCAAAATAAAAGGGGAGTTCATCGAAGATTTTTTGTGTTTTTCACGTGCTCCTCTGACATCATGCGATGGAGAAATGAATTTTCCTTGTGTATAAAAATCTTCAATAATAGACGTAGGAACTGCTTACAAAAAAATCTCAGGAATGTTTTCCTTATATACTACAACATCCATAAATGAAGAAGATTTCCTGCAAAATAAATATATTTTTTTGTTCATTTCATTGTGTCATAATAATACATTTTCGCGCAAATTTTGAGTGAATATTAATATAAATCGTACGTCCAAACAAGTACATATCTTTCATGCCAAAGAGAAAGAGTATATGTCATGTTATATCAGGATCTAATACGTCTCTGTGGTGTAGTGGTTAGTTGACAGCCCCGGAGGCCCGGGTTCGATTCCAGGCTCTGCCACGAAATTTGAAAAGTGGTACGAGGATTGGAACCGGGCTTACTCGGACTCGGGAGGATCGATTCCCATCTCAGCCATCCTAGAATTGGTTTTCCGTTGTTTTCCACAGGCAAATGCCAAGATGGTACCTAATGTAAAGTCGTCCTTCCCTCTTCCTTGCCTACCCCTTTCAATCTTCCAATCTCCCTCGAAGCCCCTGTTGAGAATAGCAGCTGAGGCCATCTGGGTGAGGTACTCGTCCTCCCACCCAGTTTTATCTCCGACCAAATGTCTCACGTTCTAGGAAACTGCATTTAAGGCAGTAGAGGTGGGATCCTTCGCTACGATCGATGGAAGAAACCAACCCTGGACTCTAAACATATTAAAGGAGTAAATAATATATCCGCTCCTCAAGGTAAAAGTCACTGATTTAATTTTCAACAGCTACGAGAAGAAAACTTTTCTCGAAAAGTGAAAATACAATTTTCTTAAATATGTTAATGTAGGTCTATTCATTTCAAACCCTCTAGAATTAATGCTGGCTCAGGCGGCAGCGCTACGGCCTCTCACCGCTGGGTTCCGTGGTTCAAATCCCGGTCACTCCATGTGAGATTTGTGCTGGACAAAGCGGAGGCGGGACAGAATTTTCTCCTGAAACTCCGGTTTTCCCTGTCATCTTTCATTCCAGCAACACTCTCCAATATCATTTAATTTCATTTCATTAATAATTCATTAATCTAATCATTGCCCCAGAGGAGTGCGTCAGGCATCGGCAGTCGGCACAATTCCCATCCTCGCCGCTAGATGAGGGCTTCATTCATTCTATTCATGACTCGGTAGAATAACTGGAAACAGGCTGTGGATTTTCATTTTCTGTTTTTTTAAATTTCAAAATATCCTGAAATTCAGCTACTTTTGGCTTAAACTTTTTGGCCCTGGCACGAAGGGTGTAAGTTACATATTTTGCTAAACTAATGGTGTTAGCCCAAGAACGCGTCCGTATACATTGAGAGAAGAGTGTAGCTTTAAGGCGATAGAAAAGTGTTATCCTCAGTTGTTGAGGTTGTTTGGAATGCGACGCGGGCGCACAAACAGAGATTTGCATAGTGTACACACTGATAATACAATCAGGCTGGTAGCCAATGAGAGAAGCCTCACGTATGTTTGCTCTCCGTTTACTCCGCTTAACAAGGTTCCTATACGCCCAACGGAGCACCATCGCCGCACCGTCTCCGACAGACCAACCGTGTTTTAATGGATAGATGTGTGTTTGATTTCAGCAGGCAAACTTTATCCTCTGGTCTTATCCAGTAAAGCAAACAAAAAATAATCGTTTGGTAAGGCAACTTTTTTGTGTTTTAATTAAGGGATGGAAGCCTCATGTACACAAATTCTGTGTAGAGGCTACGCTAAATAATTCTAAGTTCAATTCTCTATGCCCTTAGTAAGAAAGGGTATTCTCATGGTGCCGTAGATCGAAACATCCCTTCGTGGATTAAACAAAATTAGTGGATTCAATGTCTGCCATTGACATTAAAGACATGAAAACATGTGAAATAAAGTATTTTTATTTCGTCATTTCTTGATTCTATAGATAATCATCCTTTTTTTTTACAATTGGCTTTACGTCGCACTGACACAGATAGATCTTATGGCGACGATGGGATCGGAAAGTGGCCTTAATTAAGGTACAGCCCCAGCATTTGCCTGGTGTGAGAATGGAATCCACGGAAAACCATCTTCAGGTCTGCCGACAGTGGGTCGAACCCACTATATCCAGGATGCAAGGTCAAAGCTGTGCGGCCCTAACCGCACAGCCAACTCGCCCGGTGGTTAATAATATTCATGCATTAATCATATATCATATAATTGTCTTTCTTTCATAATCCGTTTACCTTCCAGGGTTGGGTTTCACCAAGGGATCCCAACTCTACCACCTCAAGGGCAGTGTCCTGGAGCGTGACTTTTTGGGTCGGGGATATAACTGGGTAGGGGACCAGTACTTCACCCAGGTGGCTTTAAATGGTATACTGAACAGGGGCCTTTTGGGGGATGGCAAGATCGGAATGAACAGAAGTAGTAGGGCTAGGCGGGTTCGGAACCAGGGCGTCAGCATTTGTTTCTGCTGAGTCAGCAAGCGAGGTCATTGGCCGCGGCCAAGGTCATTGATTCCATGACGTCATGACCACGTGACCGGACACGTGGTCTAGTTTGTAAAAAAAACGCCACGTGCTTTTTGACAGCTGTCATATTGACGGAAACTAACCTCACTTTTTCGGACAAGAGGACGTCGCTAACCTCACTGCTGCTATCTTGACATACCCTAACCTCACTGCTACCAACTTAACCACGTAGAGTTCACGGAACTTGAAATCCACCTGCTTTTGAGAGCTGCCATCTTGACAGGTCCTAACCACATAGGCGCAGATTTTTGAACAAGTGAACGTCGCTAACCTCACTGCTGCCATCTCAACGACGTAGAGGGAGCGGAATTTGAAATGCACAGAGGCGGTCATATTTTTATAATATCTTTATTTTTATATGCATTCCTTTATGATTTAACTTTGCCGGGGTGAGTGGCCCAGACGGTTGAGACGCTGGCCCTCTAATCCCAACTTGGCAGGTGCGATCCTGAGTAAGTCCGGTGGTATTTGAAGGTGCTCAAGTACATCAGCCTCGTGTAGGTAGAACTTATGCGGGACTAAATTTCGGCTCTACGGAGTTTCCGTAAACAGGAAAGTAGTTAGTGCGACGTATAAACAAATAACATTATTACTAATAATTTACTTTACCTTTCATTATTGTGGTCAACTTTGGATCTGAAGAGATGTCCAAGGTCTTATTTTGTTCATAATTTAGTTTTGTGATGAATGGTAGAGTAATTTCTTATATTTTGGTAACTTGCAACATCTGGTGAGAGGAAGTTGGAATAAAGATTCATTCACAAACGTTTATTAACCTTCATTCGCTCGCGCGGACCACAACTTGGCCGCCAATCACGTTTGACCATTTCACTTTCCCCATTTCATTCGCACCGCATCAAAATAATCAGGACTGCAATTCTGACCAAACTTTACAAGCACAGTTTTAACCGAAACTATTTATTAAATAATTCGCAGAAATGTTTATTACACACACCGCAGAAATCTTTAAAATGAATTTACTTCATATTTTTGATTAGTAAAATGATAACGTATTTTCAGCACTTCAAGGTGTTTTTTTTTCATTATTCACCAAAAAAATAGGTTTCTATAGAAAAATATTAAAGAGGTTTAAGTCTATGTATTTACATATTTTATATACTATCTTTGAAAATAGTAACACAATTAGAGTACTGGTACTTCCTATTCTTCCTTATCCAGTTCCTGCAGAATTTGAATAATATCTACAGAATCGCTATATTGTTGAGTCCTGAACGGAAAAGTAGGTAACTAGGTCAGTAAACTCATCGTTAGTATTTTATGGGGAAAAAGCTATATTTCAACGAAAAACATTAACAGGAAAAGCTTTATGCCACACTAGTTCACCCCAAGGATGAATGTAATTTCGAAATACTAGCAAAATAAGTAAATATTTATTTATTTACATCTTCTGTTGAAGGATGGAAGCTTGGCCGTCACTGTCAGTAGTGGACCGGCTGAATTTGAACTCCGACTAGTGATGAGATGACTAATTAAGGAATAACTGCCCCTCCCAGAGCTTTCCCAACTCTCTGGCGTGAAATGTGCGACATAATATAAAAATGCAGCCAATCTGCCGTCTGCGAGAGCGGATGAAGGTTAAATAAGTATAAGATACAAGCTTTGGCGATTGCAGGAAGGTTTTTAGCAGTTTTCTTTTTTGAAGTCTGCTTTACGTAGCACCGACACAGATGCATCTTATGACGACGATGGGATTGAAAGGGATAGGAGAGGGGAAGAAGCAACCTTGGCCTTATTAAGGTCCAGTAGAAGGAAAGATGCTAGACGCACACCGAGATTACAGTACATCGATCAAATTATGAGGGATTCTTGCTGTCGCTCCTATACAAGAACTCTGAAGAGACTACCAAACAGGGCAGAGCTGCTTGGGCCACCGCCAACCAATCTTAGGGTTGTTGACGGAAGAAGAAGTATAAATGTAAACTATACTTCTAAGAAAGTCGAGGATTTGAGCACGATGGCTAGCCTCAGTATCATATTCCGTATGAGACGATAAAATGTTCTTTGAGGGGGGATATAATGAATTTGGTGTCAAAACCAATTTATTGGAAACATGTTTTTTGCAATCTACATAGTGTAATTTACATTATGTATAAATCTTATAATTATAGACAGCATAAATCCCAAAGCTATGACATTTTCAGGAGTGGTTCATTACACATTATGGAACATATTGAATCATAATTGTAATTGTTAGTTATTTAAATGTATTTTTATAGGGTATTATGAGATGTTGAAAATTTCCAATGATAAATTCAAAATTTTTAAAATGTAAAACTAATATGTGTACGAATTTTATTATAGTTCAGGATTCCTATTGTAGTGATAGCTTCATGCAGTAAATATGTCAAATGAATTCCGTCATTAGAATTCCTGTTCTTTCAATCATCAAAGGGCATTGAACATTTGAACATTTATGTACATTCCTTAGATTTAGGTCCGCATTATATTTTTTCCATTTGTTAAAATTATTTGTCTATACACACACAAATATCAAGCCTTTAATTCAATAACTATTGTTGTAATGATTTTTGAAAGAAAAGCTTGCATTTCCGATTATATCCCCCCCTTAAGCACTCAACATTAACGTTACCGTAATCTATTATTTCGACTGAATCAAGATTCAGCAAAGGTAATTGAGTGAGTTCGCAGCGCGATCAATAGTATTCTGCAAAAAGGCTCTCTCAATACACTTTGTTTTTCATCGCATCGACACAGATATTTCTTATGGTGACGAAAGTACAGGAGAGGGCTAGGAATGGGAATGAAGCGGTCATGGACTTAATCAAGGTACATCCCCAGCATTTGCCTGGTGTGAAAATGGAAAACCATCTCCAGGGCTGCCTACATTGGGGTTCGAATCCACTATCTTCCCGAATGCAAGGTCACAGCTGCGCGAGCCTAACCGCACAGCCAACCCACTCGGTACTGTAAAAAACAAGGTTGCCATGAGCTCCCATATTTTAGGATTAATTTGGTGACCACGAGGTACCTAGCTGAGTGTGCCATTATTACCACTTACTTCTGCAATGCTCTTTACTTTCCTCTTTGCTATTCGATTACCGTAGGTCAGGGCCTCCCAGGGTGCATGCACCGGTACATTGCGCGGCAAGTTGTAAGAGACAAATTCCCTAGGTTGACCAGAGTGCAGATCCACCACTCCTCGATTGTGAACAATAGTTCATTCCCTACGACTGTTTCTCTCGTTCCGCCTGTTTACCCCTTCCTTAATCCTTCTGGCGGTGCTGGAATTGAAATGCTGTTGAAAATCTGCCAAGCAATATGGAATTCTAGAATATGGCCAGAGGAATGGGTACAGTTAATCTTTGTCCCAATCCACAAGAAAGGATCTAGGAAAAAATGTGAAAATTATCGCTTAATTGCTTACATTTCACATGCCAGTAAAGTTATGCTTCATATCCTGCACAAGAGACTCCGGGCATTTCTAGAGTATCAAATTCCTGAAGTCCAGACTGGATTTATGAGAGGAGAAGGTACTCGAGAACAGATCTTAAGCCTAAGACAAATCATAGAAAAGGCTAGAGAATTCAATGTTCCGGTATATCTGTGCTTTATTGACTACCAAAAGGCCTTCGATACTGTCAAATGGAACCATCTTTGGAAAATTTTGGATGACATGGATTTGCCACTCCATTTGATTGATCTCCTCAAGTCCTTGTATAAGGAAAATACAGCCACTGTGGAGATTCAAAACAAACAGTCTCAGCAGTTTCGTACAAGGGCTGGAGTTCGCCAGGGATGTATCCTGTCACTGTTACTTTTCAACATCTATGGTGAATATGCAATGAGAACTGCATTAGATGGCTGGGACAAAGGGTTTTCCATTGGGGGATGTAAGATCAACAACTTGAGATTAGCTGATGACACCACCTTGATAGCATCATCTGAAGAGTTGTTGACAGAGCTGATGAAGAGAGTAGAGGAAGCAAGACTAGAAATTGGATTACGTCTAAATCGACAGAAAACCAAAGTCATGATTTTTGATCGTAAGAACAACAACAGTCCACATATCAAACAGATTGGAGGGTGTGAAGTTGTACATCAGTATGTATACCTAGGCTCCTTACTATCCAATTCTGGTGGTTCCAAAGATGAAATAAAGCGAAGAATTGAAATAGCAAAGGTAGCAATGATCTGTCTGCGGAAGATCTGGAAAGATAACAACATCACCATTAAGACAAAAAAGAATCTCGTTGAATCTCTAGTCTTCTCAGTCTTCTTGTACGGCGCAGAGACGTGGACCATCCTCAAACGTGATCGTGAACGGATAGAAATCTTTGAAATGTGGTGCTGGAGGAAAATGTTAAGGATTCCTTGGGCAGCTCATCGCACGAACACATCAATCCTGGTTCGTCTATCGTGTAAGGTCTCTCAACGGATTGTACGCTACTTTGGACATATAATGCGCCGAGATGGTAGTCTTCAAAAGCTGATTGTTGAGGGAAAAGTCCAGGGAACCAGACAACGAGGACGAATACCAACGCGATGGATTGACATGGTGAACGGCCCCCTACAGTGTTCTCTCAGAGCAACCACATTGAAAGCTTTAGATAGGGAAGAATGGCGAAGTATGGTTCATTGGCTAGAGGGCTGAATATTATGATAGTCACGAGGCAAAACGAAGAAGAATAGAATTAACTTATTTACAGACACAGTAGTCGGCACCAATGCGTAAACCCACAGGGTATTTTAGCAGTGTCCAGCAGTGGTGGTCCGAAGAATACGTAACTTTTCATGTTTTTAAAATTCATTGTGAAAATTAAAACAAATTGAAAGTAGAATAGAGGTTTTAAAAACATATTTATTAAAGTTAGTGGTTTGCTCCAATTTTGAAGAACAAGGTATGCATGCGTAGCTCAAACATTGTTGAATCCAAAATAGGTTTGTGACTATAAGTAAGGTTATCAGTTATTTTTATATAAAATGTGAAAATGCACTAAAATGCTCAGTCCACAGTGTAAGATCTAATCTCACCTGCTTGGTCTTCAATGCGCTAGTAATCACCACCACCAAGCGTTTAATTCCATCACAGAAATGGCATCACCATTATTGGGTAAGATCTGCAAAGAAATTTTGTAAGCTTGTTCTAAATCTCGTACGGCAAGCACAGCACACGCAGTATTTCTTGATTATACGCGTCATGGATCATAAGATCATAAGATATGGAATAATGCATACACTAGCCTATATGAGCCAGAAACTGGTAGTACTGAAGAAGGAAGCCCTCATATATCTCTAGCAGTGGTGTCAGTTCTTACTTGTTAAAGTATCTCCAGATGAAAACTTCTCGCGACTTATATTCACTTGAAGCCAAGCAATATCGTGGAATGAGCTTGCTGCAATATGAGGAAAAGTGTGTCCAGAAGTGTGGTGATATTAGGAAGTAGGGCGAGCAAGAAGACCCTTGACCCCGGACAATATATAGCAGCGTTCCTACCCCCAGAGTACTTCGTCTGCTTCAGTTATTCCATCGCCTTCACTATAAAGCTCTTCCATCTCGTTCTCTTCTTAACTTCAATCCTCTTACCCTTTCAGCTATCAACACGGAAACAAAAGTAAATAGAGGAAGAGAGAATGAAGGGGAAACAAAAATGGGGGATGAATAGTGAACTTATCTATTGAACCCATTACGAGGTAATTTTTTTCTGTACACTTCACATTTTCTTTTCAAACTTTGCTCTTATCTCGCATTGTTCCCTCTGTATCGGCGGTAGAGTGTTCGCTGACGGTTCCCAAGATAGTGCATTCAGATATAGCAGACATAGCGAGATTTTTAAACGACCCCAAAATAGTATTCCACACTTCAATTCTTGAGATATAGGCAGATAAATAAATCTCTGGTGACATCTAATTTTTACTTGAAAAAATAATTTACTTTATAGAATACACAACAATGGGCTAGTTTACTCTGCCAGCTGGTGCAGTAAAATGGAAGAATGAAATTGACTCGCAGGTAGCCTAAATCGCATCAGATGGAAATGTCGGCAGCCAGTAGCTGAGATCATACGATTATTATTATTATTATTATCATCATTTTTGTATTTGTTTTCCGAATTGAGCCTCTATGGACTTCGTGTTAACAACCAATCTCATTGTCAGTGTGTGGGTCGTCTGGCAGCTTTGACATCCTGTCAGTATCTCATGAGCCCGTCGATCAGCGCTTTTTCCGCTCCTCTGGTCAGGGCCTCTTCTCTGTCTTCTGGGTTCTGTCGCCACCAAAAAACTCTGATAGCTTTTCACCATCCTTCTGAAACTAACCCTGCCATTGATTTCATCCTCCATAATGCCTACCTCTCTCAGATTTTTCTCACACTCTCGAAACCGTCTCAACTTAGATGGCTTTGGCTTTAAACAATTCCAAATGTTCTTTGTGAGCCGGTCATTATTCATACGAAAGATATGCCCATAAAACATCAATCTTCTCTCTCTAATTACCATTTTTATCGGCCCCATATCGTTATTAGATTTCAGCTGAACCTGCCCCTCAATCCAACTGTTGGCCAACATCTTCCGTGGTAGCCTGCGTTCTCTTTTAAGTAGTGGATTGACTTGTCCTTTTCGATTCATGTGCAGGGTCTCCGAAGCGTATATGCCTTCTGGTCTAACAACAATGCTGTAATGTCTTAATTTCACTTCGAAACTCAGCACGTAGATGTTTTTAGTCAATTGGAACTCTCGCTCTAATTTCTGTATTATTATTATTATTATTATTATTATTATTATTATTATTATTATTATTATTATTATTATTATTATGTGTGAATAAGCTCATTTGGACTACAAAAATTACTTACATTTGTCAATTTGCCTTGTTTGTGTCCATATTTATTTCATCCTTTTACTGTAGGCTTTCTTTTAATTTTCAGACCAGGTAGATCCAGTATTCTTCTTTGGTTTTTCCTCATGGTCAGTTTGAAATTTGTGAATTTTGGATCTGAAGTTTAACTAGTTCTGGACATCTGCTGGTGTAATTCCTGCCTGTTTCAAATCAGTTTAGATTTCGCTAATCCATTTCGTTGTGTGAGTTTTTCCTTTACTACTGTTTTCCTAGAATTCGACTATTTGTTTTTGTCTGGATGCATTCTTTTAATATGTCCATACAATCTTAACCTGCGGTTGCTAATGTCGCTGTGAATATTTGTGTATTGTTTGATTTACTGTCTGCCTCTGAGTCGCTATTGTTCATCGGCGAATTTTGGCCCAAAACTTTTTCTGATGAATTTGAGTTCCTTTTTGAATGCGTGCTTTCCTGTTCAAAATTAGCGTCTGTGATCCATAAAGACATTCTGGTTTTATGACTTTATTATAATGTATTAGTTTTGTGTGCTTGGAGATTCATTTTTTGTTGTAGATATTTTGGGTGAGTCGGTATGCAGTTTCCATCTTTTGACATCTTATTTCATTGGATTTTGTTTCAAGCCCATTTTCCTGAATTGTTCAATCAAGGTTTTTAAATTTTGATACTCGTTTAATTTGGCCATATTCTATCTCCATGAATTGTGGTGCTAGTTTTTTGCTGGTCATGTATTTTGTCTTTTCAATAGATATCAATCAATCAATCAATTAATCAATCAATCAATCAATCAATCAATCAATCAATCAATCAATCAATCAATCAATCAATCAATCAATCAATCAATCAATCAATCAATCAATCAATCAATCAATCAATCAATCAATCAATCAATCAATCAATCAATCAATCAATCAATCAATCAATCAATCAATCAATCAATCAATCAATCAATCAATACTGATCTGCATTTAGGGCAGTCGCCCAGGTGGCAGATTTCCTATCTGTTGCTTTCCTAGCCGTTTCCTAAATGATTTCAAAGAAATTGGAAATTTATTGAACATCTCCCTTGGTAAGTTATTCCAATCCCTAACTCCCCTTCCTATAAATGAATATTTGCCCCAGTTTGTCCTCTTGAATTCCAACTTTATCTTCATATTGTGATCTTTCCTACTTTTATAAACGCCATTCAAACTTATTCGTCTACTAGTGTCATTCCACGCCATCTCTCCGCTGACAGCTCGGAACATACCACTTAGTCGAGCAACTCTTCTTCTTTCTCTCAGTTCTTCCCAACTCAAACATTGCAAAATTTTTGTAACGCTACTATTTTGTCGGAAATCACCCAGAACAAATCGAGCTGCTTTTTGGATATATTCCAGTTCTTGAATCAGGTAATCCTGGTGAGGGTCCCATACACTGGAACCATACTCTAGTTGGGGTCTTACCAAAGACTTATATGCCCTCTCCTTTACATCCTTACTGCAACCCCTAAACACCCTCATAGCCATGTGCAGAGATCTGTACCCTTTATTTACAAGCCCATTTAAGTGATTACCCCAATGAAGATCTTTCCTTATATTAACACCTAGATACTTTCAATGATCCCCAAAAGGAACTTTCACCCCATTAACGCAGTAATTATAACTGAGAGGACATTTCCTATTTGTGAAACTCACAACCTGACTTTAACCCCGTTTATCAACATACCATTGCCTGCTGTCCATCTCACAACATTTTCGAGGTCACGTTGCAGTTGATCACAATCTTGTAACTTATTTATCACTCTATGGAGAATAACATCATCCGCAAAAAGCCTGATATCTGAAATCTGAAGGCCGACATTATCTTGGGTTGTTGAAAAGAGTCAGGTTAATATTGCTAGGTCGTGCACAAATGCTAGGCAATCTATCGGTAATTTTCCTCTGCCTATTATCACATAGCGGCTTTTCTAGGCTTAACGACGATATATGCTACAAGTTCTGTTACTGTATTTTTGCAAACTAATTCGAATGTTTGTATTCAATTAGAAATCACAGTACCTCATTTCAAACCGCCTGAAGAGAAGGAATTCAGAAGGGAAGTAAAAGGCTTTCAATTCTAGGAAGAAAATCTCTAGCGAAATCATTTAATAACGTTTGGGTTTACAGGTGCGTATTTTAATCTTATTGAGCAGAATTCGTTTTGTTTCTTCTTTATTTCCGTCGAGGCAGTTCACCCTCCATTGGCCTCCTGTCTTATTGTTGCCGCTCGGAATACTTTGACGTGGTCAAGACGACGACGACAGATTTCCCCAAAGGCGCCGCCAGGAAAGAGTAACCAATGGTGGGTACGTTGTGGTTGGAAGGAGTCCCAAATAAAATGAAACTTGCGCTCAAGCAGAAAAGTGGTGCTATAGAAAGAGACCGAAGGGATACAAAGAAAATGAAAAAAAAAAGAAAGAAGGGAAGAGAAGAAAACCGTCATCTTTGTGCGTTAAAGGAGGAGAAGAAGAAGTTGAGTTAGCCACATTTCTTGCTTTGTGTGGTTCTGTCGCTAGGGTTGTAGACTCTGCGTACTGAAGAAGTGTATCTTTTGGCTTATTGAAGGGTAACGTTTAAACTTTCGCATTGATACTGTCATTTAACCATATCATGAATGGAGAAGGGAGCTCACAAATAAAAATATAGGTATGCAACCTTTATTTCTCCTTAAAGGATATTTTCGGTTTCATTATTATAGCATCTATTTTACTACTATTAACTCTACTTGAACCTTATGTATTGGGGGATCCTGATAATTTTAAACCTACCACATCTTTGGTAATACCAGTACATATTCAACCAGAATGATATTTTCTCTTTGCTTATGCAATGCTACTATGAATACCTAACAAATTAGGAGGTGTAATTTCACTAGTAATATCAATTGCTATTTTCCTTATTCTCCCTTTTACTGCCAACAATAAATTCCGTGGGATGCAATTTTATCCTATCAAACGATTTCTTATGAAGTGAGATTAGCATTAATTTTGTTGAGATTTATTTTATTAGTAGATAATTATTACTTTATAAGATTTATACATTTTCAAGAGTATGTGTGATTTATATTTTTAAATTTTCTTCTTATGCTGACATGATTTGTCACAAAGTAAGTGACAATTAACTTACATAAAAAAATCTTATTTTTCTAAGCGACGTGGAAGAAAGGAAATATACTGAAGTGTAACAATGGTAAATTAATTATTAATTAATTATTTGCTGTTATATAGGTACAAAGATAAATTAAATGTAATGTTCACAACGATAGTTATATTAGAGACACTGTATAAAATACGCAATAATTAACTTTCAGTAACAATTCTTCTTCTTAGATTTCTTAAAGTATCCCTTTTACTTCAGAAAGCTTTACTTCTCTTATATTGCTCTGAAATTACAGGAGAGTATTGTATATTGTAGCTCTCTGTTAAAATATGACAAATAATTGTCTAAAAGGAACTGAACACGTATACGGGAAATAGATGGAATAACCTACGGATAACTAGCTGAAGAAGTCAGCTTACAAGGAACGTTTCCTTTCCGAAGTTTCCAGATAGCCTGAAAAGTAGATTAACACATGACCATATTATGACACAGACTATTTCAGTACATGGAAAAAATTTGGATCGTATTTACAGAGGTTTAGAATCAATATCCAGAAGTCCTACAATTGTACTTGTAAAATACAAAAAAACTGTTTTCAGCTGACAAGGTATAGGTCCCCATCCTACGAAAACCGGAATATTAAGCAATTTCTTCAACTGTGCCGAAATTTGAAGGGCTAGACAGCGCGGAAAGGTTTCAAATTATGAGTGTTGGACAGTTCTTTCAAACTAAACAATCACATTACGCAAATCACTTCTGGCCTAAAGTCGCTTGTTTCTTTACTCGTTTTCGATTTGATTCACCTCCTAGACAAATTAACTTATCTACCTAATTCTTTCTGTAAAGTGTTCCTTGCCTCAAATCTCTTAGACAATTTTTTGACTTTAAAGAAAATGTTCACACCGAATTTTGTTATGAGGGCTTCATTGAAACTCTATATAGACTCACATTAGGGCTCGTAGTGGTAGAGAAGGGCAAACTGCTAATTTACATAACCGATTAACAAGGATTGTAAATTTTAGGAATAAATAAACAATATATTCTCATACTTTATCATACTTTATTTACCTGCAATTCGTAGCTCATACCCTTAGGTTGTTTCCAACATTAAGTTGCTTGGTTTGGATTTTATTTGACTGTTCCGTTCTTGAAGGAAGTAGATATGAAATAGTAATTCACTGAAATAAGTGTGATATTCAATATCAAGCACCATTTAATGCTTTATTTCAGAAACGTTGCTGTTATAATGAGTAGATTAAGTATTTACAAGCCGTCCTATTTTTAAGTTTTAGTTTTCAAAAAATACTATTTTTGATGTCTATAGCATTAATATACCATGTGCAAAATAGGGTTCGTAATTGGATAACCATTAATAATAATAATGAAAATGAATTTCTTTTACGTGGTTTATGAAGTATTTCTACATTTTTCTCGTGCAAGCTCTGCATTTAGTTTTTCTTTCAACCCATACGCCATAGGAGAACAATTGTATCTTTGCTATACTACAATCCTTCCCTAAGAACATCAGTCTCTGAAGACCACGATGAAGTAGTGGAAAGTCACAGTTTTTGCAATCATAATTTGTACAGATATATTTATTCTAGGTGGACAATTATTATCATCTACAGCGATTGGATATTATAGGTCCTTATTAGTTTATTATTTACTGTTTTTATTTCATGGTTATTTTTTTACACACCAGGCGTGTAGCCCGTGCGGTTAGGGGCGCGCAGCTGTGAGCTTGCATCCGGGAGATAAAGGGTTCGAGCCCCACTGTTAGCAGCCCTAAAGATGTTTTCCGTGGTTTCACATTTTCACACGGCTGCTTTGTTCCCAGTCCTAGCCCTTTGCTATCCCATCGTCGCCATAAGACCTACCTGTGTCGGTGCGAGCTAAAGCAACTAGCAGGAAAAGTAATATTTTACAATAATTTATTTCGTTTTTTAATACATTTTAGGTTCTTCAGCCAGCCGCAACTAATTTTTAGCAATATATTTACAAATTACCTAACAAGAAAACATTGGTAGCAATATCTATATATTAAAACAATTTATGAGGAGTAAAGTCAGTCAGTCTGGCCATTCTATCCGGTCGATTTCCTTCATTTCTTTTTTAACTGAAAGGTATTCATGCACAGATGTGTCACCAGCTACTATAAATCACTTAACTTCCGCCTTCCTCAAATTATTTGATTTTTTCAATTTTTTGTCTCTTTGAAGCAATCATATCTTTGGTTATAATTGAGGTACGGTGTTCATTTTGGCCTAAGAACTCTCAGTGGTTCAACCTCATTCATTTTAGCTCTTAACTATTCAAATTGGTTGATTCTGAGGAAAGTTATGAGTGCACATTGAATTTGACGTCTCATTTCTTCAACATTTTTTCTCATTGAAGCAATCATACCTTCGTTCTAACTGAGGTATGCAGTTCGTTTTGGTCTAAGAACGCTCAGTGGATCAAGCGCTTTCCTTTGAGGTAATAACTACTTAAATTGGTAGATTCTGAGAAAAGTTATGAGAACATTTGTCTCCATGACAAAGATCTTTGAAGGACTTTTTAACAGTTCGGCGCGTAGTGTTGTTCCAAGGAACGCTTAATTCAATTTATTTGTGTGATGTATTTTCATGTGTTTTGTTGACATAATATTACATTCTATTACCACAGCAGATCATGTGCTTTATTTCATTAACTCGAAACTTTGCAAATACATCCGTGAGGAGAGTAACGAACAACACCATACTTTGTACATTGCGGGCGGAGCCAGCGGGAAACTGCTAGTTATTCTTGAAAAAGAATCAACTTATTTAAAATAGAATGACATGTTTCGTTCTAGAAAGGACATCATTAGATTCTATGAAATCACGCTCAAATATTTCTGAATGTACAATCATTTATGTTTAAATATTTATACGTTTCTAAATATTTGATTGTGATTCGATAGAATTTGATGGTGTCCTTTCAAGAAGGGAAGCATGCAATTCTATTTTAATTAAGTTTTTTTTAAGAATAATACTGTTTCAATGTTTCCTTTATCATGTCGTTTAGACGCGTATTACTCAAAATTAGTTTTGCAGACTGAAAAACTTGGAATTATAAATTAACTCAGTCGAAAGTGAAAATAGACGGCTTCAGATATCTCCTAACCTAGTTTATTTCTTAAGGCTACTAATTCACTTTAAGCTGTCCTGAAGGCTAAATTCAGAAACTACTCATATGACATGAATGATGTCTTTACATCTACTACCCATAGCAAGTACAGTTGCTACAAAGTACAGTCGATTACAATCACGATATTTTTAAAAATATCTCTTTCTTTGTAGGAAATTTTCAAATAATATTATTGAAATTTTCATAAATTTTGTCGAATATTTTACGGACTATCTCAATTGTAATCCACCTTCAAGATTATTGCACATAAGAACAGTGTGCCAAATTTAATTGTCCGTCCATTAAATATTACAGGTGTATTCAACTTCTTTCTTTTTACTTTGAAGAGCCTTCGACGCTGGACTCTCACCGCTGGGACAGGTTTTTCTTCGGGTATTCCGAATTTCCCTGTCATATTTCACTCCAGCAACACTCTCCAACATTATTTAATTTCATCTGTCAGTCAATAATCATTGCCCCAGAGGAGTGCGACATGCTTCGGCTGCTGACACAGTTCCTATCCTTGCCGCTCAGCGGAGCCTTAATTCATTCCATTCCTGACCTGTTAGAATGTTTGTAAACAGGCTGTGGATTTTCATTTCTACTTTGAATTTCTCTCCTGTAATATTGCATTTTTTTTGAATATTTATTTTTACTATATTATGTAAAAACATGGAATTCTTCATAATTACAAACTAGAAAATTATTCAGACAAAACCATCGAATAATGTGGTTGAGGACAATATTACCTTGTTATTGGTTTATCGTAACACCATCTCATGTAGATTTTCGGCAAAGATCAAATAAGACATGGGTAGGACTTAGAAGGAACGGGCCATGACCTTAATTAAGGTACAGCCAAGCGTATGCTCAATTCAAAAATGGGAAATCATGGAAAACCATCTTTAGTTCTACATCTACATGGACATCTACATCTACATGGACCATATAGCGCAACCAAAACTCTCGTTAGTGGAGGAAATGAATTACTGTAGATGACACTCACCTTATCCTATTGATAGAGGTATTTACTCTTCAACACAAAAGCGATTCTCAAGTTAGTAGATCTATCTTCCCTTGTAACGTGATGCCCACTATGGAGATTAATATTCCAAAATTCTATGGAATCACTTAAATTTTTAAGGATGTTGATTTAATTCTTTCGTAAAATAAAATATACATAACCTATTTCCAGTCATGACAGCCGGTCAGGAATAGAATGAATGAGGCCCCATCTAGCGGTGAGGATAGGAACTGTGCCGGCTGCCGAAGCCTGTCGCACTTCTCTGGGCAATGATGAATGAGTGACAGATAGAAAGAAATGACTTTGGAGAGTGTTGCTGGAATGAAAGATGACTGTGAAAACTGGAGTGTCCGGAGAAAAATCCACAGTTCTAGCCCTTCAAGCAAGCAACTCAATGTTGAAACTATCCTAGGGACATGAGGTACGAATGTTAGGTAAAAAAATGTAACATAGTATGAGAATATATGATTTATTTATTCGTAAAAATTGCAGTCCTTTTCTTAATCATCGTTAGCTGGTCGTTTAGATTAGCAGTTTGACTTTTTCTACCACTACGAGGGCTAATGTGAGTCAATGCATTGTTTCACTTAAACACCACTTAGTGCTAATGTGAGTCAATACAGTGTTTCACTTAAGCACCACTACGAGCGCTAATGTGAGTCAGTGCATTGTTTCACTTAAGCACCACTCGAGCGCCAATGTGAGTCAATGCATTGTTTCACTTAAGCACCACTCGAGCGCTAATGTGAGTCAATGCATTGTTTCACTTAAGCACCACTCGAGCGCTAATGTGAGTCAATGCATCGTTTCACTTAAGCACCACTCGAGCGCTAATGTGAGTCAATGCATTGTTTCACTTAAGCACCACTCGAGCGCTAATGTGAGTCAATGCATTTTTTCACTTAAGCACCACTCGAGCGCTAATGTGAGTCAATGCATTGTTTCACTTAACCACCACTCGAGCGCTAATGTGTGTCAATGCATTGTTTCACTTAAGCACCACTCGAGCGCTAATGTGAGTCATTGCATAGTTTCACTTAAGCACCACTCGAGCGCTAATGTGAGTAAGCACCACTCGAGTGCTAATGTGAGTCAATGCAGAGTTTCACTTAAGCCCTTACATTCGATGTGGATATTTTTCAAAAAAATCATAAAACGACTAAGGGTATGGAACCGAGAAACACAATACAGAATGAATTACGTAAAAAAATTAAGTTGGCTTGGATTTGAATAAAAAGGAAAACGAGTAAAAAAACAAGCGATTTTAGGGTGTTTTTCTGGAACTGCATTTAGTGATTTTCGAAAGTTGTTTTCTAAGTTTCATAGAGCTATCCAGACTTACCATTTGAAGCCTTTCCGGGCCCTTTAGCCCTTCAACTTACGGCACAATTGAGGACATTGTTTAATTGCACGTATTTCGTAGAATGAGGACCCCTACTTTGCCTGCAAAGAAATTATTTCAACATTACAACCTGTCCAGCACAAATCTCATATGGAGTGACCGGGATTTGAACCATGGCACTCAGCGGTGAGATGCCGGCACGCTGCCACTTGAGCCATGGTGGCTGCTAATTCGTTCGTAATGAAGTGGTATTTAAATACCAGATTCATTTCAATGTATGGATACAGTTCATATGTTCCCCTTTCTGGGAAAGCAACGGGAAACTACCTCACTCCTCATTTCCCTAGTACGCCTTTTCATTGATGCCTAGGCCATTTATGTCAGCTGATGGCAGAGCTATTGAGGATCCAACCAGCTTTAGGGCTGATGTCTAAACATACATTTCTGGCCAACAACGGATTTGTCGAAAAGTGCTCTTCGTATGTCTTAATCATTTTCAATTCCTTGTTCTCCAAGTAGTTTACTGACATAGAATGGCCTTTCATGTTCCTGTATTTGAGGTATACATTTCAGGATCCCCGTTTCTTAGTGTACAAATTAATTGCTCAAGACATTTCTTTCTTCCTTTAACGAACAAAGCGGTTTTGTCCATGATGAACTTAATCACTTCTGATAAGCGATTGGTATTTCCAAAGAATTTCCCCTACGGGCCAGAATTATTACTGGCCTGTGTTTCATTCACGAGACCACATTCCCATTCACTTATATTGTGGTGGTAGAATTGTAAATGATATCAGATGCCTGCCGGCGGGCTGGTTGGATTTTGGTCGGTTAGAATATCATCAGTGATATTGGAAGCCAAAATCAATTACTCCCTCTATTTGCTGATCCAGGACTGAGATGAATATTACCGGTTAATTGATCAAGATTAACTGTACTAAATTATGTACAACCAATCAAGGTGAGATTAATGGAAGATAATCTAGTTTTATCTTCATGACAGCTTCCAGAGACCTCCATACATCCCTTTGTAACGGACTCCACATGCATTAGTGACGATAGCCAAGACCGTACACAAACATGTACAACGTAAAGGGCCACACTGTTAACTGTTTACACACGTGATCAAGCGTGCAAACTGATTGCATGAACCAAAAAATTGCAGACTAGTTTGTATCGGCCAGTGGTAACAACTTCGCTGGTGGTGACAACAGCAATAATAACAATAATAACAATAATAATAATAATAATAATAATAATAATAATAATAATAATAATAATAATAATAATAATAATTTTTTTTGCTAGCGGCTTTACGTCGCACCGACACAGATAGGTCTTATGGCGACGATGGGATAGGAGAGGCCTAGGAGTTGGAAGGAAGCGGCCGTGGCCTTAATTAAGGTACAGCCGCAGCATTTGCCTGGTGTGAAAATGGGAAACCACGGAAAACCATCTTCAGGGCAGCCGATAGTGGGATACGAACAATAATAATAATAATAATAATAATAATAATAATAATAATAATAATAATAATAATATTAATAGACTAACCAAAAAGATCTTCACGTATCTTTGGAAGAAAAAGTCAACAACCACCTGGATTCAAGAGATCAAAAAAGACTTGGAAAGAAACAACATCAGAGAAGAAGAAGGAATGGAAAGAGAAATTTTCAGGAAGAAAGTTTTAAAGATGGAAGGATTCCAAGCGAGGGAGGCAAAGAAAACCGCCACAAAGTGGTCTGAAGGAAGAAAAACGAAACATGGTGAAATATTGAAGGAATATTGGAAGAAAAGGAAAGAACAACATCAAAGGGTGAAGAATTGTAATTGGGACGAGGTTCCTAGTAGGCCCTAACAAAATAATAATAATAATAATAATAATAATAATAATAATAATAATAATAATAATAATAATAATAAAAAGAGCCAGTATGTTACCGTATTTATAGGTTAGAGTGCAAACCTACTGAAGCCAGTAACAAATATACTCTAACCTGTATAATGTTTATGCTATGAGATTTGCATAAGCATTAGGGGACTGGCCTATTAGAACCCCTAAAAGTTATGTTACTCTCGCTACATTACGGAACCGCGGCCTAGACGACGTTTCCTGCTAGTCAAATTAGTTTCCATTCTGAGCTATTACTGCCCAAGCAAGCGGACTATAATAATAATAATAATAATAATAATAATAATAATAATAATAATAATAATAATAATAATAATAATAATAATAATAATAATAATAATACAGTTTGAATATGTCATAACGAGTCCGAAGAGACCGTCATTATAGGAGACAGCCGCTCAAACCGGGGTTTCTTTTGCTAAAATTATCATATCTGTAAGTTTTAAACTACATATTTTCATGTTTATTTAAGAGAATGAAGTTAAAGTTTCAAAAAACGTATACGAGGGGTACCCAAAAATATCCGGAGATCATTGCCGTTTGCGAAGCTTGTGTAGTACGCATTTCTGCCGCTAGGGATTGGCAGTTTAGTGCTACCTGTATTGTCGGCCTGGCTTGCTCTGTTCATTGTTTTTGCTAGCGCTGTTTTGTTCTTGTTTAGTTGATGGCAAGTTTAAGTGAACAACGTGAAAAGCTTTTACTGGGAAGTTTTAAGAAGATTGTGCAACAGTGTTCTTCAAAAAAGACCCGATTTGTGGCAGACAGGAGACTGGTTCGTCCATCACCACAACACACCTGCGCACACAGCCACCTTTGTTAGACAGTTTTGGGCTAAAGCTGGCATGGTTCCGCTGCCCCACGACTGACTTGGCTTCGTGCGACTTTATCTTCTTTCCACGCATGAAAGGACACCGATTTGACAACATTGAAGAGGTCAACGAAAACACGAGGAAGGAGCTGTCAGCTATTTCTAAAGGTGAGTACAAACAATGTTTCGAACAGTGGAAGCAACAGTGGTACAAATGTATTTGTTGTAATGGAGAGTACTTCGAAGGAGATAAGGTTGTTTTGTAAAAAATTTGAAAACATACAGTTTTTAAAATATAATTCCGTTTATTTTGGGTACCCCCTCGTATGAAGGAAGTACTATATTTGCAATAGAGTACCTGTAGGATGGGACTGGCTGGAATTATTCTTCTAATGTTTGCATAGTACGTACAACACAAATACGTCAGCATAATATAAGAGAATAAGTCAGGAAGGAACTAGAAACAATGTAAATCAATCAATAACGTTACAAGCGGTCTTGGCCAATAAATTAGATCTTCTCTCTGTCCTTCCAAATTGCAGAAATCGTTGAGTGTGATTCACCCAATTCCTTGGCGAGGCTGACATATGTTTTCCCATTTTTGTCACCGCCACATTATTTGCGAATTTTCTTCAATATTTTCCTTTACTTTAAAGGGAAGTTAGGACTGAATTTATAGAAAATAGTAATTATTGATAGAATTGAATGAAATTTGGTTTGTGGTCTTCTGATGGTGAAAGAAGGCCATATACCAATTTTCATGAAAATAGCAACAGAACTTTATGAGAAATTAACACTTACAATTTAAAATTTTTAAAAACCGATAAGCATAAAAAATGCTTCAGCTGAACAGTTACTTCAAATATCACATTGTAAACTGGTGTACAGGCATTTCAATGTATGGAAAGAATTTTAACAGAGAGAAAGTTTGCATATGTAGTCCATGAATGTGAGGAAAAAATGTGTTTGATGTGTTTATGGTTTTCTCAAATTATGCTAAAAAATACCGCTTTGAAGGCTACTTTCTTTTAAAGTATCAACATTATAAAACATTCCTTCTGTTAATATCAAGACAATACAGGTGTTAACAGCCCATGAAATTCTCATGGAATTTGAAACCAAACTGGTTCAGCTGGAACATTTTAAATACCTGAAAATGTATATATGAAAAAAAAAAAAAACATTTCATAAGTAAAATCTAGTGGATGGGGACTCAACCGGACATTTAAATGTCACGCTAGTACTTTAAAAATGGCGGAACCCGAAAAATACCACCGCCAAATGATCCGCAGGAGTCCGGCGTACAATAATATGCACAAATTGCAAAATCGATAATTTTTTACTTTTTTCACCAAAAACTCAGTCCCAGCCTCCCTTAATATAGATAAGTTTCGAACTAAAATCTCTTTTTGCTGATATTTTACTTTCTTTTCTTTTGTGACATCTTCACATCTTCCCTTGACAATTTAACAGACAGAGTGATTTGAAATTAACAATCTGCTGAAAAGAATAGTCTCAAAAATTAGCTTTACATTGCAATCAATCAATCAATCAATCAATCAATCAATCAATCAATCAATCAATCAATCAATCAATCAATCAATCAATCAATCAATCAATCAATCAATGACTACTGATCTGCATCTAGGGCTGTCGCCCAGGTGGCAGATTCCCTAGCTGTTGTTTTCCTAGCATTTTTGCAATGAAACTGGAAATTTATTGAACATCTCCCCTGGTAAGTTATTCCAATCCCTAACTCCCCTTCCTATAATTGAATATTTGCCCCAATTTGTCCTCTTGAATTCCAGCTTTATCTTCATTTTGTGATCTTTCCAAAATTTTTAAGACACCACTCAAACTTATTCGTCTACTAATGTCATTCCACGCCATCTCTCCACTGACCGCTCGGAACATACCACCTAGTGGAGCAGCTCGTTTTCTTTCTTCCAAGTCTTTCCAGGCCAAACTTTACAACAATTTTTAACGCTACTCTTTTTCGGAAATCACGCAGAACAAATCAAGTCGCTTTTCTTTAGATTTTTCCAGTTCTTGGATCAAGTAATCCTGGTAATAATAATAATAATCGTATGGCCTCAGCTACCGTGTGCAGACGTTTCGATTTGACGCCATCTGGCTGTCTGCTCGTCAATTTCGACGTTCCGTTTTACTCCAGGTCCGCTAGATGGCAGACAGAGTAAACCGGATCTCTCTTGGGCGTCTATGGCTGAGATTTAATTAATTTTGTCGGGTATATACCAAATGTATCACCAGAGATATTTTACATGCCGACATCGTACGACATGGAGTGTCGAATGGACTTTTTTCCGCCCTTCAAAAATCCGACTACCTCTGCCGGGTTTGAACCCTCTATCTTGGGATTCGGAGGCCGACACTCTACCACGGGTCCACAGAGGTTCCCATACACTGGAGCCATATTCTACTTGGAGTTTTACCAAAGACTTGTATGCTCTATCTTTTACGTCGTTACTACAACCCCTAGACACCCTCATAACCCTCATAACCATATGCAGAGATCTGTTCCCTTTATTTACGATCCCATTTATGTGATTACTCCAATGAAGATCTTTCCTTATATTAAGACCTCGGTACTTACAGTGATCCCCATAAGGAACTTTCACCCCATAAACGCAGTAATTAAATCTGAGAGGACCTTTCCTATGTATAAAATTCTCAACCTGACTTTTAACTCCGTTTATCATCATTCCGTTGCCTACTGTCCATCTCACAACATTACCGACGTCACCTTGCAGTTGCTCACAATCTTGTAACGTATTCATTACTCTATGCAGAATCGCACCATCCATGAAAAGTCTTAGCTCTGATTCCACTCCTTTACTCATATCATTTATATATTTAAGAAAACATCCGCAAACGTATAACAAAGAAAAATCAACTTTGGACGTTATATTTGATACCAAAACAAGAAAAAAACACGGCACTTAGCGCCCTTGAAAGGGCTCTGGCCTGCCCAGTGACCGCTGCTCAGCCCGAAGACCTGCAGATTACGAGGGGCCGTGTGGTCAGCACGACGCATCCTCTCGGCCGTTATTCTGGGCTTTCGAGACCGGGACCGCCATTTCACTGTCAGATAGCTACTCAATTCTAATCACGTAGGTTGAGTGGGCCTCCAACTAACCCTCAGGTCGACAGAAATATCCCTGACCTGGCCGGGAATCGAACCCGGGGCCTGAGAGGCAAGCACGCTACCCCTACACCATGGGACAAGCTTGATAGTTGATACGCTTCTCGGGAAATGTAATAAAAATACGCCGTTTTATACGATGTGCCGTAATAACAGGTTTTGAAAATACAGTATGTATATGTGATTTAGACGGGACTCTTATATGCTACGGACTGTATTTAAATATTATTCTCACATTATTGCTGATCGCCAATGGTTTCTTAGTGATTAAATTGTCAACCACGACACAGCGCACATCCCTTAATAAAGTGACAGTTTTCTTTACATTCCAGTCATTATCTAATTCGTCGCACATTCGGACTAGTGTTTGAAATATAAAGTTAACGCGCAGACGTTTGACAGCAATCGACTGGTGCATCGTAATCACGGTTTCCAGCATTACCTGTAATGGGCAGCTCTCTTATTCATTAACAAGGATCAATCCCGCGTCAGTCTTATAAATATTATCCGGTCCACTTTTATTTTTCCCACACGGAATAAGAGCGTCAAGAATGATATCGCCTCAGAAATTCTCCTCAGTTCAAGTCTCGTATAGTAATCTGGAAGTTTATTTTTCCATTAATTTTCTTCGAAAAATGGATATTCCTCAAATATTTCACTGAGGCAACTGAAGAGGAATTCTATTTTTGTAACTGTAAAATTATTCTGCCACGAATAACTTGGTAGCTATAAGATGGTAAGTGAATTGAAATCTAGATTTGATCTGTGTGAAAGTAGCCTCACAAACTTCTAAATCTTGTCCCCTTTAGTCAACTTTAACACATTGCTGTATGTATATCATGTTTAATTTTGGTATGGGCCTAACTTTATGCTTCCCTTTCAGTTTAACAGCATTTGATAACCTAGAAAACGTACCAAATTCATAATGAAAAACACGTTAGGAAACATTCAAATCGTAGTGCTGTGACAAGGAGGCTCTGTCACACACTCGGCGACTCAAGCCCGAGCTCTACAGAGAAGGGTGCATGCGGGCCAAAACTTTCTCGCCTGGCCAGAGCAGCGGGTCTGCGGTGAAAGTCACTGGAATAAGAACTGTTGCGATGGGAAGTAGTTAATGAAGTTTTCTCCGCTGTTTATAGGTTGTGAAAACAAATTACTATATTCGTTTCTTTTTCATGAATCTAGGCAGTGACATATCACCGTGTCATTATCCCTAGAGCCACACCTGATTAACTATGATTATAAACGATGTGGATAGTGGTATTATCGAAGATGATGATGGTGAGGCAGATACTATGTATAGGAACAAGGAAATGAACTAACACTATGAGGTAGACAATAAGAGGCAAAAGAGTGAGATTTTAATTTAGAATAGAAATCACTTAATTCTTTATATTGTTTTATTTACTATGAAAGGGAAATAACAATTAGTTCGGTCGGAGCTAATGGGTATAAATGTATATTGTAGGTATGTGTGAATTATCTACTTAAATATTTAACTTTAATTTACTAGTGCTTGAACAAAGAGTTGATTTTACTGTAAACATTTCTGTATGCACTATTTGTTACATTCAATGCAATGGCGTAATGGTGTTGGCAAAAGTACATACATTCTCATACATTAAGAGAAGTGGAACAAGAAATATTTTAAATAACTAAAAATTTGCGTCGTTGACTCGTTGATTTCACTACTATCTCAAAGTTTCTTCTAATTTTTAGATAAATAGGACTGAGGGTGTAAAATATTCAAACGGGGGATATTGAAACGTAGCTTTTACAAGAATTTCAAGCTGTCCCTATTGATGTGTGTGCAATCTGTGAGAAAAAGGTACATGCCAGAATTTATTGTCAATTAATACGTGTGTTAATTTCTTTTAAGCATATTTATTTTTGTGACATAAGGTTTAACAGTTTTAATTATAGGAAGTATTTTATGCATACTGTACCCTCCTGGGGATTTTAATGATGCCATGCGAGAAATTATTGTAGATGATTATCTAAAGATTACGAGTAATGATTCCTTTTCCATTTTGATCCAATTTTGACATGATATTATAGAGATCACGGTTTTTGCAATATTATCTGGCATAGATTACCACAGATTACACTCATTACTGCAGTAGTCATCGTTTTACGTTGGCAGAGTTATCAAGGTCAGAATGACTTCTTAAAGTTCAGATTTCTTTATTAATTAGTACCAGGTTCGATGAATTTTAATGAAGTACTGTGATAAACATTTTATTTTAGATATTCTAGAATTTCACATGTTGAATACAACATGTTACAACCAAGTCGATAATATTCAAAAGTTTAGAAAAGTTATAAACCAATTTAATGGAAAACAGAGAAAAAACTTACTGACTTCTTGAACTGAACATTACTTAAAGGAAAAAGAAAAGAGAACAAAATAAATATCATTAAAAGCAAAAATTTCACTTAATTATTATTTAATTAACTGAAATTTGAAGCTTTCTCTAAAGTAGCTCTAAAAATTCAGAAACCTACCTACAGAAATTTCAGGGAGGCAGGCACATAAATTTATCAGTTTTGACACTGGAGAAATGTTCCTTTGCAAACTCACCTTATGAAAGCAATATTTAGACCAATGTTTCGCATACGAGAAGGATCAATTCTTGGACCTTGATGTCAGACAGTCAGTTTTCTGCTGAATCCCTCGATTTTAGGACACCTACGAAATAAATCGAAAATTAATTCTAATATTATGATATTATCTGAAACTATTTAAGATATTTAGATATCACAAAGAACCATATAACTTCACTTAGATGATCGATGTTTGATAACTCTCTCTGCGTCTGAATGATTCTTAAACTTACATCTTATAATATAAATGGTTATAAAAGAGCGTTCAGATAGATTTCAAAGTGTCACAAACTCTCAGATATTGATATATTTCATAGTTTAACATAGAAATAAATAGGAGATTAGATGCAGAATATTGGTCTGCTGAATACAGTTTACATCACGTTGAATGCTTCTCAAATGTAGCTAGTATAACGAAACAAAATTATATCGGACACAGTTGGTATATTGCAACTTTTGTGAATCCAAGCGAAAAATCGCTGCCAATAGCAAATTCATCAATCACGTTCATTTTGTACGAAGGGAGCGCGAAATAATGGTCCACGAATTGAGCCTTGTGGGACCCCTCCTTTCCCCTCAATTCTGTTCTTAACATTATTGTTCCTTGTGTCTCTCATTTCCCTAGTTGCTCTCTGCCCATAAATAATTCTATGTTGCTGGAATTACAGTAGGCTTAAAAGAAAATTGAAGAAGGAGAAGGAAAGACGGCACATATATTATTTCAACTGGGACAGTCAGAGAAACGAAGAGGAGGGAACGGGATGTAGACATGATATACGAACGTGTGGAGGATAAAGAACAACAAATGTTGCGTCACAGGATGAATTGTTACCCAGAAAAGGATCAGTTAGCAAGTAATAAATAACAAATATATATTAAATTACTCATTTCATAATACTAAATTATTGATTTATTGATATCAATGTGAAGATAAAATTATTTGATTTAATGAAAATTGTATTCAGTGTAGTTGGTAGGATATACGAGGGTAATACAAGAAGTTAGCACCCTTGACGTTTTGCGGGTTTGTTTTATTTTAGAAACACTCCTTTATTTTTTGACATTATCACGGAAGGTGTTCTAGCATTTCTGACATAGGATGCATCTTTAAGTTTCGTTCTTATAGTGAGACCCAAGCAGAATTTCATATGTCATCCGGGAACGTCTACCAAGATCGCCTTTATAACTTTAAAACTATCAATTATATCTATAGCGTTGATATTCGGATGAAAAGTTTAAGATTCAAATTATTCTTTGAAGTTAATTAGTTAGTTTCAAGATAGTTGCGAGGTAAAATAATGAGTAAAACTCGCGACTCGGTACTGCTAGAGTGTTGCTAGTGGTATTTTTACATTTCTCTCGTAGAACATTATCGTTCTAGCTGAAATTGGTCAAAATACCGATAGCCTTCTATGATCTAAATAAATTATGTGGACACATCTCATTCCCATCCAATTTCGGAAGGCTATATTAAAAGATAATTTCGGTTATTCCAAACTACCGGCACCAGCCTGGCGTATTTGCTAGCAAGTACAAATATATTTGTCAACTTGGAATCTACCACAGCATACATAGACACATTCATAACAAAGAACAAGACGGATTATTGGTGGACCTAGGATACTTTCAGATGTCACCATGACTATCGGTGAATGAAAACAATCAGAATTTGCTCTCCGATGCTTGAACAACAGGGCAGCCATTCAAGGTTTCCACCATAGGTTGTTATATCCAGAGAGTATATCACCATGCATCGACTCTTTCTTCGTGTGCTCTATGTGGACATACATGCAAACAACATCATATTTTCTCTTGTCAGCCTGTAACTAATTATTTGACGTTACACGTCTTCTCCTGTCAGTTCTATGTCCCCCCTTGTCAGGCTAGAACTCATTCTTTGACGTTCTAGGTCCTCTCCTATCATGCTAGAACTAATTCTTTGACGTTCTATGCCCTCTCTTGTCATGGTAGAATTAATTATTTGACATTCTATGTCCTCTCCTGTCAGGCTAGAACTAATTCTTTGACGTTTTATGCCCTCTCTTGTCAGGCTACAACTAATTTATTTACGTTCTATGTTCTCTGTTGTCAGGCTAGAACTAATTCTTTGATGTTCTATGCCATCATCTATCAGGCTAGAACTAGTTCTTTGACTTCTGTATCCCCTCCTGTCAGGCTAGAACTAATTCTTTGACGTTCTGTATCCTCTCTTGTTAGGCTAGAACGAATTTTTGACGTTATATGCCCTATCCTGTCAGGCTAGAACTAATTCCTTGACGTTCTATGCCCTCTCTTGTCAGGCTAGAACTAATTGTGCTTTAACGTTCAATGCAGAGGATAAAAATTTTCAATGATCTGTAATATTCATTTACACAGAGTGTTTAATACATCTTTGGTAATAATTGATCACCAGAATTTCCGTAACCTAGTGACCAAGGCCAGCAAAAATGTTGAGAATTGTGAACATTTTGAAAAATGTCTAAATATGTTCGGTCAAGATAGAACGCATTCAGGTGGGTGAGGGAAATCTGAGGAATCTAGTAATCAAAAAATATCTGAAGCAAAACGTGGTTGAGAATACCAAAAGCGCAAGAAACTGAAGGCGTCCCCACAGTGTTCGGTGTTATTGACACAGAATATAGAAGAAAGGGTTAGTCTGCTTGCTGTAGGTTTTCGAAGCTTTGGACAGGTCGCCCAGACCGCCCGTCATATTTAGCGTAACATTTTGAGTTGAATTTAAGCGTATGGGTTTTAGTGCCAGGAGTGTTCGAGAATTTGTACGGCTCGGCAGTTCCTTAGCTGCTTTTTCCGGTACACCACATAGGGGGATGAGATACATGTACTGGTGTATGAGGATGTTGTCCGAAGTTGTAGTTGATCTCTAACATAGATTCTGGGCTGGGAATTTTGAAGGGCTTAATATATATGTATATATACCGTATATATAGCTAGAGGAGTATTTGCATGATTATTTTTCCTTCGAGCTTGTTTGAGCATCTAGTAACGAAAAATTTTGATTTTTTTCGTCAGCTAGCACTTATGATTTTAATATTGTTAATATATATCTTTTTAGACGTTTACGGTCATTAGAGACCTCAATAAGTACATTTTTCAAACTTTCTTTGCAGTCCAGTATCATTGCATTCTCTCTCTCGCAGCCTGCCTTCTTTCTGCTGTCCACCCGCTCTTCTACTGTTCTTCTTCACAAAAGCTCTTGAAGTTTTTGATCTGATGTCAGTGCTTGATTCTGTTAACAATTTCTTCACGATTTAGCCCGATTTTTTGTCAGATCCTTCCTGATCTCCCTGAACCACTTATCATATGTGTTAGGTCTACTACCGAGTATAGTAAACATTTTCTTGATCAACCGCTTGTTTTCCAATCTAAATAGGTGGCCATAGAACTTGAGTCGTCGCTTCTTGGTGGATTCCATCAGTCGTTCGGTTTTCCGACATCGTTGCTCTCGTCCTCGCAATCTGTATTGTCCAGCCACGATACTCGGGCCCATTATCTTTCGAACTTCTCAGCTTCTCTCAGACCAGCCTCTCCAGTAACTCGGTGACATTCACTTCCATAGAGACATCCGGGGTTAATCACCGCATTGTAATGTCTGGAGTTTAGTTTGAATTGAAATTGCCTCTTTCTTGTACATCCTATCTCGCATGCTGATGTTAGCTTCTCTTTCATTAGATTCCATCTGCACAATCTCACCGAAATATGTGAAGCTGTTAATTCCTTCAAATATACCATACCTTGTCTTTAGTTGTCGATATTTTATTCCATGTTTTGCGAATTAAAAATCTGTCAGTCTACTAAGTAAGTACAGTTTTTGACAATATGTCTTATATTTGCCATATTTTGATCATGTAAAACTAGCAGTTTCCCGCTGGCTCCGCCCGCAATATACAAGGTATGGTGTTGTTCGTTACTATCCTCACGGATGTTTTTGCAAAGTTTCGAGTTAATAAAATAAAGCACATGATCTGCTGTGGCAATAGAATGTAATATTATGTCAACAAAACACATGAAAATACATCACACAAATAAATTGAATTAAACGTTCCTTGGAACAACACTACACACCGAACTGTTTAAAAGTCCTTCAAAGATCTTCGTTCCTTGGAACAACACTAAACACCGAACTGTTGAAAAGTCCTTCAAAGATCTTCGTCATGGAGACAAATGTACTCATAACTTTTCTCATAATCTACCAGCTTAAGTAGTTATTACCTCAAAAGAAAGCGCTTGATCCACTGAGTGTTTTTAGACCAAAACGGAACTGCGTACCTCAATTAGAATGAAAGATATGATTGCTTCAGTGAGACAAAATGTTGAAGAAATGAGACGTCAAATTGAATGTGCACTCATAACTTTCCTCAGAATCAACCAATTTGAATAGTTAACAGCTGAAATGAAAGAGCTTGATCCCGTGAGTGTTCTTAAGGGGCGAGACCAAGCTTAACACTGTGAAAATAGGCCAATATTCACTCGATTGTTATATATGCTACAAACATAGTTGACAAATGTTGCACATAACCCAGTATTGGCATGCTTCAGAGCAATCAGAAGCAACTTCAATAATGTCAAAATTCTAATTACAACATTTCAAAATAAAATGTTCAAAATTTCCCGCCTTTTTAACGGTTTCCTTCATAACTCCCTTACTGTTTCACGCATAATTATGAATTTTTCAGAGTTTCCTCCCATAGTGTTGTACTACAATCTATACCTCATTCAGATCAATGGGATTGAAATTAGATTTTATATATCATATTTATTTACAAAATTATTAATATTTTCTGGTGCTCGGAATAAAAACCCAACAAAAATTCCAAATTACAGTCTATGTTAATGATTGAGGTTCATTTTGTAGCTGGAGGGTTGATACACACTTTAAAAAAGGAAAAGTACGAAACTTCTTATAAACTTGGAATTTATAAGGGAAGTAGTGATATATTGTTAAAAAGGCGGGAAATTTTACACATTTTATTTTAGAACATTAAAATTATTAAAATTTTGACATTATTGAAGTTGTTTCCGGTTGCCAGGAAGCATGCCAACACTGGGATATGTGCAGGAATTGTCAACAACAATTGTAGCATATTTAACAATCGAATGAATATTAACCTTCTTTTTTCCTTTGTTAAGCTGGCTGTCCCCCTTAAGCCAAGACGAACTCCGTACCTGAATTAGAATCAATGATATGATTGCTTCAGAGAGACAAAAAATTCAAGAAATGAAATACTTTGGGGAAGGTGGAAGTTAAGTGATTTATAGTACCTGATGACAAATCTGAGTATTAATACCATTCAGTTAAAAAGGAATGAAGGAAATAGACCGGCTAGAATGGCCGAAATGCCTGACTTTAGTTTTCATAATTTATTTTAAGATATAGATATGCATTGCAATTGCAAAACCACAACAATAATGAAAATTATTTAAAAATTAGAATTGTTCAGTGATAATAGCCCCGGGCGAATTGGCCATGTGGTTAGGGGCACGCGAACGTGAGCTTGCATCCGAGAGATATGGGTTCGAATCCCGCTGCCGGCAGCCCTGAATATGGTTTTCCGTGGTTTCCCATTTTCACACCAGACATGTGCTGGGACTGTACCTTAATTAAGGCCACGACCGCTTCTTTCCAACTCTTATGCTTTTCCTATCCCATCGTCGCCATGAGACCTATCTGTGTCGGTGCGACGTCAAGCAACTAGCAAAAATAATATTAGTAATAACAATAACTAAAATGGGAGCTCTTATGAAATTTTACTTATATATTTTTATGTGACAACTAGCAAATGCACCCGTGCTTCGTTACGGTATTCTATATTGTATACGGATTTCTCCGTAAAATACTGTAAAGGCAGTGAGTAAGATTATAATAAATTGCATGCCTCTTAGCGCCATCCTAGAAACAAAACAGGCAGGACACCATGCGTTGTTTCCGATGCAAGATAGGCATTGAGGAAGTTTCTAGGGTAATAGCAGGCCACATTTCCTACTACCAATCACAATCATGTTCGGGAGTTTTTACTCTAACGGCAGGCTGACTTCGCAACTGTCATTCACAATAGAGATGGAGAGCTTTCATTACAAAGACAGGTTTTTTGTAATGCAAATCGCAATCGAGTTCGAAAGATTTGATAACAATCGAGGAATGCAGCGCTATCTAACGCATCAACAATCGAGACACGACAATAAGTCATAGGACCAAAGTTGATGATCTCTACAAATAGAACGGTGGTTGTGCTATCTGTTTTGCAATACGACTTATCGTTTAGCCACCAGTTATCCCGAAACGAAGGTCTACACAGCCATTCATATGCATCCATATTTCAATATTTTTCGGGGCCATACATTTCAATAGCTTGGAATTTTTCCTCAAAGAAAAGAGTGTTCAGGCTTCGGGATTAGTACTCACATTCATACAGAGTAATTAAGGAAGAAAGTAATAAGTTAAGAAATTCGAAATTAATAAGAAATAACTGATGACATCCGGATAGGACAAGTATGTAAATACCAAGTGGATAAATGGGAAAATAAAACACCCCTCAATAAATTATGATATATGAGTTCCGGATATAAGAAAACGATAACAGAGGAGGTATACAGATAAGGAGATGACATGGTTTTATTACAAAGCTATTCGAGGACGGTTATAACCTCCAACGATATACCGTCAATATCCCCCAGAATGGCCGATTGACGTCTCTCTTGCTTTCTACCCAAGAAACAACTACGAGTTTACAGGAATGATGAGGAAAATGGCATTATGTTACTTCCCTGATGGCAAGCAGAGACGTTGCCATGGTAACCTGTAGGTTGGTTGTCGGTCTGCGGTCACTCAATGCAGAGCTCGCTACCCTAAAATAATAGTAATTTTCTCTGTCATTTAAGAGTAAGCTAAATTATGAACACAATAAAATTTGTTTATAGTGAAGAGACGTTTTGCATACAGTCCACAGATTTTACAGAAAATCAATAGCATAAGATGAAATGGAGGAAAACTCTTCTAGTTTTCCTATAAATCCCCCGTCTGTTCAATTTTTTAAAAATCATATGCATATCAAAACGTTCCACGGAATGATTATGCTCTAAATGTGACGTTTGGTCGAGATCTATCCAGCCATTCCGCCATCAAACATTATCGTATTCTGAAAATACATAAATGGGAAATATTTTTTTCGAATTTTCCTTGATTTCGTAAGCGGTGAAAGTATTTCACAATCTGGGCACTCGCGATAAGGAACGGAATGGCAGTTTTGGCACACTGGACGGCTGAAAGCGATACAGTCCAGCATTGTTCCTCCAATTCTGCTTCAGAACTTCCAAAATGAAATTCAGGATCGTTATCCACCCATCTCTTTAGTATACTGTTAACAAAGTCTGGAAAATTTGGGTCTTGAAGGAATTGTTTCCTCGAGAGCAAAAGATGAATAGAAATACGTGAACGATGATTTGAAATTCATGGTCTCAAATTTATAAATACGCATAAAGTGAGGTGGGGTCGTTTCCCTGTTATCTCAATTTCTGGCATCCTCCTGCGCATCCTTCCCTCTGTCATTCTCTTCATGTGTACATGCCATCTAAGTCTAGATGCGTCTATCGTGTTCTTTAGTGGCTCTTCTTTTACTATATCACTAACCCTCTCATTTTTCATTTTATCCATTCTTTTCATTACTACCCTTCTTCTGAGAAATTTCATTCCATTTTCCTTGTAAGTTTCATGAAAATCAGAAGCAGGAATGTTGTGGGTTTCACTAGTCAACAATTATCCATACGTTACAAACCAGAACATGACACATGTCCACTATCAGTATCACAACTTAGTTAAAAATCTCTCTGTTTAGGACAACGACCTGTATTTTAATGACAGTGTTTATCATACTTTTAGCTCTGATTTCCTTGTTATCATTGTGGACGCACAGACATGTTTTCCTCACTAAATTAAAGCGTAACCTCACACACACAGGCACCTATCAAAATCTCTTGTTTACAAACCGGCCACTAACTAAAATATCCAATTAGATGTACAATCATTATCATCATATCGTTTCCGCAATCATTATCATTTTTTGCCTCGCGGTGAGTTTGTATGCCACACGATGTACACTTAATTTTGTGTCAATTACGCTAATCAACTCTATCCCAATAAACCAAAATGAATTGAAGTATTTAAAGCGATGAAAATACTTCATCAGAGCCAATTACATGATTGCAATTCTCTGATATTACTGCCAACGACTAAAGCAGCTTTGGAAATTCAAATGAAAATTCAATTACTGGCTACGACCAACAATGGTCGAGTTTACATTTACCAGTAATTTGCAGAAATATTCATTCTAATTAGTTCCATACTTTCAATATAGGTCATATTAAATTACATTAATCATTTCTTCTATGCAATAATACAAATTGATTTTAATTACAAAAGTTATTTCAAATGTTTACACATGTGAAAGGGAAATTTTGAATAGTCCTTCACTGAATTTAGTAAATGTCCACTATCTGTTAGTACCTAGGTAGGTACAGAGATAATTTATTTATCCTGGCAAAGTTAGGGCCAGCCGTCCATGCGTTACAATTAACCAGTAACATAATTGTTATGATAAATAACCAATTACAAATCATTAAGAACTGAACTATGTAAAACTACTGACCCAAAGCTAAAAAAACTACTTGCATATTGAAAGTTATACAAGTGATGATGATGATAATGATGATGATGTTTGTTGTTTGATGACGCCTAAGAGCAAAGTCATTGGCCCTAATGGTACGAAGGCACGAAATTACATATTAAACTTCAAAATGTATCCACTGGGTAAAATCTAAAACGAATGATGATGAAAAAATGACCATGAATCCAAAACCATCAGTGGATCCAAACCACAATGTCTCATATTCTGGGATGATGCTTGTTATAAAAAGGGGTCCACATTATTATACTAATCACTGGTAAAGCAGAAAAATGGTGTTCCTACTACCAGGTGTATGCATAAGTTTTTCCCGGTTTTTGTAGTAAAGAGAACACGTAATTTTCAACGTAAATTCCTTTTTTAATTCAAAATATTGTCCATCGGCTTCTACACAGTTCACCCATCCTTCAGTTAAGTTATGAATACCATGTCAGGAAAACTGCTTGTAATTTGCGGCAAACCATTTGTCGAGTCATTTTTCAACTTCCTCGAAATTGCTGAAGTGCGGCTCTGTGAGCGCATGCCCCATTGATCCAAAGAGGTGATAGCCAGATGGCACCAGGTCAGGAGAGTACGGCGGGTGCGGAAGTATTTCAAGGTGTCGTTCACTGATTTTACCGTGTAAGATAGCGCATTGCCGTGTAACAAAATCATGCCATTTGGCCCATTTCGGCCGTCTTTCGATCAATGCGTGATATAAATTAACCTTTTCTGGCGATAGCGTTGAGTTTGAGTTAGGTCATCATCCAGCAATACCTTCAATTGCTCGTCTTCGCACTTTTTTGGTCTACCAGAGCGCGCACTGTCTTTCACACTTTAATCACCACGTTGAAACTGTCGAAACCAAGTCTCACGTGTTCTAATCGATGGAGTGTGTTCACCGCATGTCCACTACCAGCAAACGATGACTTTCCACAGCCTTTTTGTTTTGATTAAATAAGAAAATCAATGCGTGCCGCAAATGTTCTTTTTCAGGCATAAATGTGGGCATGATCACTGAACGATACAACACACATACTAGTGTTTGACGGATTCAACTTGTGTGTGTTGGTAGGTTAATGTCAGACGAACAAACTGACGTATGTGTCAAATTCATACGCTGAGTACTGTTCGCTGGCGCTATCTATTAGTGAAACCGGAAAAGACGTATGCATACACCTGGTATAGTGACACTAATCACAGATAATTTAGATCCATTATGTCACATTATGTCACCACTCACAGGAAAAACAGACCCATGGTACTCCTCACTTAGAGGGATCAATCATGGGCGTCGGTATTCCCGTGGTGTTCCTCACATAGTGGAAATATTCATAGGCCACGTATACTCATAGTTTTGCTCACATTGTGGTACTAATCATAGGCAATGTAGACCCACGGTCTATCACACATTATGGTACAACACACAGGTAACAGCCCCATGGTGTTCCTCACAAAAAGACACTGGTGGTCTACACATAGTGGCGGTCATCACGGCAATGCACAATGCCGTGGTGTTCCCCATATAGGGGGAACGCAGACCTGTAATGAATACAGGGGAACCAACGCAATTCAGTGCGGTGCACGGCAGATCCTCCCGCACGAACGCCAAGTCGTGATGCCACGTCCCCACTCTCCCGCCTTAGTGGAATGCACACTATGGTATTAATCACAGACAGCGCTCAGACCAATGGTATTCCTCCCATAGTGGTACTAATCATGAGTAATCTCATGGTTTCAATTCCATCATCCCTTGGTCGTACCGTTTAGTCGCCTCTTACGACAGGCATGTGATATCACGGTAGCTAGAAGAGAGACGGTAGGTGTCACGAGACGGATGCGCAGTAGACTGCCGTGGTCGTGACGTCACTGGACCGTAACTCCCATTACACTACGCATTGTTTGGCGCTTTAATATCAGTCTATATACTCTTTGGTGTCGGTGATTTCATTCCAAGCAGTGAATTTCGGTGCATTGCTGTTCGTCTGCGGTCTACACATTGTTTCTTTAATTATTTAGTTACTTTTGAGGCTTGTGAATGTTTTGAAAGTCGTGAACTTGTGCATATCGTTGGTGAATGAAGTGAATTCCAGAGTATATGTCGTGTTTGTGCTTTTACAATGCCGTGCTGTGAGGTGGAAGGCTGTACAAACCATCCCAGCACTAATATACTTTTCATGCTCTACTGAATAATAATAATAATTATTATTATAATAATAATAATAATAATTATTATTATTATTATTATTATTATTATTATTATTATTATTTTGCTAGTGGCTTTACGTCGCACCGACACAGATAGGTCTTATGGCGACGATGGGATAGGAAAGGCCTAGGAGTTGGAAGGAAGCGGCCGTGGCCTTAATTAAGGTACAGCCTGGTGTGAAAATGGGAAACCACGGAAAACCATCTTCAGGGCTGCCGATAGTGGGATTCGAACCTACTATCTCCCGGATGCAAGCTCACAGCCGCGCGCCTCTACGCGCACGGCCAACTCGCCCGGTATTATTATTATTATTATTATTATTATTATACTATATTATGTTAACAATGTAAAAGCAATAATGTTATTACAGTACTTACTATTTTCAGGAAAAGTAACAACATGCAGTATTTAACCATGTGTATTTTATTTAGACTTCGAAAATCCACAGCCTGTTTCGGTTAATATTATTTCTTGACTGTTAAGCTCTGATTTATTTAACCTGTACGTGTATAGGATTGGGAACTGTAAATACTAACATTTCCGGGATATTGGAACATTTAAAAATGATTTTTAAACATATTAGTAAAACGTCTCACTATTCTGGATTTCAAAGTATATCTGCAATATTTACGAAAGCACACAAACAAAATAATAAAAATAATAGTTCTATGCAATAGTACCGCAACATGACAAATACAATGGTTCTACTTTACTAGCCGTAAGTACCAATATGAGGGGCCGTTGACCTGGATTTTGGACCTCTTTAGAAACAAACATTCACGATTGACGATTGTGCTTTAAAAGCAGTCCCTTGGTCAGTAATATTATTGTTTATGATAGTTTCTGGGTCGGTTCTACTGATTGTTTTTAATTTATATCCATCTATTCATTCTTCATCACATTATTTATTCTTGTCAGTGGATGGTTTTGAACTTTTCAATTTTCATTACATTTCGTAACATTAGGGGCCCATGACCTAGATGTTAGGCCCCTTTAAACAACAAGGATCATCATCATCATCATCATGCGTGTCTTTCCATCAGATATTTTGTGCACGTAAATTTAAATTTTTGCGACACTGTTTTCCCTCTGACATCTTGTGGCAGATTGTTCCATTCACGAATTGCAGTAACTGTGAAGGAATGCCATATACTACTGTGGAATAAAATTTATATTTGCTTGCCAATTGTGGTCAGCGATAATGGAAAATATTTTAAGAATACTATCCTTTCCCTAATCCTTATTCATCCTCCTGGCCTTTTCCCAATTACCTGGTGTCGGATTATGCGTAGTTTGGCCGCGGGATGCCCTGATGCCTTTCATAGAGGGACGTAATCACTATTTCGTGTTTCTGTGGTGGCTTCTCATGTGTGTATGTATTTGAAAATATGGATTGAGGAGAATGCAAACACCGCACACCCCGAGCTGGAGGAATTAACCAGACACGATTAAAACACCGGTCCGACCGGAAATCAAACTCAATGTCCCTTGACTTGAAAGCCAATCAGCCAAAGCTCAGGGCAATTCTTTCCCTAATAATAATAATAATCGTACGGCCTCAGCTACCGTGTACAGACATTTCAATTTGACGCCATCTGGCTGTTTTCTCGTCAGTTTCGACGTTCTAGGCCTACTAGATGGCAGAGCGAGTAAACCGAAACTCTTTTTTCTCTTCTTATTCTTCTTCTTCTACGCGAATGTGTCGCTTAGGACACTTTCTAGACTTCCTGTTGGACCAGTATTCCTTCATGCGCAACGATTTGATCTGTTTTCGTTGCTTTGACCATGTACGTTGTGTACTCTTCTCCTCTTCCTCGAAACCCAGTGTGTGAGTGGTTTTCCTGATGTTTTACCGATCAAGTAGATTTGGTGATCCTAATGCCGTCAGGTCTTTTTCTTTAACCTTATGCCAATTCGGTATAGTAGCCTTGTTCTTTAAAATTGTATGTATTTTGTGCGTTGGTCTGTTCGGGTCCACTGTTTCTAAGTGTCCTGTGAATTGAATTCTTCGCATTCGCATTTTGTCTGTGATTCTGGGATTTTTAAATATATTTCTGTGTTAGGCTTTGGATAAGGATTTTTCTCATTATTTTAAGTTCGTTCATTTCTATTTCGTGTTTTAGTATTTTGCGTTATAGATTGAGTGTCTCTGGAACATAGGGTGCTTCAGGTTTGATTACAGTTGTATAATGTCAGATTTTGCAGTTCCAGGAGGGGTACTTTTTGTTTCATACATTTTTTTAAAGCTGAAAAGCAATGTCAATTTCCTGAAATATCGATTCAATAGATTTCTTTCCGTTATAGTTTGCTGTAATCCATTCACCTAAATACTTAAATTTGTTTACTTTAAAGATCTTGTTATTGCCAATTAGAATTTCATTTGATGCGATTTTGATGTCGGTAATAAATGAGATTTTTAATCCAATTTTCGAGGCTTGTTCTTGTAGTAGTTCAAATTGTGTTTGTGGGTCAGAGATGTCTTGGGAAATTAGTGCCACGTCATCAGCAAATGCAAAGCAGTCTAATTTTATGCCTTTCAGTTTTGGCCCCAGACGGTAGGTTGGTGCACCAGCTTTTCTCCATTCCCGTACAACTTTCTGTAGCGCACAACCGAAGAGGAACGGGGATAGTCCATCGCCTTGTACTCCTGTGTCTATTTGAAATTCAGTGCTCAATTCTCCCAAAACCGTCTTCTTGGATTTGGTTCTCATGAGTGTTTCTTTGATAAAGTTTGTTGTTTTCTGATCAAGTCCAAATTCTGCTAATACTTGAAAAAGTTATTTTTTTATCCATACTATCGTATATTTTTCTGAAGTCAACGAATGTGATGACATAATTCTTGTTTGATGAATTGTGGAAATATTTCATAGAGTTTTTTATTTATTTATAATTTGCACTACGTATGATCGTGGGCTTCTATGGCTGAGTTTTAAATAATTTTTTCAGCTAAGCACCAAATGTGTCACCAGAGATCTTTCACATGCCGACATCGCACGACATGGAGTGTCGAATGGACTTTCTTCTGCCCTTAAAAAATCCGACTACCTCTGCCGGGTTTGAACCCGCTATCTTCGGATGCGGAGGCCAACACTCTACCACTGATCCACAGAGGCAGTCGATTCTTTCCCTAAATCATACATATAAGAATACAAATACTGACTCGGGATTAAAATCCCCGTTCCGACCGGGATTCCAACCCAAGGCCCTCTGAACCGAAAGCCGGTCAGCCAAAGCTCAGGGCAATTATTTACCTAAGTCATCGTAATAAAAAGTATACACAATTTCTCACTTCACATTAGTCCTAAAATATATAGATGAAACAACATATTATATTATATTATATTATATTATATTATATTATATTATATTATATTATATTATATTATATTATATTATATTATATTATATTATATTATATTATATTATATTATATTATATTATATTATATTATTCTTATTAATCTGCTTACCCTCCATGGTTGGTTTTTCCCTTAGAGTCAGCGAGGGATCCCACTTCTACGCCTCAAGGGCAGTGTCCTGGAGTTTCAGACTTTTGGGTCGGAGGATGAAACTGGGGAGAAAGACCAGTACCTCGCTCAGGCGGCCTCACCTGCTATGCTGAATAGGGGCCTTGTGGAGGGATGGGAAGTTTGGAAGGGATAGGCAGGGATGGAAGCGGTTGTGGCCTTAAGTGAGGTACCATCCCGGCATTTGCCTGGAGGAGAAGTGGGAAACTACGCAAAACCCCTTCCAGGATGGCTGAGGTGGGAATCGAAACCACCTCTACTCAGTTGACCTCCCGAGGTTGAGTGGACCCCGTTCCAGCCTTCATACCACTTTTCAAATTTCGTGGCAGAGACGGGAATCGAACTCGGACCTCCAGGAGTGGCAGCTAATCACGCTAACCACTACACCACAGAGGCGGACGGATATTATTATTACTTAATCATTTTACCACCCAGGTTGGTTTCTCCCTCGGATTTAGCGAGGGATCCCACCTCTACCGCCTCAAGAGCAGTGTCCTAGAGCATCAGACATTTGGTCGGGGAGGATACAACTGAGGGGACGGACCAGTAATTCACCAAGGTGGTAGATTGGAAGAAAGCGGCCGTGGTCTGATGGTAGGTACGATCCCAGCATTTGTCTGGAGAAGAAGTGGGAAACCACGGAAAATCACTTGAGGATGGTTGAAGCGGGAATCGAACCCCTCTCTACTCAGGTGACCTCCCGACACTGGGTGGACCCTGTTTTAGTCCTCGTACCACTTTTCAAATTTCGTTGAAGAGCCGAGAATCAAACCCGGGCTCCCGGCGGGCACAGCCAATCACACTCACCATTTTCTTATTTTTTTCTTACGTCCTGCTTACTACTTCTGATGGTTGGGATCAGAACTCCAACGCCTCATCCGTTCTGAGCCACTCAGCCCGGCTTAATAGAAAGGAAGGAACGGCCATACCATGTTGAATACATCGGTTCTCGTCCAATCACCGCAGTTAAACAATATTGGGCATTGTCAGTACTTGGATGGGTGACCGCTTGGGAACACCACGTGCCGTTGACTCAATTCCCTTTTGCTAACAGCCATACCATGTTGAATACGCTGGTTCTTGTCCTATCACCGCAGTTAAGACATAAATGTACAATATTAATAAAACAGGGAATGGTGGGAAGACCTTTGAGTATGCAAAGGAAATTGACGATATTTTACAGAGGAAGCGGAATATTTACCTAAACTGCTGTTATCAACCACAACAACTGCTCATCTTCCGGTAACCGCATCATGTGAAGCAGCCGAAGTAGTTCCTGCAGTGAGGCGGCCCCTGTAACAGTAGAGCATGTTGTATCAGTTGCTAAAAGCACATTACCGTCCGGAAACAGGCGTTCAGGAATATCAGGTGGAAAGAAATATAGAGTAGATTTGTTAGAAAATATTAGGCAGGAGAGTTTCAAATATCTGAAGGGTAGGTTAGATTTTGAGAAAGATAAGTTCGAAATAAAAATTGAATTGAAAGAAAAGAAAAGAAGGCATGATATTGAAAAGAGGATTATCATTCTGATACAGCTGTTAGAGAACATTATGAATGTATCACCATTGCATTGTCTTACATTGGAGGCTTGTAGTGGTGTCTCAACAGCTCACTAGCCACCAACGTCTTGGAAAGGTGTAGCATTCCAACTGATGAGCCCACTGCTACACTGTAGCAAAACGCTGGTAATTCCATGATTGAAAAAGCGTAAAGAGTTTAAATGTTATTAATATAAATGTAGCTTGCACAACTGAACGTAGGAGACGCGTTTGTGGACAATTTAAAATGTATATTTCTGTTACCCATTAAATGTAAAATCTTACTCCACTGTGACTGTTCCTCCATCCCTGGAATCTCTATCCTCAACTCATACGCATTATATCTTCTTTCTGTGCACTGCAATGAGTCCTTCGAATTCATCACTTGCAAGGGGCATTCTGACAGCACGCACACCCTACAGGTTAAGGTCCCAGAAATCTCAGCGTGGTATTCTCGTTTGTTTTCTCCTCACTGTGTCAGTAATTTTCTCTGTAAAATACAAGGTCTCCTTCACGAGCACAGATTCACGTAATTGTAAATACATTTAAAACTACTGGCTCAGTGTTCAATAAAAAAACATTCGCGCACACGAACAGTTTTAACAGAGGAAAAGCTAGATGATATTGGTGCGAATCTTGAACGGCCACCAGATAAATCACTCAAGAAGTTAGCACAGCAAGTAGCGGTTTCGGTTTCTTCATCACACAGAGCTACACGTACCCATTGTTTAAAACCTGCTGATCCAGCCACAAGAGTGAGATATTGTGAGCGATATCTTGCAATATTCGACCCACAGCTTGTGTTCTTTTCGGATGAGGTCTGGTTTCATCTGAATGGTCGTGTGAACAGTCATAACTCTCGCTATTGCTGTGCAGAGAAATCTAATGGTGTTTATGAAGTCCCTCAATATGATAGGAAAATTGATATTGGTTGTGCTGTTAGTGCAAGACGAATAATTGGACCTATACTTTTGGAAACGACAGTAGATGCAGAGAGGTACCAAGATGACATTTTGACGCTGTTCGCCGTTCATCACCAGCTAACGGAAGAGGAAAAATTGCGTGAGTGGTTTCAACAGGATTCAGCCTCAACTCATACTGCATAAGATTCCCTTCTTACAATCTCAGAAATGTTTGCAGACAGAGTGATGACTTCTATTCCCCCTCGTTCTCCAGATCTAATAGTGTGTGATTTTTACTTGTGTCTAATAAATCCTCACACATTGGAAGAACTGAAACAAAACATTACGAATGAAATCAGAAACATTGCAGTGGCAGAACTTACTCGCGTCAGCCAGAATTTGGTTACCGGATACAATGCGTGTATAACCCACGAACGACAACACTTCCAGGATTTTTATTTACGGTAAGATTTCACATAAGATTGTTTATACACTTCCATCAGGGCTACCGCGCACGACGTAAGTTGGGCTGAGGCAGCTGCCGTAGCCCAGAGTACAAACACCGTGCGATCGGTCTGGGTTTATAAGGAAGACCCTGTATTTCCCCATCGTCAGTGTATTGGCATGGGATACATATGTGTGTCTGCTTTATGCTAAGTGTAGTGTATCTGTGTGATGCTTAAAATGGCTAGTTCTGGATTTTGAGGGTCAGAAAAAATATAACGCAGATTTTGGAGGATGGTGACAGTGAAAGAGATTTCGGGTGTCGACAATATGATTGAGGAAATTGAAGCGTCTGAAGTGCGACAAACCATTTTGTCCTAGTGACAGAGCTATGTTGCATATCGACTGAAAACAACAGAGCACATTCGAACCTCCCACAAATAAAACCTGTCACAGATATTTACTCCAAACTATATTTTCATTATTACGAGACATTTTTACAGTGCGTAGAAAGTGATAACTCGTAAGTATGGATTCAACGAGTTGCCCGAAAGGTATATTTCTGCTACAGCAACTATTTTCGGAGTATCTTTGCTAAGATTCGAAAACTGGTTTAATTAATAAAAATATAAAAGTTTATTTTCCTTCAGAAGATCACTTAATCCTCGCAGGAACAAGCTAGAATTTGTAATATCATGGACCACGGGGAAAGGGGGTCAAAAATTGCCCACTACAAAGAAACATAACTGAAGGATTTATTTTATATTTAAATTTGCTATTATGCTATATAATGCACTTTAAAGCGCTTACAGGATGAGATTTAATTTATTAAAAAAGAAATCTTGTCACCCATTTTATATGAAAAACTTCAGAAATAAACAAGATATGCATGCGAACCAAATCGCCATTCTTGATAAACCAACCATTCACAAATTTGCCAACTTTGCGACAAACAATACCGGTAGTTGTACACACATTGAGTCAAGCTATTACTTGAAATAACTGAATACCATTATAAAATTTTGGGTTCCCCTGAGGACCATGGACGGGATGGCGGTTGGGGTTATTTTATGTCCATTACGATTCAGAGAAAAATATTTTTTTTCCATGGCACATCAAGGCATGTTTCTAAACGAATAGTAAAATACACTCATTAATACGCACAAGACAGATATCGCAGATCTGCAGTTACAATATCATGAAAATGCCAAGAATATTAGGAAAAGATGGACACTTCATAACCCTCCTCCTTTGTCCAACTAGTAATAAAAGTGGTTTTCTATAATATTAATAACTAAACACCGATAGGGTTTGTAAGACTCCACTGTGGTGCCCCTATTGGTGGGGAGGTAGAACAATATCCACGGTATCTTCTGTATCTCGTAAGAGGAGACTGAAAGGGGCCCAAGGGACTCTTAACTTGTAAGCGTCTGCTGGACACTTATCTGAGTCCTGACATTGCTTCCACTTATTTGTACAAGTTTCCCCACTTTCATCTGTCCTATCAGATCTCCCTTGGTTAACTTTTGTTCTTTTCCGACCCCGACGGTAGGGAGTCTTTAATTTTCGCGCCCTTCGTGCCCCTTGTCTTTCTTTGGCTCCTATCTTAGCTTTTCAAAATGTCGGACCCCTTCCAAATTCTCCCTCTGATTATTGGTAATAGAGGATGGTTGATCAGTTGTACTTCGTCTTAAAACAGCCACCACCACCACCACCACCACCACCACCACCACCACCACCACCACCAATACCTCCACCACCACCACTCCATTGAGGTATCTATATAAGAGTTTAGAAGTGTAGTATTTCAGGATTCGGGCGAGATGGCCGTATGCTTAGGGGCGCTTGCATCCAGGAGATTGTGGGTTGGGAACTCCACTGTTGGCAACCTTGAAGATGTTTTCCGCGATTTCAAACCAGTCGAATGTTGGCGCTGTAGTTAACTAGTAATAAGCTAGTAAGCTTAGCTAGTAGTACGCTGAACTTATAGTGTAGTAAGCCGTAGTGTTAAGCACTGGAAATATATAAGTTATGTGTGAATTTGTACATGATGATTAGGGCCCGGATGTCAATGCAGTAATAGGTTAGAATGCAAACTTACTGAAGCGAGTAACAAGTATAGTCTACCTGCACGACAGTAATGCTATAACATTTATATAAACATTAGGGGGTCGGCCCATTAGAACCACAAATGTTTATGCAAACCTCATAGCACTATTGTCGTGCAGGTAGACTATACTTGTTACTCGCTTCAGTAAGTTAATTCTAACCTATTACTACATAAACATCCAGGCCCTAATGATGATGCTGGATTTAGAATGTTGAACTAATAGCATTTCTTGTAATATTTTCTTTCCGTGGAATTGCTTGTTGTACTCTTGTTGTAGCTGCTGTTTTTAGTTCTTCTTGTTGTTGTTGTTGTTGGATAATTATGCTTTAAATTTATAATCATTGCCGTCCGGATATGTCCAAATTGCGATGTATTTGTTAATAATAAATACATTGTTATGTTATAAGTAAAAGTTTTAAGTAGTAATCAGGCTGTAATTAGTACTATTCTAACCTATGTACTTCCCTCACACGAAACTTAAATGGAAAAAACGCCTCAGTATTAGGAAATGAACTTCCGTCAGTTTTATCAGTGTCTTCTTCCAACTTTGCAGAACGGTGTTCTGTTAAAGATAATAACAATAGAATTATGACATCACAGTCGTAGCAAAGTAGGGGTACTTTTAAAAATATTTCCCGTCGTATCAAATGTCGACGATGAAAAGAAGAAGAACAAAAATGAAGTTAGCGGTAAACTTCTAACGTTTAAATGTCATGAATCCTTAATAAATCTGTCACAGATTGTTCCACCGTTCTCTACCGTGTTCAGAGACAAACAATTCCCTATAGGCAGCAGAATTTTAGTGCAAACTTGAGAAAGCTGGAGAGAGTCAACAGAGGTGCAGTACTTTCACACTTGAAGACTTGTCTCTTCCCCTTAAAGGGTATTTCATAATGGAATATTGGAAGAGGGAAGCGGTAAACTTTAAGACTTAACTTCTAGTAACTAATTTGAACAGAAATTGAAAATGGTCAAGTTTCAATTCAGTTTTCATTCCAAGAGATGTACATTTAGAATATTATTTGGAGTTCTCATTACTTCATATAACTACACTCCAACCATTTCCATAGCCTTTAACTCTTCCGCAAGTGAACTGCTATATATGAATCGGTTATTTTTAAAACCAGTAAGTCTCTCATTTCATCAGCATAACTTTATCTACAGCCCTCGTATGATGTGTTGCAAGATGTTGCTGATTTGAAAAAATAAATTCTTGACTTGGATGCTAGAAGTTATTGGAAAAGAAACTGGATATTTTACTCTCCTGTGATGCTCTGTCAATACGGCCCGGATATTGGAGAGAATGTTTTCTTCGCCACCACTAATTATTTGAAAGCTGATAATGGCTTGAAATAAGCTGAAAAAATTTTAACTTACCACGAGTAAAACAAGTATTGATTTAGTTGACTTTAAACAACTAAGTATTTTGTAACTGATAACTGTGAGTACGAATCACAGTAAAATTCGTAACGATTGCTAATATACCTGAAAATTTTTCAGGACACTCGGTTCCCTCACTCCACAATATTAAAGAAGAAAGTAGATATAAAGAATCTAGATGCATTAAAAAGTGTCATGACAGTATCAAAAGAACGGCCACTAGTTCTAGGAGATATAAAGAATTTGCTTGTCGTACTAATTATTTCATTTAAGAGTTATGGGAAAATTGCTTGCAGAACAAATTATGTTTGCAAGATTTTCCGGTATTTCGAAATTATATTTAGAAGCACCTTGGAATTTCGATAAAATCTAACTGCAAAATTTGGTTCCAATAGAATAATAAATATATTTTTATTGGTGACGTATAATAGGTTGTGTGTTTGTGGTAGGTAGGCTAGTGATATTTGCATTTTACTCTGCAGCTGAAGAACACTATTGTTCTTATGATTAATATCGTACTTCTATCCTTATAGAGTAAATGTACATAATATTTTAGCTTTTAACTCGTGCCCATAGATCACTGTTTGCGGCCATATTTGTATTGCCGTTACCTTCTTACGTATTGTGTTTTGTTTATGCATTGCGTATAATTTTCACTTCGTATGGAACTATTTCATAATGACTTTTCCTCATCCTCTTTTACTTTTATGCTCCGGATTTCTTTTGTATCTTATTTTTATTTGTTTACCTTTGCTTTCATTCCGCATTATACGTTGTCCGTATGAGTTATTTAGCTTAATTATCCTTGATTTTTTATAGAACAGTACATATCTTTTATATATGCATTATCTTGTAATTTACGTGGTTAAATGTAAGAGAGGGCCAATTCCCTAAATTCGCTACTGCTAAAGACAAATAAATAAATAAATAAATAAATAAATAAATAAATAAATAAATAAATAAATAAATAAATAATAAACAAAATTGAGAATTTCTGGTTGCAACTCGAACGAGCACTCGCCAAGATACCTCAGCATCACGTTAAAATTCTCCTTGGGGACTTCAATGCACAAATCGGCAGGGAACGAGAATTCAGAAGCATCATTGGGTGCTTTTCAGCACACAAGAAGACTAATGCCAATGGACATCGCCTAATCAACATATGTAGAATGGCTAACCTCCAAATAATGTCCACACACTTTAAGAAACCTCCGTGGAAAATGACCACTTGGAAATCACCAATCAAATACATAGGTGAATACCAGATTGATCACGTAGCCATCACAAGAAAGTACTCTCCTGAAATCATGAAGGTGCGAGTTCGCAAGGGTTACGTAGAGTCCGACCACCATCTTTCACAAATCAAAGTCCGCTTCAGACCTAACCAAAAAAGTTAGCAGAAACCTAAAATACCACGCATTGATCCAGAATACTTAAAAGATCACGCACAGGAATTCATGGAATCAATGCAGACTAACACAGAAACATGGGACACCCTTCTTGCAACCATTCAAGACTCAGCGAAGAAACTTGGCCAACCTCCACGACAACGTAAACACAGGTGGTGGACTGCCGATTGCGATAGAGTTCTGGAATCCCGCATGCAAGCCTGGAAGAATTGGCTTAGACACCAAACACCAGAAAATTGGAGTAACTTCATAGAAATACAGAAGCGAACAGCCAAAACTATTAGACGAGTTAAACGTACCTACCACCTCAATAGATTGTCGGAAATCGATTACGATTTCAAAAGAAACAACACTCGAAATTTCTATAGAACTTGAGAGAAGAACTGAATAACTACAAACCCCCTAGTATTTGTTTTCGTCGCATCGATGGAACACTCGAGCCGAATACAAAAGCCAACTGTGACATCTTAAAGCAGTACTTTGAGGCGTTACATAACTGTGAACCTCCTGCCGAAAAACTGCAATTCAGCATATCCGCCCCAAACCATGACTCACTTCCACCAACACATGACGAGATACAGAATATTGTATTAAATCTGAAAAACAACAAAACACCAGGGGAAGATGGTGTAACTGCTGAGATGCTCAGGATCGGAGGTGAGGTCATTATTGACCGATTACAAGCCATCATTGCGGATATATGGGAGAGCGAAATCATACCTGTAGAGTGGACAGCTGCTTTGATTCATCCTCTACACAAAAGGGGTGACAAGACAGATCCTAACAATTACCGAGGTATCTCTCTCCTCTCAATTGCTTACAAAGTATTCTCTCGTGCTCTCCGTACCAGATTAGAACAACAGATAGAATGGAAGATTGGAGAATACCAGGCGGGCTTCAGACCTCACCGATCGTGTGCAGAACAGATCTGGAACCTCAAGGTGATTCTCCAACATCGCCAATCAATTCGAACAGTGGTCACCTTTGTTGACTTTAAAAAAGCTTACGACTCGATTGACCGTGCCACCCTATTAGATGTACTTCATGAATATGGTGTTGACAACAAAACAACGAAGTTAATCCAAAAGACTTTAACTAACACAACTTCTAAAGTGAAATTCATGGGCGAAATCTCTGAATCATTTGAGACAAGAACAGGCGTGAGGCAGGGTGATGGATTATCTCCACTGCTGTTCAATCTTGTACTAGATAAATTCGTTAGAACATGGGAGAAAGAAGTACACGGGATAAATATGGGAACGAGAGATAAGCGAATCAATATTAAGTATCTTGCCTTTGCTGACGACCTAGCAATAATCATCCGCACTCCCGAGGAAGCCAGAACCGCTCTTGAGAATCTGCATGAGATTGCTATTAAGACTGGCCTCCGAATATCATATGAGAAAACACAATACATGGACTCCAAGAACACCAGTGTGGAATCACTTGGGACCAAATATGGCAATATCACACGAGTTAAACATTTCAAGTACTTAGGTGAAATTATCGGAAGCACTGGTAACGACAGGATAGCCAACAAAACCCGTGCCGAAAAATTACGTAAAGCCTACACAGTCACCTGGAATATCTACAATAAGAAATCCCTTTCCATCCAAGCCAAGCTGCGTCACTACCATACAGTAGTTCTTCCTGAAGCACTCTACGCGATTGAAACATCAACACTGACCATCAATATCAATGGCATCGAGAAAATGGAACGTCAAATACTTAGGAAAATATTTGGACCAAAGTTCCAAGATGGAATATGGATGCGAAAAAACTCGGAAGAACTCTACTCGCTGACCGAAAATTCACTTCAATCGCCCGGAAAAGACGTATGCAATTCTACGGACATCTAGCACGAATGGACGACTCGCAACTGACAAAGAAAATCTTCCTCATTATCAGCGGAACCCGACAAAATAAAGTACGGTGGCTTGCTGACACCCAAAAAGATCTCGCAGAAGTCGGCGTTGACCCACTGACAACTACACGGGCTACATTTAGACACAAAATTAACTTGCACAGCTTTGCAGCCGGACGATGTACAAGAAACTTGAAACATGGACATGGACTCAAGAAAGACGACAGAATCGCAGTGCGAGGATGAAGAATTTTTGGGAGGATAAGAGAAACAAGAAGAAGAAGAATGCTAACTAATGGTTCTACGTGCTCCTTAGAGGGCCTAACGCATATATAAATAAATAAATAAATAAATAAATAAATAAATAAATAAATAAATAAGTAAATAAATAAATAAATAAATAAATAAATAAATAAATAAATAAATAAACAATTTATTAATCAATTAAACTATTGTATTTCACAGTAACACCCTAACGCTAACTCGTATTTTAACTCAATAAATATTCATGAAACATCAGGAATACGGAGGAAATCAATAAGATAACGAGGGGAAAACTTCCACCATTATGAGATAAAGCTACTGTAAATCTATTTTTAGCTTTCAAAGAACAAGAATACTGTTTGTAGAACGTTAAGAAATATGGTAATACTATTAGATGTGGGAGAATTTTTCTGCTACGCATTGTATAATCATAAGCCACAAAGGATTAAGCAAACAACATTATCGGCATTTATACTATATTTTATTGGCCAATTTCATTACGATCCGTGCAGCTAAAGATTGAATTCATCGGAGAGAGCTTTCGGAGGGATGGGAAAAGAGACACGTTTTTACAAAATAAATTGAAATTAATATTTTACATCGTTCACCTTTCAATTTGCATACATGCATGTTAATTATGTCATATCACTGGGATAAACTTACGGAAGCGTACCATATTGGCCATCTGGTGTTTGATAACGTTCGTCAGATAGCAATTGACTTTTTTAAAGCCTTGAAAAATTAATTTATTTAATTAAGTCCTTCCTGAAACATGACTCCTGCGAATCGTAGCGTGTGATGAGAGAACTTGGAAGCGATATATGACTGGTTGCAATACGAATAACTGCATATATCGGAGACCAGTATAATTGAGACTGTCATAACCGACGCTCCTTCACATACCTCGAAAAGGCAAAATTCAGTTGTCTATTTTTGGGAGACAAATATTCGCACCAAACACACCACAAAAACGTATGTTGGTTACTGTTTATATAAAACCAATTTCTTCGTCCATTTGAGCTAGAAACTATTATTTTGTTCATAGCATTTTCATTTCATTTTACTGTAAGCTTCCTTCTCCTCACCTACATCTCAAAGGCTTATAAGGACTTACATTATACATTTCTTGACTGGTTCAGGTCCTCAAAGAGTACAATAGCACACTCCAATGATGACCCTTAGTGAGCCGTTTCCTCAATGCTAAGTTCATCATCTATGTAGTCAAAACCCTTTCTTTCGATCTGAAAACTTATTTCCAGTTTTTCGTATTATTTCCTTTTCAGCGCACTGATTTAATATATGTTATTCTTTCTATTTCCTTCAATTGTGAATTGTTGTAAGATACCTGAAATTTACTTTTCGTTGTTGTATTTTAATGTAGCATTTTTCTAGACCACTGACAAGAAAGGTTAACGACTACTACATACAACGGAAAATTCCACATTCGTTTTGGGTTTCTCGAGTCAGAACCCCCTAAGAACCACACGCGTAACTCTACAATAAATATGAATACCTTGAGTTAAGAGTATCCAATTTCATAGGAAGAAAATATGTATCTATTACACCCTATAAAATATATATCTAGTACACCCTATTCCACTTGATATGGGAATCGGAAATGCCATTTAAATTTTATACAAATAAATGTTTTGCGTACTACAAACTATTTTATCCCTACACAATCCAAGCAACTCATTCGAAAATTGTGAACATGCAACAATCTAAACGGAATAAAATATATCGTATGAGTCGTGTAGTTTCAAAAACCCCTATCTCCAAGAAAATAAATTTTTCAGGAAGGGCAAAAAACTGCCATGACTGCATTTTACACTCCTTTTTAACATTTTCTTTACTTTTGCTTTAATTAGCTCATATTGAACAAAATACACAAAATTTATGCAATTTCATCTCTACGTTTTTGTACTAGGGCAATATTTATCTAGAACATAGGGGGTTTTGAAAGTCACATGTGGACATGGCGGGGTTTGAAAGTAAACATGCATATTGCAAACATACCCTTACTGTCTAATGCTCAAAGAAACTTTGTTTACTTCTTTTACTAACATCTATGTAGCACACTGAGATGGAAAACGAATTGAAAACATGAAATACAGTATAAAATGTTTAAATGTTTAAATGTTCATTGAGATGGAATGGTTTTGTCTCTGAAGAATAAAAACATAATCATATTATTGCAATCTAATACAACAAGGATACGGAATCATCTCTTGGTTCACAGTATTCTTCTTCCTCTTGCTCTTCTGTCATACTGCAACGATGTTCAGCCTGTCGTGTTTCCAGCGAAACATAAAACTGGAGATCTGCGAGCTCCCTCCATCTAGCCCCATAATGTTTCTCAACCAATCTGCATACATCCTTCACTTTTGCATTGTTTAATGGAACATTGCCTTTTTCGATTAACTGTGGAACCAGTCCAGAAAAGGTTTTGCCTCTCTTTAACACACTCTTTGGCTGGCCAAATGTGCAACGGTAAGCAACTTCCCCTTGTACCAATATATTGCTTTTCTTCCTTTTTAGACAAATTCTTTTCGCAGGACTGAACTGAAAATGCCACGAGCCGACAGGTTTCAAAACATGTCGAACAGCAGTCCTCCAGTCAAATATTGGTACTTCACAACCAAGCTGGAGAAGCTTCCCATGTCCACTGAAAATATTGTTGTATACCTCTGGCTTAAGGATAACTTCTCTTTTTCGAACAACTTTCTCTATACGTGCAAACACCCTGTCGGGTGGTAAAAACGAATGACCAACCACAGGAAAGTAAATTTCAACTTCTTTCATATTCACTGGTGCATATAGAAGCCACTTACTAACCATACCCACAAGAATACTGTTTTTATTTTGTCCACCGCATCCGTCTGCAAATAGGCGTACAGTTTTTTTTTTTTTTTGTGACAGATCAATGCTGTTGAGAGCATGAAACAAACAACTTGCAATTTCATTTGCACCTCTACGAAAGTCAGCTTCATTCCATGAATAGATCATCACATTTTCGTGCGTCAGTGACGTCTTAGAGCTTCCAAACACTATAGGGAAGTTGTACACATTTATTTGCCTGCTGAAGTAAGCACTTTGGTCATTTAGCTTGGGCAATAGCATGTTCTTCTGACAATCAAAGGAAACAGACTGAATAGACTCATCTTCTTCTCTTAAATATTCGTAGAATGCACTGTATTTTAACTTGTGGACTCGTTTCTTGGTCTGCAGGGCAACTTTTGTATGTTCTGATGTGCAATTTTTTAGTTCCTCGTCTAGTTGTGAGAAAGTTGAGCAATCATTAGTCTACGGACTTCCGAAACCAATATTATAGTTACGATTCAAGATCTTCCTGAAGAAGGCGTGCTTTGCCTGCAATTCAGGTTCAACAGTGGTATTTTATTGTCTCAACATTTCTTTGATATTTAGTTCACATGGCAGGTACATACGTGCCGCTGACTTGGTACGGCAGTAGTGCGGCTCTTTAGCACGAAACGATTCAATAAATTTACAGATGGGCTCACGTTTTGGTTTACTGGCATAGCTTATTCTGTCTCCCCCTCTTCTCTCCACAGGCATTCCCCCAGATTCAAAATGACGTGCAAACACCCTGTCGGGTGGTAAAAACGAATGACCAACCACAGGAAAGTAAATTTCAACTTCTTTCATATTCACTGGTGCATATAGAAGCCACTTACTAACCATACCCACAAAAATACTGTTTTTATTTTGTCCACCGCATCCGTCTGCAAATAGGCGTACAGTTTTTTACCCCTTGAATTCTGTCCTTCTTCAATAGGAGAGCTCCCATAAATGCTTCTCGGCAAACTGGTGCCATCGTTCCATCCCGTTTCCGAATAGTGTACTTGAATGTGTGAGCTTTTCCGGACCTGATACTGTTACCCGGCCTGCATCTCGCCACTGGTATGCAAGAAACATGCTTGATAATGAAACTATCCTGCTGCAGTTTTGATGCTGTAGAGTAGAATACCGAATGAAACTTCTTCACATCCAACAAAGAAACATCTCCGCACTGGTAGGCCTTGGATTTATGGCCGCACATTGGTGTGACAGGAGTTCCAGCCGACGAGTACCTGTGTAATAAACACCCTTTTCACTTACGAGAATGTGTATGTTTACTAAAATATCATAGGTATTTATGAATGGCCTGCATCGAAAATGAAAGGGAAGTTCGCTTCTCAACGTGACCATAGAATGTAATATCAGAAGCTGCACAAAGCCACAATGGTACGGGCTTTCAGGAATCGAACGTGCACGGGCCGAGATTCGAACTGCGGCCATTTTTGTGACAGGAGAACGACCGATCCGGCACAACACCGCGCGCCGACTTCATGCAGCAATACATGTTTTCTAAAGCTTATTCTAAAAGTGCAGTTTCTGATACAGTTCTACAATTATGCTCACAAGAGAGGAACGTAATAACATAATGTTACTACAAGAAAACATACCTTGATATTTTTGCTTCCTTGCATTTCCACTGCTGTTCGTTACGTAATTTCTTCCTACCCTTGCCAGGGCTACACTTCTCAATACATTTATGAGGTGAATCCATTAGTAACAGACAATACACGACACTGTGTCAACACAAATGCTTCCTCTCACTGTCGCGCCAAGAGCTCCTCACCCGCCTAACACATGGTTACGTATTGCCTTCCTATTGGCCGGCGGAGATGGCGGAATACGAAAATAACCCCGTAGTTTGACATTGAATTTCGAACTGTTAGAGCGGATTTTGATGCGTACTAATAGTATACAGCGGTGGACATGCCCACAGCAAAATCAAATCAATCTTTATCTCCATTTTCGTGAAAATAGGAGATAGGGGTTTTTGAAACTACACGATTCGTATCTGTGTTTGCTACAGGTTGTTATTGTACATCACAAGAAAGTTTTGCCACTACCTCGGGTCTGACAAGAGGGGATTAATTCTCTCTTGTTGTTACCCTGAGATCATGGCCTGCTGTGTTGACAGGTGTAAGATAGCGTTTATCCAAAAGAGAAAGTTTCCATTGTCAGACATGATGTTTATGAACATGAGACGTGTATTGAAGGCTGTAAATTGCCAGGGTAGGATTAGTATAGACGGAAACAAAGCAGGGAGATAAGCTAACAAGGATGCATTCACGGTTTTCAATATGTTGCACGTTGGTTAGCCCGATGCTGCTCAGAATAACACTCTCTAAAAGAAGGAAAACACATTCTTGAAATTATGACAATCATTAAGTCATTTCTAAAGCAAATACGAGATTAATTACTACGTATTTACAATCACAATATTTATATATTCATTCTATCCTTCCTACCTAATGTGGCATTTAAATCATTCCTATGCATAGACTAAACCGAATTTATTTCGTGAAAAATCATTTATGTATATTACTTGTCGTAAAGAGTAGTTTATCTTAGTAAGATTTAGTGTTGAACAAACAATGTGCATTGTAAAGATTACATTATTAATATCAAAATGTGGTTTCAATTTTAAAGTTAATTTTCTACCCCATACTTTAACGTAAAAATATTATTATGGAAAATTATTTTTCTAAAAATATTATCAAGCAAATGGAATCAATAACGTGAAACAAAACAAAAATCTGAATATAAAGTAGTGAGAATGTTGGGCAAAAGTGTTCATAAATCCAATGTAATTACTGTCAACCTCGATGTTATAGAAATGTTCTTAAATTACCGTTTAAAAATATTATTTCGGACTGTAACCAGTTCAGACAAGTTGCCGATGATAACGAACATCCCATTTACACAATAATAATGTTACAATAAACGAGGGAAAGCTCACGGATTATGTGAATATCACAAGTGGAGTTCGCCAGGAATACATTATTTCACCAACAATCCTTTAACTGGTGCTCGATAATTTCATGAGAAAAATTTTGGGCAGAAGGAAAAGAGGAATACAATGTGGAATGGGGGAAAGACTAGAAGATTTAGAGTTTGCAGATGATATTTTTCTTTTCTTTTCAGGAATTAGAGATAAGAAACGCGAGTTAGAATGATTACGGAAGGAAAAAGTGGCTGAAGGACTCAATATAAATGATGGTAAGTTCAAGGAAATGATTGAAGAGGTTACGATATTTACCTACTTGGAAAGTGCAGTGACAAGAGAAGGATGTGTGGAAGAGGATGTGAGAGCTAGAAGAAGTAAAGCCTTTTTGCAGCTGTATGCAATGTAGAGGAATAAGAACATTTCAAGGAAGTCAAAAATAAAAAAATGTCAGTACAAATGTTAAATCAGTCTTTATATATGCTTGTTAAACTTGGAAGTTTACATGAACTATCACTAATCTCTTGCAGACATGTATAAACCGTTGTATACGATACATCATACACACCAGATGGGCTGAAATTATATCCAATGACGAGCTATGGTGAACACCTCAGTGGAAATCAAGAAGAGGAAATGGATAGGTCATACTTTGAGAAAGCCAGCGGAATGTATAGAACGCACAGCATTGGAACGGAATCCGCAAAGTTCGTTGGAGGAGAGGTCGTCCTTGGAAGACCTGGAGGAGGACTGTAGAGGAGGAGGCCTTTGAAGTAAGGGAATACTTGGAAGGAAGGTAAAGCATTGTCAAGTCGACGACCACAATGGAGACGTTTCGTGGATGTCGTATGTTCCAGAGGAATTCTTCAAGTAAATAAATCAATGTTACAATAACTCTATCACAGTTCTCTTCTACGTGTATTGCTCATTATGAAATTATAATGCCGTGAGTACATAATTGGTTTTGTTAAATTTATACTCAATAAAATGAAGGTATGAATGTAAGCATATTTTTACGATATAGGCCAGATTAAGTAACAATGCCCATAATCATACACGTGACATTGTTTTATATTGCTATGGTTATAAAATAGAAACATGATTGAGAAAAAAATTCTAAATTTTCTTGTTTAAATATAGGCCCTATGCCTTCATATTTTATCTCTTTGACATTTGTGCTGAGGTTGTCCGTATTACCTTTATTAATATGACTTGAGGAATTTTTGAAATCATTGCCTAGGATTCTTACTGAGATTTAGTTGTTGATATACGGTGTCGGTCTTACACACGTCTGATACGAATTTAAAACAATTCATTCTTAATCGCGTGAATTGAATTAACTATTTGACTTTATGATAAGTGAATTTCTTTTTTGCAATTTGCTTTACGTCGCACCGACACAGATAGGTCTTATGGCGACGATGGGATAGGAAAGGCCTAGGAATAGGAAGGAAGCAGCCGTGGCCTTAAATGAGGTACAGCCCCAGCATTTGCCTGGTGTGAAAATGGGAAAGCACGGAAAACCATCTTCAGGGCTACCGGGATAAGTGTAAACATGAATATTTAATTTATTTGACTATCACCGTGATGTGATTATGATAATTTGATTTCCAAATATTCTGATTAATTAATTTTAGTCCTTCCTAAATGTTGGCTTCCTGTGGTTGTCTCAATTGAATTTATTCCTGGAATTGATTCAATCTGTTTGTGACTTAAATCGAATGGTCTACTGGTTTAATTTAATATTAAAAAGAATTTCGTTCCTCTATTTCCCTAACTCTAACACCAGTTGAAGAATAATGTTATGAATGTTGTTCCAGTTGTTAGTCTGATATTATTTCAATATCCTTGTTACTATTTGAACATTTTAGCATATATTAAATGTATTAAAATTATCCAGGCCCTATGACATTATCAAGAAAGGTAATCAACTAACAAATGACCCTTTCGGGTAGATGATCTTTATCCTTATTTCTTTCAATGCTTTCTGTTATTCTATGTGAATCATATCTGCTCTCAATTAACAATACCTGAACCTTTCCGGACCACATCCTCGCATGTGCTATGTTTGGTTTTAAAACTAGGCACTTTCTGTTTCCGATTATATGGTTTTCTCCTGGTCGTTACTGACAACCTACAGTACTACGCTACCTAATATATAATCAGCCTGGAGCAGTTTTGACATGAGATAGGCCGATGCTTCCATAGTATCACAACTTTTCCAATCCTCCCTGCATGTCTGAGGCGATGTACATTTGAGCTGATCGCCATGTGGGGTGCTAACGTTAGAGGGCCCCCGAAAAATAAGACAAATGTGTAAAGACAATTATGTCAAAACTCTGATAACACCTTCCTAATAATTTCTGAAATGTTTGAACATATCTTAATGATTTTCCCCTCCTGTGATTCCTCTCTCATCATCAGTCCAGCTTGCACCGAGCAAAAAGCCCCAGGGGCTTTGAATATTGGAGCGTGGTTTGACGACCACGGGGCCCTTCGCTGAGTCCTGGTATTGCTTCCACTTACTTGTGCCAGGTTCCTCAATTTCATCTATCCTATCCGACCTTCCTTGGTCAACTCTTGTTCTTTTCCGACCCCGACGGTATTAGAGCACTCTATACCTACGGAGACTTTCATTTTGACGCCCTGCGTGGCCCTTGTCTTTTTTGGCCGATACCTTCATTTTTCGAAGTGTCGGGTCCCTTCTATTTTCTCTCTCTGATTGGTGTTATATAGAGGGTGGTTGCCTAGTTGTACTTCCTCTTAAAACAATAATCACCACCACCACTACCGATTAAAAATTTTGCCACGGATTCCTTCTCTGAATACAATAACCCGTAGTGAGACATCTGGTGACGAATTAGAGTAAAATTGTATTAATAAAACCACGCTTAAAGATAGAAACCATTCCCCGTTGTGGAAAAACCGTGGTCAGCCACCTTTCTTTTCTATGGACACTGAGCAAATGCTTTACGAAGCATGAAAATTCCCTATAATTTACCATTTTTGCACGGCAAAATCCCCAATTCAATTTATTTATTAGAGAGATAATTCACACGATAACTGCCCCTATTAGGGAAATATCTACCTTCTAATCAGTTCATATTAACATATTGAATTTATCTGTCGTTTGGATGTACAGTAGTTAAAACTCAAAAATAAAAACTTTCAAATTTCCGGTGAATTTTCTCTTGCAGATTTTATTGGAAACAGAAAGTCCAGTACATCGTGTTTCAGGTCAGATTTTACAAATGGTGCCTAACAATCACCAACGAAATTTTCAGCACAGAGTCCGCTATGGTCTTGATCAGGACCTCTCAGAGTGAATGCACTGTGCACGGTGCAGAAGATGACTTCGCTTGGTTGACCAGAGTGCAGACCCCCACTCCTCGATTTGGAGCTATAACACTGTCTCTCTTTCCCCACGCCTGTCTCGCTCGCTCCGCCTGTCTCCCTCTTCGTCACTTGCTCCGTAGCGCTCCAAATCGAGCCGAGTTGAGCCGAGCTTAGCCGAGTAGCACAGAGACGAAGCGTTGGTCCGAGCCGAGCCGAATGGGAACGATGCACTGTGCACAGGAACTCTGCCCCTCAATTTGCACGCGTGAGATTTTGGGCGTTTGAGAGGCGCTGGTCTTGATGATGGTGGCCCGGATATTATTTTTTATTCTTAGAAAGTTCAGAGTTTCCTTTGGCATTGTCTCTCTATCACCAGTCGTAATCCCAATGACTTCCCATTTTTTTAAACCTCATAATAATCGTATGGCCCCAGCTACGTGTTCAGGCATTTAATGATGGCACCATTCACACTGCCTGCGTGTCACTTTCGACGTTCTCTTTCTTCTACGAAATGGCAGAGTGAACTGGATCTCTGTAGGGCCATCTGTGGCTGAGTGTTTAATTAATTTGGTGAGAAAACACGAAATATGTCACCAGAGATTTTTTTTGCATTCCGGTGCCGGACGAATGGACATATTTTTCACGCTTCAAAATTCCAACTTCCTCTGTCAGAATTGAACCAGCGTTCTTGGGATCCAGTTGTCTACATTCTACCTTTGATCCACGAGGGATTTATTTCAAACATTAATCTATTATTGAGCTATGACATCATTTAGCATTGTTCAATAATATTTCCATTGTTTAACATAACCTGTTATATTATTTGAATGTGAGTTACTCTGTCCGTAGAGTTTTCAATTACTCATTTATATTCCCTTTTGTTTATTTTACGGTTTTGTCTCCTGTACAAGTCATATTTTTGATCTCTCGTAAACTTTGCAATAGCAGTTAAAGCTTTGAAGTGAAAAATTTCATGCATATAACCCAATAATTTATTCATAGAAAAATATTCGTTGTATCGCATACAAATGCTATCTATACATTTCAATGTAAACACACTTGAAATGAAATCAATTCATTATATTCTCCTCCTCATACATATTTCTATGATGTTCTTCATTTGCACGCCCAGTAACCTACGCGTGTACTTTGTATGGAATATTTAAAATCATAGCTGAACAAACTGTATTCTCAGTGTACAAATAAACCGTCTCGAGTAAAAATTGTAAGACATAAGTGGTAAAAATATGTCTTCTTCTCTTTCTCATTTGTCGTTTGGGACTACTGAGAATCACGGGACTTGTATCTTCCCGTCATTTGTGCCTTCTGTTTTCTCTTATTCCAGTATTCCTTCATTTTCTGGCTGTGAGCCAGCTTTTGTTCCTCCATCCACATAGTTCCGCTGGTTCCTGTGTTCTTCCAACTCGTAAATGACGTTGGAAAAATTCCCCGCTGGATGGCTTTCCCAAATTGTGGGCGGTCATGTATGGACTCATGCGCGATTCCCAGATGTTCCAGATCAGACTTGGCCGAAGAGATCCACTTGTTTCTGGATGCCTTTCCTCTACCTGCCACAGCGAAGATCCTGTCGTTAAGTCTGCAGGGATTCATGCGGGTTAGGTGCCCATAGAAGAACAGGTGCCGTTTTACATATACAAGTAGCGATGTCTTCCTGGTGTTCGTAAAGCTCGTCGTTGTGACGAATTCTGTAGGTGCCTCCCACTTCTCTTACGGGTCCCAGTATTCTCCTCAGGATCTTGCTTTCTTTGAGTTATAGTTTTCTGAGAGGGCCTTTCATGGTCATAACGAGACACAGGTGGTTTTACTATAGGAAATTTCGATTCTAATATATCAAGTGGAAATCTTCAGTTTCGGAAAATCACATCAAATGTTGGAGAAACTCTTCTGGTATGTAAGAGTAAATATACAGTTATATTTCAAATGCTGAGTGCTTGATGGCATGGTGGGGGTGCAAAGTGCAAAGAACAGTTGTGAGATAAACATTACCCTATGAAAGCGGTGCTCAAATTTCTTTTGCCAGTGTCTTATCCGTTCTAGGTATCGGCTAACATCGTGAGGAGTTAGAAGTTGTCGGCAGCCTTTCGGAACAGTTCTGGTGAACACATTTGATGCCAGTCACTCTGTTTCCTTAATTAGGTGGTCTCTTGTAGGCCGAGTAGGAAAGCCATAGAAAAAAATAAATAGTCTGAAGCCTACCTATATAGGCAAACCAACAAACATTTTCTTGGAGCATTATTGTCTAGTACGACCGAATATAACACGTTCGTCCTAGTCTGTTTACATTTCATCCTTTCTGTCTGTGTAAACATATATCCCATTTGTTTTGCCCTGTTTTCCATAGAATTTTACCTCCACTACCACAAAAATGCAATAACGACAACAAAAACAAGAAAAAATTCATTCAGAGTACTGTTTATTATAATTTAACTACGACTATGAGTGAGATTTAAAAAATATTATAAACCAGTCGTAATTTGATATATTTACGATTGTTAACACAATGATAATAATAAATGAAGGATAATAGAGGAACATTTCCATTTCTTTATCTCTTTGTTTATAGAATGTCGAAGTCTGAGGCTCTTTATTCCCCGGGTATTTCATAACTGATCATCAGAATATGCTATCAAAGACTCACGAGCAGTGAAAGAACCAAGAGAAGGATTCGAGATAAATTAGAAGAGGATGCAAACAATCCCAGCTATGGGCCAGTTATGTACTGAATGAAGTTGAAACATTGAACCTGATTTTCCGTAAGATTTATTTTCCTGCCAAATAAAAATTATCTGAAGGACTACGCTAACATTTGTGGAAATTGCAACGACGTGAATGAATGGCTCGAACGAATGGTAACTTGGTGAATGTGTAGAACAGTTTGCCAGCAATAAGAGGTTAGTACTGCGTTGAGATGGGATATAATTAGGCCCAGAAGAGCCATACCTTGTGTGACCGACAAGGATAGTGCTAATCCTAGCATAGTCAGTGAAGTGTCAAATGATTTGTAAACATGAAAGTAAGTGCCCGTATGCCTCGTCCACGTGAAAGGGCGCAATATCAGCATGTGGGTGAGTTAGAACGGGGCAGAATGTTCGGTGTCCGGACGGTGGGGTTGTCACACCGTGAAATTTCGGCTCGTACTGGTCGTGTTGCTACGACAGTGATGCGTGTGCGGAAGCAGTGGATAGAAGAGGGTTGTACACAGCGACGAGCTAGTGATAGACCACACAATAAGACCACAGCATGGGATGACCGTCATCTTGTCCGCATGGCTATAACGGACCGTACAGCTTCGTCAACAGTGTTGGGTCGACGGTAGAACACTGCAACATGTGTGAATCTGTCTGTATCAATGGTTTGACAGAGTCTGCTGCGGATTGGACTGCTTGCACACGTGCTATGGTGCCGGCTTGTTTGGTCCAGAAAATACAAAAGCCTCAGATTGCAATGGGCACGTGAACGCAGTCACTAGCGTGATGAGTGGCAAAATTCAGTGTTTTCAGACGAGTCCCACTTCAGTCTACAATATCCTATTCCACCTCCTACGTATAGGATAATATGAACTGCAACAGGCATATGAGGGAGGTTTTACACCCCGAGGTACCTCTTCATGCAACTCTATATGCCATAGTTCAGCAGGATAACGACCGACCACATGTGGCGATGAATGTGCAAGCCTAGAACGACGGGTACTCTTGTTTCTCTGGCCTCCTCGTTCACCTGATATGTCACCCTTCGAACATGTCTGGGTTGTGATTAGTCGGGGACATGATAGTCCCCGTCCTCTAGTAACCAGTGTCGATGACTTGTGGACTCACATACAAATTTCGTGGAGGAAGATTCCCAAGCAATATATTCCGAACCTCTCTGATCCCATGCCATGACGTTTAGAAGCTATGTTTGCAGCGCGTTGAAGGTGTAAACAATACTGAATACTAGGACTCAAAGTTCATGTACAGATCTGCAAACTTAATCATTTGTGCATTGTCATGTGCTTAATCTGTGGTATAAAATTCATTTAAATCACCTTCTCTCTTGGCGTTGCAATTTTTATAAATGTTAGGACATTAGTTATTCCATTATGAATTTTTCAGGACTGTTTTGTAGGAGTAGAGTATCCCATTTGTTCTAAAAATTTAAATCGGAGCATATTGTTCAATTTATGAGGGACTTTGGAAAAAATTAATGTAAAAATATTTAAATAAATTTGCATCATTTAATAATTCATTTTTTTACAAAGAGTGGCCTTTCATTCGAAGATATTTGCTTCGGTACTAAGTGAATGTATTTGTTTACTATCTGTATCTGACGAGAAGTCGGGAGCAGCTTGTAGGTGTGGCACCAGTAACAGATACTATACTAAGCTACAAACATTTGACGTGACAGGCCGACAATACGAGCCTCTCCGGATCAATGCAAATTCTTTATTAAACTGTTTATTATGCTATGAATTATAGTTTATTTATTAATATCTTTTGGCATTTCTAGCCGAGTGCAGCCCTTTTAAGGCAGACCCTCCGATGAGGGTGGGCGGCATCTGCCAGGTGTAAGTAACTGCGTGTTATTGTGGTGGAGGATAGTGTTATTTGTGGTGTGTGAGTTGCAGGGTTGTTGGGCACAGCACAAACACGCAGCCCCCTAACCATTGGAATTAAGCAGTGAAGGTTTAAATCCCCGACCCGGCCTAGAATCGAACCCGGGACCCTCTGAACCTAAGGTCAGTCCGCTGGCCATTCAGCCAACGAGTCGGATATTAATTATAGTAAATGTGTAACTAAATCACAACGGCTCTACCGTTTTGAAACTTCACAACGGCATCGTAGTTCGGAAGATTCACCACGGACGGAACCGGTGTTTATTGTGAGGCCTTGAGACTTGAGATTGGCGCATGCCCAACAGCCACGCGACTACTCGTCAGACAACCATAGTGCAACTTATAAACTTTCGACTCAAATAAATTGTGAGAAAGTGTTTCTTAACCTTTAGAATGCCAAATACGATCTGATCGTATTTCAGAAAACATGGCCAACATTGCCAGAAGGGATCTAATCGTATCGTCGTATTTCTTAACTTATTGTTCTACTTAGAAGGCAGATTAGATTGTACCTGTGTCACGACCAACTAAGCAAACTTTTCTTTGACCGTATAGGTTGTTCCGAAGGCCATGGATATAAACAAATGAATAATCTTTGACTCTCTGTGCACATCGAATGTAAACAAAAAAATGGCATCCACAAGTACTGAACGCGACAAAGAAATTATTTTTACATTTAATTCGTTGTTGTTATTCTTATGACTGTGTAAGGCTATTTTCCCTGTCACTTTACAGTCACCTACTGAACTATTCGTATGCCCACAACGTGAATTTGTAAGTAAAATATATTTAACCCTTAGGTATTATGAAGAAAATAATTAAACATGAGAAGACAGCTTAAAATTTTTGAAAGTTTAGGATTTCTAAGAAGGTATTCCATTTCTTAAATTTCAAAGGAGCATACTTTTGGTAGAACGAACCTTTTGCTTCAAAACTAAAAAAAAAGAACAGGCAGACACATAAAATACTTCTCAAGTTATTTAAAAAAAAGGCCCTGCATTTTCAGGCAAAATAGCTTGCCAATTTATGGGAATCTACAAGACAGCCTGGCACTCTAAGGGTTAAAGGTGATGTATTTTAACATTGTAGAGAGAGGGCTTTCCTTACACTCAATATTCAAACTAGGTTAATATCCACTTCCCTTTTCTACAAACATCCTGTACCAGCACGTTTCTAAACCACCAACAGCTACTGGTATAATTGTTATAAATTACCAATGCGCTTCCATAACTTTTAGTTTAATTCCATAATGTGCGACACGTTTTATTAAATGTGACAAGCCTTTCTCTCTCTCTAATAATAATCACTGTTCTTGTCAAGGGGAAACCAGCAAACCTCTGGAACAATGAAAGGGATCACATTTATTATGTAAACCACTTTCATATGTGTAATGTTATTTTGTAATTGTGAAAGTGTTCCTGTTTATTATTGTTATCACTATAATAATATGAGTTGACCTCAGAGGCAGGTGGAGTACCATATACATTTCAGGATGTTATTTTCATTTTAATATAATAAAATATTGCCGCCGTAAATTTCATAAAACTGTACAGCATAATTTATAATTCAAATGGGGATTCGCAGTGGAACATTTGGCTAATTTGGTGTTTGCAATCATATTATTATTTCAACGCTTGTTTGGAGTATGGAAGCTGTTTGTACCTAGGTACATTGTACTGAAAGGATTTTAATCCTTTTATCATTGCGTTAACATAGCTCGGGTGTCGCGTTAGACGTACAGCTCAAATGCTTATACATGTGAATGGGGAGTCCAGATGTTTATATGGCGGGAATTTTAGCTGGAAGAAAGATAATTTCATGAAGATTAAGTTAACATTCAGGAGACTCGTTCATTCATGTGCCTGTCCCTCCCCGTTCTAGCAGTAAGCTCGTTCTCTGACCAAAGAAGCTGATTAGTCGAAGTTTAATCCAAATTTATTCATATTAAATATTATAAAATACTAAAACAATATTACAGAGATTAGTTACATGCGTAAGAACAAGCTGAACCTGTACGTGCTATCGTCACAGGCTTGCTTGACAATTGTGTTACAATTAGAGAACGTATTTCTACGTAAATATTTTTTTTGTAATTTTGTTAAAATTACATACTGTATCCTTGGTGCATGCCAGTGATAGGTCATTTTAGCCCCTCAACACAAACAGACTGAACCGAGATCGAACCCACTACTTGGATTATTGGACTAAGAAGACCAGTGCCGTACGGTTTGAGATACTCAGCCCCGCTCGAAGAACAGAATTGATCAGGTTTACCTCGTGCTAGGTGATGTTTTGTATTGGTGTGCCGCGCCTTACAGCCCGTGGTGACCTGCCTGTATGGCGAATAACCGACAGCGAGTACTAACGCTGGAACATAGCCCAGTAGGAGAGTACAGGAATAATTTCAGGTAGAAGGGCTAGTCCTCTGCCAGCTACTTCCACCCCTCGGTAAAGGAGAATTTATGAGAAACCTTCCTGAACAGATCAGGTGATCCCATATCCCACCCCTTGCGGGTGGGGGCGGTAGAAAAACACCCACGGTATCCCCTGCCTGTCTTAAGAGGCGACTAAAATGGGCCCCAGGGACTCTTTACTTTGGAGCGTGGGTTGGCGGCCACAGGGCCCTTAGCTGAGTCCTGACATTGCTTCCACTTACTTGTGCCATGCTCCTCACTTTCATCTATACTATCCAACCTCCCTTGGTCAACTCATGTTCTTTTCCGACCCTGGGAGTCTTTCATTTTCATGCCCTTCGTGGCCCTTGTCTTCTTTTGGCCAATACCTTCATTTTTCGAAGTGTCGGACCCCTTCAATTTTTTCTCTGATTAGTGTTATATAGAGGATGATTGCCTAGTTGTACCTCCTCTTAAAACAATAATCACCATCACCACCATCCAATATCCCCTTTCGGCACTGGTTACGCTGTCACGGTCGTACCAAGACATCCCCGGCGCTGGACCACTTCCGCTCAAACGCCACTGTCACCCCCGGTCCATGGCCGCCTGCAAGGCTTTCAAGGTTAAAATTGGAGAGGTTTGGCACCAGCAGGTAGCCAATGAAAGAAAAGTTTGATGGGCAGTCAAAATGAAATTTATTAGTAGACCTAAAAGGTAGTCCTTGCAAACACCAATGTGGATGGCCAGTCATGCAAAATCTCTTTCCTATAAGTTACTTCGTATACCCCCTAAAATTACAGTAATATTGCTGGCACCTCTTACGAAATTAAGGACGGACCGCATAGAGAATGTGGTGCCGCACCATTGATATCGCACAAGGCAAGTTAAGAAATGTATCAATATCAAAAGACCAAAGATTTGTTTACGACTTCGAAAACATCATGGGACCGTATGTTTTAAGCAAAAGAGAGCTTTAATGTTTCTACTTTTGGAGTAAATATTCTTGTAACTGATAAGCCTATGTCATGTAATTGACTCTGAAATTCTTTTCCTAGCATTAATTACAGGAAAGTTGTTGTACATTTGTAAACTAACAAATTGTTTATATCATAGAAAATATCATTAGAAAATGTTCAAACAACGGTACTTAACTGAACACTGGTTACTGTTCAAAAACAGTAACATCCTTAAAATATCACATTATTGATTACACTAATAAAATCAAAATATTTCCTTCTTTTAATTCATAATTAATGTAACTTAAATTATTATGTTCTCTGAGTACTGGAGAATAATGTTAACAGTAAAATAATTTTGGATCTGTGATGCAGGCTGATGGAGACACTGATAGGGATGTCAGCAACGGGCTAAAATGTGGATGGTCAAAGTGGGGGTGAACAACAGGAGAGCTATGATATAGGAGACTGCCTCTTCAGCTCGAAGTAGTAAAAAGGTAATTCGAACATCTGTAATTCGAATTTTCTATATCTAGAAGGAATTTTCGATTCCAGACGAAATCCCATATAATTCACGTGTTTATATATATTCGATCTCGATTGTATTACTCGCATTCTTCGACGTATCGAAGGATATTTCAAGCCCAGGTGTGAATAGTGGTTTTTTTTTACCTCGAAGTATATGGAAAACATTACGATTATGTTTACTTGATCATCCCCAGATGAAATTAGTTCCGGTAGGAGAAATCTAAGCTTACACCATAACCTTAAAAAATTAAACATTCTTTACATTTTAGTCAAAGCGTAATTTTTGACCAGCCTTTTATGAACTTTGGGACCTTGAGTAGCCTCGTACCACAGGTAAAGGTCCCCATTTTTAGTATAACAAAAAATTAAATTGTATGTGTATTCGACACTAATTGTTCATTCTAAGCAATATTTTACATAATACTACACTCAAAGACTAGTAAAATATTGGAAGCAATGTGTATTGTATATTTTTACTTTTATTTAGATCCTGATCATCTTCTTTTCTTTTTCTAGTGTGATAGTACAACTTTGTGGCCTGTCTGTATCCTGTTCTCCAGTTTGTAGAACTTCTCTCATTGCTGATGCTATTCTCCGCGTCGATCCAGGTGTTGGTCCAGTGTGTAGGCGGCTGCACGTAATCTGCCCTCGGTACGTGACTTCTGTTGGACGAGAACATCCAATGGATTGCGCTGCTCTTTATAAGGACGGGGATCGTATTGTACGTTGCAGAAGAATATTTACCGTGCAGTGATATCATATATATCAATAATTAAAATCATTACTATAATATTTCAGTATACTTTCATAATGTAATACTTTCGCAGTGATATAATTATAACAATTTCGAAGTTTTAATATTTCGCCCAGGTCATCTCAGGACATTATTGAAACTTACAATTTTCTACTTGTTTATTTATTTATTTATTTCTGATAATATTTAATTTTACAAAGAAACACAATATTTCACGATGTTCTTAATGTAATTTATATTACATCATCGCATTTTATTGGCGCTTCTCCCACTGGATGATACGGTCATGGGTACGGCAGGGACTTTGAATGTTTTTGGACATAATTCTGGAGAAATCAATTCTCGATAAAAGTGCATACAAAAAGAGATGTAGGAAAATAGAGGTTTTTAATACATGTTTGATGGAAGCCGTTTCTGGTATTCTTCACATTTCTCAAGTAAAAATATTATTATTTTTGTTATTATTAATAATAATAATGGTAATAAAAATAAATCAGTAGCTTCAAGAGTTTAGAAAATGGAATATTTTCTCAACATACAGAGAGTGTTTATAACACAAAATGCTTGTCCTGGAACAGTAAGATTCAGTTTAACAATAATAAAGGTGTTTTAATTTGTTCCACCTATTCAATACTTATATTTTCACTTATACAGGTTACATAAATAGATTCTTAGTTACATGGGACATGTTTCGCCCTCAATTAAGGGCATCTTCATCCTAAACACAATCATCAACAATACAACTGAATTAAAAGTGGAAGTTAAAAGTTTCGTCAGTTATTAAAATTCGGAACATAAAAATGTGAAAAGTGATACAATATGTAACGATGCTGATGGAAAACTGTCTTATGATTAAACCATAATCTTGTCGGAGACTAAAACTTCTTCTATTAAAATTATAATTAAAACAGTTCAGATAAAATATTAGTGGAAAACCAAAGTGGTAATAATATAAAGCCAACGACATGATGGCGCGAACACAAGCATAAACTTGATTGTCATAAATACAATCTTTCCAAGACCGCTGATGAAATTCGTCAGAAAGTGAGACAGAAGCATCTGTTGAAAAATTGTAAGTGGCCCTTAGCACCGGTAGGTAATAAAAATGGCTGAAACCTTGCCAGAAAATGGCCTATGAAGAGGCGTACTAAGGCTACGTTAGCGCTCCAATAGTAAAATTACTTATCTATCAACGGCGGCTATAGGAGTTCTTCGTCACGTAACGTATGTGCATCTATTTAGTGAATCACCGTTAGGAGTTGAATTAATTCCTCTTTCTTTGTATATTTTTTCTCACAGGTGATTAAGACGTGTTCGTTAAGAGGGACCATATAAAGTGTTCTACTTCTGTTGTTCTTAGTTCTTTTCTTCTCCCACAGTTTCAATTTGGCTCTTGGCTTGGCGCTGCTAGTGGTCTCAGTTAATGACTCTCAACGTAGCAGCACGACGATGATTTCCTTAGGGACACATCAGCCGTATGACTTGGGGAGAGTGAGACGTACATACATAGAAGACAGAGAGACATTAGAAGATCTACTTCCGTGACACTCATATGCAACTCTCTTCCAAAATTGTTTTACATACTTTTAGTTAATGAAATAAATAAAATTGATAGATGCATACGTTTCCTTTATAACTTTATATGTGACACTCAACTTTCAAAATAAAAGTCTCCATTAAAGAACTATTACTTCAATAATACCCTATTTGATTGTGGCAGATGTGTTGGCATCAAGCTGAGCAAGTCCCACACGATTATAATCGACCTCACGCAAGGATTTGTCTTAGCATCATTCATGTTAAGTTTATACACAAGTGCCTGAATAACGCCGGTAATATGATCCTCACTACTCGCTACATATTTCTGGAGTGTACTGATTCCTGCATAACATTATCTCATCACCTCTCAAGGAAAAAAATCAGCTGTTTTCAGCAAGTTTCAGTACGAACGGCCATTATTGTAACAAACATCAAGAAATATTAAAGACATCTGAAACTCCTGTTGCTGTTTCTGGCCCGAAGTGGATTGCCAACATGAGGCAGAGATTTAAATGAGCATTATTATGAAAAGGAAATACTATTCTCTACTTTATTGTACTGAAAAATATAAAAATATAGTATGTGCAGGTTTTCCACAAGGATATGGCTTAGGACCATTAATAACCTATGCTTACAATTTCCTTCAGTCGTGCTAGTGCAGTTTTAGACAGCGACAGGTAATGCAGCAGGAATTGCAGAATAAACATTTCAACAGCCTATGCTGCACTTTAATGATGATGCATAGTTACTGGCGTTACCTGTCACCAAGGGCACAAAAGTTCGATTTGCTAATGCTCTGATATTTCCCATCAATTCGTATGTGGCTGAGATATGAGCCATTGATACAGCCTACAGGAATAAAGTATGCGATTGAAATGTCTGTATATATAGTCGAATTCTAGGAATACCTTTGACGGAACATCGGATTCGTTCCTCAAACAACTTGGAGTGAAGAACAGGATCATGGAAAAGATCAATCGAGCCTTCCTGAGTGTGTTCGGCTACATTTAAAAATTGTGGAATCTATGGACAAGCTGGTAGTAGAAGGAAACGTGCAATGGGAAAGTACTTCAGGACGAAAATTTGAGAGAAGGTCTGGCCAGATGAGGATGTTTGTTAGAAAATCAATGTACGAGTTTTCCCAGCTGGCTCAGGATCGGAGAGAGAGTGGCAAAAATCATCAATAAGTGCTAACGTGTCAACACACTCCATCAAGGGTATGAGGAACTGAGAGAGGGAATGGTTTTATATCCCAGTAATATATTCATTCCACACGAGTTTCATTTCAGGTAGAAGTATAGAATTAGTTTCAATGCTCCTATTCTTACCTATAAATGATTCTGGAAGAGAGATGTGTGTATTACGCCGACAAGGGACCAATTTACCCACCCCTGGAAGTATATTACTTTTATAATCTGAAGTAATATTCCAGGTGCCATTATCCATTGCGTCTGCCAAGAATCGCAGGCAATGGCTGAGATACCGAAGATTAAGACGTCATTCCCACCAGATGTCGTTATCAACCGCTGCAGAATGGAAAAAATAGGCTAATGAGGCCCGCGAAGTTTGAAAGTGTCATGATGTTGCACGATAACCTTACACTTTCTCAATTGTACCTTTAATGTCGGGGCTTATGGCAAGAAAAAATCCACAGTTCCAGTACTAGGTTTGTCCGGAAAATACGTATAAATCCGTCGGGGTGACGTATCACGTATCGTGGAGGCGCCGCCAGGTGGCACTGCTGTTGTCGCCAATCTTCTCAACGCTCAGTTCGAGTCGGAGAGCTCTGCGTGTCAGTAGCAGTGTGCGGCTGCTTGTTGAAAGTTACCCGTTTTCACCTGCCGTCGGTATGGAGCTCTCTCTGATTGAAGAACAGCGCATCAACATCAAGTCTCAGAGCTCGTGTGGCCCGAGTTCGACCGGATTTGGCACAAGGGGGCAGGTGGATCCTTCATCACGACAATGCGCCCGCTCACACGTCGCTCGTTGTGCGTGAGTTTTTGGCCCGAAGCTCAATCACCCTGACAGACCACCCGCTTTATTCACCCGATTTAGCCCCTTGTGACTTCTTCCTGTTCCCGAAATGCAAAATGGTGCTTCGGGGGCGGCACTTGGGTGATGTGGAGGCCATCAAGGGAGAAACTACACGGCAACTGAACAGCATCACAACTGAAGACTTTCAACAATGTTATCAACAGTGGAAACGGCGTTGGCAGAAGTGCATCTTGTCTCAGGGAGTGTACATTGAAGGAGACCATATTGTAATACCTGAATAATTGTCAAATAAAGTTATTATTCAACTTTTATATGTATTTTCCGGACAAACCTCGTACTTCAGGCAAGCAAATCAATGTTGAAAACCTCCTAGGGATATGAGATACGAATTTTAGGTAAATAAAATATATATGAGGACATATTGTTAATTTGTTCCTAAAATTTACAATCCCACTTTTAAGCATCGTTATCCCACCGATTAGATTAGCAGTTTAAAATTTTCTACCACTACGGGCGCTAATGTTAGTCAATGTAGGGTTACACTTAAGCTGTTATAACAACATTTGGTGCAGAATTTTTAAAAAATCAAAAGGGTATTGAACCAAGGAACACATTACAGAAATAATTATGTAATTAAGTTACTTTGGCTAGGATTTGAATAAACAAGAAAACAAGTAAAGACACAAGAGATGTTAGGCTGTTTTTCCGGAACTGCATTTAGGCCGAAAGTAAATTTCGAAATTTGTTTTCTTAAAATTTGAAACATTCTCGGGCCCTTTAACCCTTCAAATTCCGGCAGAATTGTTTCGTAGTTCGGATACCCCTACTTTGTGTGCTTAAAAATGTTTTCAGTATTTAAAAAAGGTAATTTAGTAAATGTAACGTATTTTTGCACATCCAGGCCAATCTCTATCTGGCCAACCTCCCTTCCGGAGGTTTTTCTATCGGAGGTGTCAAGCTGTGATAAATGCTCGTGGAGGACATACGGAATACTGAACTCTCGTACTGTGACAAAAATCCCCTCCTGGAGGACTGTTGTCACTTTGGTTTCGAAACTATTTAGACATTTCCGTTTGTGTTCTGAAAACGAAAGCGAATCCATCGATGTTCTTTTGCATACATCAACGTTAAAGAACAAAGATTTAGTTGGTTATATACCTGGGTGTGAGGTTTTGTTTTGTGGAGCATGGTTTACATTCAAAAATATGTTCCCCTATTTTTTAACTGTGTACTTTTACAGTTTTTGGAGACGCCGAGGTGCCAGAATTTTGTTCTATAAGAGTTCTTTTAAGCGCCAGTAAACCTACCGGCAAGAGGCGGAAGTATTTGAGCACCTTCAAATACCACCGGATTGAGCCAGGACGGAACCTGCCAAGTTGGGGAGAGAAAGTATGTGCCTCAACCGCCTGAGCCACTCAGCTCGGATCAAGTTGATTAAAGGAGTGGAAAGACGAGGGAGAAAGAAGAAAACATTATAATAGAATTTAGAATTCGAGTAAATACGCTGCTTACCATAATAAAAATGAAGATAAGACGTTATATCTACGCAAGAGAAAGGAAGTGCACCTGTGGTATACTTAGTAGATTCGTTAAGTTCGTGGACAGGCTGCCTAGTGTCGGTGTGGTGCACTGTAGCAGAGAGTTTGCACCACATAATTTTGCCGTGACACTTCTTCACTAGTCCCAGCAAGAGACAGTTGCGTGCCTACAGCATAAGCAGAACCACCGTCTCTGTTGTGAACTGTAGTCGAATGGTAGCAGTGGAACAGGAGAATGTCGTTGTTTGAGCAACGGGCAAATTTCAAGTTCTGCCAAAAATTAGGCAAATCCGCTAGCGATACCTTTGAGATGATGAAGTCAAACTTGCTCAGATCACCGCGACGGGAAAAGTAACGGAAAGGCAGGTCAGAAAGCTATGTGGTCCTTGAATTTGTTAACGCTAGTACACGAATATATTGACTGTAGTACATAGGTGTACACTGTGTTGCCTGCACTGCAGGCGCCAGTCCAAGAACTTTTCGATTGTAGAAACATGAGTGTACGCCGTATTGCCTACACTGTAGGCACCAAGCCACGAATGTATTGACTAGAGTGATATTATTATGTGGAGCCGAAGTAGTATGTACGTTTTTCTGAACCACAAATTTTCGATAACTCGACGTATTTTCAGCCTCCTCAAGCACTGTATACGTAAATAGAAACTACTGTTTTAGTATTAAAAAAAACCCAAGCCATCCACATCGTCAAGGCCTGTTGTAAAATTCGTATAACACTGTCGACACAGAAATTCCCCTATGTGTGGTTTACTCCTGCACAGTCCAACCCCTGACTTCTGTTCATCACTTTTTGATAACTTTGGCCGACAGGACACGGGACATCCTCTCTGCGACAGTCCAACGGTAGCCACACATCAATGATTGAGTATCTCAGCAGTTTAATAAGCCAAAGCTCTATCACCTAACTCTTCTCCTAGCCCCGTATGACACTGACGTGAATAATTACGGCAACGGATAGCTGCATGTTTCACGAATGTCCGCCGTTCATCTTTAAATACATCTGTCTTAAAGAACGGCTGGTGGCATATTAACACTTCCGTGCATTATCAAAAATTAAATTCCTATGAGGAAACTTTATATTAATGCTTCCGCTTGAGAAAGTTATATAAATTCATGTAGCTCAATCGAAAGTGTGCCAGTGTTTCCCAAGTGCGGCTTGGGCTCATTAGTTAGAAACCCCACCTCTCCACAACACAGGCTGACTAGAGGTCATCGTATTGACAATTCTATCTACACAAGTTCTTGAAGGGGACGGCTGGATTCTTAAACGGTGACGCCACCTCTTAGACCTCTGAGTTGTACTACGGTGAAGGAGATGTTCGGAGAAGGTGAGGGAGTGGTCGGCCGTGGCCTATACAAGGAAGCGTCCCGACATTCTCCTTAGTACAGGAGAATGAAAAGCCACGGAAAACCCTTCTTAGAACAGTAAAAAGTGGGGATTAGCCCATCATCTCCGTCTCAAAAATGCAGAGGAGTTGAGCAATATTAGAGCTGTGGCCACCCGTCCTCTGGTCTATTCGTCGGTCGGAGTGCAGAGTCGTAGAGCTACAAACCAGCCATGGCCACTTACAGGCCGGTGCATACTCTTCAAATGCCTAACCTGATACCACTTAAAGATGTGAAACCAGGTAAAGCACCAGGACCTGACGGTATTCATCCAGAATTTATTTTCAACTTGTGCCGCCTTGGTAGAGAAATATATCGGACACAAATAACAGACAGCCTCGGAACAACAACAAAATTAAAAACATAAAATGAAAATGTAAAAAAGATCAGGTAACTTACTTTAAGAAGGCCGGGGTGCCCTGAGTAAAACACGGGAACCATTTGGATCGAAAAATTCTTCCGAGTATGGAGAAATTACTAAAATTGCTTAAAAATTACTACCTTCTAAAATCAAGAGAATTTATTTAAATTGAGATGAAAACAAAAGAAAGTTTAGAAATTTAAAATTCATATATCGTCGCCACTTAAAATTTTTTAAAAAATATGATTATAACCCACTAAAACAGAAAAGGTGATAAACAACCTTATACATTATTGTAAAACGATAAAACCGAGTTAGAAGAACTACCCTGAAATATTGATAAGTAATATATCAACCTCTTTTCTTAAGAGAAGTCAGTGACAATTTGGTGATTTTTAAGTTTGATGGTACCAAAGACATTTCCATCGAGCTTCCACATGAATCACTTCATCATCGCCCACAAGATTAAATTTGCAATCAGGTTCATTTAGTACACAAACAGAAGTAGAAAATATCAGTACATAGAGAAGTGAAGGAAAAATACTCAAATATATCCCAGAAGAAAATGTACCAACATAGAATGGCCTCCCAAAAAACAGAAGTCTCACATAGAATTCCAGCACGCTCGCACGTCACATCAATGAATAACCCCATAACAAAACAAATGAACCAAAACTCCGAAAAATACACGACAATGTGGAAACTCCACATACAAGAATAATAGACAATCTAGCACATCCCATTACACGAGAAGAATCCAGGGGCAACAGAATAAAGCGTAATTAAAGTGGACACATTTTTTTAAATACTTGCGGAAACCCCAGTGGTAATCAAACAGTCTCTAACACAACTTTTCAGCAATCAAGCTTTTACCCAATTGTACAACACCACAGCATAACAATAATAATAATAATAATAATAATAATAATAATAATAATAATAATAATAATAATAATAATAATAATAATAATAATAATAATAATAATAATAATAATAATAACGTAATAAAATTAACCCCATAGACAGGGGAAGCTGTTTGACGAAAAGTATTATTATAACAATAAAAATAAAACATAATTTGGTAAGAATTACTCAAACCAAAAAACATTAGAAGCCGAACTACATTTCAATTTAAGAAAGAAAATTTCTGAGCGTAGAATCCGGAATCAACACGGGATGTGATTTTCAGAAATATTACATGAAATAAGTTTTGTAATATGAGAACGTGAAAACTGATGTCGTTATCCAAGAAGATATTTTCGAAGTAGCACGACGAGTAGCCCAGGATGATAATATAGAACATGAACTTACGGATCTTGAAGTCAGGTGAAATAATCCAAGGTTAAAACGTTCAAGCTCTTAATTCTTTTTCAATGGTGAAATTACCAACATTTCGCCCCAGTGCATCAGCGGGCTCATCAGTTAGAGACACCACTGCAAGCCTCCTATGTAGGACAATGCAGTGACGGTGCACTAGGGGAGGCATGTACCTCCACTTGTATAAATTCCTGTATAAAAAGTAAGGTTCCTAGAAGGAACCCATAATTTAATTTCATCGACTACAAATGTTAAAACATTCAACCTCTTAAGTCTTTAGGCTTTTTAATCCAAGGTTGTTTAAAATTATAATCACTGCACTACACTATACAAGCCATGAAAGTGTGGGTCTTGGAAATTAAAAAATATAACTAACTACATACAGATAATATTGTAAAAATAATTAGGACGACGACGACTGGAACAGTATAGGGTGATCACATCTTACTTAGAACTTTTCATCCTGGATCCATATCAGTACGGAAGGCCTTCCTCAGAAGTTGATGAACCACACAACGTTGATCCATCACGACTAGATCCGTAATCGCTGAAAATTTTCTGGCTGGCCTCAAGCTCCAAGGTAAGCCAACATGCCGTGCTCTGCCAACATGCCGTGCTCTTATTGGCCAGGTACCAATCAGAAGTTTGTCTCGCTACCGACAAGTGGCAGCACACGACGGGAAATAGTGCTCAAAGCATAGAGGAGAAGTAAATTCAGAAATAAGTGAGACAGAAATTCACTGAGGGGGTAAATGATGAAAGAATAAAAGGAAAATAATTCCCAGGAAACACGAATTTCAAAAGCTGAACGCCATATCGAAAATGTTAATGGAAGGAGGGTAGAATTAATCCTGTTACAAACTGTAGCAAGCACTACAAGAAATGGCTGGCAAATTTCTTCTAAAATTGAACCAGAAAATCAAAACATTAGACTTCAAATAAACTTGAGCGAATACGACACTGAAATAAAGACTATTCTTCACCATAAGTAGATTCGTTAATTAACAGTCGCATAAAAACGAAAATATAAATTTATTCAACATCTCCATTTGAATCCAAAATACTCATACGAATAGAAAATCAGCATCATATCATCATGTAAACAAATGTTATGCTGGAATTTTGGCAATTTATTACGACGTGTTTTCACTTAAGGGAAACAATGAGTAGGATAAAAGAACTCAAATTAGATCTTCTGCCCCCCCCCCATGTGGTCGTGGCGGTCTCCACGATTCGTACCTCATTGCTGTCCCTTTTGGAAGTCTTTTACGACATGTGTGTTACTCTTCAGCTTCTCTCCAAGATCTAAGCTTTAATCTTGGGATTGAAAAGGTTTGCTGATTGGCTGGACGTCATCGAACTCTAGTGAAAACTCTACTACTTCGATTTTATTTTGGTGTTTGGAATGACCCCTGTTCCTTTGAACTTAATAGTAAACTGTCTTTTAAAGGACATTTCGGTCTCTTCGTGTTTCGTTAGGGCAATCGGGTTTCTCTTTTATGTATTACTGATTCTACTTACTCCCATGTTTTTATTATTATTAAATACTTAATGTTTTAGGGAGTAACGTTCGTGTACAATTGTGACCCTAAAGAATTTCGTTAATTGGGTTGTTTAACGCCCACATGAATTTCCACAAGGGTTCCTTTACTCGGATTCGATCTCTTTTTTGTAATTAATTCTTGGGTTACATTTATAAGTTTTTTAAATCTTCTTATCTGAAGTTTTCCTTTCTCTAGATTCTATTTTGTTCATACATGAATACTGTTATTGTGGGATTTGTTTTGGACTGGTTGCTTCTTGGCCTTATTTTTTGCAATTTGCTTTACGTCGCACCGACACAGATAGGTCTCATGGCGACGAGTGAACAGGAAGCGGATAGGAGTGGGAAGGAAGCAGCCGTGGCCTTAATTAAGGGACAGCCCCAGCATTTGCCTGGTGTGAAAATGGGAAACCACGGAAAACCATCTTCAGGGCTGGCCATGGTAATGGTTACTGAAAATGTGGATTGTTGATTGTTGAATGACCTTAAGAGGTGTAAATCATTTCCCTGTTATGGATTTGGAATCTTGTGCAACAATTCATGTGTGCATTTTTCCCTTTCTTGTTTTTAAAATCTTTTTTCCCATTTTCTCTGTTTATTCTCGTCCTCTCCCTAAAGTTGTGTTCTTTAAACCTATTATTTATGCAACTTTGAATCGTGATTTAACCAAGCGGCCAGTATCCAGTATTCGGGAGATAGTGGGTTCGAACCCCACTGTCGGCAGCCCTGAAGATGGTTTTGCGTGGTTTCCCACTTTTACACCAGGCAAATGCTGGGGCTGTACCTTAATTAAGTTCACGGCCGCTTCCTTCCCACTACTAGCCCGTTCCTGGTAAGACCTATTTGTGTCGGTGCGACGTAAAGCAACTTGTAAAATAAACGTGGTTTGATTTGTCGCCAGTGGAAATTCACGACACTCACCCTAAGTAAGTGTACATAATTTACTGAAGAGTAACCTTCCAAATTTTTTAAGACAAAGCCTAAGAACTAGGGTTAGTGTATCGATGTAGGCTATACATAATCTATCTCAGAATATTGTAATTTTAATGTCTACCTGTTTATTGGTACAGGTCGGCCGAATCTAACTTATTTTAATAAGCTCTTAATTCATTTTAATAAATTCAAACTATGTTTTATGATTCATTAAATCTAATCTAAGATCATTAGTTCATTTCTCGGCAAACGATATTCATTTTATGTTGTTAAACGCAGTAATGAAACCTTTGAAATTAAACTCATTTTATTTAATCTAAGATTTAGTTTGTTTTTCTTTCAACTAAAGTTAATCAGGTTCATATCGTACCAGTGTTTGTTTCACGGACTTTTGGGTAACACCTAGTGCACTCGACGTAAGTGTCTTATGGTCTCTAACTTTATATGGTGAGTTGTATGTGCCTAGCGTTTCTGTTTCTTCCTTTACCTTGTCTTGTACTCGCACTGACTCAAAAGACGGTACCGGCCAGTATCACTTCTCTGCGTGCGGCAGTGCATTTCAAAGTAACTCATATTAATGTTCCAAGATGCCCTGTCCAAATATCCGTGGGCTTCTACTGTCATACATCATGATTACTGTTCAAGATAACAAATGCATCAACACATGTATACACTGTAGCGCTTGCATGCTCGCATTAGTGTGGGTAAGTGTTCAAAATCCAAGCACCCAATTCGACGTGGTAGAAACTACTATCTCGAACAAAGTAAAGTTCGCGAATACATGTTTAAATCTTATCTAACTCGATTACGACAGCCTTCTCAATATTTCGAACAACTGTGTTGAAAAAACCCGATCCCGTGAGATCTCCGAAGTTAAGCAACATTGGGCTTTGTCAAGATTTGGATGGGTTGCCATCCTACCGTACGTAAACTCCGGCTCAGGCACACCTCTGCGCAGGTTCGGACTTGTCTTCGGGCAGAATACACACTTACCATTTACTTACAAGGTACAGACACTTCGCTGCTGTAAAGACGATGTTCCGAATAGTAAAGGGAACAAAGTTCTTCTCTGCGTCCGTTTTATTCCCCTCCATGTTGTCCAAAGACGTCGAGCGGAAAGATGTACAACTTCTCAGTAATACCGTGTGCTCCAAAGAACACATAGTGAAGACGACACACATTCGCCCGGCAAACATCGGGATGGATTCGAACTTGTCACCATTTCCGGGTAGAGTATGTACGTATGTATGTAAAGAAATAGGGGAACCGAAATTGCTTAAGTACGTCACTGTCACAAGTACATTACGGTTCCATTATCGACATTCTGCTACAAACTAACAAGGTCTACCAATTACCAGAACAATGTGTCATTAAACTAACTAGTGCACATCTTATCTTTAGCCTTATACACTTGTTGCGAGTGGCTACATTATTGTTTAACATTGTTGGTGCCATGTATACAGACAGAGTCCTGCTGCAGGACTTTCGATTTGAATTCTAATGCTGAAACGGTACACACAGCCCCGAGCCATCTGAGTTAACCATCATCATCATCATCATCATCATCATCATCATCATCATCATCATCGTCAACATTTTCCCCTATCCATCTCTTCTGTCGGGTTGGGACGTTTATAATACTTGTCCACCTTCGTATCTCCTTCCACTGTGCTCTTCCATGGTTTGTCCCTGTCCAGTTTAATTTTTCTTGCACCCTTCAAGTCGAAAAGCTGTGAATCGAAGTAAAGTTGCCGTCGAAGACCAAGTTGTACAGTCGAAATCTTTAGTATCTCGTGGCCAGAATTATTCGTTTCAGGCAGGAAATCAGTACAGCCCTCAGAAACACCCAGTATCTGCTTACACACTATCTCTCCTTGGTCACATCCATCAGACGCATTAACACATGCACACACCTGAAGAGTGAGGGGAGGTGGAGAAAACGGAAGTACGAGGATATCTAACATGAACGAAACACACGCGCAGGGGAAGGTAATTGCTTCCCCGCGTGCCCACTTGTCCCACTGGCTCGATAATGAAGGAGGAGGGGAATGAAGAAAGGAACCACAGGGCTCCTGCAACGCAACAAACGTAATGTACATGTTAACTCATTGACGGTCATATTCTCCAGTTTCTTTGTAATTCTTGGGTGCGAAATCTGGCTGAATTGTTAGCGGTCTCGACTATGACTTCATAATCAAATGGTATCGCGCTCAACCACTGTAAGGAAGAATGACTCTTATTTTCGTCAATATAGACCATTTTGGCTAGGGGCTTTACGTCGCACCGACACAGATAGGTCTTATGGCGACGATGGGATGGGAAAGGCCTAGGAGTTGGAAGGAAAAGGCCGTGGCCTTAATTAAGGTACAGCCCCAGCATTTGCCTGGTGTGAAAATGGGGAAACCACGGAAAACCATCTTCAGGGCTGCCGATAGTGGGATTCGAACCTACTATCTCCCGGATGCAAGCTCACAGCCGCGCGCCTCTACGCGCACGGCCAACTCGCCCGGTATAGACCATTTTAAACACTACTAATAATAATAACTGTTACGGAGTTTTGTGGATTTGCAGAGGTGAAAGAAGGTGCGGGCTGGATAAGGTCTCAACTACAAAATTAAAGTTAATTTAAAACTTTAACAAGATTATATTTTCTTTTCAAAATCAACAGATAATAACGGTTAACAATTCCCACTAGGTGAAATAACAAAGAACACTCAGGTACAATGGAAATTTACAAATTCTGGGCTACGAGCCCCAAAGTCAGAGTTCTCGACTCACAACCACAAATATCAAAGGGCACAAGACCCTTAATTACATGGAGCTCTTGCTCCCGCTTAGTAGTGTCAAGCCTCATAGAGGCACTTTCCAAAGAAACCAGAAAGAGCTGACCTGCTCTCAATTTTATAAGCACAAACAACTTTACTTCTACCTGCCCTCAAGGCACACCAAAAAACAGGGGTATATGATACCCAACCTACAGGGCCTTTACATGAGGAAAATAAAACATCAGGTTAAGTTACTGGCCCATAATACAAAATTGAATGGAGGCGAAGCTTGCACTCCTAATACGCTTTTAAAACCTACTTGGCACTAGGCCGCTTACGCAAGGGCTAATCCCATACTAAGGAGGTGACACGTATAAGAAAACTTTATTACATTAAGAAGAGAAGGACAACGGTTATGAAAACGTAGTCACCTCAAAACAATATGAGTGGGAGCTCGAGAGGGTTAGGCACTCTCTATCCCAATTTGTAGTTAAAAAGACGGAATTTTCACCAAATGTTTTTTACATTTTAAAGGTAGGTTACATGAGAAAAGTTTCGAATCTTCCCCGAGGGTTAAACTGCTGAGCTAGCAAGAAATAAAGTTATTAAACGGCCATTACCTTGTTGATGAACTGCTGCCCGAAGAAAGAGGCGCTACCCGCCCCCCTGCTACATAATCACACACTAAGCAAGATGTTGATGAAGTGGCCCCGAGACAAGAAAATCAGCAGTTTATATATCCTCGTGGAACATTCGAGACCTTTCATGAACGATAACAACCCGCCCACAAACTTTTATTGGCCGACAGCAGAAACTAATACACAAGACGAGGAAGAAACACCTTATTGGTGGAAAATTAATTACAGAAATTCCTGATTGGCTACATTCAAAACAGGCGGAAAGAAAGGATTATATTGCCGACCTACAACTGACAGAGCAAAATTTAGTTAATACAAAACTTATGAATACAAAATTTCTTCAAGAAGGTACATTCCTTTACACCAGAGTGCGTTATCATAGTTTTGGTAGAGACATCTGTTAGAGAATGCCCAAATTTCTTGATACGGAGCAAACAAACACAAATCGAAATAGACACAGTTCAGAACACTTCCAAATTGCCAAATTTACAATAGTGACATATTCCGAGAAACCGTTGAGTTAATACAGTTAGTTAAAATTCAGGCTTTCTCCTGTAGAGTAGTTTCAACTGGCGCAATATTTGAATTAGCGGCGTGGAGGTGTACCACCCGGTACAATAACGATAACAATAATAATAATAATAATAAACCGAAGTTATACTCGAACACCAAAATAAAAATTATCTGGCATTAAATAATTATGATTATCAGAGCCGCAAGGGCATCTGGAAAACCGTTCTTATGAATTTATTGACAGCGCTGATCAAACAATTAAATGCCATATACTGCGATGGGATTACAACGTGCGCACTTGATTGAAATTAAATTACAGTGAATTGTTTTCCTTGATTATAAAAATCTAGTATAGCCAGATGTTTAACCATAGAAACGCCTTAATCAGTTCCCAAAAGATGGAGTTGAGAGTGGCCTCTGAAAGCACAACGTCACAAGTCACACCTCCTGGAAGACGAACACATGTGACGTTGTCTTGATTACATCTCCTTCATCCTCAGGGTTGGCCAAGATCTTCTCCCAAACGTTACCTGTTTTATTTTCTATCCGGAATTCATGTGATCGCGATTTTACCATATAATTTTTGGATTGCTGTGGATTGTTGCGAGTTCGTTCTTTGGATTGGATGTTGCGATGGAATTGTCTAGAGGGGGGGGGGTGTTCTAGCTAAGGTGATTTATAGATATTTAGGGAATCTATTATGTCTCAATAATTGATTTCCAATGTACTCCTGCAATTCATACTACCCAGTCATGTAAATGTCGTAACAGTTCTGGTGACTACTTTTGAGGAACGATGGTAGGTGACCCATTTCTATTAGACTGACCCTTGAACATAATTACACGTTAAATAAGCTAGAAAAGTAATCCTTTAAATCCTATCTGGAAATATTAAGAAGTTTGTGATACTTGCTGTAGTGCACGTCGATCACGGGATGTTCGCATAGAATGTGCAAAGTTATCTAACTCCCCAGCTGTTTCCCGCCAAAATTCAGGCATGCTGTTTTATTCGAGACGAAGCAGTAATTCCATCTATTGGAGATGAGTGGCAGCAAAGGAGAAAAATCACATCACAACAATGGTAAATGTAATGCCATTGTTGATTGTTTGTAAGAGTATTCCATATGGTAGGCTTTCGTACTCAGTTGTCTTCCGACTCTGTAACATTTGGGCATCTAATATAAAGGAAATCCTTTCTTCCTTCAAGACTACCTCTTGTCTTATTCTTCAATCGATGGTTCCTTTACGATTTCTTTCTCGTTTATTATGGGTTATTGTAGTCACGTCCTAGTGGTGGTGATTATTGTTTTAAGAAGTATGACTAGGCAAACATGCTCTATTTAACACTAATCAGAGAGAAGAAATGGAAGGGATCCGACACTTCAGAAAATGAAGGTATCGGCCAAAGGAAGACAAGGGCCACGAAGGGCGGGAAAATGAAAAACTTCCCAGGCTTCGATTGTTCTAATACCGTCGGGTCAGAAAAGAGTTGACCAAGGGAGGTCGGATAGGACAGATGAGAGTGAGGAGCCTGGCACAAGTAAGTGTAACCAATGCCAGGACTCAGTTAAGGGCCCCGTGGTGACCAAACCACGCTCCCAATTTGAAATCCCCTGACGGAGTAGCGTGGGTATTATTCTACCGCCCCCACCCACAGGTGAAATTCACGTCCTAGGTCGTGAACCATGGGCAACGGCTGAGTGGCCTAGTAAGTGGTCCTGAGTGTCGGGTTACCAGTGGCTACAGAATGGGAGTGGACATCTCGGACATATTCTGAGTCATGGCCTTCCTTGTGCTCAGGCGGCTAGGGCTATACAATCCACCGCTGGTCCCTAACCCGTTAGAGGAGAGATTTTTCACTCGGACTATGTGTAAGTAGACTAGCATCCTTCTTAATGAATTTACCGACCTCAGAACATTTTAAGCAAGACTCGGACCTATGGGAGTAACGGAGTCTCACTCCCAGTTGACAGGCGAGGGACTCCTTAGAAATTACTTGGCGAACGAAATGGAATTCGATGGGGAGCTATCAATATTTATGGAGCTTATGGAAGAAAGAAAGTAGAACTGGCTAAGTCAGCAAAGAGGGTACATATGGATGTGCTAGGAGTAAGTGAATTTCGGGTAAGGAGAGATAACGAGGAAGTGATACGAGATTTTAAAGTGTACTTGAAGGTATTAAAAGGATAGGGCAGAGTCTGGGATACGGCTGTTTGTCAGGAATACTATTCCAAGCAACATAATTTCTGTTAGGCACGTAAATGAGCGAATGATGTGAGTAGATTTGGCATTGGAGGAATTAGGACGAGAATAGTCTCAGTGTATTCATCTTGTGAGGGTGCAGATGAGGATGAAATTGACAAGTTTTATGAAGCATTGAGTGACATCGTAGTCAGGGTCAACAACAAGGACAGGATAGTGCTAACGGCGATTTCAATTCGATTTTTATATAAAAAATAGAAATGATACACCCGCTCACCTCCTGAGTCCCAGACTAGCCTTAATCTCAGGGGTGATCAGTTCGTAAAAGATGTTGAAATTTTTAATCAATAATATATTGGAACCTTTCCCACCGTCCCCCATGACTCATGGGACCATGTGACAACCAACCAACCCTTTCGGGTCACGAACACATGGGACCATGCTCCACGGAAGTCGATAGTCAAGGGGCCTTTTCGGCCTGTGCCGATTTCCCCTCATTGGGATTGTATATTTAATCCACTCACATGAGAAGTTACCGGCCATGCGGCTCAGCTAGGTCAAAGCTACTCTTCCGTTCCTGAGGTCTGAACACGGACTCCTCAGGGCCGAAGACCGTTCGCGGCATGTAAAGGCTATCATACATAAACTATCTTAAAGGCCTACAATGGACGGAAGAGGATTCTGGATGCATGTTTTTCGGTATAGATAGGCACGAAATAGTTTAGAACAATTTACTATTCACTCGGTGAAATATACAACATTTACATACATTCTTGATACTTATTACACAATTAATATAAGCAATCACTTATTTCAGCAGCGGAAATATCCGTGCTGCCATTGACATCAGCTGTTACCTCCACATTCCACAGACAAAATCTATGTGGACGGCAACGTTAGCTGGTACTATCTCTAATCCAATAAATTTTCCTTTTTGACACAGACGTTAATATCCATATCCCTCTCTACCAAAACAGAGAATAACCGAGAGGTTGTTAATATGATCTCACTTTTTCACATACTATCACTTTGAATTGCCTGTGCCCTACATTGCTTACCTAAAGACTACATTGGTTTGGATGTATGCTACACAGATTGTTTTGTCTATTATCGCGATTGTTTTGTGCGTGCTATCACCCGGTTTACCATAAACCACTGAGTACGACATACACAATAAAATGACCCTACCATATTCACAAAAACAAAAAAAGCCATGTTTCCCCCAATGCGAGTATTCCATGGGACTGTATCCCGTATTACACGTTAAAATCTATTTACACAAAAGAAAAATGTCCGCTTTTTGAATGGTCGGCTAACTTAAGGTATCAATAAAGTAAATATTAAAACCGGATTAATCCGAACATATCAGACATCCATCACTAAATCACGGAAAAGAAAAATAAATGGACTCAAGTCTTCCATAAAATTAAACACAGACTTGAACAACGAACTATCACTTGCAATCACTACCAGTGGACTTTCACGAAGTCTAGATTCAAATCGACATCGATTACAAGTAAACAAAAACACATCCTGGAAAAGAAATATATCAAACACATGTATCAATAAATACAATGGCTGTAGTTGATTCGTTGTAACCCGCTATCTTACCGAGCTGTTGATCCCTGCTGTGCTCACACGAGGTTTGAACCTGAGACTCTGGTCGTCTCCATCCAGGGTACTGTAATCAAGCCCTAATTAGTCTAATCATGTATAGAACAGTCATAACAAAAATAAACATCTATATTGCTCTGTGGGTCATGGTCTACGGCGTGGCAATTAGAGAACTTGCTGTCTTTATTCTCAAAAGAAAACAGACTGTTGGTCCGACCAACCTTTCTGCTTGTATCTATTCCTCCCTGTTCCAGACTCTCCCCTCTCAGCCATAACTCACGGCTGACACTCGTCCCACTGTCCGGAGACTAAAGACACTATTCAACCTGCTTCCCGCTAGGATTTTTTTGTGTGCATCAAATTAATTCATTAGGTAGAAACTGGCACATTTTATTCAATGCTCGGGCCAGCCCACATACATTCAGTACACGAGAATCATTTCTCAAATTCGAGCGTTAATTCACATCTCATTCTCTCATATTTCTGGAGGTCTGGGGTTCGACTCGTATCTTCTCTCCTTCCAAAAGTCCACCATCTGTCAGCCACTGACCACTGCAATGTTCCTATTTCCCCGCCTCTGAGGCGAGAGTGTGTACCCATCAGATACTACCCTATTGCTCGAAATCTATCGGTATAAATCATCAATCAAAATACTTTCAGTAAAATAATAATAATAATAAAAATAATAATAATAATAATAATAATAATAATAATAATAATAATAATAATAATAATAATAATAATAATCCTCTAACCTGTTGCTTGAAATATCGGTATCAAAACACTGATCAAGTTACATTAAGAAAATAATAATAATAATAATAACAATAATAAAATAATAATTAATTTAAGTTTGTAAATCCTGCAAAACCACCAACAGACCTTCTACGTGTAACCTCACTAGTGTAGTGGAGGACAGGGGTTCAAACCTCGGCACTTCATTCCTTGAACATCTTCAGTTACAGCCAAAACTTATATTACCATGCAACAAACTACTATTTATATCTTTACGAACATAGTGCTGATTCTAGCCCAAGCCTTTCCTTTTATACGGGCACTAGTGGATGACTCCGTCACCTCGCTAATCCCTGCGTAACTTAGGCAATTGCTCAGATGAGATCTACATCATTAATCTACATAGCATTCTACTCCTTCTCCCCCCTCAATTCCTTCTCAGCACTAAATAAACAAATTATTATAACATGCAAATATAGCCACTAAAAGGGGTCCCACATTCTATACACTAACATAGGATCACTCCCTTCCCATAGCTAATTAATTAAAACCAAAATGAATAAAAAGATTCCCGACCATTCTATGCGGATTTAGCCTACTTAATCATGTTATTTATAACCCTATCCTTCATTACCGTTACTTACAAAGGGAAATACTAGCATTGGAATAGAAACATAACTTTGTACTCAACGGTTGATGTCTTCGGCCTCCTCCGAAGGTTCCGGAGGCCTACCCATGTTGGATTACTCCATGGCGCCGGATCCTGGAGTCCTGGAGTTCAGAAGTTCCATATCTTGTCTCGCGTAATCCATTTTAGTAGCACACGGATCACTGAAATTAGATTGTAATTTACACAATTTATCGATTTCTTGCTCACGTGTCACCATTCACTCCTACTACTTCTTTGTCTACCCACTGACAGTTACATGGAGATGATTATACCAGCTACTTTCAGCTAGTCTACCTCAATTGCACTGCTAATACGGGCATTCCCCGCATCCACATAATGCAGAATTTTCTATCCCTATCTTCTGTATGTTTTAATAGTTCAGGAACACTTCTCACTGCCTGTTAATCAGTTAATAATCTAACCTGCGCTTTGTTCAGAAAACAGCGTAGATTTATACAGTTCTTTGTCTCTACCCTACCTATTTCGAAAAGGTCTTTGAATACTGTGATTCTGTCCCTCTTACTAGTTCGTTCTTACGGCTATTGATTGTCAATCTACGAGAGCGTTCTCCTACATAAGTCCTGGGTCCTATCATGTAGTCGTTGCTATACAAATCCTACTTCACATTTCACGAAGTCTTAGTCTATTTTGCAACCGATATCTTAAGTACATCTCATTACCATAATCTTCTGTCGCCTATCACAAATTATAAGCGAAAAAACTGAAAAATTTCACTCCCGCTTTGTTCACATAGTATACAAAGGAGCGGTAAATCCGATCGCGAACCGGCCGTCGTTTCCCGTCGAAAGCTCCTCACCGAATGCTGATGCTCCCTGGGAGATGCAAAAACTTATAAGGAAGCTGGCGGTAGGGGTGGCTAGTGAACTTCGTCCCCACACTTATTTCGACTGCTCCTGGATAAACCAGCCTGTCCAAATTAGCAATACGCTAGACTGTGTGACTTGGTTATGCACAAGTGCGCTGTGCCATGCGGAGTTGAATATGTTCGGCGGATCCGCAGTAATTAATTAATCAGCTTGGAGGGGAAGTAGGGAGTCCCCGAAGGCATCTGGCTTTTCACTAAGCGTCCTTACGCTAACGCAGTTATATAAGTTGTTTACCAACGCCTTTCGCCTGGAGAGTATTTTCTATCCGAACTCGTGACTTTATAATTCCACCAAAATTCAGCACATTGCTCTGACGGGTGCAGTTTTGTTAATCAAGCCTTATTTACGCCGAAAATACATGAAATTTAGCTTTGGCATCGCTGTACGCTGGCATTTGTTTTCCAATATGGAGTCGCTAAATAGTGTTCTTCTGCTGCTTCTTCTATGACGTGTGCCTAGTTCGGGGATTCTTTAAGCCACCCAGTGGGCGGGTGAGGCGCCTCTCTGGCGGGCGTCCTATTGCACAACCTGATCTTACTCCCAACATCCACACAAAGAAAGCTTACTGCCTGCTTCCTTACCAAGCATATCCCTTGAAATAAATATTAATTGTGCCAATACGGTCACAATATATATATATGCGCACCAAATGAACACGGGGATGAACGGGGCATGCAATTTAGGGTAACGGGGGACGGCTCATTCATAGATACTAATTATAGACTCCACAATAGGACTGGGAAGTGACAACTTAAATTCCATGGGCGTACTGGACTAACTACAATAAAAGATATGAAAACTGTTTCCTATTGAAATTGCAATAAGGAGCAATTCATTTACTTAATTCGCACATTGCAGGTGATTACAATTATTACACTCAGAAATTTCCATCCTGAAAAAGAATACATACATTTGAATTCACCTCACTACTCTAGTAGTGTAAAATATTTGGTGAATTCGCCCCGTGGGTTACTGGGGATCGAATCCATATCCGTATGAGTGGACGTTTCACCGCTGGAGATCTTCTTTCGGAGACGTGGGCATGAGAGTAACTATTTACTGTCATCTCTACGTTCCGTTGGACATGAGTCACTTCCGGTATGTACATTCTGGTAGGCCGGATCCCCACAGTGGAAATGTTATCGTATCTAAAACGGGAATTAATTGTGTGGACAAAATCTAGCCTAATTTAACCAGATTCACAAACATGCCATAGGTAGCTCATCAACTCCAAGCTTATCTCATCATTTACATTTGTCATACGACAAGACGTACGGGAAGTTTCATTATTATGCTCGCACAATGAAGACATGTGCCGTCCAAGGGATATTCCGAACATACCGCCAACAATCTCCCACGTGGAAAACCAACATCTGCTTCCGACCAATTCGACACATGCAGACTGTCCCTATCATATCTTTCTATGATTATTAAATGATTATCATTCTTTATCTGATCATTATCATATTCTGTGATTATCACCAATTATTTTATTTTTATCACTAATTTCAATTATCATCCTATATTCGATTATTATCATTTATCATCCGGGATGATTTTATGCTAACCATTGCCGAAGTTTCAAACGAAGGGTCGTTTTTCATCGTAATTAATCCGCTAAAATTAATGATCAGTTTCATAATAAATTATTATTTTTATCATTATTATTATGATTATTATTAGAGATTATCTTTCGTAACACTGAATCATCGTTCATTAAATATTATAATTTCCTTTCATAATTATTATTATTCTCAAAAGTAATATTGCAAGTTCTTCTTCTTCTTCTGGTCCTTCAACTTTTGATTATTATTATTATTACTATTATTATTATTATTATTATTATTTTCTTCAGTGGAGAATATCATTATCGTATCACATTCATAATGAATTGATATTTCAAATTTATTTCACCATAATTATTCTCAAATTAATCTACTAAATTATTTCTATTATTCCTCTTCGAATTATTATTATTATTATTATTATTATTATTATTATTATTATTATTATTATTATTATTATTATTATTATTTATGATAACTTAATTTCACATGTTACACCACCGTTAGCGATATTTATGCTTAATGCATAAGCTTTTACGATTTCGGTCTACTTGGGCACTAAGCAATTGATTTAAGACAAGATTCAATTCGATTATTATTATTAAAATTGAATTTTTCTATTTTTATGTCCACTCTCTATAATTTAGTCACATATGTTGTGTCCCATTGTGAACCACGAAGATTCGACTTACATCGATCGGGACATCCCAGTATTCGGAACCGCAACCTTCCTTTTTTTACTGCCGTTAATTTTATGGGGACACCATGTCCTCCAAGACTCATATCATATTCCATGGTACATCGCGGCTGGGCAAATACATCCAATGCCTGCGATTGCTAAATTATTCCTTCTTTTTCATTTGAAGTCCATTTATTCCACTAGATCTCTTCAAATTTTAATTTTCTAATTAATTCTCGGTGCGTGGATTCTGCCACTCATAACATCTGAATCGATATTATATCGTCTCAGGCATCGAGATTTATCTATTTCATTATCAAAAACAGTACGGCTCAATTATCACCTCATGCCGGATTTTCGTCTTGCACGACTTCCAATCTCAAAAATGGGCTCAAACAACTCTGGACTTTCAACATATCGTGACCATCCTATACAAGTACCTCTATCGCGTCTAAACGAATTTTTATGGTTATGATAAAGTCCAAAAACGTGAACTCAACAATTTATATAAAAATCAAATTTACTGCCTGAATTAAAGTCTTTTACGCCACATTTTATCTCTACCTTGATTATTACTTTCACCAGCGAACTCTCACAGCATTATTATTATTATTATTATTATTATTATTATTATTATTATTATTATTATTATTATTATTATTATTATTATTATTATTATTATTATTATTATTATTATTATATTTTAACTTGCGAACTTATAAAGCATTATTATTATTATTATTATATATATATATACATTCGTTTAGCCCCTTAAGGAGCACGTGGAACCATTAAATAGCACTGGTATTCTTCATCTTCTTGTTCTTCTTATCTTCCCAAAACTTCCTCATCCTTTCACTATGGGCCTGCCGTCTTTCTTGTGTCCACGAGTTTTTGAGTTTCAAGCTTTTCTCAGATGGATTCTTGGGTGCAAATTTATGGCTGTTGATCTTTTGTCTGTATGTATTCCTTGTGGTTGCCATTGGATCAACGTCGACTTCTGCGAGGTCCTTTTGTGCATCCACTAGCCAGCGAGCTTTGGATTGTCGGTTTCCATTGATAATAAGAAATATCTTCTTAGTCAGTCGTGAGTCATCCATTCGTGCTAGATGTCCATAAAATTTCATACGCCGTTTGCGTGCGACTGAAGAGAATCGCTCAGTTAATGCATAGAGTTCTTCCGAGCTTCTTCGCATCCATTTACCCTCTTGAAACTTGGGCCCGAATATCTTCCTCAGTACCTGTCGTTCAATTTTCTCAATGTCCTTGATGTTAATGGTAAGTGCTGATGTCTCAGTTGCGTAGAGTGCCTCAGGGAGGACAACGGTGTGGTAGTGTCGGAGTTTGGCTTTTGTGGATATTGATTTCTTATTGTAGAACTTGTAGGTGATTAGGTATGCTTTACGTAGTTTTTCTGCGCGCATTTTGTTGGCTGCTTTTTCATTGCCTGAATCACCAATAATTTCACCCAAGTACTGGAATTGTTTGACTTGTAAAATGTTGCCATATTTGGTCGCTAGTGATGTTAGGTGTGTGCACTTGGAGTCCATGTATTGCGTTTTTTCATAAGAGATGTGGAGACCAGTTTTTATTGCAATCTCGTGAAGCTTCTCGATGGCGTGCCTGGCTTCTTCGGGAGTCCGGGTAATTATTGCTAGATCGTCAGCAAAGGCAAGGCATTTAATGTTAATCCGTTTACTTTTCGTTCCCATGTTTATTCCGGGTACTTCTTTCTCCCATGTTTTAATGACCTTATCCAGTACTAGGTTGAACAGAAGTGGGGACAATCCATCACCTTGTCTAACGCCTGTTTTTATTTCAAAGGGTGCAGAGATTTCACCCATGAACTTCACCTTAGAGGTTGTATCTATTAAGGTTTGTTGGATTAACGTGAGTGTTTTGTTATCAACACCGTATTCTCGAAGAACATTGAACAGGGTACCACGGTCTATTGAGTCGTATGCTTTTTTAAAATCTACGAAAGTGACTACTGTGCGGTTTGACTGGCGGTGTTGGAGTATCATCTTCAGGTTCCAGATCTGTTCCACGCACGATCGATGTGGACGGAAGCCCGCCTGATATTCGCCGATCTTATCTTCTGTCTGTTGTTCCAATCTGGTAAGCAGAGCACGTGAAAGAATTTTGTATGCTATTGACAGAAGAGAAATACCTCGGTAGTTGTTTGGATCCATCTTGTCACCTTTCTTATGCAGTGGATGGATCAGGGCAGTTTTCCAATCTACAGGTATGACTTCACTTTCCCATATGTTCGCAATGATGACCTGTAATTGGTCGATCATTTGATCCCCTCCAATCTTAAGCATCTCGGCGATTACACCATCTTCTCCTGGTGCTTTATTGTTTTTGAGATGTAATATGATGCTCCTTATCTCCTCATGGGTCGGTGGAAGGGAATCTGTGTTTGGAGTGGGTATGTGGAATTGAAGTTTCTCAGTTGGTGATTCGCAGTTGTGTAACTTTTCGAAGTGTTGTTTCAGGATGTCACAGTTAGCCTTTGTATTTGTTTCGAGAGTCCCGTCAGGGCGCCGAAAAGAAAGAGTGGGTGGCTTGTAGCTGGTCAGTTCTTCGCGAAAGGTTTTGTAGAAATTTCTCGTGTTATTCCGTTTGAAGTCATTATCGATCTCCTCTAATCTCTTGTTATGGTATGCACGTTTAATTCGTCTGAGTCTTTTGGACGTTTGCTTCTGAGTTTCTGAAAATATATGCCAATTCTCTGGTGTTTGATGACTGTGCCAATTCTTCCAGGCTCGCATACGTGTTTCCAGTGCTCTGTCACAATCCGAAGTCCACCATCTATGTTTCCGTTTACGGGGTGGTTGGCCAAGTTTCGTAGATGATTCTTGGATAGTCTCAAGGAGTGCATCCCATGTTTTTGCATTTGCACGCAACGACTGGGCAAACTCATGTGCATGTTCTTGCAGATAACCTGGGTCAATGCGTGGGATTGTAGGTTTTTGGTATTTCCTTCGGTTGGGTCTGAAACGGATTTTGATTTGTGAGAGGTGGTGGTCTGACTCTACATAACCTTTGCGTACCCTGATGTTCATAATTTCAGGGGAAAATTTTCTGGTAATTGCTACATGGTCGATCTGGTATTCGCCTAGGTGACTGATCGGCGATTTCCATGTGGTCATTTTTTGTGGAGGTTTCTTAAAGTGTGTGGACATCAGCTGGAGGTTTGCCATTCCACATACGTTGATTAAACGGTGTCCATTTGCGTTAGTCTTCTTGTGTGCTGAGAAACATCCAGTAATATGCCTATGTTCCCTTTCTCTGCCGATTTGCGCATTAAAATCTCCAAGGAGAATTTTTACATGATGCTGAGGGATCTTGGTAAGTGCCCGTTCGAGTAGTGACCAAAATTTTTCAACCTTGTTTTTGTCAGGTTCACTGTTGACTGGAGCGTGTGCATTAATTAGTGTATAGGCTTTATTGGCGCATTTAACTGTGAGCAAGGAGAGGCGTTCTGAAGGTGACGTGAAATTTATCACAGAGTTCTGGATGCTGTTGTGTACTAGGAATCCAGTTCCCAACACATACAGGTTGCTATTTGGCACTTTTGTTGCTGGCTTCCCCTTGTAGAAGCGGTAACCACAGGAGTCAAAATGATCGGAGTCGCGAAATCGTGTTTCTTGTATTGCAAGTATCAGAATCCTAAATCTGTCACAAGTATCCGTGACTGTCTTGAGTTTCCCTATTTTGGTCAGCGTTTGTGCGTTTAGTGTACCAATGAATTTGGTTTCCTTAGGTTTGAGGAGTTTTGGGAAGCTCCGACTCTTCCCAGCATGATGTCCTGGTCCCCCAGAATCCGAATGACCAGGTTTACCTTTGCTGTTGTCAGCTCGGGACTGAGGTAGTTGCTTTGTTACTGTTGTTTCCATCATGCTATATTCATGGTTGATTTTAGCTGGGGGGCATGAGCCCGGGGCGAGCGAATCACTGATGTCTGATTCACTCTCATCGTAAGGGTTGTTAATCCGTACGGGTAGCTGGTGTTTATTATTGTATTATCGCAGACCACCAAGATGGCTCCCAGCAGTAGGCAAAGATCTGTTGCCTTAGAAACGCCTCAATGGAAGAGTGGAGTTATATATCTAGATGGTAGTATCTATGGAGACCAAGAAAATTTAGCGAGTGGGTGGTTGTTAGGGCAAGGTTAGCAACCAAAATACACTCTTACTAATTTATCTATGGACCAATTGTAGCAAAATCCAGCATGGAGGCACTTAGGGCAATAAGATGAAATAAAATTATGCCCTCAAATAAACTAAAACAAGCTCTAGACTCTTAAGATAACACGTTCACACAACCACCACACCAATTAAATGCTCAAATACTCCCTGATACCCATTAACACCACACAGAACGCGAGAAAGGATGTTAAGATCGCGGAGCTCCACTACACACATGATCTCTTCCAGTGAGCTTCTATTATTATTATTATTATTATTATTATTATTATTATTATTGTTATTATTATTATTATTATTTCACATGACCTTCCGTACGCAAACACATTATTACATACTCTGGCACTTTTATATATCTGGATGTCTGCTAACAAGTATGCCTAACTAATGTACGAATAATCACCATGGTGATTGAAAAATCAAAATAAACTGGGTTAGCATAAAAGAAAAATCTAACACTTGAAATGTACTTAAATCAAAATATTCACAAACAGCATGCATTAATTGAAAGAAATATCCCACATCTACATTATATACAACAAACAAATATTCAATTAATTAGTCTAACCCATAATTACGTTAATGTAAATTAGTTCGTCCGTCTATCTTAAAGAAATCATGGATTCGGGAAGCGATCCATGTGTTACGTTACGTAACCATGATTAATTTACACTGAGTCCCGTTTTATCGCGATAACATTCCCAAATATATCAAATTTGTGTACTCATTCCTGTGTAGAATTCCATTGTCTCGTGGTGATGGAGAAGCCTCATAGCCCCATATTGGTTTACTCGTGCATCATGTCGCACTTCATAATATAAACAAAACACTTCTGAGCGATTACCCATTATTAAACCCTTACTAAAGAGTTTACAATAATTTATACAAAAGAAAACACTTATAGGTGCCTAAAGACCCATAACAGTCTCACTATTATATTCTTCACTTGAGCCCGAATCACAAGTCGTGACACGACGATGTGTCGTTTTATTCGACCCGGCGCGTATCGCGTTAGTCAACCAGCACATCCTGACGTATTTCTAGGCCGTCTCGTGATCGCCTCGCTCCTACAGTTCCCTGCTCGGATAATTGTATCACCGTCTATCTTGAAATATTTCACTTCAGGCTCCGCACACTGTCTTCCAAAAGTACTACCAGCGTTCAGTTAGTTATTTATATTCAATCACATGAAACCTTTAGAAATGTATTAATTTCAACATACAGTTATACTGATTATTTACACTCGGTACTATGAATAATCTCACTGTTCGTCTTCATTCTCATAACAACTCACGTACTTTCAGCTCTAACAGACTTCGAATGCGTCCCGAGGTACTGATTTACAGAGTCAACGTGTCAAAGTCTCAACTACTTCAGACGACTGATGATGTGGGGCCCTACTCTCCGTTATTTATGGACGGTAGATTACCCGCCTGGGTCATCCGTGGTCATAACAGAGGGAGGGGGTTTGGTTATCCTACATCGGCACTTTCAGGTGGATTTGGATCTCTGAATTTATCCCACTTAATAAACTGGCGATACAGATTCACGTGTCGTATTCTGAACTGATATCGTGCGGCGATCACGAAGATATTACTCGATTTCTGTCCTCCACTTTTCGCGCGCTAAGTTGGCGTCTATGCTGGTGCGATATCGCTGACCAGTAGGATTACAGCGTTGGCCTTTTCCTAGAATTCTATATTTGAATTCATCAAACTTTCAATTAATCAACATGGGGAGGATATCAAAAAATCCCATCTGTTCAATTCAGTGGTTGGAATATTTTAATTATTATTACAACTGCAGATAACTGGAGTTCATATTGACATCTGTCATGTTGGCGCATCTGCGAGTCCTTTACAAATTTTGTCATTGGCTAACACTGCACAGGTTCGTTTAAATATCTCCCTCTGACAACATAACAACAATATGCCTCGAGGTATGGGAAACTCTATTGCGACATATTCTCCGTATTCGTGACGCACAGACTTCGCTCTTGTTCAAGAATAAATGCCCCCTCACTTCCTCGTTGCAATCAGGACTGTTGTTCTGAGTTCTAGATTTAAACTTCTTAGCTTTTGACAAGGAAATATACCACCCGTTATGACAGGCTTCACTCTCGGCGACAGATTGAGTGAGCACGTCTGACATTGTTGAAATCTCTCGGTCTACACCCGACTGACAATGTGTATATTTCAATACTCTCATATGCCTTAATTTATTTTGTAATATCAAATCATGATAACTATGGACTGTCTCATCCGGGTACATATTCCTGTTGCCCAGTAAAAATATCTTGTGATAATCATGAGATTTTTTCCTACATCCTCATCATATTTTCTTCATGATTTTATTACGAATTCCATTCCTTTCCGACGGTGACTGATCTCGTCCCGCAGATTCTGGTTATTGAATCTCAATTCTTCATTCTCTCGTTGAATCAGGTGGATCACGTTGTGCCAGTTGGCACACGATTTTAGCCTTTCCCTACTACATTTTAGGCCTGGGGCGAAAGCCATTGAAATCTACGTTACTTGGAAATATTTTCCTATTTTCGTTAATTTTGTGTGGTGTGCGATTTTCTCGCTAACTGTATCTGTATTTGTTACTCCGCGGAGAGAATTTTAAATGTTTTGTTTGTTGTGCCTCTCCATTTCCTCGTTCTGGTTCGCCTAAAATTTGCTTGAGAGCGTGTCCGGTTTTAGGCTCGTTGACTGGACGATCCGCTTCTTCTGCAAATCGTGTTGGAAGGCGAGTTAGTTCATTGTCGTCCGCCATGATCTCTGGAACCCTTGTGTTGCAGGTCTCCGTAAGGGCCTTTAAACATCATAAAATGCCTCCGTGATTTTAAAAGGATATGGGCTGAGGCCCGAATGCATCGTATTTTAAGGTTTTTATTATTTTATTTTTACCTGGAGTGGACGCCTGTTTTCTTTCTGTACTTGAAAAATGTAAGTAACGACATTTTCTACTGACGCCATGGAGTCGGTTTCTTCGCATGGACTAAAGTAAGTTTCATTGCATTCTACTCTTTAACTACGGGAGTTTCATTTCGTCGCATTTAATATTTTAAACAAAATGTGAAACTCCAAGTGTACTGTGACCTCCTTTCTTGTTGTTCTCCAATGGAAATGAACTTGAAATTTGACAACGAATATTTTTTAAAAAAAGGATTTTTTGGACTTGTTAACTGCATTTCCTAAACCTATCAAGGTGCGCAAGATTATTTACTTTCCATCGGGTGGTGTTGTTGGTATTCAATCTTGTTGGGCTCCCGTGATCGGACCCCGGAGTGTACCTCGAGACCTCATTCCAACCTTTTTTTTCTCTTAATGAATAAATCATCATTCCTACAGAATGTGTTTTCTTGTGATGTTCAAAATACTACTAAAAGTTGGTAAAGGTAAAGTGGATTATCTGAGCTCATGCAAGGGACAGTCAAATTAGTCCATGAACTTAGGTGCAAATTATTAATTGGTAATTCATTACTTTAAAATTTTATTTTAAGTTACTCCTTCTATTAGAGGGCGTCCCTCGTTTTAAAGGTATTTGCTATTCTTATTCAGTTAATCAATTATTTACTGATATTCTCTTTAAAGGTCTATTTTATCCTCCAGTTTAGGGTTAAGATAATTAATATTTGTGAATTCATGAAGGTGCACCTTTCCTTTTAATGAACTTCTTTAAATTGTTATCTGTAAGCCTTGGTGTGAGTCATTAAACTTTTAATTCTTTCAAATTAGATTCTTGGGTTTTTCTTTCACGTTCTGACATTTACCACTGCGAAAACCGCGAGTAACGATCTGTGTTGCCTCTGTTATATGGTCCAGTTGGTGTTCTTGATGGTAAGTATTTTGCTTCCACTTTAAATTTTTCTCCTTATGGTTTAATTCTTGCTTGTTAACTTGTGCTAGTTATTGCCGGTGTGGCTGGTACAGTTATTGGTAGCAGAGCGTGGTTATTGCAACTTTTGGTACCGGTAGTTCATTTTTAATATCTTTCCCTCGCACTGTGGTAAATGCTTGGAATAGTGAAGGAAGGACCTGTAGGTCAAAAGCGAATGATGTAGGGTATTATTGTAAAAGAAATGCATTCGTCTTGTTTATTCTTAATATTCTTGTTTCATGTAATTTCTTCACGGTGTTTCGTGTTTTTCCTGTTCGTGCCAGTCGTGGTGACCGTTTGGTGTCATGAGTGTACAGTTGGTAATCCTGCGACCAGCTGTTTAGTTCCGCTGTAACCTACTTCCTTGTTTCCTGCCTCTCAGGTGATGTGTATCTTTGCTTTCTTCTTTCAACATAAATTGGTGAGTATTGAGAATTTTTGATATTTGGCATTGTGGTACGAAATGGTACTTTTTTAAATGGTTGTGGGTGTCTGCTTGGAATACAAATCGATTAGCCTTGGGCCATATGCATACTACTGTTAATCGTGTGCTCTCTGTGTTTCATATGGCGTAGCTGTTTTAACATTCGTTCTACGTACGTGTGTGTACCTTTTCTAGATCGGTGTGCATTAAATTTTAATTACTACTCGGTGAGCTCGTGCGATTTTGTTCACCGCGTGAAGTGCAATTGTTTTTCTGAGTTTAACGAGTGTTTACATGTGATAGTTCGTATTTGGGAACATCTTATGGTATTATTAGTTCTGGCATTATGTTTTGATTCCCAGATTTAAGGTTGTGATTATTATTATTATTATTATTATAAAAGTTATTTCCTGACAAGTGTACTTGTGCTCGCGAGTGCCTACCTTTATGTGAGAATCTACTGTCTCTAAGTGTGTTCTGCTGTGTTGAAATAACCGTGTGAGGTGAAATTTTACTTAACCTCAAATTAACCGTAAACATAGTGTGTTATTCATATGTGCTAGTGGTATTGTGCCATCGTATATCGGAATTTATTTTCTCCTGGTCTGGTTATTTCCGGTGGCCACTTATTTTATTTGGTTCTGGTGTTATGTGATTTCCCCTGTGCCCGAGTTATCCGTGTCGTTAGTGAATATTTATGAGAAATACTGGCCTTAGGCTGGGTTGGTTCGGTTTTCATGTTAGGTGTGTTCTTTTTCCTAAATTTAGTGTAACCTAACTGTGGTGAACTATTCAAGCTGGTTTCGAATTGTATATGCTCTATAGTATACCAGTTATCTTGGCCTTGTAACCTCTTCTTCTATTATTATTTAATATTTTTCTCTGCGGTGACTCGTTGGCCGGTCACGTTATTTACTGGTGCGATAGCTGAGCAAGCCTATAATGCTTATATTAACCTGTGTAGCATTTATTTTAGCTATCTAGGGGTTGTGGATGTGATGACTCTGTCTTTGTTCTGTGTTTGCTGATCTGTGCTGACTGCGGGGTAGGTGTTTGCGACACTGCATGAATAGTGGATTCTATTTTTACCCTGTCTCGCGGTTGGTACGGGTTGGTGATTTGCTGGGCAGAGTTTGAGTCATTCACATCATCCCTAATATTGTGGAGTTATGGGGAAAGCATCAGTTATGGTGGTATGAGGTTAACCTGTGAGCATTTCGCCTGTATTTTATGTGAAAACGTACAGGTGGTACCTACGTTAGGCCTAACTAATATCGTTTTTATGCTCGCCTTGCTTCTTTTGAAAATTTATTGAAATTTACTGTTGAAAATTGTTTAACTAACCTTCTATTTGATATGAGCTGCCGTGTATTAGTAACTTTTGAGTTATAATTATTTCTGAATTGCTTAAATTGTTTTCCTTTCTGGGCTACTTGGGGTTCGGTCATGCTTTCTAGTAGTGTCATCTTAACTTGATTTTGAAATTATATCTCCTGTATAATTTATTCTGGTCATCTGGGGACTGCCATTGGTGATGTGTTCGTGCACCTGCTTCGCTATAGCTGGCCTGTGCTGATCGTGGGGCTTGTCTATGACATGAGTAATATTCTACTTTTCCCTGTTTCACGGTTGGTGTGGGTTGGTGCGTGGTTGACTGGTCGCTCGAGTCATTTCACCAAGGTTTCTGTTTGTGTGGGGTTATTGTGTAGGCATTCGTTGTTATTGAATTCTGTCTGTCGGTAACTGTGTGGATGCCTTGTTGACCCTGTGTCTGGACCTATTCAGGTCTTTACTAGTTCATCCGTGCTGGTTATTGGTTGCTGGTAGTTTTCTATTTCTAATGGATCCTGTGCCCTCTAATTAATTTAACCTGTTCCCTGGTTATGGTGTAGTCGCCTCATGTGTGGTCTTCCTCGAGTTTCCAGCTCATGTATTTCCTGTCGTGCTTTTGAAACCTAACATGTTGCATCCGTGAAATTCTGCCTGTTAAACCTCTTGCGTTAGTTCTAGCTCATGTGTGGATATTCTTAGGTGGCTAGTAGTTTTCTTGTGTGGTTTGTGGTGCCCTGTCGTGGTCATAGTCTTCATAGAATTCCTATGTTCTGAAAATTTCTAAATCTATTTTTATTTAATTGCATTCCATTTTGAGTTGTGGATTCCATCGGCCTCCCTACCATTTCTACTGTATTGGCTTTTGCTGTTGAGCAAGTGTGATCTGTAGCCTGAGGATGGAAAAGCCTCTTAACCTAATAGGATTGGGTGCAGATCGGTGTTGGGTGATGATATTGGTACCAAGTATTTGTTGTTTGGGGTTTATATTTCGGGGTGGGCATGATAGTTTCGCAGTATGTCGTTGAGGGTTGTAAGTGTCCCTTTATCTCCATTTAGGCTGGCGCATGTCTGTTGAGGCTAGTCATGGTTGTTTTACGGTTTCTGTGTTGTGTTGTTGGCTCATTATGACATGTCAGGTATGGACAGGTTGTTGGTCTTATTATTGTACCTTGTGTCTTCGTAGATTTGGAAATACCCTTCGGTGTGGGTCTATTGCTCTGATGGAATGATTTTAACTTGTGTCATGTAACTTGTTGGTTTTGTGTGTCCTGGTTTCTTCACTTTTGGTCTCACTGCGTTACCTGCTGACCCGACGTTATCTTGTGTCCTATTGGTACTTCTTGTTAAAGCTCAGTTAATGTTCATCTGTCACTCTTTGACTTTCTTCTTTTCAGTGGATCCAATTTGTCTTTTGACAAGGTTGTTTTGTCATCTTACCGTTCTGTGGAGTCATTAACTTGGTATGGGACTCGTTAATGGTCTTTAGGCGGTACCGAAGTCGCCCAACTGTTAGATTATGGGGTCTGTCTGTTGTGTTCCTTTACTCTTCATTATCTGTGAGTTTTTTCCAACGTCCTACCATCTTTTCTGTCATGTATATTTTATTTTACCTTGTTTCCTGGTTGTATGGAAAGGTACCTGCTTAGCGGTAATGCGGCAGTATGAATCTGCGGATGTCATATATTATTAGCCCGGCTAGCTCCGAGGTCTTGTAAAAGGCAACCGGTAGATTAGGTTGCGTACGTCATTGCTCTAATTTCCTGATGGTCACTTGGTTTGAGGTGGATTTCATCGCCTTTTCTTACTTAATCAGGTTTCCTGCGTGAAAGCATGTTGTTGTGAATTCAATGGAGTTGGAGGTTTTGTGACTTCGGATTGGTTTTCCCTCCTGAATATCTTTCATCCATTTTCTATTCTGTTATTCCTATGGTGTTAACGAAGGAACCGTTATGTGTTTATTATTATCCATCCCAATATTAATCTTGGCTTGGTATTGTTGTTGCTTGTTCGGTTGCTGATGACAAACTTTTAGCTCACCTCGCCATCTTATAGAATCAGAAGTCTCCTTCCGTACTGCCAACGTTACCTTGTCTCGAAGACTTTTCCTGTAACCCTAGGATATTTTCATTTTCCTAAACTTGCCGTAGGTGTGTGATATTCTTGAATTAAAGTTATGTTTCCTCTCAGTTCTCTTGTTCAATCAGGTAATGTGCTGGGATTGGGATTGTTGAACCAGTAATTGTTGCAAATTTCTTTTTCATGTTTGTGATGAGTTTTGGGAAATTTTAAAATGCATTAATTGCTCACCGAGCAGTAGTATGGAGATGGTTTTACTCTAATAATTTGGAATTAAGTGTACCTGGGAATGTCAGCAACTGTAATGCGTTGTGGTTACGAAAGTGTACCTCTGGATAAATGGAGGGTTCTGTTATCTTCACTGTGGTTGATCTTGACCTGGTTTGGTAAATACATGTGATGTATGCTTTAACTTGGGGTGTTGTCAAGTTTTGAATCCTATGGTGGTGCTGGTATTTAACTTGGGGATGTAAATTTTGATATTGTGCCTTTGTTGATTGGTGACGGACTTGCACCCTACGGTGAATCTGAACCTGTTTTTTGGGTTACTGTATGAAACTAGTGTCAGGTGACTATTGACTTAAAATCTTGTATGTACGCACGTACTTAAATTGTTTTTCATTCTGTGTTGCCAGTACCATGGCACGTGACTTATGTTTGTGCGGTTTACTCTTATACTACTCAGTAGTCAACCTATGCTCTTATGTGGTATGTTTTGGCCCAGGTTCAGTCGATGTAAGGTTAAAAATTTAAAATTTGATCTGTTAATTGAATCTTAGTTATCCGTTGAATGTATTCACCAATTTATCTTATTCTTCTTGTTTTCTTTCTTGCTCCTTGCGTTCTGTTCTCGCTGTGGTCAATTTGATTTTGTAGAGAAACAAGAGGCTGCATTTCTTACTACCTAAAACCTGATGAAAATAAATCTGTGGGGAAAATTTAATTTTAATGTTTGGTCAAGGGTATTTTAAAATTGTAAAACACATTTAGGATACCTTTTTGTGAAGAATCTGATGGTTATGTAAAACTAATTACTAAAGCTGGTGATGCCGAAAACGGCTAGGTGATAAATTGGAAGGTATGTCTCTGGACATGAATGAACTTTGGTAATTATGAAAGGTGAATAATATTGATGAACTTTAATTTGCTTTGAAACATATTGAAATTAGTAACCTCTGATAAAAAAGGGGTGTAGAAATGAAAAGGAATTTTACTCTGTTCATACTAGGTGGGTCTGTGTGTAAAAGTTATATTTAATGATTTTGCTGATGAACTTTTGCTGCGTAGGTGTGGTTCTCCGAACTTTGATCTATTCTGCTGTGTAATGACATAGTGTTTCAAAATGGATCTAATCTGGGTACTCTAGTGGTGTAATAAAATAGTTTTGGTGCAGTGATCATTATCTTAAAAGGAATAATTATTTGAAATTTAGATTGTTTCTGCATCACTGCCCGTGGAGGAAGTTTATCTTAGGTTTTCCAGGGGGAGGCTGTGCCGGTTGGCACACGATTTTAGCCTTTCCCTACTACATTTTAGGCCTGGGGCGAAAGCCATTGAAATCTATGTTACTTGGAAATCTTTTCCTATTTTCTTTAATTTTGTGTGGTGTGCGATTTTCTCGCTAACTGTATCTGTATTTGTTACTCCGCGGAGAGAATTTTAAATGTTTTGTTTGTTGTGCCTCTCCATTTCCTCGTTCTGGTTCGCCTAAAATTTGCTTGAGAGCGAGTCCGGTTTTAGGCTCGTTGACTGGACGATCCGCTTCTTCTGCAAATCGTGTTGGAAGGCGAGTTAGTTCATTGTCGTCCGCCATGATCTCTGGAACCCTTGTGTTGCAGGTCTGCGTAAGGGCCTTTAAACATCATAAAATGCCTCCGTGATTTTAAAAGGATATGGGCTGAGGCCCGAATGCATCGTATTTTAAGGTTTTTATTATTTTATTTTTACCTGGAGTGGACGCCTGTTTTCTTTCTGTACTTGAAAAATGTAAGTAACGACATTTTCTACTGACGCCATGGAGTCGGTTTCTTCGCATGGACTAAAGTAAGTTTCATTGCATTCTACTCTTTAACTACGGGAGTTTCATTTCGTCGCATTTAATATTTTAAACAAAATGTGAAACTCCAAGTGTACTGTGACCTCCTTTCTTGTTGTTCTCCAATGGAAATGAACTTGAAATTTGACAACGAATATTTAAAAAAAAAGGATTTTTTTGGACTTGTTAACTGCATTTCCTAAACCCATCAAGGTGCGCAAGATTATTTACTTTCCATCGGGTGGTGTTGTTGGTATTCAATCTTGTTGGGCTCCCGTGATCGGACCCCGGAGTGTACCTCGAGACCTCATTCCAACCTTTTTTTCTCTTAATGAATAAGTCATCATTCCTACAGAATGTGTTTTGTTATGATGTTCAAAATACTACTAAAAGTTGGTAAAGGTAAAGTGGATTATCTGATCTCATCCAAGGGACAGTCAAATTAGTCCATGAACTTTGGTGCAAATTATTAATTGGTAATTCATTACTTTAAAATTTTATTTTAAGTTACTCCTTCTATTAGAGGGCGTCCCTCGTTTTAAAGGTATTTGCTATTCTTATTCAGTTAATTAATTATTTTCTGATATTCTCTTTCAAGGTCTATTTTATCATCCAGTTTAGGGTTAAGATAATTAATATTTGTGAATTCATGAAGGTGCACCTTTCCTTTTAATGAACTTCTTTAAATTGTTATCTGTAAGCCTTGGTGTGAGTCATTAAACTTTTAATTCTTTCAAATTAGATTCTTGGGTTTTTCTTTCACGTTCTGACATTTACCACTGCGAAAACCGCGAGTAACGATCTGTGTTGCCTCTGTTATATGGTCCAGTTGGTGTTCTTGATGGTAAGTATTTTGCTTCCACTTTAAATTTTTCTCCTTATGGTTTAATTCTTGCTTGTTAACTTGTGCTAGTTATTGCCGGTGTGGCTGGTACAATGTTAACAAAATCTTGGACATCGACGTCAGGCTCTCCACATTCCGGGCATGGTTTTGCTTCTATTTGCCTTTGGATTAATTGGACTCCTTCTTGTCCTCCGTCTTCTTCATCATCCTCTCCTTCGTCCTCATATTCTTCTTGGTCATCCTCAGCCTCGTTTCGTTCATCCTCAGCCTCTCTCTGATCTGCCGGTATATAGTACAACTTCAAATTGGCGGCGTTATACACGTTTTCTCTGCTACAATCCAAGATTTGAACCTTATATGAATTATTCTCATAAGTATGTATGATCTTGTAAGGCCCCACAAATAACTGGCAAAACTTGTGGTACACCTTGCGTTCAGGATTAGACACGGCAGGTTTCTTAACTAGAACCAGCTCGCCAACTCTCAATGAACGGTGAATTCGCTTATTCCTGTGTCTCCTTAATCTGCGCTCGGCTTGTGCTTCCAGGTGTTCTTGCGTCTCCCTGACACAGATTTCGTTTGAATCTCGGGGGTCTGTAGGACATGCAAACGCGTCATGCCATGGCCTGGTCAGATATCTATTGAAATGTACCACTTCAGGAATCAGACCCGTCGCCTCGTGGATCGTGGTGTTAATGCACTCAGCTATGATAGGCACCACGTCAATCCAGTGCCAATGTGCTTCTGAGCAATAAATTCGGCAGAAATTAGCGATCTCTCTCATAATCCTGTCTGAAAGGTTTGATTCGGGATAGCGAATCCAACTTAGCACGTGTGTAATGTCTAGCTTTGCAACTGATTTGCGAACGCAGCAGATGTGAACTGACTGCCATGATCAGTGAGGATGAATTTGGGCTTCCCCATTCGCGGAATTATGTGTGACGTTATTCCTCTCAAAAGGGTTTTGGAATTAGCTTTCTGCAATGGATACAATGCTACAAATTTTGAAAATACGTCTAAATTGACGAGAATGAACTGGTTTCCCCTGCGGGCTTTCGGTAAACGCCCATATAGGTCCATTGCGAAGGTTTCCCGTGGCTCTATTGGTAGCAAAGGGCGTTGAGATTGCTTGAGTAGATACGGGTTCGGTTTTATTCTTTGACAGATATCACAAGTCTGTAGTACATCTCGAACCGTCCGGTTCATCTTGGCACACATGAAAGTCCCCTGAAGGGTAGCCAAGACATTCCCTATACCCCCATGTCCAATGACACGATGTGCATGGTTTACTAAAGGCACTTGCATCTCCGCCGGTACTACGATCCGAAGTTTCGTGTGATCATTGTCCACATACTTGTGTAGGATTCCGTTTAGGTAGTGGTAATTAGCTGACAACTTGTTCGCCCTTGCGAACACTGAACCGTCTGGTGGCAATTTCCCGGTGAAGAAATCGATCATCATGTTGTCGAACCCATCTGTCTTTTGCATTTGCCCTATCTCCCTGAGATTTCTTAAGACTTCCTGGTCTTCCTCTATCAACTCGATCCGGTAGATCAGGACCTCCTCCGGGCTGGTATTTCGGCTCAAAATATCTGCCAAAATATTGAGCTTCCCGGGGCAGTGTTCAACTGTCAAATCGAACTATTGAACGAATAAAGCCCAACGGCTAACCCTTTCGCTTGCCATGTAAGTTTTCATTATAAATGTCAGCGCTTTGTGATCGGATCGAATTATAATCTGAAAACCGTACACAATCTTCTTTCAATATTGCAAAGCGCTGACGATAGACAACATCTCTAATTCAGTGATGGTATACTTCACTTCATGTTTCCGCATTTTCCGGCTCATGAACGCGATATACGTTTTCCTACTCGAATCATTAGGATCTTCCTGGAGTATCACGGCTCCTATGCCTATGGTGGAGGCGTCCGTCTGAATTATGAACTTGATGTTGAAATCGGGATATCCTTGTTTTACAATTTGTAATAATCGCTGTTTTGTTTTCGCAATGGTTTCTGCACATGACTGGTCCCACCTCCAGCGATTATTCTTTCTAAGAAGATCTTGTAACGGTGCGACGACTGTAGTATAATCCGGAAAATGGTCGGCAAAGAACTGACACATTCCGAGAAATTGCCGAACATGTTTGATCTTCGTAGGCTTTGGAAACATCCTAATCGCCTCAATTTTCAACGGGTTTGGCCGTACACCATCTCCATCTACGAGGTGACCCAAAAACAAGACCTCTTTCTGACAGAAAGATGTAAAATATATTGCCTTCACTGTAGGCACCAGTCTAAAACACTTTGTATGTAGTACATACACAGGTGTACACTGCGTTGCCTACACTGTAGGCACCAGTCCACGAACATATTGCCTGTTGTATGTACACAGGTGTACACTGTGTTGCCTACACTGTGGGCACCAGTCCAGGAACATATTGACCGTACTACACACATAGGTGTACACGGTGTTGCCTACACTGTAGGCGCCAGACCACGAACATATTGACTGTAGTACGTACACAGGTGTACACTGTGTTGCCTACACTCCAGGCGCAAGTCCACGACCATATTGCCTATTGTAGGTACAGAGACCTACAATGTGTTTCCTATGTTGTAAGCTCCAGACAAGAAGTTATTAACTGTAGTACATAAATGTACGCCGTATTGCCTACACTGTGGATGGAAGTCTACGAAATTATGGACTGTAGTAGTATCTGAGGGCATTAGAATCGATAGGCATGACTTCAGGAAAATATGCGTCAATTCTACAAAGTACAGTCATTAAGTTCTGAGACTGACCGCATGATGGTGCTGTGGTGCACTATAGCGCATAGGTGGCGCTGTGGTATGGTACCATGTCAGTTAGTCTCCCATCCCTGCAAGAGACAGTTGAGTGCATGGACTACAAGCAGACGTACGGACGTTGTTGTGACCGTGATTTGAATGCGCCCGTCGGAGCTTGACATGTCATACACAGTTTGAGCAACGGGCAAACATCTAGTTCTGCCAGCAATTAGGCAAAACCGCTGCCGAAACGTTCGAAATGATGCAGCAGGTTTACGGTGAGGACGCATTGAGTCGCAGTGTTGTGTTTAGGTGGCACCGACGTTTTGTACAAGGTCGGGACAGTTTGGAAGATGATGTGCGCACTGGTCGGCCACAAACAGTTCGAAAGGAACGCAAGATCCAAGAAGTCGCAACGTTGGTGCGTGCTAACCGCTCCCAATCTGTAGACGATCTCGCAGCAGGTATAGGGGTCAACCGTGGTATTTGCCACAAAATTCTGTCGGATGACCTCAACGTGTGTCGTGTTACCAGGCACAGTGTGCCACGAATCCCTTCGCAAGACCAACGTGATGATCGCTTGACGATTTGTGGTGACCTCATCTGTAGTACTGACGATGATCCGACGTTTCTCAACCGGGTAATAACTGGAGACTAAACACGGTGTTTCCTTTCAGCGGTGCTTCCAGCAGTTATACCATCGGTGGCAAACGCGCATAACGGCCAACGGCGACAATTTTGAGGGTAGATGTGGTTCTGTGTAGGTGTACGCCGTGTAATGCGGCAACGTGTGCAACATACAGAGTTTGTGGGTGCCTATCCTCCAGGCGTTAAGTCTCAGAACTTAATGACTGTATTACGTAATACTCTTATTGGAATAATGCAATCGAGAAGAGGCTTTGAGGGGTTGAGTGCGAAATTTTGCATCATCGCTCAGATGCCGATGGACACGTAGAGCGACAAGATAACTATACTCAAATCTGAAGTAAAAGGGAAGAGAGAATAAGTAAAACAATGTCGGAGGAGTCAAAATTTCTTATGGATTGTTCAATTAAGCACCGCGGTGTCAGACAAGGGAACTGGATGACATGGAGGGTACATGTTCCAAGCACTACCCTTATCGCCTATCCTACTATCAAGTGGTCTTAAGTAAGTAAGGAGAATGGAGGAATTATATAATCATAGATCTTCTTGTTTATTCTATTTTATTTTAGTGAAGGCTGTCAAGATTTCTATAACACTGAAGAGTAATAAAAGAAGTGTTAAAATCTTGCAATTTAGTTGTGCGAATAGTGAACGCAAATCATGATATTGATTAATATAGAAACTTTCACGAATGTAGTGCCTTATTCCTCTGACAATTCAATTTCTTGCAAGAGTACTGAGTTTGCCGGGAACTTCCTCATTGCTAGAAAAAAGAGAAAGCAGAACAAGAATTACAATGTAAATAAATAAGTAAATAAATAAATAAATAAATAAATAAATAAATAAATAAATAATAAATAAATAAATAAATAAATAAATAAATAAATAAATAAATAAATAAATAAATAAACCAACAAATAAATAAAGAAGTAAATACATCAATAAATACATAAATATTATACGAGGGTTGTGGCAAAAGTCATTACAAATATTTATTTTTCTTGTAGGTACGTGAGCGGATCACAAGCTTCTATTTGTCGGGTGCATGACATTCAGACATAGTGTGTTTTCACACATACATATGGTTCTACGATTCCTAGTAGTAACACAGAGAGTGCAGTGAAACCAGTTGTGCGGCAAGCGTCGTGCGAGCTGGAAATAACCCGTGTTGAGCAGCACGCATACATAAGAGTAGCCGTTCTCCGTGGGAGAATATCAAAGAGAATATCAAAGTGAATTTGTGGAAACCCTTTGGATTAATGCTCTCTCATACCACGTCTGCGATTTTGCGCAGTTCCAGGTCTGTCCGCAATATCCTGTGGATGGTGCGTTTCTCGATGCCACTTGCCCTCTCTAACAGCAGTAGCGTCCATCGTCTTTCATCCTCTAGGACTTGCTCGATGACAGCACGTGCCACGTCGATCCACTCACCGAGAGGTTGTCCCAAGCGTTGCTGATCACCGGTTGCCTCACCTCCTTGCGGAAACTTTACTACGCACAATGTAAGGTATGGGAGGGCATTATTTCCAAGGTCTTCCACCAATTCACTGTGACATTCACCCTGTGGAGAACGGCTACTTTGATGTAAGTGCACTGCTCAACGCCGGCCACTTTCATTTAGTACGACGCACGCCATACGACTGATTTTTCAGCTCTCTCTGTGCTACTACTCTGTTGATGTCACACACACATTGTTCGCTTCACAGCAGCGTACCTCAAGACACGTGCTTTACCTCCGTCTACGATTATATTAGTTTGTTTACAGCAGTGTTAATCTTCACACTCGTTCTTGTCGGACATTAGGCAAGACACGTCAAAAATCAATCAATCAATCAATCAATCAATCAATCAATCAATCAATCAATCAATCAATCAATCAATCAATCAATCAATCAATCAATCAATCAATCAATCAATCATCAATCAATCAATCAATCAATCAATCAACGATCTGCATTTAGGACGGTCGCTCAGGTGACAGATTCCCTATCAGTGGTTTACCTCATACTTGAATTAATTACTAATTATTTATCTAGCTTTTTCTTAAATATTTTCAACGAACATTTCCCTTGTTAATTTATTCCAATCCCTTTTTCTTCGTCCTATAAATGATTGTTTACCCCGATCTGTCCCCTTGAACTCTAACTTTATCTTCATATCATGATTTTTCCTACTTTTAAAAGCTCCTCTCAAGCTTATTCCCTTACTTACGCCATTCCACGTCACCTCTTCACTGACAGCTCGAAACATACCACATAGTCGAGCAGCTCGTCTCCTTACTCCCAAGTCTTCCCAGCCTATAATTTGCAACATTTTAGTAACACTTCTCCTTTGTCGGAAAGCACCAGAACATATCGAGCTGCTTTCCCTTGAATTTTTCCTTGTTCACGTATCAGGTAGTCCTGGTGAGGGTCCAGTACACTGGACCAATATTCTAACTGCGGTCTTACCAGAGACTCATACGCCCTCTACTTTAAATCCTTACTACAACCCACAAATACTCTCATAACCATGTGAAAGGGTCTGTAAAATTTCTTAACTACGTCGGTTAATATGATCACTACAATCAGATCAAGTGCTGCCGCAGTATGTTCACCGGAATACTTTCACTAATTGCACTGTCACAAAACAATACACTAATCTGTGTTCTCATTCTTTCATACAACACATTCATGAAATTTTTAGGCATTCTTTAAAGGGAGGTGGATGACATTACAGGGAAAAGTGACGTAAAAATAGGTGAGATTTGAACTAGAATAGATTACTCCATTTTTGCAATATAAATAAAAACTCCCACAGCAGGTAAATTTGTTCTTTTTCTTAACGGTTAGCGTCCTAATTTTTCAAATATTGATAGGAAACAGTTATTCAATACATTTTAAGTATAGTACAATATAATTTTTAGAATTTATTCGAAATTTCAGGTATATTTTACTAAGGAACTCTTGAAATTAAACATTATATTTGTGTGTACTGTCACCTGCAGGATTGACTTAAGAAACAACAAATTTATTCCATCGGGACCCATATGGCTTATGTTTTGAAAAAAATGTATTCATTTTCGTGATCAGATATATAAAGTGTCTGAAAATAAAAAGCAAATATAATTTTTGTTCTAACCGAAGTCTACTATCACACAACAAGCCTATTAGGCATGAATCTGAAATCTTACTTCCCGAAGTACAGCCATTACCTAGAAAAGTGTACCTGAAATTGGGATCCATACTAAAAGTTCAATTGAAAAATTCCAGGATGCTAACAGTTAAGAAGGAGTAGAAGTTCACCTGTTCTGAGAGTTTTGAAGTTATATTGTAAAAATGGAATAACATAATTATTCTAGTTGAAATGTTATCTATTTTTATGTCACTTTCCCCATAATGCCATCCATCTTCCCTTAAGGGATGATGGTTCTGATGGCCTACAATTTCACTTTCTCGGAAAAAGACATCTCTATATAAAAAACCGTTTATATCTCCTTGAGGAAACATTTTCAGATAGTCATTAAAAATATTTCATTGAATTTGTGTATGTATTTAAATTCCTATTAAACCAACACACTTTTAGCGCTTATAGAAGGACCAAACGTACCATTCTCCACTACAAGAAAATCACCAAAAAATGTTTAAAAATTCCGCATCTTCTGCGTTGATGAGCAGAGCAAGAACGTAAGTCATTCGACCATAATCACTAGAGCCCCTATGTTTGGGCAGTAATAGGTCACAGATGTATGGAGATTATTAGACTCAACACTATTTCTTTTACATCCACTGTCTCATTACGTACTACTTACCCATAGAAATGCTTTTGTGTTGCTCCCTCTTTTACGCGTTACTTTTTGTCTGTTTATAATAAATTGTAGAAGGAAAGTTGCATTTTCTTTCAAAACATCAGTGACGATATTGTTTTATCGAGGTTAAATTTCAAAGTCGAGGATTTTGAATTTGTCTTTTGAGTCTAATTATGTAAAATTATATTTCACATGAAGTGGTTCTGTGTCTTATTTGAGCGCTGGTAATTCTCTGTGCTTTAAACTATTTACTCTTGGAAACTGTTGTTGTATGATCAGCAACAGACCAAACAGAAATATTTAATCTCAATGTTATATTTAAAAAATACGAATAATACAGTATTTCACAAATTATAGTAAGTTAAATGAATGATAGGGATTTTGCACGGAACAAACTAGGAAGACGAGTCAGCGCAAAAACGAAAACTAAGGCAATTTAATTTTTTGTCTTCTCCTTTGAGTCTAATGATTTTCACTCCTCTGTAGAATGAAAACTAAATTTGGCTGAGAATAAGTGTCACCTAGCCTGTTCTTTACAAATGTAGCGAGAGTAACATAACTTATAGGGGATTTGATGGACCAGGCCCCTAATGTTATGCAAATCTCATAGCAGAACTGTTGTCCGGGCCAGTAGGCTATATACTTGTTACTCTCTTCCGTAAGTTTGCATTCTAACCTACAAATACTCAACGTCCGGGCTGTAATAAACATGTTATGTCACGGTCTGCTACCCATTCGGGAGGAAGATCTGGTTGCGCGTGTTGTGGCAGCTCGAAAAGAAACTCTGTCCGAGTGAACGTGCTGGAACGTGACACGTAGGTACAGTGTTTGTATCCACCCATTCTTGTACGAGGTCGTAGAAGCACTGCAGTAACGCTTACAGTATGTTTCAGGATATAGGTTTATACTGAAAATCTTATCTATTCCGCCTCCAGTTAAAGCCACCAGAGTGTGCAGTAGGAATTTAGATACACACAGTATACGAATTTCATCTTCTTAACTATGTATATAAGTTGATCTCATGAACGTGTAACATTCTGGTTCATTCCTGATCTTAGTTTCTTAGGTGACATAGCCTAATATCAACTAATATTCACTTTTGGCGAACGTATCCACTGTTGCCTACGCTGTTATATATTACTAGCTGTTACCCACGGCTTGCGGTCATCGTACTGGCCTTCGGTTCAGAGGGTTCCGGGTTCGATTCCCGGCCGGGTCGAGGATTTTAACCTTAATTGGTTAATTTCAATGACACGGGGCTGGGTGTATGCGTTGTCTTCACCATCATTTCATCCTCATCACGACGCGCAGGTCGCCTACGGGAGTCAAATAGAAAGACCTGCACCTGGCGAGCCGAACCCGTCCTGGGATATCAAGGCACTACGACATTTCATTTTTACCCACGGCTTCACTCGCAAGGATTTGGTAAGTTGATAAAAATTAATTGTTCGTCGGTACTGCACTAAGATATTATCTGGAAATCCCTCAAGTATAAAATCTCACCGAAAAATTGCGTTTCATTTACCCCAGAATCTCTTTCTCACCCACGTTTCTGGCCACGTTTTGCCTACTGGGGCTAAGATGACCAAGCTACTGGCAGAGCTAAATGTGGAACATACGACATGGAACTCTATATGTGATAATCCGTCCTCTTTTTCAAATCGAAAAGAAAATGTTTCTTTGTTTCTAATATAGATCCCCAAAACCGATTTTAACGTCTGTAACATCTTGGTTTTTGAGATATAAGTATCCTCATAAAGATAATTCAACTCCTTCTTCACTTATTTTCGATCTCCAGCTTAGGTTGTTTTTCCGATCACCAAAAGTACGTGTTTCTTTATTTTTAAAGGGGATTACAAATACCAATGCTCACGGCTGTATGATGTTAAATTTATGAGATATACTGTAGATATACTCATTTTAAAAACTGCCCCATTCCTTGGTTGAGTGGTCAGCGTTGAGGCCTTCGGTTCACCGGGTTCCGGGTTCAATTCCGGGCTGGGTCGGGGACTTTAATCGCGTGTGATTAATTCACCTGTCTAGGGGAAGGGTTGTTTGTGTTTGTCAAAACACTCTCCTCGTCATATTTACTCAATACACCACAATACCAACCACAACAGGAATACGAAACAGTAATTACGTCCCTACTACAAACGAGGTTGGCGTCAAGAAGGGTATCCAGCCGTAAAATAGGGTCAAATTCACATGTGCAACACAGTTCGCACCCGCGAACCCACAGGTTTAAGAAAAGCGGTAGAAGAAAAAGATACTCATTTTTAAAATTCACCCGCTTTTTGTATTATTTCACCGATTAAGTGGATTTTCCTAAAAAATTGTGTGTTCATTTATTTTTAAAAGAGATTCCAAGTACCAGCTTTGAAGTCTGTAACATCTTCAGTTCCTGAGATATACGGTATGTATCCTCATACAAAGAATTCAACTCCTTCCTTACGTCTTTCCCCCCTCACCCCTTAAGTGGATTTTCTGAAAACAATAATCTGTGTTCTTTTATTTTTAAAGGAGATTCCAAATACCAATTTTCAAGTCTGTAACATGTTAGGTTTCAGTGATAAATTGTAGATAATCTCGCTGCTGTAAGAATACTGAAGCTGACCTTGCCATGGTTACGGCAGTTCATTTCTTTATCCGATTCGTAGAGCAGGGGTAGTGTGGTGCCAATATCCCCATAACGATTGGATTTAGGGCCTTAAAACATGGTTTTCGGGCCCATAGGGCTTACCGAGTGTTGTTCTTCGCGTCAAGGGGTTTAAATTGAGCTTTGTCGCGTCCTTGTACGACAAATTCGATATTTCGCCCATATTAGCCTATTATGTTTATATCTCCCCCAGCCCCTCTCGAATTGTTTTGAAAATAAAATACAGTCCATATCCCTCAGGGATAATGATTATTTACATTAGCAAAATAATTTTTAGAATCGATCCAGTAGTTCCTAATGTTAGCCATTACATACAAACAAACTTTACCTGTTCATCTGTTGGCGGATCAATATCTAATCATTATAATATTGCTCGTAGGCAGGGATGGCACGCTGAAACAATAAAACAAATGAATACTTAACATTATTTACATTTTGTTTGCATTGATGGTGGAGTGTAAACTATTCTTTCAAACCATGAGAAAGGTAGGACTTGACTGGAAGTACAGGCGAATAATACTGACTCTGTACAAACCACAGCAAACTGAAATTGACTTGATCGGAAGGAAAGAAAGAACATAAGTAAATAAATAAATAAATAAATAAGGGAAGGAGTAAGATTGGTCTGAAAGCTGTCACTTTAATAATCCATAAATGAATGAGCCCATGATGTTTTATAAGATCCATGAAGGTACACTTTTCTCGGGAACAATTGAATTTGCAGGCATAATATTTATTGTGGTTATCCACAGTTGCTTACGCTGTTATACAAGACCGGGAAACACGAGTAGTTCTGCGGTGAAATGATGCTGTATGAAGTTCCGCCAATCACCTCTAGAATTGCATTTACTACCCTAAATATGTCCAAAACGAAAGTAATGGAGTGCAGTCGAATGAAATCAGGTGATAACTGGTAACATTAGTTTAGGAAAATAAGACTTAAAGGAAGTAGATGAAATTGTTACTTGGGTACTAAAATAGCTGAGGATGTCAGAAGTAAGGAGGACACACTAGCACAAACAAGGAAGGCTTTTCTGAAATTTCCTCACTTCGAACATTGATATAGGAATTAGAAAGATGTTTTTGCAAGACATTCGTTTAGAGCATGGCACTGTGTGGAAGCGAAACATGAACGATGTTTAGCTCAGAAAGAATGCTAATAGAAGGTTTCGAAATGTGGTGTTACACGAGAATGCTGAAGGTGAGGTGGCTACATCGAATCCCGAATGATGAGATACTGAATCAAATGGTTGAGAGGAGATAGATTTCGGTAAATCTCTCCAGAAGAAGAGAAGTAATGATAGCACACAACTTAAGAAACACAGGAGTTGTTCAGTTGGTTTTTGAGAGACGTGCGGATGGTAAGAATGGTAGGGGTAAACCAAGGTATGAATATGAAAAGCAGATTAGAGCAGATGTAGGTTGTAATAGTTGCATAGAAATGGAGAGCGCCATCAAACCAGCATATGGGCTGATGACTCAACACAACACACTCGTGAAAATCACTGGGATAATAATTATCTCTGCTTGAGTACTTTCCTTTTTTAAACAATAGGAAAATAAGGATCACAAGGAATGAAACTATGCCCCTAACAAGGAAATGTGATTCTATACGTCCAAATAACATATTTGCTGCCAAAATAAATTAATGTCATTTTGAACCTTTTATATGTGACAGCTAACGGACCAATCACCACTGCGTCTTTTTGTGGACATAGCAATCCTTTAGTCCCTTCTCTGTTCTTAGCCCTGATGATATGCAATGCTCACTGACCCTTTGAACCTATCGAGCAAGAATTTCAGGATTTTTAATTCGGCACTTTTCATTTTTCTACTTATAAGTATTCAATTAACTATTTCTGTTGTATTTAGTGAACTTTACTTACGGGCTTTGCATAACTCTGCTGCGCGGCAAGTGCCTGAAACAGTAAAACAATAAACATTTGTACTTATAAATATCACACCAGAAGGCACCGTGCAGAAAGTACAAAATTATAAGTATATTGGAGAACATGTTATAGCAAAGAGCAGGAGCAGCGATGAGTTAAAAGAGACGATTAAAAGAAGATGAGGACAACCTACTTTACGACTAGAGAAGTGTACAATGAAAGAAGCATATCAATGCTCAAGCACTACAAGGCAACAGTGAGGAACCTTGTACTGGACACGGCCTGGACCTAGGAAGTCATGGGGCAGAGCAATTGGACAAAGGGGAGAGAGAGAATTCCTGAGAAGGATGCTGAGACCAAAAGGAGGTGAAATGTGGGAACGAAGACAAAGGGGCGAACTGTACGAAAACATGAGGACGATCTCCGAAGAAATAACACTCAAAAGAGCAAGTATTGTGCACATGGAGGGATGACTATAAGAGTATTCGAGACAACGTGTAGGAAGAGAGGAAAGACGTTTCACCTACTTGGGCAGTGTAGTTACCAAAGACGGAGGAGCAGTACAGGATGTTTCTCAACGTATACAAAAAGCAAATGGTGACTTTGTTCGGCTCTATCCGGTATGGAAGAATAACAAAATATCTATCAGCACCAAACTTCGCATTTTCCGAAGTAATTTCAAGACTGTTCCACTATATGGGTCCGAGACTTGGAAAGTGACTAAAGTGATTACCTCCAATTTGCAGACCTTTGTCAACCGCTGTTTAAGGAAAATTCTAAACATCTACTGGCCGGAAGTAATCTTCAATCATGAACTATGGAGAAGGCGGGTGAAACCGAGATAGCCAAACAGATAAAGCGGAGGAAAAGGAAATGGATAGGGCATACTTTGAGGAAAGGGAATGAAGCCATTGAGAGAGAGGCACTGGATTGGAACCCGCAGGGTAAAAGGAGGAGAGGAAGGCCCAAACGAACGTGGCGAAGATCTGTACACACGGAGGCAATGGAAGAAGGCAAGCAAGTAAGTCATTAGGAAAGGGGGCCTGCCATTATAATCAAAACTCCCCAACTAGATTGAGACTGGAATAAGAAAAGGGTGCCTGCCATTATAATCAAAACTCCCCAACCCTATTGTGATTGGCATTATGAAAGGGCGCACGTGATTTTAATGATAACACCACAAATCAATTTTGATTGGCAATCGGGAATGGCCCTGCCGTTATAATGAAAACTCCTAAACTTTAATTTTGCGCTCAAGAACACCTACCACATCGGCAGTGTCAGAGCTTTAATTAGGACGCAGGAAAATTCTCACGATTCTAATCACAACGGAGGTATACTTGTTCTCCCAAAATCTTCGTGTAACTAGGCACTAGAGGAATTCATGCAACCTCCGCAGAGACCTGGTGCAGGTCTTTCGAGTTGACACCGCACAGGCGACAAGCGTGTGTAGGAGGATGAAATATAATGACGAAGACGGCACACACACCCAGCCTCCAAGCCATCGGAATAAGCCAATGGAGGTTAAAATCTATGACCCAGCCGGGAATGGAACCCGAGCACGCTAAGCATTTAGCCATGGAGCCGGACCACGCAAGAATGAGAATTACGGAGTGAGTCGACTCGCTGAATACTCCTGTGTTAGTGCTCAAGAATACAGTAGGAAGGTTACGAAAGGTGGCCATAAAATTCATGCAAGATGCATTTGAAACGAAAGACATCAGTTCAAAACCTTACCAGCACGACCAGCAGGACACAGAAGGCAACGATGAACTTCATATTGATGCAAGGCGTATTCTGACAAAGCTTGGTGCTTTTCCTTGTTAATATATACACCGCAGGTGTATTGCAACATGAGATATGTTATTGAGTCCGTGGATTGTTATCGTGTACATGTCAACAAGTGACGCAAGTAAAAATGTGTGGATAAGGCTGAAAGAAAAAGGAAATTGCAAGGAAATTACTTAATATGACCTTCAGAGCTTAAGGCACACGTGGAGGCAATTAGTATCGATATGTTCTTGGGTTGGAGATCTATGTCGGATTAGAGTCATCAGTTTTATTTCGAAGGACAGTAAGTTCGCTGTCGTGCATTGTTCATCTATGTTGAGAGTACATGACTATTCACCGAACTTTATTGTCAGAGGTTGTATTAGAAAACAGAAATTATAAAGAATACAAGTTACTATCATTTATGTCTTATGCATCTTTACCATACCATAATAGAATTCATGAATTTAGTCCCTTCTTGCCTAGTCCCTATCAACGTCGAATATTCCTAACTTGGAAATATAGTGTAATAGTGTTAACTGGCGACGGATCATTATAGACCGTTATGCTTTTCAGCATTCAGGCTGCAAGCCTCTGTGGATTTACTAAATGTCGCCACAATCCTCTAATTGCAAGTAGTGCTGTGGCCTCATTTAGCTCTATACCTTTTGTCTTCGTTATAAACTGAGTCTAACCATCGTCGTCAAGTCTCCCTGTATTTCTCTTACCCTCCATAACAGAGTCCATTATTCTCTTAGATAGTCTATCCTCCTCCATTCTCCTCACTTGCCCCAACACCGAAGCCAGTTTATGCCTGAAGCTTCATCCACCGATTTCATTCCTACATTAGCTTTTATCTCGTCATTCTGAGTACCCTCCTCTCATTGTTCCCACCTGTTCTTATCAGCAATCATTCTCGCTACTTTCATGTCTGTTACCTCTAACTTATGAATGAGATATCCTGAGTCTACCCAGCTTTCGCTCACGTAAAGCAAAGTTGGTCTGAAAACATACCGATGTACTAATCAGAGAGAAGAAATGGAAGGGATTCGACATTTTAGAAAATGAAGGTACCGGTCAAAGGAGGGCGAGGGCCACGAAGGGCGTGAAAATGAAATACTTCCTACGCCTCGATTGTTCTAATATCGTCGGAGTCAGAAAAGAGAAAGAATTGACCAAATGAGGTCGGATAGGACAGATGAGAGTGAGGAGCCTAGCACAAGTAAGTGTAAGCAATGCCAGGACTCAGTTAAGAGCCCCGTGGTGGCCAAACCACGCTCCCAATTTGAAATCCCCTGTGGGGGTAGCGTCGGTATTATTCTACCGGACCCACCCACAGGAGAAATTCACGTCCTAGGTCGTGAACCATGGGCAACGGCTGAGTGGCCTAGTAAGTGGTCCTGAGAGTCGGGTTACCAGTGGCTACGGAATGGGAGTGGACATCTCGGACATATTCTGAGTCATGGCCTTCCTTGTGCTCAGGCGGCTAGGTCTATACAATCCACCGGTGGTCCCTAACCCGTTAGAGGAGAGATTTTCACTCTGACTATGTGTAAGTAGAGTAACATCCTTCTTAATGAATTTACCGAACTCAGAACATTTTAAGCAAGACTCGGACCTATGGGAGTAACGGAGTCTCACTCCCAGTTGAAAGGCGAGGGACTCCTTAGAAATTACTTGGAGAATGAAATCGAATTCGATCGGGAGCTATCAATATTTATGGAGCTTATGGAAGAAAGAAAGAAAGTAGAACTGGCTAAGTCAGCAAAGAGGGTACATATGGATGTGCTAGGAGTAAGTGAATTTCGGGTAAGGAGAGATAACGAGGAAGTGATACGAGATTTTAAAGTGTACTTGACAGGTGTTAAAAGGATAGGGGAGAGTCTGGGATACGGCTGTTCGTCAGGAATACTATTCCAAGCAACATAATTTCTGTTAGGCACGTAAATGAGCGAATGATGTGGGTAGATTTGGCATTGGAGGAATTAGGACGAGAATAGTCTCAGTGTATTCATCTTGTGAGGGTGCAGATGAGGATGAAATTGACAAGTTTTATGAAGCATTGAGTGACATCGTAGTCGGGGTCAACAAGGACAGGATAGTGCTAATGGGCGATTTCAATGCGAGAGTTGGGAATAGAACTGAAGGATACGAAAGGGTGATTAGTAAATGTGGGAAATATATGGAAGCAAACAGGAATGGGAAGCATCTGCAGGACGTCTGTGCTAATATGGGCTTAGGAGTTACGAACAAATCCTTCCTGAATAAGGCTATTCACCGCTACACATGGGAGGCTAAGGGTACCAGATCTATAATAGACTATGTCTTAACCGACTTCGAATTCAGGAAATCTGCTTGGAAAGTAGGAGTTTTGTGGGGATTTTTAAATGAGACAGACCACTATCTGATCTGTAGTGAACTAAGTACCTCTAGACCTAGGATAGCGAAAGTGAAATCTGTCTGAAAACGAAAAAGGATAAAAATCTCCAGGTCGAGGAAATTAGACAGAAGTACATGGATATAATTAGTGAGAAGTTTCGAACAGTGGATAGTAAGCAGGTTCAGAATATAGAAAGGGAATGGGTGGCATACAGGGATGCTGTAGTGGAATCAGCGTGGGAATGCCTCTGAACAACTATGTGTATAGATACGCGGACATCTTGGTGGAATGACGAAGTGAGAGCAGCTTGTAAACATAAAAAGACGGCTTATCAGAAATGACTCCAAACAAGTGCTGATGCAGACAGAGAATTGTACATAGACGAAAGAAACAGAGCGAAACAAATAGTTTATGAGTCCAAAAAGAGGTCGTGGTAATAACCTGGAAAGGCTACGTCAAGCAGCAGGTAAACCTTTCTTAGCAATGGAGGGAAAAAGGAAATGAACAGTGTTTAGAGTAATTCAGGTGAACTCATAATAGATCCCAAGGAATCCCTGGACTAGTGGAGGGAATAGTGTGAAAATCTTTTCAACGTAAAAGGAAATATTCGTGGCGGTGTCGCAAACAACGGAGCTCGTGGGGAGGAGGAAAATAATGTTGGTGAAAGTTCGCTCGGGGAAGTGGAAAGGATGGTAAATAAACTCCATTTTCAAAAAGCAGCAGGAATAGACGAAATTAGACCTGAAATGTGAAGTATAGTGGGAAGGCAGGAATGAAATTGCTTCATAGAATAATAAGATTAGCATGGAGTGTTGGTAAGGTACCATCAGATTGGAGAAAATCAGTAATTGCACCTATCTCTAAACAAGGGACCAGGAAGAATTGCAAAACTATCAAAACATCTCATTCATTAATATACCAGGCAAAGTATTCACTGGCATTTTGGAAGGATGGATGCGATCAGTGGTTGAGAGGAACTTGGATGAAAAGCCGTGTGGTTTCAGACCACCGAGGAGTTGTCAGGATCAGGTTTTCAGCATGCGCCAGTTAGTTGAAAAATGCTACGAGAGGAATAGAGATTTTTTTTAGGTTTCGTAGATCTGGTGAAAGCATTGCCAGGGTACCGAGGGAAAAGATGTTCACCATTCTGGGAGACGATGGGACCAAGGGGAGATTATTAAAATCAATCAAAAGCATTTATGTTGACATTTGGGCTGCAGTGAGAATTGATGGTAGAATGAGTTCTTGGTTCAGGGTACATAAAGGCTGTAATCTTTCACCTACGTTGTTCGTAGTTTACATGGATCAGCTGCTGAGAGGTATAAAGTGGCAGGGAGTTATTCTGTCTGGCCTATGCTGACGAATTGGTCTTAATGGCAGATTGTGACTAAAGACTATAATCTAATATGTTGCTACTTAAAAATAGGTGCAATGAGTATGGTATGAAAATTAGCTTTTCGAAGACTAAATTGATGTCAGTAGGGAAGAAATTCAACAGAAGTGAATGTCAGATTGGTGATGAAAAGCTAGAACACATCGATAATTTCAAGTATTTAGGTTGTGTCTTCTTCCACGATGGTAAGTGAGAATGAATCAATGTGCATTAACGCTAATGCAATGAGCTCGCAGTTGCGATCAACCGTCTTCTGTAAGAAGGAAGTCAGCTCCCAGACGAAACTACCTGTACATCGGTATGTTTTCAGACGAAATTTGCTTTACGTGAGCGAAAGCTGGGTAGACTCAGGATATCTCATTCATAAGTTAGAAGGAACAGACATGAAAGTAGCGAGAATGATTGCTGATAAAAACAGGAGGGAACAATGAGAGGAGGGTACTCAGAATGACGATATAAAAGCTAATGTAGGAATGAAATCGGTGGATGAAGCTTCAGGCATAAACTGGCTTCGGTGTTGGGGCAAGTGAGGAGAATGGAGGAGGATAGACTACCTAAGAGAATAATGGACTCTGTTATGGAGGGTAAGAGAAATACAGGGAGACTTGACGACGATGGTTAGACTCAGTTTATAACGAAGACAATAGGTATAGAGTTAAATGAGTCCACAGCACTACTTGCAATTAGAGGATTGTGGCGACATTTAGTAAATCCACAGAGGCTTGCAGCCTGTATGCTGAAAGGCATAACGGTCTATAATGATTATGTATTGTACCAGTAAAAGAGCCCGACTCTTAGATTTGATTTTAAAGTAGCATGACAATAGTTCTCAGGGCGAAAAACTGGATTAATTGTAGCTAGGGCTCGGTACAGGAGGTAGGGTCCTATCTACAGAAAAACTTTGACTCTGATTGCACAAGAGTTTATTCAAATAAATCATGAATTTGCACATCACCTCTGAGTAGAAATGGATTGTCTTCCTAGTATTCCAATAGCATGGCTCGGGTTCTCCAGCTCACCAAGCCAAGCTGGTTGAAGCACGTTCCAGAAGACTCCACGGATTCCAGGGACTCAGATACTCCAGACAGAGGCAGCTGGACTGTCTGGATTGACGGCAAGTAGAGATGTCTCGAACTCTGAGGCCTGGGTTGAACCCCGGTGATCCAGGCGATGTTGTAGATAGTCATGTACAACCTCAGCCCAATGAGACTGAGAGGATTGATGTTCCCAAGGTCACTAGTAGTTCTGAGTATATGAAAACCTTGGATGATCAACTTATAAGCAGAGTTCTTGATAATTGTACATCAAGACTTCCAACACTCCTAAAACGATATGAGTGGTGTTAATAATTTAGAGTTCATCACTAGGAAAATCCTCGTCCCGGAATAACTTTTGGCAACGAAAAATACAAGTCCCTTCTTGTGAAATTATAGTTAAACTCAAAGTTCATTAGTGGCGAAGGTGCAAGTCTTTGCATAAACTCGAATGAAAAACACAAGTCCATTCACTTGGAAGTTTGAATATATATTTAAAGTTAATCACTGGTGAAATTCATAAAGTCTGAGTGACCACTGACGGAAACACAAGTCCTTCCACATAAGTAAATTCACTGACGAAATTTATAAGTCTTTTAAACCAACACTGGCAAATGTACAAGTCTTTGAGTAAATGTAAGTGAAATCCTAACTTCATTTAAAGCCGTTGGAAAGTTAAAGTTCATCACTAGTAATGTTAATCAATCACAGGTCTATTAGAAGGATGAGTTCCTCAACAGTCGCAAATATTCCACGTAAATAATACAAGTCCATTTCACGAACACTTAGAAAAATTCCAATCTCGAATACTCGTAAATAATACAAGTCCATTCAATGATCACGTAGAAAAGTTCTGGTCTCGAACACATGAAAATAATACAAGTCCATTCAGTGAACACTTAGAAAAATTCCAGCTTCGAAGACGCGTAAATAATACAAGTCCATTCAATGAACACTTAGAAGAATTCTGGTCTCGAACTCATGTAAATAATACAAGTCCATTTCACGAACACTTAGAAAAATTCCAGCTTGGAAGACACGTAAATAATACAAGTCCATTTAATTAACACTTAGAAGAATTCTAAGTTCAATTACGAAGACTTAGCAAATTTTCTACAACACTCGAAGTCTTATGAGTCCACTTTATAGTACTTGGAAGAATCGTCTTCCCACACTTGTATAATGACCGAGTTCCACGATGATAGTAGCAGCAAGAGTGTCCCCGCTGACTACTCAGCTGAGACTGTCTGAATAGGCCACAGTAGGTCCTCGTTTTATTCAATCCGGGATGTCTACGTCATAATACGGTTTGATTGAATATATCCCGAATCCCTCGATGGATTTGCTTGAAACTCGAGCATTGGGACGTTTAGGTGATCCCAAACAAGATGACATACGCTCGATTCGCTAGCATCATTATTATAGAAATTTCAAAATTTTCTCCATCGAACTCTCTAGAACAAGTGACGTGGAATCCAGAAAATACCAGTCAAGGCTGGTAACACGTGTTGAGACGAACGGGCGGCCTAGCTAGCCCCTGTGGCTACGTCACAGCTCACAGTCGTCATACACTCGCTAGCTGGTCCTTGCTGCTGGTAAACAAACCAGGCGCGCTCGGAACATTACGCGTGGTAAATAAACGTAACTTATGCTCAATAAATACTTATGTACAGGTCGTAACCGGTATGGCATACGCTCGTATGTATGTTTTTATAATCATCTTAACAATTTTCCTTGTTGATATGGGCCGACGACCACGAGGTTTTACACCTTCGGATAATCATGACATAATCCGTCGCCAGTTAACACTATTACACTATATTTCCAAGTTAGGAATATTCGACGTTGATAGGGACTAGGCAAGAAGGGACTAAATTCATGAATTCTATTATCATAGACGGTATGGTAAAAATGCAAAAGACATAAATGATGGTAACTTGTATTCTTCATAACTTCTGTTTACTAATACAAGCTCTGACAATAAAGTTCGGTGAATAGTCATGTACTATCAACATAGATGAACAATGCACGACAGTGACCTTACTGTCCTTCGAAATAGTCCCCTGCCACAACTATGCACTGCTGAGTTCGGCGATACATGTCCTGGAAACTTTGCAAGAAGGCTTCCTTTTGTATGGTGTTCAAAAGCCTCGTCACGTTTCGTTGGATGTCAGGATTATCGTAAAATCTCTTTCCATCCAAAGTGAGTTTGAGTCGTGAGAATAGGCTCTGACCTCTTTCCGACGAGGGGACCCCAGAGAACGCCATTCCATGCTTTGCCGTTTCGTTTCAGAGTCGTACCTGAGACACCAGGTTTCATCCACAGTGACAATACAGTTCAAGAAATTTGGTGTCATTTCCGGCGTTTCGATAAAATCCTGTGAAGCCTCTAACCGTGCTGCTTCTGATTTCGTCAGTCAAGTGATGTGACCCAAGACAAGAACGCGTTTTCCTCTACTCTAACTTCTGGGTAACGATTTGTCGCCCGGATTCATGGTTAATCTGCAGTTCATCCGCTATCATGCGCAGAGTTAATCGCCGATCGTTCGTGATTAATATCCTCACCTTCTCAATGTTTTCATCATTGACGGCGATCGCTGGTCTTCCGCTACGGAGGTTGTCAGAAACACTTTTCTGGCCTCCTCGAAAACGGTCGAACCACTCGTACACACAGTTCAAGGACAGTGCTTGCTCTTCATAAACACGTACCAGCATCGCATGCGTTTCTTTCGGTGTCTTGCCAAGCTTAAAACAAGACTGTACATTGATCTTTTGGTCGTTCATGTTCCAGTTTTCAGTTCAGAACCAACGCACTAAACACGCAGTGTGTCCAAGAGGTCTCACATGGCACACACACGATGCTCTACTGAACAACGTTGGGAGCAGGTCGTCAAAACCCGCTGTTACGCAAATGAAACGTTGTGTGTCGCCAGTGTTGCCGGATCGACCGTTCCGACTTCATTCACCGAACTTTATTCTCACAGGTTGTACATTTCGATAGGAACAATAGATTCCAAACCAAACCCCATGGCACTACAGCCCTTCAAGGGTCTTGGCCTACCAAGCGACCGCTGCTCAGACCGAAGGCCGGCAGATTACGAGGTGTCGTGTGGTCAACACGACGAATCCTCTCGGCCGTTATTCTTGGCTTTCTAGACCGGGCCGCCATCTCACCGTCAGATAGCTCCTCAATTCTAATCACGTAGGCTGAGTGGATCTCGAACCAGCCCTCAGGTACAGGTAAAAATCCCTGACCTGGCCGGGAAGCGAACCCGGGTCCTCCGGGTAAGAGGCAGGCACGCTACCCCTACACCACGGGGCTGGCAGGAACAATAGATTAGGTACTTAAAAATTAAAAATTAGGTGCCTTCCCTTGAACTACCATTTTATTCAGCGTGAAAAAGTATTTGTAGCCTAGATATTACATACCTTTTTTCATTAAATTTTGTTCACTCATTTCCTCTGGTTCGGAGTTGATATGGTCTTAGCTACAAAAATCGAATTTCATGAATATCTCTGTTATCATAGCCTGTATGGTAAAAATGTATAGGACATAAATGATCGGAAATATAAATTATATAACTTTAGTTATGTAGTATTTTCCGATAGGACCAATCTTACTATATATAAAAATGGATGTATGTGTGTATGTAAATGACACATCTCCTCCTAAACCACTGGAGCAATTTCAATCAAACCGGGCGAGTTGGCCGTGCGCGTAGAGGCGTGCAGCTGTGAGCTTGCATCCGGGAGATAGTAGGTTCGAATCCGACTATCGGCAGCCCTGAAATGGTTTTCCGTGGTTTCCCATTTTCACACCAGGCAAATGCTGGGGCTGTACCTTAATTAAGGCCACGGCCGCTTCCTTTCAACTCCTAGGCCTTTCCTATCCCATCGTCGCCGTAAGACCTATCTGTGTCGGCGCGACGTAAAACAACTAGCAAAAAAAAAAAATTCAATCAAATTTTGAACACTTATTATTTGCTATCTGAAGACGAGCGCTGTGGGGGTAATCCACCTCTAGCGCCCCCTCAGGGGTGGGGGTTAGGGGTTTCAGGTTAAAAAATCGGAAATAGTGTTGAATCGATAGTTTTTGGGGTCGCTGAGGTGAATAGTGACACTCCCGATTTTTAAAACTCAAATTTCTGCTCCCATTTGGGTGGGGGGCGAGGGGGGAACTGATATATAAAATTTAACGAAAATAGTGTGGAATACATAGTTTTCGGGGTCGTCGAGGTGAATTGTACACTCCGGATTTTTAGTATCAGGAGACAAACCACGTGGGGATAAGACAGCCCAGGAAACCTTAGGGGCGGGGTGGGACAAGGGAGTCAGATTTACAAATTAACGAAAATAGTGGCAGACCTGTCGTTATCATCACAACTCTGCAACTCGCACTTCACATTGGAAACAACGTCTGCGGACCACCCTATGCTTTTTCTCGAATAACGCCAAGAGACGTGCAATTAAAACGTTTTTATTCACTTCATGTACAGCAATTTACTTCGATATCCGTATACATTGTAGAGTGCCGTAGCGAAGCGCGGGTACATTTGCTAGTAATAACATAAAAATGAGAATTACATTTTAGGGCTTCCCCTACACTACCATTTCACTCAGCGTGAATAAAACTACTTAGAGCCTAGATTGTAGGACCCCATTCTCCGAAATTTCATACCGATTTTCATTAAACTTTCTTCAGCAATTTTCTGGTGAATAGCGTACATACAAACAGACAACTGGATAAATAGATAAAGATGATGGTAAATTAAAAAGGGCATTTTCTTTTTACTGCGGACACGACTGATACATACATACAATTTTTCTCAAATTCTGAGCAAACTACAGACAAAACTCTTATTTTATACATTTGAGAGCATATCGCAGGAAAAAAAATCAAAATTTCGCCCTCGAATATTTTGTCCGCTACAAGTAAATGAATAGAATCACGGGTATATATCTGGGCTTACCAGATGAAAGAGTGAGTTCATATCCACAATTCTATGCTCAAAGTTAAGAATAGAGTCGTTTTACGTAGCTGACAGATTATCGCAAACAAGTCCTTTTTCCCCATGTATCGATTTGGGAATCGATTTGAGGAACGACAGATTCCGCTCGATACAGCCCTATAAAATCTTCTTGTATTCAACTTCCGCGTGAGTAATGTTTGTCTTATCACAGGTGATTTTGAATGTGGCGAACAAAGCTTCACTCAAACGGATACGCACAACTTCACCGTTCATGCACGGGCTTCACTCTGCGCCTGTCCCGCTTACAAATTTTTACACGTAGCCGTCATAAACCGAGTGACGTGTTCGATATTCACCACGGTAGATACTTGGAAACGAAAACTCTTCGGCTTGTTTGTCGTACAAAAAAACGTATCGGTTTCTCTACCATGCCCGGTGCAAGATCTAAATACATTTCCTCCGTCCACATTGGAGTCTGTTTCTTAGCGAGAAGGAACTCGCACAGAATTTCGTTATGGTCTGGATTCTCACCGAGCGCGTGGTTGTCTGACATAGATATCCCCTTGCATTCCGGAGTCCATTTTCAAACAATAAATGCTGGTACCGAGCGAGCTGACAGTCCAGATAGTGGGTTCGAATCCCACTGTCGGCAGTCTTGAACATGGTTGTCCATGTTTTCCCTTTTTTCACACCAAACAAATGCTGAAGCTTTACCTTAGTTAAATTTCATCCACTCGCGCGTCCTGCCGTCGCGTTCGCGTTGGCGCTCCTGCGTACGTAACTTGGCCGTCCATCATGTTTGATCAATTTCATAAAATATTTTCCACTTCACCCGCACCGCTTCGAAATAATCAGGACTGCAATTCTGACAGAACTTCACAATCAAAATGTATTCAATTCTTCTTGTATTTCGGTTAGTAACGTGATAACACATCTTCAGTCCTCAAGTTTATTTTTACTTTACTATTTCACCCCCAAAAATAGGTTTAAATAGATAAAGATTTTTAATTCTATATATTTACATTTCTATATATTTAAAAAATAATAACACAAATCTAGAAATCCTACTTCCTCCTTTTCCTTCACCAGTTCCTGCAGCTTTCGAATAATATCTTGAGAATCGCTGTATCCTTGACCAGTGAACAAAAGAGTGGGTAACTAGGTGGATAAACTCATTGTTAGTATTTTATGGTGAAAAAAGTCCGCCTCTGCGTGCCCGCATCTGTGGTGTAGTTGTTAGTGTGGTTAGCTGCCACCCCGGGAGGTCCAGGTTCGATTCCCGGCTATGCCACGAAATTTGAAAAGTGAAACGAGAGGTGACACAGGGTGCACTCAGCCTAAGGAAGTCAACTGAATAGAGGTTGGTTCGATTCCTACGTCAGCCATCCTGGGAGTGGTTTTCCCTGGTTTCCCACTTCTCCAGTAAAATACCCGGGTGGTATCTAACTTAAGGCCACGGCCACTTCTTTCCCTCTTCCTTGCCTGTCCCTTTCAATCTTCCCATCCCCCCCGCACAAGGCACCTGTTCAGCACAGCAGGTGAGGCCGCCTGGGCGAGGTACTTGTTCTCCTCCCCACTTGTACCTCCGATCAAAAGTCTCACGCTCCAGGACACTGCCCTTGAGACGGTAGAGGCGGGATCTCTCGCTGAGTCCGAGGGAAAAGCCGACCCTAGAGGGCAAACAGATTAAGAAAGAAAGAAAGAAAGAAAGAAAGAAAGAGAAACATAAAAGCTATATTTCATCAAATAATACCAGGAAAATCTTTATGCCACAGTAGCTTCTTCTTCTTGCTAGGGGCTTTACGTCGCACCGACACAGATAGGTCTTATGGCGACGATGATATAGGAAAGGCCTAGGAGTTGGAAGGAAGCGGCCGTGGCCTTAATTAAGGTACAGCCCCAGCATTTGCCTGGTGTGAAAATGGAAAACCACGGAAAACCATCTTCAGGGCTGCCGATAGTGGGATTCGAACCTACTATCTCCCGGATGCAAGCTCACAGCCGCGCGCCTCTACGCGCACGGCCAACTCGCCCGGTCCCACAGTAGTTTACCGAAAGATGAATATAATTCAGAAATCATCGACAGAGGGCGGTGAATCACAGCACGACTACCCTTGAGTCCAATTAGTGGGGTAGGGCGTGGATAGTACGGTCATGACTTTTCTTGGAATTTCTTTGCTCGCTGTCAGAAGCAGACCTTAACATACCCTGATGAAGGCCAATGCAATTTGAATGAAAGCTCGGCTTCATTAAATAAACATAGTGGCTTTAATCCAGTATTTATTTATTTACGTTAATACTAAGTGCTACGAAAACATGCGTTCATTAATTAGTAATCTCTATGGAGAGGATATATACTTGAAGGTTAGAAAGTTCGGTGAACTGAGAAAGAAATGATCTAAGTCAATCGCCAAACTAGCCTTCTTGAAAAGATCATCATATCTTCATGGATCAAGATTAAACATCATCTGAAAACTACTGGAGCCAAGAAGATTCTGGCGGAAGCCAGCAGACATTTGCTGCGAAATCAAATTCAACAAACTAGGAGGGATTTGGACAAGTACAATCGAATTACACTCACTCTTTTCATGGAGATTAGCATTAACTTGTATAGTGTACATTGAGTCTTGGTAGACAGGATAACATATGAGCAGGCCTAACGTGTAAAAAAGTGTAGTAGAGCAAATCAAGAAAATCAAATTCAGATTATGGTCCAACGCAAACCACCGCTATTAGATTATAACAAAGTCATAGTAAATATGACTGATAAAGTACAGAACCAAAACTCAATATCAGTGCTAAAGAAAGGTTTTAACTTTGCTGTGGCACCGGAGAAGAATCCCAGTAGAGAAGATCTTCTGTGGGGTAGAGTGTGCCATCAGAGAATTACCGTTAAACAAGGCGGAAGAAATCCATTAAGATGTACCTTACGTGCTGAAAAAAGCGAAGCCACCACGTTAAGACCTGACCAATGGTGAACTTAAAGAAGCTAATGAATTTCGCAATGACGATAATATAATTGTAATTACGGTTGACAAGTGTAATGTTTCAGTCATCATGAATGCAGCTGATTACGAAACAAAAATGAACAAACTACTAGAGGAATAAACGTATAAGAAAACAAGAAATCCCACCAAGAAAATTAATATAAAAGTCACCCGACTAGTGAAGAGCTGAACACTTCCAGAACACTAGCAGAAGAGTTACTAAATTCAGACCCGGTACCTCCAGTCGTTTATGGCGTCCCAAAAATACAAAAGAATGACGTGCCACTAAGACCAATCGTGAGTGCTATGGGTTCTGCGACCCATGAGTTAGCCCGCTATATTTCACCACTGTTACAGCCAAAAACAAAGGAAGACAGAACATCACGTTAAAAAATTCGAAACACTTTTTGCATAAGTTACGTGCGCTACGAGTGGACGAAGGTGACATCCTGGTAAGTTTTGATGTTATGTCACTTTTTACTAATATACCAGTAGAAGAAACACTTGCTTACATCAGACAATACCTCTCTGAGGACTTGACCAATCTGGCAGCAGTTTGTTTAAAATCTACTTACTTCTACTACAAAGGGGATTATTACGAAAAGATAGAAGGAGCAGCAATGGGTGCACCTCGGTCACCAGAGGCTGCTAATATTTTTATAGAACACTTTGAGTCTGCTGCATTAACTACAGAGCCATTGAAACCTAAGTGCTTCTATCGTTACGTCCATGATACATTTTCGGTCTGGCCACATGGAAGGGAAACATTAAATGAATTTTTGGAACAAATAAATTCATTAACAGTAAGATGAAATTCACGATGGAAGTAGAAAAAGCAGTTAAAGAAGAATGATGGAACACTAGGCCATGCAATATACAGGAAACCTACACATTCTAGAAGATACCTTTATGTAAGTCCTCACATCACCACTCGTGCCAAAAAGTAGCTCTCCTTCGAACGTTATCTACTAGGGCGAATAACGCTGCAGACGCCACAGATCGGAAACTCAAATCCCTGTTTCAACCATTCAAAGAAAAATCATATGGTTGTGGTTGCTCATATATTGGCATGACAAAAAGGCTTATGAGCACCAGGGGGAAAGAACACATTAGACAGTAAAGAATGTCACTCTTTCATCCTCCACGGAGAATGCTATAAGCCAGTAAAAGAAGCCATAGAGATAGAGCTACGCCCAAATAACATGAACAAGGAAGACGGCTTCAAGTTATCAAATACATGGAGACATGTGCTGCAGAAATACATGCATTACATGACCATAGAACAGCGGGACGCATTCACGAAACCATCGACAGAGGGCGGTGATCCTTGAGTCCAATTAGTGGGGTAGGACGTGGATAGTACGGTCATGACTTCCACGTTTCTTTTCTCACGGTCGGAAGCAGATCTTAACATGCCCTGATGAAGGCCAATGCAATTTGGCTGAAAGCTCGGCTTCAGTAAATAAATACAGTGGCTATAATCCAGTACTTGTTTATTTATTTAGGTTAATAATTCAGAAATATTGGCACAAAATGTAAATATTTACTTACATCCTCTGTTGAGGGATGAAAAAATAATTGTTGCTTCCGCTCGCAGGACGGCAGCTTGGCCGGCACCTTTAGCATTCCGACTGTACTCAGATGGTAGGGAGGGGTGGACGGGCTGAAGTCGAACTCCGGCTAGCGACGAGGTGACTAACTAAGGAATACCTGCCCCTCCCAGGTCTTTCTCTAGCGAGAAATGTGCGACATAAAAAAATGCGGCCAATCTGCCGCCTGTGCGAGCGGATGAATGTTAAGACCACAGCTACAAACTTTTCCACTCCTAGCCTTTTCCTATCCCATACTCGTTATGAGACGTCAGTGTGATATAAATCAAATTGTAAAAAGTCATATAGATGAGGCAGAGTCCGGATTTTGATACATTAATAGGTAGAATGCAAACTTACTGAAGTGAGTAGCATGAATAGTCTATCTTCACGACAATTGTGCTATGGGGTTTGCATAGGCATTAGGGGTACGGCCCACCAGAACCCCTATAATTTATGTTACTCTTATTACATTACAGAAGAGCGGGTGGCCGGCACTTCCTACCAATCAAATTAGTTTGTAATCTAACCTGGTACTGCATAAAAGTCCGGGCTTCATAGACGACACTACTCACCTGGTACATAAAACGGATGACACTAATTCGACATAGATATCCAACCCAAGAACATATCGACGCTAATTGCCTGCACGTGCTCCTTAGGCCCTGAAGTCATATTAAGAAATTTCCCTGCTGTTTCCTTTATCCTTCAGCCTTTTCCACAAAGTTGCATTTGCGTCACTTGTTGACATGCACACGATAACATTGCACGGACTCAGTAACATATTATATGTTGCAGTACACCTGCGGTGTATATAAAACCAGGGAAAGCACCAAACATTGTCAGAATACGCCTTGCATCAAATATGAAGTTCATCGTTGCCTTCTGTGTCCTGCTGGTCGTGCTGGTAAGATTTTTCACTTTTTTATTTCCTTTCAATTGCATCTTGTTTCAATTTTATAGCCACCTTTCGTAACTTACCGACTCCATTCTTGAGCACTAACACAGGAGTAGGTAGGCACCAGGAGCTCTGAACTCTGGAGCGTGGTTGGCGACTACGGGGCCCACAGCTGAGTCCTGGCATTGCTTCCTCTTACTTGAGCTAGGCTCCTCACTTTCATCTATCCTATCCGACCTCCCTTGGTCAACTCTTGTTCTTTTCCGACCCCGACGGTATTACGTATGGAGGCATAGGGAGTCTTTCATTTTCATGCCCTTCGTGGCCCTTGTCTTCCTTTGGCCGATACCTTCATTTATCGAAGTGTCGAACCCCTTCCATTTTTTCTCTCTGATTAGTGTTACATAGAGCATGGTTGCCTAGTTGTACTTCCTCTTAAAACAATAATCACCACCACCAGCAGGTGTAGTCAGCCATTCGACTCACTCGGTAATTCTCATTAGTACATATATTGGGGAGTTCGGGCGCCACCTCCACCTCCGTCTCCCAGGGGCCTCCTCCTCCGCCACCGTACTGGGAGGCCTCCCAGGGGCCCGCTCCTCCGCCTCCGCACCGGAGGCCATCCCAGGGGCCCGCTCCTCCGCCCGCGGGAAATTTGAATTGGTAAACACAGCCACGTGCCTTTTAACAGCTATCATCGACAACAACGCATCGCTAACCTCGGTACTGCTATCTTGACGGGCCTAAATCTCAGTGGTGCCAACTTAACCTTACTAGCACGAGATTTGAATCGGTACACAAATCCACGTGCTTTCTTGACAGCCACGTTCTTTTTGACAGACAACAACGCATCGCTAACCTCAGTGTTGCCATCTTAACGGGCCTAAACCTCAGTCCTGCCAACTTAACCTCACTAGCGCGAGATTCGGATCAGTAAACAAATCCACGTGCTTTTTTGACAGGTGTCATCCGCCATCCTTAATCAACAGAGCACCGTGCTGCCCTCTTTAGCTACATATCTTTGATATGTGGTGGCGGATAATTTGGAAAATGCTTTTTGACAGCAACCATCTTTAATCGACAGAGCACCGTGCTACACTCTTTAGCTACATACCTTTGAAATGTGGTGGCAGGCAATTCCACGTGACAGCAGCCATCTTTAATCAAGAAAGCACCGTGCTGCTGTCTTTAGCTACATACCTTTTTGAAATGTGGTGGCGGCAATTTGAAAAATTCCACGTGCTCTTGTTTGGAAACATATCCACGTGCTTTTTGACAGCTGTCATCTGCCATCTTTAATCAAGAGAGCACCGTGCTGCCCTCTGTAACTACATACCATTGCAATGTGGAGGCGGACAATTTGAAAAATTCTATTTGACAGCAGCCATCTTTAATCAACAGTGCATCATATCGTAGTAGCGGGCAATTTGAAAATTTCTATATGCTTTTCTAACAGCTGTCATCCGCCATCTTTATTCAACAGAGCACCGTTCTGCCATCATTAGCTATATATCTTTGAAATGTGGTGCCGGCAATTTTAAATTGTATCCAGCAGCCATCATTAATAAACAGAGCACCGTGCTGCAATCTTTATCGTAGTAGCGGGAAAACAGCAGCCGTGTTTAATCTACAGAGCACCGTGCTGCCACCTTTAGCTACATACCTTTGAGGAGGGCAATTTGAAAAATTCTATTTGACAAGCTGCAATCATTAATCAACAAAGCATCGAGCTGTCCTCTTTAGCTACTTGAAATGTGGTGGTGGCAATTTAAAAGTTCTATTTGACAAGCTGTTATCCACCATCTTGCATCGCAAACCTCAGTGATGCACTCTTTAGCTACTTACCTTTGAAATGTTGTGGGGGACAATTTGAAAATTTTATCTGACAGAAGCAATCTTTAACCAACAGAGCACCGTGCTGCTATCTTGCAGGTAATTTCTACGTCACAGCTGTCATCCGCCATCTTGCATCGCTAACCTAAGTGCTGCCCTCTTTAGCTACTTACCTTTGAAATGTGGTGGCGAACAATTTGAAAAATTCTACAGCAGACATCTCTCGACACTAATTGCACAAGATGGCGGCTATACATGACACCTTAAGGGTGCTTACGCAAGATGGCTGCTGTACATAGGTTCTGATGACACTCCCTTGGGATGCTTGCGCAAGATGGCGGCTATACATGGCTCCTTATGAGACGCCATAGGGATGCTTGCACAAGATGGTAGCTGCTCTTATGAGACGGCTTAAGGATGCTTACATAAGATGGCTTGAGGTACCCTACGGATGCATGCGCAAGATAGCGGACACAAGAATGGTGGCTATACACGACTCCTTATGAGACGCCTTAAGGTTGCTTGCGCAAGATGGCTGCTGCTCTTATCAAGAAAGCCAGCTTAGAGGCTAACTATCATGTTGGTTCGATTCATTAAATATGGGGCTTAAATGCAAAATTTTAAATATCTCGAAAACGGTGCATCGTAGAGCAAAACGGACAAAATTTTTTCGCCTACTACGCAGGTTCGCACTGTGAGGAACATGATAGGATAAGAAAGACATAGTCTAATGATGAGGTCAACGGTTCGGTTCCTACTTAGGCCCTTTGGCATTTGCTCTGTTTTAGCTTGTACTGAAGCAAGTTTTTGTAACATGATCATGTCTAGCTATGGTAGAGAGTATAACGTGCCGTGCTGGTTCGATTCATTACATTTAGGGCTGAAATGCAAAATGTTAAATATTTCGAAAGCGGTGTATCGTAGAGCAAAACGGACAAAATTTTTCCGTCTAAGATGTAGGTTCGCAGTATGAGGAGCGTGATAGCATAAGAAAAACATTATCAACAGAGCACTGTGCTGCTAGACTTTTGAAATGTGGTGGCGGACAATTTGAACAATTATTTTAACAGCTGTTATCTTTAAACATTGGCGGCTATACATAGGCTGTTAAGGTCTCATAATTATACTCCTCCTCCTCTACCTCCCCTCCTCCTCCTCCGCCTCCTTTGTTAAGGCATAGCTTTATCGAACACGCATCGCGAAGGCAAGAGTGTGCAGCGATAACATCATTATGCACGTTTAGACTTGCGAATCATAACAAGACTAGAATCGATGTCGTTAACCTCAACATGTGATAAGAACATTGATTGATGTGTTCAGATCACTAAACAAGTGATCAAGACTAGAATCGAACCCGGTATTCGATACAACATGTGTTTAGAACATATTAGGGGATACCATTGTTGTGAGAAGATCAGATTGAAACAGAACAAGACTAGAATCGAACGCTGTAATCGATGTTGTTAACTTCAACATGTGATCAGAACATTGTTTTATGTGTTCAGAGCAAAAGTACAATTTCAATGATTTGCCTAGTGTAAAAATAAAAAAGCTATGGAAACACTGTGCACATATTGCGTAGCTAACTCGCTTAGTAAACGATATTGCAAAGGTACAACTTCAATGATTTGCCTAGCGTAAAAAAGAAATAAAGAACACTGTGCACATACTGCGTAGCGAACTCGCTCGGTAAACGATATAGCAAAAGTACAGCTTCAAAGATTTACCTTCTATCATTCGTCTTGTGCGAAAGTCAAAAACTACTGTAAAAACTATACTGCGTAGCCAACTCGCTCGGTAAACGATAATCAGATTTAGTTACAATAGAAAAGAGCATAGATTCAAACCCTGTTCTATTATCGCAAACACGGAGAGTAAAATTAAACAGAACGATTGGTGCTATAAGAAATATATTGGTTACATTGAAGTCCCTAGCAGTCGAACAAATTATTGCATAAACATGAAATATCAGTCAATCTGTTGGCATGGGTTACAAGCATGTAGCTCATGCGGAAAGTAAAATGAAACAGAACGCTAGTGCTATAAGAAATACACTGCTTGCATTTAAGTCCCTAGATGTTGAAAAAGTTATCACATAAACATGTTACATGAAATATGGTAGAGGAGCCCTTTGGCCCTTTAGCCCTTTAGCCTATTAGCCCTTTAGCCCTTTAGCCCATTAGGCCTTTAGCCCATTAGCCCTTTAGCCCATTAGCCCTTTAGCCCATTAGCCATTTAGCCCATTAGCCATTTAGCCCATTAGCCATTTAGCCCATTGGCCCTAGGAGGAGGAGGAGGAGGAGGAGGAGGAGGAGGACGCCGTCAGGAGGTGGAGGAGGAGGAGGAGTCCTTTTGCCCTTATGATAAGACGTAACCCCTGGGTTCCATTCCCTATCACGATTATTTTTTCGGTTCAGCATTTTGCAATCATCTTACATAGTAGTCCTCTCCTACACAAGCTAAATGATTGTAATCCATGCTAACAGATTGAAACCATATGTTTCCGAACCGATATTTCAAGTTACATGTTTATGTGATAACTTGTTCAACAGCTAGGGACTTAAATGTAAGCTGTGTATTTCTTATAGCACTAGCGTTCTGTTTCAATTTACTTTCCGCATGAGCTACATGCTTGCAACCCATGCCAACAGATTGACTGATATTTCATGTTTATGCAATAACCTGTTCGACTGCTAGGGACTTCAATGTAACCAATGTATTACTTATAGCACCAATCGTTCTGTTTAATTTTACTCTCCGTGTTTAGGATAATTGAACAGGGTTTGAATCTATGTTCTTTTCTAATGTAACTAAATCTGATTATCATTTACCGAGCGAGTTGGCTACGCAGTTTAGTTTTTTCAGTAGTTTTTGATTTTAGCACAAGACGAATGATAGAAGGTAAATATTTGAAGTTGTACTTTTGCTATATCGTTTACCGAGCGAGTTCGCTACGCAGTATGTGCACAGTGTTTTTTATTTCTTTTTTACGCTAGGCAAATCATTGAAGTTGTACTTTTGCAATATCGTTTACTAAGGCCCGGTTTCATCAACACATGTTAAATATATACTAACAAGTAGTTAGTTAATACGGAGTTAGAAATTTAACATCTTGTTAGGTTTCTTGCGTTTCATCAAACTTTTCTTGTGAAATGTTAACTAATCGACTGTTAACTCTCCCAATATTGCGAACTGGTGCGAATCAAGGAGGCAGTGGTACGAACATGCTGTTTTACAGCGCGCTCCGATGCGCTTTTGTTTGAGCACAGCTGTAAAATATGGCGCGTGAAGTGAAACGGAATCGTAGTTCTAATTTTTCCTCCTTCGAAGAAGAGTTGTTAATTGAATTAGTTAGTAAATATATATATAAGTTATTGAGTGCAAGCGCACAGATGGCTTGACGATAAAAGAAAAGGACGAGGCGGGGGAAAAGTCCGCGAGGTTTTCAATGGGGTAAACAGATACTTTTTTTAGCGGGTATCCGCTGTCACCTAACAAAATCACTTCGTTAATTGTCCCACTTCAAACTGTGCTCCGATATGGGAGTTATTAAATATTGTATTGTCGTGTGCAGAACCAGACTACCTAGCAAGTATATCCCTGATTTGGAGGTTAGGCTCACTAATCACCTGAACATTAACATTAACAGAGAAATATCCCTTTCGATTACGATATATTTCGGCCCAATTGCCTCCAGGTGATTGGATTCTTACATGTGTGCAATCTATTGCACGTAGAACAAACACCAGGAAAACGGCTTATTTCATAGAAGTCGCGGATAATTTACTGACGCTCTTCCACTGAAGGGAATGTTATATACCTCCTTCTCATGGATGCTATGGCTGCAGACACATGACAAACAACTCTATTAACAGTGGCTTTAGAAATTCCAGCATTGTCTCCGGCCATTATGTGAAAATAACCAGTAGCAAAATCTCGTAATATTATCAGTACCTGCAACATTGGAGAAAGAGGTAAGTTTCTCTTCGTAGGATATTCTAACCTCACTTGAATTTCGTCAACAACCTTAGCAACGACTGTTTTCGATAACCTGTATCTATGAAGAAATTTCGGATCCGTCAAATTTTCAAAGTCATTACGTCGCTGAACTCTTCTTCGATCAGGACTGTTTTGTAAAAGATCTAAATAGAGCAATTCCGCCTCGAAAGCGAGATTCACAGCAGCCATTTTGGAACAGGTTGCTAAATGCTAATGTTAGCATTTAACATTGGAAATGGCTGATGTTAACTTTAATACGCAGTTTAACATTTGTTAATGTTAACATTTGTTGATGAAACGCAAATTTTCTTAAATCGTATGTTAAAATGATTTAACACCTTGTTAAGTACTAACATGTGTTGATGAAACCGGCCCTAAGCGAGTTAGCTACGCGATATGTGCACAGTGTTTCCATAGCTTTTTTATTTTTACACTAGGCAAATCATTGAAATTGTACTTTTGCTCTGAACACATAAAACAATGTTCTGATCACATGTTGAAGTTAACAACATCGATTACAGCGTTCGATTCTAGTCTTGTTCTGTTTCAATCTGATCTTCTCACAACAATGGTATCCCCTAACATGTTCTAAACACATGTTGTATCGAGTACCGGGTTCGATTCTAGTCTTGATCACTTGTTTAGTGATCGGAACACATCAATCAATGTTCTTCTCACATGTTGAGGTTAACGACATCGATTCTAGTCTTGTTATGATTCGCAAGTCTAAACGTGCATAATGATGTTATCCATGCACACTCTTGCCTTCGCGATGCGTGTTCGATAAAGCTATGCCTTAACAAAGGAGGCGGAGGAGGAGGAGGGGAGGTAGAGGAGGTGGAGGAGAATGATGAGACCTTAACAGCCTATGTATAGCCGCCAATGTTTAAAGATAACAGCTGTTAAAATAATTGTTCAAATTGTCCGCCACCACATTTCAAAAGTATAGCAGCACGGTGCTCTGTTGGTAATGTTTTCTTATGCTATCACGTTCCTCATACTACGAACCTAGGTATTAGGCGGAAAAATTTTGTCCGTGTTGCTCTATGATACACCGCTTTCGAAATATTTAACATTATGCATTTAAGCCCTAAATTTAATGAATCGAACCAGCACGGCACGTTATACTCTCTACCTTAGCTAGACATGATCATGTTACAAAAACTTGCTTCAGTACAAGCTAAAACAGAGCAAATGCCAAATGGCCTATGTAGGAACCAAACCGTTGATCTCATCATTGGATTATGTTTTTCTTATGATATCATGTTCCTCATAGTGCGAACCTGCGTAGTGGGCGGAAAAATTTTGTCCGTTTTGCTCTACGATGCACCGTTTTCGAGATAGTTTACATTTTGCATTTAAGCCCCAAATTTAATGAATCGAAGTAGCATGGTACGTTAGCCTCTAAGCTAGCTTTCTTGATAAGAGCAGCAGCCATCTTGCGCAAGCAACCTTAAGGCGTCTCATAAGGAGTCGTGTATAGCCACAATTTTTGTGTCCGCTATCTTGCGCATGCATCCGTTGGGTACCTCAAGCCATCTTATGTAAGCATCCTTAAGCCGTCTCATAAGAGCAGCTACTATCTTGAGCAAGCATGCCTAGGGAGTCTCGTAAGGTGCCATAAATAGCCGCCATCTTGCGCAAGCATCCCAAGGGCGTCTCATAAGAACCGATGTATAGCAGTCATCTTGCGTAAGCACCCTTAAGAATTCATGTATAGCCGCCATCTTGTGCAATTAGTGTCGAGAGATGTCTGTAGAATTTTTTCAAATTGTCCGCCACCACATTTCAAAGGTAAGTAGCTAAAGAGGGCAGCACTGAGGTTAGCGATGCAAGATGGCTGATAACAGCTATGACGTAGAAACTACCCATTACTACGATAAAAATAGCAGCACGGTGCTGTGTTGATTAAAGATGGCAGCATGTCAAATAGAATTTTTAAAATTGCCGCCACCGCATTTCAAAGGTAAGTAGCTAAGGAGGGCAGCACGATGCTTTGTTGACTGAAGATGGCAGCTTGTCAGATAGAATTTTTCAATTTGCCCTCCTCAAAGTTATGTAGATAAAGAGGGCAGCACGGTGCTCTGTAGATTAAAGATGGCTGCTGTCTTCCAGCTACTACGATAAAGATAGCAGCACGGTACTCTGTTTATTAAAGATGGCTGCTGGATACAATTTTAAATTGCCGGCACCACATTTCAAAGATATGTAGCTAAAGATGGCAGCACGATGCTCTGTTAATTAAAGATGTCGGATGACAGCTGTCAAAAGAGCACGTGGACTTGTTTCCAAACAAGTGCACGTGGAATTTTTCAAATTGCCGCCACCACATTTCAAAGGTATGTAGCTAAAGAGGGCAGCACGGTGCTTTCTTGATTAAAGATGGCTGCTGTCACGTGGAATTGCCTGCCACCACATTTCAAAGGTATGTAGCTAAAGAGTGCAGCACGGTGCTCTGTCGATTAAAGATGGTTGCTGTCAAAAAGCATTTTTCAAATTATCCGCCACCATATTTCAATGATATGTAGCTAAAGAGGGCAGCACGGTGCTCTGTCGATTAAAGATGGCTGCTGTCAAATAGCATTTTTCAAATTATCCGCCACCACATGTAGAAGATATGTGGCTAAAGAGGGCAGCACGGTGCTATGTTGATTAAGGATGGCGGATGACAGCTGTCAAAAAAGCATGTGGATTTGTTTACTGATTCAAATCTCGCGCTAGTGAGGTTAAGTTGGCAGCACTGAGGTTTAGGCTCGTTAAGATAGCAACACTGAGGTTAGCGATGCATTGACGTCCACGCGGTAGTCAGAAAAGTACGTGGATTTGTGTACCGATTCAAATCTCGCGCTAGTAAGGTTAAGTTGGCATCACTGATGTTTAGGCCCGTCAAGATAGCAGTACTGAGGTTAGCGATGCGTTGTTGTCGATGATAGCTGTCAAAAAGCACGTGGCTTTGTTTACCAATTCAAATTTCCCGTGGAAGGGGGAGGGGGAGCTGGCCCCTGGGAAGACCTCCCGTTCGGAAGCGGAGGAGCGGCCCCCTGGGAGGCCCCCATTGCGGTGGCGAGGAGGAGGCCCCTAGGAGACGGAGGTGGAGGTGGCGCCCGAACTCTCCAATATATCTACTCTCATTCTTGCGTGTTCCGGCTCTATGGCTAAATGTGTAGCGTGCTCGGGTTCCATTCCCGGCTGGGTCATGAATTTTAACCTCCATTGGTTCATACCGATGTAGGTTCGCATCCTCATAGACGTGCAGGTCACCTATACGGTACCAACTCGAAGGACCTGCAAGAGGCCTCTTCGGAGGTTGCATTAATTCCTCCAGTACCTATTTAACGCGTACTCTCTCATTACAAGAAGATTTCGAGAGTCCAGGTATCCCTTTGATATGCTTAGAATCGTGAGAATTTTCCTGCGTCCTAATTAAGGCTCTGACAGTCCTGAGGTACTGGGTGTTCTTGAGAGCAAAATTCCAGTGTAGTAGTTTTCATTATAACGGCAGGGTCCTTCCCGATTGCCAGAAAAATGGAGTTATGTTGTTATCATTATAATGACGTGTCCCCTTTCGTAATGCCAATCACAATAGAGTTGGGAAGTTTTGATTATAATGGTAGGCCCCCTTTCATAATGCTAATCACAATCTAGTTGGGTAGTTTTGATTATAATGGCAGACCGCTTTATATACAGCCAGTCACAATCTAGTTGGGGAGTTTTGAGTATAATGGCAGGCTGCTTTGCCTACAGCCAGTCACGGCCACTGTAAGACCACGGGCAGGTGTATCATGGTTTGGGGTTTTCTTCTTTTCCTTCCAGAAACTCTTCATCCTCTCTCTCGTTCTCTTCCGTTCTTCAGCTGATATTTTCAGTACCCTCTTCTCCAAACTTCCCCACTTGTGTTTATCTAACCTATTCCTGTGCCTTTCTCTGTGTTTGAGCTCTGGCACGATGCTGTATATTTGTTTCCCCAGTTCCTGTCTATTTACCTTGAGCTCCATTTCAATAAAGACAACCCAATTAGTTCCCGAATTTTCTCTCCTCCTACGCGTTGTCTCGCGCACTCTTACAGTCATTTCCTCCATATGTACAATTCTTGCTCTTTTGAGTCTTATTTCTTCGGAGAACGTACAGTACCAGGTTCCTTTCTGTTGCCTTGTAGTGTTTTAGCTGTTGATATGCTTCTTTCATTGTACACTTCTCTAGTCGTAAAGTACGTTGTCCTAATCTTTCTCCATCCTCTCCTTTTACTCATCTTTGCGACTGCTCTATGCTGTTACATATTCTCCAGTGTACTTACAATTTTGTACTTTCTGCACGTTGCCTTCTGGTTTTGATATTTATGACTAAAAATGTTTCTTGTTTTATTGTTTCAGACACTTGCCACGCAGCGGAGTTATGCAAAGCCCGTAAGTAAAGATCACTAAATACAACAGAAATTGTGAATTGGATACTTAGGAAGATTAAAAGTACCGAATTATAAATCCTGAAATTCTTGCTCGATAGGTGCAAAGGGTCAAGGAGCATTGAATATCATCAGTGCTAAGAACAGATAATAGATTAAAGGATTGTTGTGTCCAAAAAAGGCACAGTGGTGCTAGGTCCCTTAGCTGTCACATATAAAAGGTTCAAAATGCCATTGATATATTTTGGCAGTAAATAGGTTATTTGGAAGTATGGAATAACAGTTCTCTGTTAGCGAGCATAGTTTCATTTCTTGTGATCCTTATTTTCCTAGTATATAAAAAAAGGAAAGTACCCATTCACAGATAATCAATTTCCCAGTGATTTTCATGATTGTGTTGTGTTGAGTCATCAGCCCATATACTGGTTTGATACCGCACTCTATTTCTATGCAACTATTAGAACCTCCGCTCTAATCTGCTTGTCATATTCACACCTAGGTTTACCCCTACCATTCCTACCACCCGCACTTCTAGCAAAACCCAACTGAACAACTCCTGGGTGTCTTACGTTGTGTCCTATCATTACGGCTCTTTTTCTGGTGAGATTTAGCGAATTCGTTCTCCTCTCACCAATTTGATTCAGTATCTCATCATTCGGGATTCGATCCACTCACCTCACCTCCAACATTCTTCTGTAACACCATATTTCGAAACCTTCTATTAGCATTCTTTCTGAGCTACACATCGTTCATGTTTCGCTTCCATACAGTGGCATGCTCAGGACGAAAGTCTTGCAAAAACATTTTTCTAATTCCTATATTAATGTTCGAAGTGAGGAATTTTCTTTTCTTAAGGAAAGCCTTCCTTGCTTGTGTTAGAGTGTCTTCCTTACTTCTGATATCCTCAGCTATTTTACTACCCAAGTAACAATTTCATCTACTTCCTTTAAGTCTTATTTTCCTAAACTAATGTTACCCGCATCACCTGATTTCATTCGACTACACTCCATTACTTTTGTTTTGGACTTATATAGGGTGGTAAAATGCAGTCCTAGCGGTGACTGGCGGAACTTCATACAACATAATTTCAGCGCGGAACTACTTGTGTTTCCCGGTCTTGTATAACAGCGTACGCAACTGTAGATAACCACAATAGATATTATGCCTGCTAATTGAATCGTTCCCGAAAAAAGTTTACCTTCATGGATCTTACAAAACAGCATGGGCTCATTCATTTATGGAGGGGATGTACAAATTGAATTCTTAAAGTGACAGCTTTCAGACCAATCTTCCCTTACTTATGTTCTTTCCTTCCTTCCGATCACGTCAATTTCAGTTTGCTGTGGTTTGTACAGAGTCAGCTTTATTCGCCTGTACTTCCAGTCAAGTCCTACCTTTTTCGTGGTTTTTAAGAATAGTTTACAGTCCACCATCAATGCAAACAAAATGTAAATAATGTTAAATATTTATTTGTTTTATTGTTTCAGCGTGCGAGCCCCACCGACGATGATTATACTTATTAGTATTATGATATTCCCCCGCCAATAGATGGACAGGTAATGTTTGTTTTTAAGTAATGGCTAACTTTTTTTTTTTTTTTTGCTATTTGCTTTACGTCGCACTGACACAGATAGGTCTTATGGCGACGATGGGATAGGAAATGCCTAGGAGTTGGAAGGAAGCGGCCGTGGCCTTAATTATGGTACAGCCCCGGCATTTGCCTGGTGTGAAAATGGGAAACCACGGAAAACTATCTTCAAGGCTGCCGACAGTGGGACTCGAACCCACGATCTCCCGATTATTGGATACTGGCCGCACTTAAGCGAATGCAGCTATCGACCTCGGTAATGGCTAACATTAGGAACTACTGGATCGATTCAAAAAATTATTTTACTAATGTAAATAATCGTTATCCCTGAGGGATATGGACTGTATTTTTATTTTCAAAACAATTAGAGGGAGGTGGGGGGAGATATAAACATAATAGGATGATATGAACGAAATATCGAATTTGTCGTACAAGGACGAGACAAAGCTCAATTTAAGCCCCTTGACGCGAAGAAAAACACTCGGTAGGCCCTACGGGCCCGAAAACCATGCTTTAAGGCCCTAAAACCAATCGTTATGGGGATATTGTCACTACACTACCCCTGTTCAACAAATCGGATAAAGAAATATACGGGCAACGCCAGCTTCAGTATTCTTACAGGAGCGAGATTATCTACAATTTATCACTGGAACCTTACATGTTACACACATGAAAATTGGTATTTTATAATCTCCTTTAAAAATAAAAGAACACAGATTATTGTTTTCAGAAAATCCACTTAAGGGGTAAGGGGGAAAAGACGTGAGGAAAGAGTAGAATTCTTTATATGAGGATACATATATCTCAGGAACGGAAGATGTTACAGACGTTAAAGCTGGTATTTGGAATCTCTTTTAAAAATAAATGAACACACCATTTTTTTGGAAAATCCACTTAAGGGGTAAAATAATACAAAAAGCGTGTGAATTTTTAAAATGAGTATCTTCTTCTTCTTCTACCGCTTTTCGTACACCTGTGGGTTCGCGGGTACGAACTGTGTCACACATATGAACTTGACCATATTTTACGGCTTGATACTGTTTTTGACGTCAACCCTGTTTGTAGACGGGATGTTGCGTGTTGCTGTTGTGGTTGATAATGTGGTGTATTGAGTAAATATGAAGAGGAGAGTGTTTTGACAAACACAAACAACCCGTCCCCGAGCCAGGTGAATTAATCACACGCAATTAAAGTCGCCGACCCAGCCCGGAATAGAACCCGGAACCCTGTGAACCGAAGGCCTCAACGCTGACCACTCAGCCAAGGAGTGGGGCAGTTTCTAAATGAGTATATCTCATAAACTTAACATCTTAGGGCCGCAAAAATTGATATTTTCCATCCCCTTCAGATATAAAGAAACACGTGCTTTTGGAGATCGGAACAACAACTTAAGCTGGAGATCGAAAATAAGTGAAGAAGGAGTTGAATTCTCTTTATGAGGATACTTATATCTCAAAAACCAAGATGTTACAAACGTTATACTCGGTTTTTGGAATCTATATTAGAAACATTTCCTTTTCGACTTGAAAGAGGACGGTTAATCACATATAGAGTTCCATGTCGTATGTTCCACATTTAGTTCTGCCAGTAGCTTGGTCATCTTAGCCCCAGTAGGCAAAACGTGGCCAGAAACGTGGGTGAGAAATAGATTCTGGGGTAAATGAAACGCAATTTTTCGGTGAGATTTTATACTTTAGGGATTTTCAGATAATATCTTAGTGCAGTACCGACGAACAATTAATTTTTATTAACTTACCAAATCCTTGCGAGTGAAGCCGTGAGTAAAAATGGAATATCGTAGTGCCGGGATATCTCAGGACGGGGTTCGGCTCGCCAGGTGCAGGTCTTTCTATTTGACTCCCGTAGGCGATCTGCGCGTTGTGATGAGGATGAAATGATGATGAAGGCAACACATACACCCAGCCCCCGTGCCATTGAAATTAACCAATTAAGGTTAAAATCCCCCGAGACAGGTGATTTTATCACACGCGATTAAAGTCCCCGACCCAGTCCGGAATCGAACCTGGGACCCTCTGAACCGAAGGCTAGTACGCTGACCGTTCAGCCAACGATTCGGACAAGCTGTGGGTAACAGCTAGTAATATATGACAGCGTAGGCAACCGTGGATACGTTCACCAAAAGTGAATATTAGTTGATATTAGGCTATGTCACCTAAGAAACTAAGATCAGGAATGAACCAGAATGTTACACGTTCATGAGATCAACTTATACATACAGTTTACAAATTGAAATTCGTATACTGTGTGTATCTAAATTCCTACTGCACACTCTGGTGGCTTTAACTGGAGGCGGAATAGATAAGATTTTCAGTATAAACCTATATCCTGAAACATACTGTAAGCGTTACTGCAGTGCTTCTACGACCTCGTACAAGAATGGGTGGATACAAACATTGTACCTACGTGTCACGTTCCAGCACGTTCACTCGGACAGAGTTCGTTTTCGAGCTGCCACAACCCGCTCAACCAGATCTTCCTCCCGAATGGGTAGCAGACCGTGACATAACATGTTCATTACAGCCCGTACGTTGAGTATTTGTAGGTTAGAATGCAAACTTACCGAAGAAAGTAACAAGTATATAGCCTACTGGCCCGGACAACAGTTCTGCTATGAGATTTGCAAAACATTAGGGGGCCGGTCCATCAAATTCCCTATAAGTTATGTTACTCTCGCTACATTTGTAAAGAACAGGCTAGGCGACATTTACTCTCAGCCAAATTTAGTTTTCATTCTACAGAGGTGTGAATATTATTAGACCCAAAGGAGACAAAAATTTAAATTGCCTTAGTTTTAGTTTTTCTTCTTCTTCTTGCTAGGGGCTTTACGTCGCACCGACACAGATAGGTCTTATGGCGACGATGGGATAGGAAAGGCCTGGGAGTTGGAAGGAAGCGGCCGTGGCCTTAATTAAGGTACAGCCCCAGCATTTGCCTGGTGTGAAAATGGAAAACCACGGAAAACCATCTTCAGGGCTGCGGATAGTGGGATTCGAACCTACTATCTCCCAGTTTTAGTTTTTGTGCTGACTCGTCTTTCTAATTTGTTCCGTGGAAATCCCTATCATTCATTTAAATATTCATTTGACTTACTACACTTTGTGAAATACTGTATTATTCGTATTTTTTAATATGATATTGAGATTAAATATTTCTGTTTGGTCTGTTGCAAATCGCACAACAACAGTTTCTAAGAGTAGATAGTTTAAAGCGCAGCGAATTACCAGCGCACAAGTAAGACACAGAACCTCTTCATGTGAAATATAATTTTACATAATTAGACACAAAAGAAAAAAATCAGAATCCTCAACTTTGGAATTTAACCTCGCTACTGGAGTCTATGGATAACAATATTGTCACTGATGTTTTGAAAGAAAATATAAATTTCCTTCTACAATTTTAAACAGACAAATAGTAAGGCGTAAAGGATGGAGCAACACAAAATAATTTCTATGGGTAAAGAACACGTAATGCGACCGTGGATGTAAAAATATTTAGTGTTGAGTCTAATAATTTTCACACCTCTTTAACCTAATACTGCCCAAACATGCGGACTCTGGTGATCATCGTCGAATGACTTAGGTTCTCGCTCTGCTCATCAATGCCGAAGCCGCGGAATTTTTAAACATTTATTGGTGATTTTCTTGTTCTTGGGAATGGTACGTTTGGACCTTCTGTAAGAGCTCAAAGTGTGTTGGCCTAATAGGAATTTACAAACATACACAATGTCCATGAAATATGTTTAATGAACATCAGAATGTGTTTCCTCAAGGATGTATAAACGGCTTTATTATACCTGTGTGAAGAGATGTCTTTGGCCGAGAAAGTGAGATCGTAGGCTATCAGAACCATCCCTTAAGGAAAGGAGGATGACATTATAGGGAATATGAACTAGAGTAGAATATGTTCATTCTTGTAATATAACTTCAAAACTCAGAAATGTTTCAATGTTACTAGAAAATAGCGTTATTATATATTTTAAATGTAGTACAAATTAATTTTTAGTATACAAACCAAGTTTTAGGTACACTTTTCTAGTTAATGTCTATACCTCAGGAAGTAAAATTTTAGAATCATACCTAAATAGGCTTTGCGTGTGATAGTAGACTTCGGTTAGAACAAAAATTATACTTAATTTTTATTTTCGGACACTTTACATTTCTGATCACGAAAATGAATAAAAATTTCCTCAAATAAGCCCTGTGTGTCACTAAAGTATTAATTTGATATTTTATAAGCCTGTCTTAAAGGTTACGGTACACATACATACAATGTTAATTTCATATCCTTATATTCAAAAGTTCATTAGTGAATTGTACCTGAAATTTCAGATGAAATCTAAAAAATATATTGTCCTATATTTAAAATTTATTGAATAACTGCTTCCAGTTAATATTAAAAAATTAGAACGCTAACGGTTAAGAAATAGTACAAATTTTCCTGTCCTGGGAATTCTTATTTTTATTGCACAAATGGAGTAATATACTCTAGTTTAAATCTCAGCTATTTGTATGTCACTTTTCCCTATAATGTCGTCCATCTCCCCTTAATGCATGCCTCAAAATTTCGGAAATGTGTTGTATGAAAGAGTGAGAACGAAAAATAGTGTATTGTTTTGTGACAGTGCAATTACTGAAAGTATTCAGGTGAACATACTGCGGCAGCACGTTATGTGAATGGTGCAATCATATCAACGACGTAGTTAAGAAAGTTTACAGATCCTTTCACATGGTTATGAGAGTATTTGTGCGTTGTAGTAAGGATGTAAAGTAGAGGGAGTGTAGGTCTCTGGTAAGACCGCAGTTAAGATATTGGTCCCGTGTACTGGACCCTCGCCAGGACTACCCGATACGTGAACAAGAAAAAATTCATATGAAAGCAGCTCGATTTGTTGTGGGTGATTTCCGACAAAGGAGAAGTGTTACTAAAATGTTGCAAACAATAGGCTGGGAAGACTTGGGAGTAAGGATACGAGATGCCCGACTATGTGGTATGTTTCTAGCTGTCAGTGAGGAGTTGGCGTGGAACGACATAGGAAAGAGGATAAGCTAGAGTGGAGGTTTTAAACATAGGAAAGATCATGATATGAAGATAAAGTTAGAGTTCAAGAGGACAGACTGGGGTAAACATTCATTTGTAGGACGAGAAGAATGGTGGGATTGGAATATATTATCAGGGGAAATATTCGTTGAATATATTTAAGAATAAGCTAGATGAACAATTATTAACAAATACACATGTGAGGCAAGCCATTAGTAGGGAATTTATCACCTGAGCGACAGTCCTAAATGCAGATCGTTGATTGATTGATTGATTGATTGATTGATTGATTGATTGATTGATTGATTGATTGATTGATTGATTGATTGATTGATTGATTGATTGATTGATTGATTGATTGATTGATTGATTGATTGATTGATTGATTGATTGATTGATTGATTGATTGATTGATTGATTGATTGATTGATTGATTGATTGATTGATTGATTGATTGATTGATTGATTGATTGATTGATTGATTGATTGATTGATTGATTGATTGATTGATTGATTGATTGATTGATTGATTGATTGATTGATTGATTGACGTAACTTGCCTACCGTCTGAGAAGTACGGGTGTGAACTTAACCCTGCTGCAAGCAAACTAATGTAATCGTAGACGGAATAAAGTACGCGCCTTGAGGTACACTGCTGTGAAGCGAACAATGTATATCTTGACATCAACAGATTAGTAGCGCAGAGAGCGCTGCAAAATCAGTTTGTATGGCGAGCGTCGTACTAAATGAAAGTAGCCGGCGTTGAGCAGTGCACTTACATCAAGATAGCCGTTTTCCGGAGTGTGAATCTCACAGTGAATTGGCAGAAGACCTTGGAAATAAAGCCGTGTCATACCATACATGATAAGCAGTAAAGTTCCAGCAAGGACGTGTGGCAACTGGTGATCAGCAACGCTCGGGACGACCTCTCAGTGAGTGGATCGACGTGGCACGTGCTGTCATCGTGCAGCTCCTGGAGGAAGAAAGATAATGGACGCACCGGATATTGGGGACAGACCAGCGCAAAATCGCAGACGTGGTATGGGAGGGCATTAATCCAAAGGGTTTCCACAAATTCAATGTGATATTCTCTTACATTTCTCCCACGGAGAACGACCACTCTGATGTATGCGCGCTGCTCAACACGGGTTACTTCCAGCTCGTACGACGCCTGCAGCACAACTGGATTCACTGCGCACTCTGCGCTAAGAATCACAGAGCCAAATGTTCTTGTGAAAACACACTATGTCTGAATAGCTTCAAACCGACAAACAGCAGATTGTGATCCGCTCACGTTGAAATGACTTTCGCCACTACCCACGTATAATATTTATTTATTTATTTATTTATTTATTGATTGATTGATTGATTGATTGATTGATTGATTGATTGATTGATTGATTGATTGATTGATTGATTGATTGATTGATTGATTGATTGATTGATTGATTGATTGATTGATTGATTGATTGATTGATTGATTGATTGATTGATTGATTGATTGATTGATTGATTGATTGATTGATTGATTGATTGATTGATTGATTGATTGATTGATTGATTGATTGATTGATTGATTGATTGATTGATTGATTGATTGATTGATTGATTGATTGATTGATTGATTGATTGATTGATTGATTGATTGATTGATTGATTGATTGATTGATTGATTGATTGATTGATTGATTGATTGATTGATTGATTGATTGATTGATTGATTGATTGATTGATTGATTGATTGATTGATTGATTGATTGATTGATTGATTGATTGATTGATTGATTGATTGATTGATTGATTTATTTATTTATTTATTTATTTATTTAATTTGTTGCCATTAATGCTTTCACGGTCCATACTTATAGACACCATACTGTATAGGCTTTTGGGCTTATGGCGTGCCAAGGAAGTTCTTAACGTGTTCTAGAGCACCTTATTTTCTTGACACGGCATAAGCCCAAAAGCCTATACAGTATCATGTCTATTTATTTATTAAATTCTAATTCTTTTTCTTTTTTCTCTTTTTTCTAGCAATGAGAAGGTTCCTGGAAAACTCAGTACTCTTGCAAGAAATTGAATTGTCAGAGGAATAATGCACTACATTCGTTTAATTTCCTATATTAATCAATGTCATGACTTGCGTTCACAATTCGCACAACTAAATTTCAAGAGATTAGCACAGTTTTTATTACTTTGCAGTGTTTTAGAAATCTTTATAGCCTTCACAAAATAAACTAGAATAAACAATATCTACAAACATATAATTCCTCTATTCTCCTTACTTACTTAAGACAACTTGATAGAAGGATAGGCGATAAAGATAGTGCTTGGAACATGTACTCTCCATGTCATCCAATTCCCTTGTCTGACACCGCGGTGCTTAATTGAACAATTCTTAAGATATTCTGACTCTTGTAACATTGGCTCACTTATTCTCTCTCTCTCTTTTACTTCAGATGTGAGTACAGTTATCTTGCCGCTCTACGTGAATATCGGCAACTGAGCGCTGATGCAAAATTTTGCAATTAACCCCTCAAAGCTTCTTCTCGATTGCATGATTCCAATAAGAGTAATATTTGCCTGAAGGCATGCCTATCGATTCTAATGCCCTCATATACTACTACAGTCAATAACTCCATAGACTTCCACCCACAGCGTAGGCAATACGGGGTACATTTATGTAGTACAGTCAATAAATTCTTGACTGGAGCTTACAACTTAGGGAACACATTGTACGTCTCTGTACGTACTACGGACAATATGTTCGTGGACTTGCGCCTATAGTATAGGCAACACAGGGTACATTTGTGTACTACTACAGTCAATATATTCGTAATCTGGCGCCTACAATGTAGGCAACACCGTGTACAGCTATGTATGTACTACAGTTAATATGCTCGTGGTCTGGCCCTCACAGTGTAGACAACACAGTGTACACCTGTAAACATACTACAGGCAATATTATATTCGTGAACTGGCGCCCACATTGTAGGCAACACAGTGTACACCTGTGTACGCACTACATACAATATGTTCTTGAACTGGCGCCTGCAGTGTAAACAACATATTGTACGCCTGAGTACGTACTACATACAATATGTTCGTGGAGTGGTTCCTAGAGCGTAGACAACACAGTGTACACCTGTGTACATACTACATACAACGTGTTCTTGGACTGGCTTCTACAGTGGAGGCAACGCAGTGCACACTTGTGTACGTACTACAGTCAATATATTCGTGGTCTGGTGCCTACAGTGTAGGCAACACCCTATACAGCTATGTATGTACTATTATCTGCGCACTTTTTATCGATAGATTTGTGTACGGGTTTGAGGAGTAAGGAGGGGGCAATTCCGGTTCCAGTAGTACTGCCTACTGAATGGAAATGAAATCTGAAATGAATCGATAATATGATCGATCGATATGAATTTTGCTAAAGCTTTGTTATCTTACGCCAACAACTGTGTCACACATATTATATGACATTATATAACATTTCTCGATGCGAATCTTATTCCGAGAGTGAATTCTATAGTTTGGCTTTACTGAGTAAATAACAACAGTACTAGTACGTAATGTGTACGCCAGATGTAGCACAGCGATGCAAAAGCGATTCATAGTTTGTGTTTCAAAGGTTGCCAGTACGAATCTCGAAGATTGCCGAGGTGGACCAATTCAGCACTAGGGTGTAAATCTATCCAGAAAATGTGCGCAGATAATACATACAATATGTTCGTGGACTTGCGCCTACATTGTAGGCAACATGGTTTACACCTGTGTACGTACTACATACCATACTATGTTCGTGGACTTGCGCCTACAGTCTAGGCAACAAGTGTACACCTGTGTGCATACTACGGACAATATGTCCTTAGACTGGCGCCTACAGTGAATGCAACACATTGTACACATATGTACGTACTATCGTCAATATGTTCGTGCAGTGGCGCTAACAGTTCAAGGTACCTATAGTCTTCTGACCTTCCTCTTCACGTCTTTTTTCACGCCGTGGTGATCCGGCTGATTTCGACTTGATCATCTCTAACGTTTGGCTAGCGGATTTGTCTAATTTTCTACAGAACTTGTAATTGCCCGTTGCTTAAAGTACAACATAATTAGTTCCGCCGCTGACATTCAACTACCATTAACAACAGAGACCGTAGTTCTGATTACACTGTATGCATGCAAATACCTCTTGCTGGGACTAGCGAAGAACTGTCACGACAATATCCTGTGGTGCAAATTCTGCGCTATAATATACCACAGAGGCATCAGATGGCCAGTCCATCAACAGAATGACTTTATGATGTATAATCGAAATGAGAGAGGGAGAGAGATGTGATTATTTCTGCTTCCCCCATTTCGAGGCTGCCAAAAAGGAAACATCTTACATGAAAAGTTGATTGATAACTGCAAGGGTCGTATAAAGTATGTCTACAAATGATTGGCATACCATATTATAGCCTACTTATTACTTAATAAAAATACTATCAGTCAATAATTTTGAAATCCATAAGGAAATCGTTATAGGACAAAATTATAGCTAAGAGTATTTTGAAACGTGTGAGCAAAGGTACCTCTTGCTCCTACCATCAATCCTAAGACATAGTACAGATGATATTTCTCAGCGTAATATGGAATCGCAGGTTTATATATATATATATATATATATATATATATATATATATATATATATATATATCACATTTCTCTTTGTGAACATTATTTGGTTGAGTGAATGATGTCTCGGGTCTAATTGTGGGATCTCTCATGAACCCTGATGTATGGTCTGGTTGCTCTGACTTGAAATGTATTTCCGAACATGTACCCCTGAATGTTCTCTAACGTAATACAATACTCTGTAAGTAATTCATCTCTAACAAATATACTTTTCAGGCCATTAATAGCCTTTGAATAGCTACCTGCGGTAGGTGGAAAACTCTCAATTATTTCATTAGCCCTAGACACCTTGAAAGTTTCCAGTAACAAGTTTCCTCATCTGGCATTTCCTTTTCATCATGTAACTACAACACTGAAACCAAAAACCTACCCAGTCTGACTTGGACTGAAATTTTGGCAAAATATGTGGAAAATATTGATTTTCGTTTTTCATATTAATACACCCCTAACCCCTGCGGATCATATAGCAGTGTTTTTATCCGAATACCGCCATTTTAAAGCTCTAGCGTAGCTTTTTAATTCCTGGTGTGCAGTCCTTTAAATGCCCAGTTTTGTACGACTCACGATCAGCGCACAATAGTGGTGTATTCAAGCAGATTTCTTTATTTCATTTCATAGAAATAATTCAAAAAGGCCTCCTACATCTGTCGGTCTACATTGTGCTGCTTTCTAGCGGAGGAATTTGTCAACCACGTAGAAGAGAGAATGGGAACAGGCTTGCGACCGCTGGTACAGACTTGGAAGCTGAAAGATGTATAACTTGGTGGTCGTACATGTGGTAAGTAATGCAACGATAACAAAACTTACAAATTATTGTAGGAATGAAATAGTACAGAACATAACTAATATTGCAGATATGAAGAAAGCAGTGTATGCCACTCTACGCCACCACATATCAACTGACAGTAAGCCCCAGCACAGAAAGTGTCCTGAAGGTTCTGAGTCTTGGTGCTTTTACAATCAAGTATCACAGCAGGTAAAACCCTACAGCGCCATGAAAAAATGGCTGTAAAGCTTTCAGAACCTTTAATTGTAAAGATTATGCATGTTTATGAAAGACTGGCATAAGATGAGCAGATGCATCCGGGGTACTGCTCGAAATCAGAACGAGTCTCTGCATTCTGTTATCTGGAGAAAGTGCCCAAAAGAGATTTTTATTTCACGGCGGAGACCCTGAAATTGCTGTTTGTAATGCCGAAGAAGAATTCAACATGGGGTGTAGTGCAACAAGGGAGTTGAAATCAGGAATAACACAAACTTCAGTATCTCATATCACAGAACAAGCACTTAAAATATGTGACAGTCGCAGGAAGTATGAAATTCTGTGGTCATCAATGGAGAAGCGAAAGGCATGTCGACGGAAGGGGAAACTGACCAAATTGAAGGAGGCTGCAAAACAGAAGAAGGAGGGTGTCACCTATGCTGCAGGACAGTTCTAATATCTTTGGTAACCAGAAAACTTGAAAATTGTCGATTATTTTAGTAAAGAGCTTTTTTCTCTGATTCACTTTTTCAGGCATTCAAAATGTTACACGCATCATAAATCTTATGATATTGCTTTCAAAATGTGCATGTATTATCTTCATTGCAATGACTATAAACCTGAGGATCGATTTTAGGATTGAACATTTGGTCCGGCTGCAAAAAGAATTCAAACTTAAAAAATTGAAGATTTTTTTGTAGAATAAATCTTGGATATGAAACACATTATTTCTTCATACTCATTAAAGCAATTCAAAAACGAGTCCGTCGGTTTCTTTCAATTGTTTTAGTTCAACAGAATGTTACCTAAAACTTACAACATCTTGATAGGTTTAATGCGGCAGACCTTTATAAATCTTGAATAATTTGCACATGAAAATGTACAAAATTAATATCTCAAGAACTTGAAATGTTTAAATTTCCCACAGTGGTTTATATTATGACTGTCCATAAGCATATAAAAGCTAAAAGCTCTACCTCCATGTATATAGAATTTGGAAATTTCAGTCCCAGTGAACATTCCCACCAAAAATGATCACTGAAAAAGGTTTCAACCTTGTTAACAGCTTTGAAGATAGAACGTACATTACATATACAGGGAGTAGTACTATAGACTTAATATTTTACAAAGGTCAAAACATTAAGCTAATCAATTACTCCGTGTGTTTCACAACAGAAGAGGTGATTATAAGGAAACACTGACCTGTCTCGACGCAATCCAATGTCTCAAGAACAGAGAAGGGAAAGAATGATGCAGTTGGCAAACCCTCAAGACAGATAAATAAAAATGTGCTCAAACAACAAATCAAAGAACAGAAGGGAATTGAAAAGAACATGAAGAATAATGGCATAGATGCAGCCGCACTATCCCTGGAGAAGACAATCAAATCAGCACTTGTGTATAAGCGGAAGAGAAGATCGCGAATATGGTCCGATAAAGATTTATATAAGAGAAAGAGCACTATTAAGGTCATGCATGTAACAAAGAACAACATGGGCATTGAGACAATAAGGCAATATATCACCATCTAGAAGGAATACAAAAACTGCTCTCGGTGAAACGCAATCAGCGTATGGAAAAGGAAGCAATAAAAATCGTGAAAGATGACATGAAGGACCCGTTTGTAGCATTAAAGAACAGGAGGATGCAAAACAGTGGAATGATAGAAATGGATACATGGGAAGATCACTTTAGGAATATACTAAATGTAGATAAGGATATCAATACAGAGGCTGCGATAACAGGATCATACCAAGATGTAACTGACCCGTTCACGACGGAAGATCTGTACGAATGTATTATGTCACTAAAAAATGAGAAGACCTTAGGACCCGATGGCATATACATTGAACATATAAAAAAATCATCAGAGACACTATTACCGGTGATTTCAAACCTAATGAACCTCTTTCTACAAGTAAGCAACACCTATACATCTTGTAGAACCTCGACTATGAAAATGTTGTACAAGGGAAAAGGTGACCAGTCAGACCCTAACTCATATAGAGGAATAGATACAGAAAAATGCATGCTGAAAATAATGATAATGCTTCTCACAAAAATAGTCGCAGACGCATTAGAACACAAACTCTCAGGGGAACAGTTTGGATTCCGTAAAAGAAAGAGCACCCACCATGCCATTAACAACCTCATTAATGACATCGAAGAAGCCCTCAGACATCCAAGAGGCAAATTCCCTGCAGTATTTGTTGATTATGCAAAAGCTGTCGACATGTTAAGCAGACCACTTATAATCGCGAAGCTGGAAGCCATAATGGGGAAAGACAAGCTCACGTCTCTGATAAATAACATACTGACGACGAATTACCTACAAATTGATGACCAAGTCGCGACGTCGAAACTGATCATTCAGACCATCGGAATACTCCAAGGAGACCCACTAAACCCCTTGCTGTTTAACATTGTGACGTACGATGTAGAGAAGGTTACTCCGCAAGGAATAGAGGGACTGAAAATACACTTATACGCAGATGACATGGTCATTCGATAAAATTCCCTACATGATGTGCAAAAAGCTCTAGACAATCTAGACATGTGGGCAAAAGATAACAAGATGAAAATTAACACAGATAAAACTGTGCTTATGACATTTCGGAAAAGGTGGCCGAGAGGGCGCAAGTGACACGATATACCTAGGATCTACAGTCCTCAAGACTGTCAGTACATTTAAGTATCTAGGACTGACCATGCAAAAAACAGCAACAAAGTATAGAATTCACATAAATTTCAGAGCAACGGCGGCCATCAACGCAATACATGATATTAAAACAATTTGCAAGCTTTCACTAGAAACTGCTATGAAACTTTTCGATGCAAAAATTGCACCAATTGACACATATGGACTGGATGTTTCATGGGATAAACTGGGTCAGGCTGAGCTGAAGACAATTGAAGCAGTCAAGTCGCGCTTCCTGAAAGCTACGCAGGGAATATAAAAAAATACAAAACTCAAGGCTTGCATATGAGCTGGCAAAGGAGATCTTATTCATCGAGGACCTCCGAATTAAGCGAAGGATTCCATCCACAGACGCTTGGGAAAAATTACTGCAGGACAGAGTAAAGAAGAGGGAAGAAATCTGGCTCGATTTTTTACTCAACGGAGGCGATGATGAACAGAATATGGACAAAGACCGATCAGGACATGCGACATTTCGTTAACTCGAAGGCGGACCATGGGTATCACCGTAAACTGTGCAACACTGAGCACTTCCATGACCCTGACGAAACCTGTGTTTGCAAGCTGTGCAGTGAGCATAGCATAGCAGTCGATATCATGTAACCACATGCAAAAACCAGGGATTGTACATTGTGAACTTCTGTAATAGTGAGAGGTGACAGTACATATGACAAACTTTGTTTATACCTTGCACAATTTGTGTGCTGTATCTTTATTAGTTATGATGATCAGTAAAGAGTTTATTATTATTCCCATTATTATTATTATTATTAATAGTATTACTATTACTGTAGTTACTATTAACAAATACATCCCAATTCGGAAGTATCCCGGTGGGAATGGTCACTTACACTAGTAAATAATAAAGTAACGTTAAAACGTAATTACTCAACAACAACAAGAGTACAACAAGCAATTCAGTGGAAGGGAAATATTACAAGAAGTACTAATAGTTCAACATTCCAAATTCAGAACCATCATATACAATATTACACACATCTTATGTATTTCCATTGCTTACGTGTACGGCTTACAATACTATAGGTTGAGCTTGATACTCTCTTAAAATTACAAGTGATAATACAGTTAAAACATCAAAAGCTAGCAAACATAAGTAAATATTTACTTATTTCTTCTTTTGAGCGACGGAAAAATAATTGTCGCTTCAGCTCACAAGAAGGCATCTTGGCCGTCATCGTCAACTTTCGGACTGTACTGAGATAGCACGGAGGTGTGGTTGTGCTGAAATCGAGCTCCGGCTAGCGACGAGATCACTAACTAAGGGATACCTGCCCCTCTCAGGCCTCCCTCAACTCTCTGGCGAAAAATATGCGACATACTACAAAAATGTGGCCAATATGCCGTCCGCGCGAGTGTATGAAAGTTAACAGTAATCAGTTTGGTCTTTTGCACTTTGATCTGCAAGCCCAATTCACTGCTCTCATTTCTTACACGGTCCAGAATCCGTGTCATCTCTCCATCATCCACAGCGGCGGTAAGTATAGTGTCATCAACATATCGTAATATTTCTTCCTCCAACAGTAAATTAACCATCCCAACCATCCAATGTATGAAATGTAACTTAATACCGTAAACGCTAATTCCGCAAGTATTGATAAATTTCTATCACACAACAGGCATTCCATTGTAACGGGTGTTACAGTCGAACAGTTTAAAAGACATTTTTGAGAATGACAAAACAATTGATGAAGATGTCATCAATTGCAAAAGACAGCTCTTACTTTTTGTGTATTATGGACTACTGTCTTCTGAAATAAAACTTTTCCCAGTATTTTAAGTACTTAAAATACGTACTGTAACGGTTGTTGAGGTAGATGGTAAAAATCAATAAACTCTTCGAGAAGGAAACTTATAGAAACTTTCAAATTGCGTTGCAGACCAAAGAAACTGTAGAAAAACTAACCATATAATTTTAAAAAGGACAATAACTGTGCTTCTTGTTATTTCACTATTTTAAATGTAACGGGTGTTACACAGTTGCTTCTTTTAGAACTTGCTTTACGTAGCACCGACACAGATAGGTCTTAAGATAACGATGGGACAGGAAAGGGCTAGGAGTTGGGAAGGAAGCCAGCATGGCCTGAATTAAGGTACGACCCCAGCATTCGCCTGGTGTGAAAATAGGAAACCAACTTCAGGGCTGCCGACAGTGGGATCGAACCCACTATCTCCTGATACTGGATACTGGCCGTACATAAGCGACTGCAGCTACTTGCACAGTTGACAAAAAAATATTACAACTCACCAAAATTGTTAAATTTTTTATCATATTAAAGGAGATAATAGTATACAAGGACAAATTGAAGTAAGATAGTTTGTTTAAGTGAATAAACACGACCTAATACGTTGAAAGTCTGTTTCGATTACAATGCGGTCGTGAAAATTCAATATTCATTGACATGCCCCACAGCGGGCGACTTAAACGCAATCTACAGTGTGCTAGCAGCAGTGCCAGACCTGTAGCTCAGATCCTTTCAAACAGAACAAACATGGCCTAGGCCACCATAGCTCAATTGGTAGAGCAACCGACGCGAAATCGGGAGGTTTTGGGTTCGGATCCCACTGGTGTCCGGCTGGCCATTTTTGTTCTCTACTTAACATTCCTTCAACACGTACTACATGTACGCAACACGACCTAATACGTTGAAAGTCTGTTTCGATAACATTATTTTTGTTAACAAAATCACTGGATATTTACACTAATTTTGTGTTACTTCTGTTACCGAAGTAACGCTTAGTAGCTTTCTCTATTCATAAATTTACCTGCAAAACGCCGCTGAAATCTGTGTCAGTTAGTATTAATTTTTTACTAGTTTCCTCCTACTATTTCCTACGTGACTGGAAGTCATATTTCTAATTTATCATATCTGCTTCGCCTCGAACGCCTGTTCTTATTTTTAAAAAGGGCCTGTGTGTTGTGTTTCCGCTATTCAGTGCGAGTCAGCGCTGTTCATATGTTTGCCTTGTGCTGCCTATTGCGGAGGTTAGCGTAACTTCTTGGCGCTGACTCTCCCTGACTAATCAGAGCTCCTTTCCATTAACGCGCTCCTTCTTCTTGATTCTGGCCAGAGGCAGCCATAATTTGCTTGTCTGCAACCATGGGGGTGAGAAGTGTGTTACGCCGAAGCTCTGTTCTAGCTTTCGGCTTAGTTATGGATAATGGCTAAACATCCTTGTGTGAAGATGGTTTTCATCCTCAGAATATTAAATTTATTTAAACGTTTTAAGTACTACATTTTTGTTCTCTCCAGTGCATCATTTGAGGTATATCCTTGTGAGTATGAAACAACATGTTACCCCAGCATGGAAGCGTCATTTTTACTGGCTCAAGCTTTCTATTTTCTGCATTTACTTCATCCACGGTTTTGAGCCTCTAGTGAAAACTCTACTACTTATATCTTACTTTGGTGTTTGGAGTGACCCCTGTTCCTTAGAGCTTAATAGTAAAATGTCTTTTAAAAAACATTTGGGTCTCTTCGAGTTTTGTTAGGGCTATCGGGATTCTCTTTTATGTATTACTGGTTCTACTTACTCCCATGTTTTTTATTATTATTAAATACTTAATGTTTTAAGGAGTAACGTCCGTGTTCAATTGTGACCCTAAAGAATTTCGTTAATTGGGTTGTTTAACGCCCACATGAATTTCCACAAGGGTTCCTTTACTCGGATTTTATCTCTTTCTTGTAATTAATTCTTGGGTTACATTTATGTTCTTTAAATCTTCTTATCTGAAGTTTTCCTTTCTCTAGATTCTATTTTGTTCATGCGTGAATACTGTTATTGTGGGATTTGGTTTAGACTGGTTGCTTCTTGGACTTATTTTTTGCAACTTGCTTTACGTCGCACCGACACAGATAGGTCTCATGGCGACGGTGGAACAGGAAGCGGATAGGAGTGGGAAGGAATCAGCCGTGGCCTTAATTAAGGTACAGCCCCAGCATTTGCCCGGTGTGAAAATGGGAAACAACGGAAAACCATCTTCAGGGCTGGCCATGGTAATGGTTACTCAGAATATGGATCGTTGATTGTTGAATGACCTTAAACAGTGTAAATCACTTCCCTGTAATGGATTTGGAATCTTGTGCAGTAATTCACACGTGCATTTTTCCCTTTCTTGTTTTTAAAATCTTTTTATTCCCATTTTCTCTGTTTATTCTCGTCCTCTCCCTGAAGTTGTGTTCTTTATAAACTTATTATTTACGCAACTTTGAATCGTGGTTTAACCAAGCTCGATAGCTGCAGTCGCTTAAGTGCGGCCAGTATCCAGTTTTCGGGAGATAGTGGGTTCGAACCCCACTGTCGGCAGCCCTGAAGATGGTTTTCCGTGGTTTCCCATTTTCACACCAGGCAAATGCTGGGGCTGTACCTTAATTAAGTCCACAGCCGCTTCCTTCCCACTACTAGCCCGTTCCTGATAAGACCTCTCTGTGTCGGTGCGACGTAAAGCAACTTGTAAAATAAATGTGGTTTGATTTGTCGCCTGTGGGAACTCACGACACTAAACTTCACCCTAAGTAAGTGTACATAATTTACTGAAGAGTAACCTTCTAAATTTTGTAAGGCAAAGCCTAAGAACTAGGGTCACTAAAGGTATCGATGCGGGCTATACTTAATCTACCTCAAAATATTGTAATTTTAATGTCTCCCTGTTTATTGGTACAGGTCGTCCGAATGTATCTAATTTTATTAAGCTCTTAGTTAATTTAAATAAGCTCTTAATTAATTTTAATAAATTCAAACTATGTTTCATGATTCATTAAATCTAATCTAAGATCATTAGTTCATTTCTCAGCAAAAGATATTCATTTTATGTTGTTGAAGCCAGTAATGAAACCTTTGAAATTGAACTCATTTTATTTAATCTAAGAACTAGTTTGTTTTTCTTTCAACTAAAGTTCATCAGGTTCATACCGTACCAGTTTTTGTTTCGAAAAACTGACAAGGAACATCCTACGGCCGTAGCCATGTCGAAACACCGCATCGCTTGAAATCTCCGACGTTAAGCAAGATTGCGCGTGGTGACGATTTGGATGGGTTGCCACGCTCTCTTGGTGAGGTGTAAGGGAATGGAGGAGCGGAAAGGAAGTGGTCACCCTACCGTACGTAAACTCCGGCTCAGGCACACCTCTGCGGAGGTTCGGACCTGCCTTTGGGCAGAATACACCCTCACAATGTACATACATTTCGCTATTGTAAAACGATTTTCCGAGCTGTAAGGAGAAATATTATCTTCTCTGCGTCCGTTTTACTCCCCTCCATGTTGTTCAAAGACGTCGATCGGAAGGATGTACCACTTCCCAGTAATACCGTGTGGTCCAAAGAACACATCGTGAAGACGACATACATGCGCCCGGGAAACATGGGGATGGATTCATACATGTGACCATTTCTGGTTCAGTTTGTATGTATGTATGTAGAGAAAGAGGGAAACGGAAATTGCTTAACCACATCACTGTCACAAGTACATTCCGGTTCCATTATCGACATTCTGATATAAACTCACAAGGTCTACCACTTATGGGAACGAGGAGCAATTAAACGACCGAGTTCACATCTTATCTTGAGCCTTATACACTTGCTGTCACGTCTATCTCCTGTCGGGTTGGGAAATTTATAGTACTTGTCGACCTTCGACTCTCCTCCCACTATTCCTCTTCTATCGTTTGTCCCCTGTCCAGGTTAACTTTTCTTGTACCGGGCGAGTTGGCCGTGCGCGTAGAGGCGCGCGGCTGTGAGCTTGTATCCGGGAGATCGTGGGTTCGAGCCCCACGGTCGGCAGCCCTGAAGATGGTTTTCCGTGGTTTCCCATTTTCACACCAGGCAAATGCTGGGGCTGTACCTTAATTAAGGCCACGGCCGCTTCCTTCCAACTCCTAGGCCTTTCCTGTCCCATCGTCGCCATAAGACCTATCTGTGTCGGTGCGACGTAAAGCAACTAGCTAAAATAACTTTTCTTGCACCCTTCAAGTCCAAAACTGTGCATCAAACTAAAGTTGTACTGTCGAAATATTCAATATCTCGTTGCCAAAAATATTCGTTTCAGTCAAGAAATCAGTACATCCCTCAGAACCACCCAGTGCCTACTTACAAACTCTCTCTCTCTCTCAATGGTCACATCCATCAGACGCGTTAACACATGCACACATTTGAAGAGTGAGGGTAGGTGGAGAAAACGGAAGTACGAGGATATCTACCATGAACGAAACACACGCGAGGGGAAAGTACATGCTTCCCCGCCTGCCCGCAATAAAGGAAGAGGGGAATGAAGGAAGAAACCACACGGCTCTTTCAACGCAACAGACGTAATGGATATGTTAACTTATTGAGGGTCAAATTCTCCAGTTTCTTTGTAATTCTTGGGTGCGAAGTCTGACTGAATTGTTAGTGGTCTCGACTAAGACTTCATTATCAAATGGCATCTGACGACTGTAAGAAGGAATGTCCCATATTTTCGTCAATATGGGCCCTGTTATATACTTCGACCACAACAACAACAACAACTACTACTACTACTACTACTACTACTACTACTACTACTCAATAATAATAATAATAATAATAATAATAATAATAATAATAATAATAATAATAAGTAACAGAAATTATACTCAAACACCAAAATAAAAATAACCTGGCATGAAATAAGTATGATTATCAGAGAAGCAAGGGCGTTTTAAAAACCGTTCCTACGAAGTTATTTTTAGCGCTGGTCAAGCAATTCAATGCCACACATTGGGATGGGATTACATCGTGTACACTTCATCGCAATTACATTAGAGTTAATTGTTTTCCTTGATTATGAAAGGATAGTATAGCCAGGTGTTTAACCAAAGAAACGCCATAATCAGTTCCCGAAAGAATGGGGTTGGGAGTGGCCTGTGAGCGCAAAACGTCGCAAGCCACACCTTCTGGAAGAAGAACACATGTGACGTTGCCTAGGTTATATCTCCTTCATCCTCAGGGTTGGCCAAATCATCGCCCAAACTTTACTTGTTCCCTCTTCCACCCGGAATTCTTATGACCGCGACTTTACCACATAATTTTTCGATTACTGTGGATTGTTGCGATTACTTACTTTGGATTGGAGGTTATTATTATTATTATTATTATTATTATTATTATTATTATTATTATTATTATTATTATTATTATTATTATTATTATTATTATTTATTTATTTATTTTCCACTAATTGTAGTTACAATTTAGGGATGGTGAATGGAGAAAGGGCATAGCCCCATATACACAAAAGTGCCTCCATCACAACTTAAAATTATAATATACAAATATACAATTACATTCTACATGATGTTCTTATATACAGTTAAAATATTTACATAGGCATATTTACATACAGTAATACTCACAAGACCTGTTCAACATTCAAGTCATGACGACACACACACACAGTTAAGGTGATTCCTAGATAGTTAGGGAATATATTATGTCTCAATAATTGAGTTACAATATACTCCTGCAATATATACAACCCAGTCATGTAAATGTCATAACAGTTCTGGTGACTACTTTTGAGGAACGATGGTAGGTGACCCGTTTCTATTAGGCTGACACTTACACATAATTGCACGTAAAATAAGCTAGAAAAGTTATTCTATAAATCCTATCTGGAAATATTAAGAACACACCGTATTTACTGTTTGTTTGCCTGTCATTACTTAAAGGTTGTTTTTCCGATACTTTGCGTCGGTCACGGGGCATTCGCATAGCATGTGCAATGTTACCAGCTGTTTTCCGCCAATATTCAGGCATACTGTCTTATTTACTTGCCTGTTGTTTAAACGGGCATAACATCTAGGTCATCGGCCCCTAATGGTATGAAATGAGACGAAATGAAATAACAAATTAAAAACCCAAAATGCTCCACTGACCACAAGTTGGACGAAGAATGAATGGATGGATGGATATGAATTTAAAACGATCAGTGGAACCGAGCCACAGTGCCCCACATTCAGAGGAACTGACGTAAAATAATAGTATTACTGCTTCTATACCACGATGCTGCCTCTGTGGATCAGCGGTAGAGTGTCGGCCTCCGGATCCCAAGATAGCGGGTTCAAACCAGGCAGAGGTAGTCAGATTTTTGAAGGGCGGAAAAAAGTCCATTCGACACTCCATGTCGTGCGATGTCGGCATGTAAAAGATCTCTGGTGACACATTTGGTGTTTACCCGACATAATTCATTACATCTCAGCCATAGACGCCCAAGAGAGTTTCGATTTACTCGGTCTGTCATCCAGTGGGGGCCTAGAGTAAAACGGAACGTCCAAATTGACGAGCAGACAGCCAGATGGCGTCAAATTGAAATGTCTGCACACGGTAGCTGAGGCCATACGATTATTATTATTATTATTATTATTATTATTATTATTATTATTATTATTATTATTAATATTATTATTATGCCACGATACTGAATCGATGATGCTCGTAGTCGAAAGGAGTAATAAATCCAATTCATCGGCCCCTCATAATGGTACTTATCGCTAGGAAAGTAGAACCGTGTGGTATTTGTCATTGTGCGGTACTAATCAAGAGTAGCGCAGACTCGCGGTATTCCGCACATTATGGTGACAAAATTCGCACATTACTACAGACCTACTGTATTCCGCACATTGTGGCGCCATTGACAGGCAACGCAAACCTATGGTGTTCATCACCTAAGTGTACTAATCTCACCGGGCGAGTTGGCCGTGCGCGTAGGGGTGCGCGGCTGTGAGCTTGCATCCGGGAGATAGTAGGTTCGAATCCAACTATCGTCAGCCCTGAAAATGGTTTTCCGTGGTTTCCTCTTTTTCACACCATGCAAATGCTGGGGCTTTACCTTAATTAAGGCCACGGCCGCTTCCTTCCAACTCCTAGGCCTTTCCTATCCCATCGTCGCCATAAGACTTATCTGTTTCGGTGCGACGTAAAGCCCCTAGCAAAAAAAAAAGTACTAACCACAGGGACTCGTACTATCCCGTGGTGTTCCTCATATAGTGGGTACTAATCATAGGCAATCCAGAACCATGGGTTTCGTCATCCCATGGTGTCGTTCATATAGTGATACTGATCGCAGGTACTGTAAAAGCCGTCGCGCTCTCGTTTGCTACTAATCACAAACCTATTTGGTACCTAACATAGTGGTACTACGCGCAAGGAAAAGCGACCCATGGTGTTCCCCGCGTGGTGGTACTAATCACAAGGAGTTTCATTGTTCTAATATAATCATCCCTTGGTTGCCCATTTTAGTTCCCTCTTACGACAGGCAGGGGATACCGTGGGTGAATTCTTCTACTGCGTCCCCCCACCCACATGGGGTTGAGTGTTTGATCCTCGAGAGGTATTTTATTTTCCACAAGTCCGCCGGCAAGCCGGTTACGACCCCCCCCCCCCCCACTATCTGCCACCTGGGATGCGCCACGTCGGAGTATCACCTCTCCCCTTGCTAAGCCAGCGTAGTAGGTTCGTGGCTGTTTTACTCGGGACGAAGCAGTAATTCCATCTATTGGAGATGAGTGGCAGCAAAGGAGAAAAATCCCATCACAACAATGGCCAATGTAATGCCATTGTTGATTGTTTTTAAGAGTATCCCATATTCAGTTGTCTTCTGACTCTGTGACATTAGAACATCTAATATAAAGAAAATCCTTTCTTCCCTCATGACATCCTCTTATTCTTCAAGTGATCGTTTCTTTACGATTTCTTTCTCGTTTTTTACAATGAGTGGTATGGGTTACTGCAGTCACGCCCTAGTGGTGGTTATTATTGTTTTAAGAAGAAGTACAACTAGGCAACCATACTCTATATAACACTAATCAGAGAGAAAAAATGGAAGGGATCCGACACTTCAGAAAATGAAGGTATCGGCCGAAGGGAGACAAGGGCTAGGAAGGGCGTGAAAGGGAAAAAATTCCCAGGTCTCGCAACCTAATACTGGCGGGGTCAGAAAAGAAAAGAGTTGACCAAGGGAGGTCGGACAAGATAGATGAAAGTGAGGAGCCTGGCACATGTAAGTGTCAGCAATGTAAGGAATCGGCTAAGGGGCCAGTGGTGGCCAAACCACGCTCCCAATTTGAGAGCCCCTGAGAACCCTCCTCGTCGCCTCTTACGACATGCAGGGGGTAGCGTGGGTGTTATTCTACCGCCCCCACCCACAGGGTGATTTCACGTCCTAGTTCGTTAACCATGGGCAATGGCTGAGTGGCCTAGTAAATGGTCCTGAGAGTCGGGGTACCAGTTGCTACGGAATGAAAGTGGGCATCTCGGATGTGATCTAAGTAATGGCCCTAGGACTATACCATCCACCGCTGGTCCCTAACCCGTTAGAGGAGAGATGCTCACTTGGACTATGTGTAAGTACGGTAACATCCTGCTTCATGAACTTATCGAGTTCAGAACATTTTAAGCAAGACTCGGACCTATGGGAGTAACGGAGTCCCACTCCCACTTGACAGAAGAGGGACTCCTTGAAAATAACTCGGCGAACGAAATGGAATTCAATGAGGAGCTATCGATATTAACGTAGCTTATGGAAGAAAGAAAGTAGAACTGGCTGAGTCAGCAAAGAGGATACATCTGGGTGTGCTAGGAATTAATGATATTCGGGTAAGGGGAGATAACGAGCAAGTGATACGAGATTTTAAAGGTATTAAAAAGGATAGGGCAGAGACTGGGTTAGGACTGTTCATCAGGAATACTACTGCACACAACATAGTTTCTGTTAGGCACGTAAACGAGCGAATGATGTGGGAAGATTTGGCATTTGGAGGAATTAGGCGAGAAAGGGCTCAATGTATTCACCATGTTAGGGTGCAGATGAGGATGAAATTGACAAGTTTTATGAAGCATTGAATGGCATCGTAGTCAGGTTCAACAGCAAGGACATGATAGTTCTAATGGGCGATTCAAATACGAGAGTTGGAATAGAACTGAAGAATACGAAAGGGCGATTTGTAAATGTGGGAAAGATATGGAATAGGAAGCGTCTGCAGTACTTCTGTGCTAGTATAGGTTTACCAGTTGCGGATACATTCTTCATGCATAAGGCTGTTCACCGATACCCATGGGAGGCTAGTGGTACCAGATCCATAATAGACTATATCTTAACGGACTTCGAATTCAGGAATTCTGTTAGGAATGTAGGCGTTTTCAGGATTTTTCGATGAGACAGACCACTACCAGATATGTAGTGAACAATAATTCATGGTCTAGGATACAGAAAGTGAAATCTGTCTGCTGACGTATAAGGGTAAAAAATCTCCTGGTCGAGGAAATTAGACAGAAGTACACGGATATGACTACTGAGAAGTTTCGAACAGTGGACAATAAGAAGGTTCGGGATATAGAAAAATAATGGGTGGCATACAGGGATGCTGTAGTGGAAACAGCAAGGGAATGCCTAGGAACAACTGTGTGTAAAGACGCGAAAAAGGGAACATCTTGGTGGAATGATGAAGTGAGAGAAGCTTGCAAACGTAAAAAGAAGGCTTATCAGAAATGGCTCCAAACAAATGCGGATACAGACAGGAAATTGTACGCAGATGAAAGAAACAGAGCGAAACAAATAGTTGTTGAATCCAAAAAGGAGTCGTGGTAATAACCTGGACAGGCTAGGTCAGGCAGCAGGGAAACGTTTCTGGATAGTATTAAAGAATTTTAGGAAGGGAGGAAAAAGGAAATGAACAGTGTTTTGGGTAATTCCGGTGAACTGATAATAGGTCCCAGGGAATCCCTGGACAGGTGGAGGGAATATTTTGAAAATCTTTTCAACGTAAAAGGAAATCTTCGTGGTGCTGTCGCAAACAACGGAGCTCATGGGGAGGAGGAAAATGATGTTGTTGAAAATACGCTCGAGGAAGTGAAAAGGATGGTAAATAAACTCCAATGTCATAAAGCAGCAGAAATATACGAAATTAGACCTGAAATGGTGAAGTATAGTGGGAAGGCAGGGATGAAATGCTTTCATAGAATAATAAGAATAGCATGGAGTGTTGGTAAGGTACCTTCAGATTGGATTCTTCCAGAAGCAGTGAAGCAAGGGAAAAGAGAGAATTGCAAAACTATCAAGGTATATCATTGATTAGTATACCAGGCAAAGTATTCACGGGCATTTTGGAAACAAGGATGCGATCTGTGGTTGAGAGGAAGTTGTATGAAAACCAGCGTGGTTTCGGATCACAGAGGGGCTGTCAGTATTATGTTTTTAGTATGCGCCAGTTAATTGAAAAATGCTTCGAGAGGAATAGACAGTTGTGTTTATGTTTCGTAGATCTAGAGAAAGCATTGACAGGGTACCGAGGGTATCGACGTTCGCCATACTGGGGGAAAATGGGATCAAGGGTAGATTATTAAAATCAATCAAAGGCATTCTTGGTTCAGGGTACTTACAGGTGTTAGAGAGGGCTCTAATCTTTCACCAATGTTGTTCGTAGTTTACATGGATCAACAGTTGAAAGGTATAAATTGATAGGGAGTTATTCCAGTTAGGTGGATATGTTGGAAGTAGTCTGGCCTATGCTGACGACTTGGTCTTAATGGCAGATTGTGTCTATAATCTACAGTCTAATACCTTGCAACTCGAAAATAGGTGCAATGAGTATGGTATGCAAATTAGCCTTCCGAAGACTAAATTAATGTCAACAGGGAAGAAATTCAACAGAAATGAATGCCAGATTGATGATACAAAGCTGGAATAGGTCGATAATTTGAAGTATTTAGGTTGTGTGTTCTGACAGTAAGTACGATTGAATCAAGGTGTAGTAAAGCTAATGCAATGAGCTCGCAGTTACGATCAACTGCATTCTGTAGGAAGGAAGTCAGCTCCCGGACGAAACTATCTTTACATCGGTCTGTTTTCAGACCAACTTTGCTTTACGGGAGCGAAAGCTGGATGGACTCAGGATATCTTATTCATAAGTTAGAAGTAACAGACATAAAATCAGCGAGAATGATTGCTGGTACAAGCAGGTGGGAACAATGACAGGAGGGTACTCAGAATGAGGAGATAAAAGCTAAGTTAGGAATGAACACGATGGATGAAGCTGTACTCATCAACCGATTTCAGTTTTTTGGGTCATGTGAGGCGAATGGAAGAGGATAGGCTACCTAGGAGAATAATGGGCTCTGTTATGGAGGATAAGAGAAATAGAGGGAGAATTGACGGCGATGGTTAGACTCAGTTTCTAACGATTCAAGAATAAGCGGTATAGAACTAAATGAGGCCACAGCACTAGTTGCAAATACAGGATTGTGGCGACATTTTTTAAACGTTGAATGGCTAACGGTCTATATTGGTTTTGTAGGTATGTTTTCATAAACATCTTAACAATTTTCCTTGCCGATATGGTGCGACAACGAATCGGTTTTACAACTTCGGACAATCATGACATCGCCAGTTACCAGTATTAAACAATACTTCCATGTTAGGAATATTGGACGTGTATATGGACTTAGCAAGAAAGGACTAAATTCATGAATTCTATTATGGTCAGTATGGTAAAAATGCATGAGACATACACGATGGGAACTTATATTATCTATAACTTCTGTCTTCTAATACAATCTGTGACGATAAAGTTCGGTGAATAGTGTTGTACTATCAACATACATGAACAATGCACGACAGTGACCCTACTGTCCTTCAGAATAGTCCCCTGTCATAACTATGCACTGCTGAGATCGGCGATACATGTCCTGGAAACTTTGCAAGAAGGCTTCCTTTGGGATGGTATTCAAAAGCCTCGTCACGTTTCGCTGGATGTCAGGAATATCGTTAAATCTCTTTCCTTTAAAAGAGAGTTTGAGTCGTGGGAATAGGCTCTGACCTCTTTCCGACGAGGGGATCCCGGAGAACGCCATTCCATGCCATGCCGTTCCATTTCAGGGTCGTACCTGAGACACCAGATTTCATCCTCAGTGACAATGCAGTTCAAGAAATTTTGTGTCGCATCCGCCGTTTCGATAAAATCCTGTGAAGCCTCTAAACGTGTCTGCTTCTGATCGTCAGTCAAGTGATGTGGACAAAGACGAGAACACGTTTTCCTCTTCCCTAACTTCTGGGTAACGATTTGTCGCACGAATTCGCGGTTAATCTGCAGCTCATCCGTTATCATGTGCACAGTTAATCGCCGATCGTTCGTGATAGATGTCCTCACCTTCTCAATGTTTTCGTCACTGACGGCGGTCGCCGGTCTTCCGCTAAGATGGTTGTCAGAAATACTTTCCCGGCCTCCTCGAAAACGGGCAAACCACTCGTTCAGGACAGTGCTTGATCTTCATAAACACGTACCAGCATCGCATGCGTTTCTTTCGGTGTCTTTCCAAGCTTAAAACAAGACTGTACATTGATCTTTTGGTCGTTCATGTTTCAGTTCGCAGTTAAGAACCAACGCACTAAATACGCACTGTGTCAAACATGTCTGACACGACACACACACGATGCTCAACTGAACAACGTTGGGAGCAGGTGGTCAAAACCTACTGCTACGCAAGTACAGCGTTGTGTGTCGCCAGTGTTGCCGGATCGACCATTCTGACTTCATTCACCGAACGTTATTGTCACAGGTTGTACATTTCGACAGGAACAATAACTTAGATGCTTAAAAATTAAATTTTAGGTGCCTTCGCTTGAACTACCATTTCATCCAGCGTGAAAAAATATTTATAGCCTAGATATTTCATAAAATTTTGTTCACTCGTTTCCTCTTGTTCGGCACTGATATAGACTTAGCTACAAAAATCGAATGTCATGAATATTTCTGTTATCATAATCCGTATGGTAAAAATGTTTAAGTCATAAATGATCGGAAATATTATTATATATAACTTTCTCGATAGGACCAATAATAATATAAAAATAGTCCTGTTCCATGGCTAAATGGTTAGCATGCTGGCCTTTAGTCACAGGGGTCCCGGGTTCGATTTCCGCCAGATTTGGAGTTTTAACCATAATTGGTTAACTTCGCTGCCACGGGGGCTGGCTGTATGTGTCATCTTCATCATCATTTCATCCTCATCATGCTGCGCAGGTTGCCTACGGGAGTCAAGTCAAAAGACCTGCACCTGGAGAACCGTACTTCTCCTCGGACACGCCCGGCACTGAAAGCCATACGCCATTTCATTTCAACATAAACATAGTGCACCCGTCCCTACGCCTAATGGCTCCGGCATGATATCTACAGGGCGTTAACGGGTTGGAATAAAACAAATAGGCGCTTAACAAGACTAAGCTTAAAGGCATACAGGGTAGGAGACGGATCATACCTAATTACAATGAGAACACATTCGGGTTAAAGTTTAGGTTAATACAAGTGGTTTATTAGGCCTTAATGATGATGATGGTAATGACGCATTTATATACAAATGAATTACATGGATTATTATCAATTGTTGTTGTTTGTTATCGACTTTTAGTCGTATGTGATGGATCCGAGTATTATCTATCGCAGAGCGATCCATTATGACGAGATTCGAACGGGAAAACACTTATCATAGACACTGAGGCTATGTGACATCATTGATCAATAGGATTAACATGCATGCAACGAATCTGAGCAATCCCTATACTAAACACACAACTATTCCCCAACGAAATACCAAGAACGAACTCAAAAAAATGTGGAACAAACGCCCGGGTTTGAACCGACCCTCACTTGTATACAATTCACCACCCCGATGGTCAACACCATCGGCAACTCAATATAATCACAACAAGATACATAAACCCTTAAAGAACACAAATTATATACAGTAAACACGTGAGACATCCAGCCTTCGGTTGAGCATTGGGGTACCAATGCCGCTGTCGGGAACTGAACTGACACCCCTTGGGATGGAAGTGGGACTCTGAAAACCCTAAGCTAGATTATACTCAAGTGTGTAATGACAGTAAGCTAACAAGTACTGGTAACAATCGCCGTGTCATTTATTAGCGACTACATCATTCTGGCGTGTTGAATATTTCATTATTGGGCGATTCTTCCGCCCTCATTCTCTTCAACTCAAGGCTCCCCCTTACACGAGCGAACGAGCATACAAAAAAAAAAAACCAACACTTCTCCTCACTAGGTCAACTGCCCCAGCCCCTTTGCACGGCGGGTGGTCAGTGGCCTCGGCCTTCACAGGCATAACGCCCTTTCTTAACAAAACACCCCATCTCGGGGATCGTTCACTAATAAACTGAACTTCATTGTTCATTAAACAAAATTACATCGGCTCTCAATACTTCACTTCAATTCAACACACACATTCGTTTACAATATCATGATCCCGCGACGCGACACCGGTTTCTATGATACCAATACTTGCATGATTACCATAACTACAATTTATTATTATTATTATTATTATTATTATTATTATTATTATTATTATTATTATTATTATTATTATTATTGGGTTCATCATTACACCATCTCCCTACACGACTTACCTGGAAATTAGACCATACTGCGTGATCATAATTAACTTCCTCGTAATAACGGTGTAATTAATCCATATCTAAATCGTGATTCCTGATAAATCGTCACACGGTAATACAATTATGAATTAAATATTCCTCAATTTGCACTTAAATTGTGATAAGCCTGCCAATTAAAATCGTACACTTCCTATCTAAATATATGTCAGTGGAGGCCTTGGTGTCAGTTCCGAAGTCATATCTCGTAGTTCTGGGTGCTCACGGAATAAAATTACACTATTTACCAGCCATGCATTATCAACGCTGGACTACAGCCTAACTTGAATTACTCTGAATTACTAAAAATTAGTCTCCTGACGCATCAATAATTACAAGTTTTCCCAAATAAAATGATTAAGTCAATCTACTACTGCATGCAAACTTATCGTATTACCCCTTTATTTACAATTGATTGCTCAGACGTGTTACTAATTAAATAAAGTAAATAGAAGCTACGTGTATCATGGTAGCACATCTACATTACTGAAGTTACAATCTTTAACATTATAGCGTCAGGTAATGATAACTGTTCCCCGCCCAATCTGATTACGTCATATTAATTATGATTTATACTCATCTCCATCTCGATGACCCGTTGTCAGCTCAGGGAGTCCATTGCTGGTTTAGTGCTGACCCATAGGCACCAAAGCAGTTACTGGAGGCACCATTCTTCTTTCCAACCGGGAGTCCATTGTTCTAGGTTGACGAAACCGCTGGCAGTATTCCTGAGGCACACAACACGTCACTATTTATTCCAAGATTTGTTTATTTACATTCGGTGTGAACGTCCAGCCACGATATCGGACCTCACTCCGCAATCCGCGATTCAGTATCGGATTCCGCGTACCTTTGTTACTACTCGACACAGTAGCGCCGTAGTAATAATAATAATAATATTATTACAAATTATATTTAATGTTCGCGGCACGTCCCTGATCTTTAAAGTTTAGACACTAGCATCACGTCTATCCAATCTCTGCAATATTTACGCACAGTACGCGATTTCACTTGTAAATTAAATTGAAATTCACTCAAACAAAAGATCGCTGGAAGCTCGACGGCACGAAGCTTCGCCGTCCGTAAGCCACAAATCCCGACTGACTCTTCTCCCTTCCTGCAGTAGTTTTTACTAGGGAGCGATACCCCTTCCACTAATTTGTGTAGCGCCTATTCCCAGCGTACTCGAGGTAAAATAGTACGGGTGGTCGGTGACCAGTATCTAGTTGGTGCGATTGAGACATAACCACTCAATTATCCTTCGGTGAATCTCTTTAAATTAATTAAAATATGTTCTGTTTCCCCTACCACACGGGGTGAAGTCCCTCCGTCGAGGACGTGTCATGAGACTAACCAGATGGCCCCAGTACTTTTCCACGCAGAAACAACACAGTATTCTTTCTTCTGCTGAAAGTTATCACGGAAGAGGACATTAAACACTCTAAATAAATGTCCCAGTAACATTCATCCCTTTTAAATCGGGAGATGAGCCCCTAATTCGAGTTTTATTAATTTTCTACCTCGTAGGTAATTAAGTTGGCCAGTCCGATTCCAAGATGGCTCCTATATTCCGTTTCGAAAAAGTTAGTTTCCCCTCATTCTGTGAGCCTTGAGGAGGGATGTCTTCTCTCGAGTGATGTCACAGGGAATCCCCATTCGTAACCCCTCCCGGGTCTAAGTTGGCTTGGCTTCATCTGCGGGGCCCCCGCTACACAAAGGATAATACTGCGCAATAAGTCGCAGACAAAGAAATCTCGTCGAATAATTTTTAAAATACACAATTTATCTATCTCAATGGTATGAATATTAATTAGTTCCGGTATGACCTCTATTAATGATATGAATATTAATCATTTTCAGCGTTCTTTCCCTTTAATAGCATTGCGTGCGTAATTACGGATATCGATATCAACCTAAGGTCCTTGGATCATGCCCCTGTCGGGTTCAATAGACAATTAAATTTTAGGAACTCCCCTGAACTACCATTTCACTCAGCGTGAATAAAATTATTTTCAGCCTAGATTGTAGGACCCCACTCTCTGTCTTTACATACCGATTTTCATCAAATTTTCTTCAGCACTTTTCTGTTGTTGCGCGTACATACATACATACATACATACATACATACAGACAGACAGACAGACAGACAGACAGTGAGACAAATGGACAAATAGGCAAAGTTGATGGAAAATTAAAAAGTGCATTTGCTTGTTAATATGGACATGACCGATACATAAATACCATTATTCTCAAATTCTGATCAGTGAACAGGCAAAACTCTTATTTCATACATTTGAGAGCAAGTCGTAGGAAAAATCATTTCACTCGCAAATATTTTGCCCCCTACAAGTAAAAGAATAGAATCATGGATATATATTTGGACTTAAACGTCGGCGCGAGTAATATATGTCTTACCATCGGTGGTTTTGAATGTGGCGAACAAAGCTTCGCTCAAACGGATACACACACACTTCACCGTTCATGCTCTGGCTTCGATGATGATGATGATGATGATGATGATGATGCTTATTGTTTAAAGGGGCCTAACATCTAGGCCATTGACCCCTAATGGTACGAAATGAGACGAAATGAAATGACAAATTAAAAGCCCAAAAAGTCCACTGACCACAATTCAAAACGTGAGGACGAAGAATGAATGGATGGATGGATATGAATTTAAAACGATCAGTGGAACCGACCCACAGTGCCTCACATGCACAGAAGCTGGCGTAGAACAATAGTATTACTGACCAAGGGACTGCCTCTATAGCACGATACTGAATCGATGGTACTTGTAGTCGAAAGGGTCAGCGGCCCCTCACAATGGTACTTATCGCTAGGAAAGTAGAACCATGATATTTGTCATGTTGCGGTACTAATCAAGAGTAGCGTAGACACGCGGTATTCCACACATTATGGTACTACTAACAGGTAATGAAATTCGCACATGCATTACAGACCTAGGCTTGGGGTGCCATTTACAGGCAACGCAAACCTATGGTGTTCATCACATAAGGGTACTAACCAGAGGGACTCGTACTATCCCGTGGTGTTCCTCATAGAGTAGGTACTAATCATAGGCAAGCCAGAACCATGGGTTCCGTCATCCCGTGGTGTCGCTCATATAGTGCTACTAATCACAGGTACTGTAACAAAGCCGTCGCGTCTCGTTAGCTACTAATCACAAACCTATTTGGTACCCAACATAGTGGTACTACGCGCAAGTAAAAGCGGACCCATGGTGTTCTCCGCGTGGTGGTACTAATCGCAAGTAGTTTCATGATTCTAATTTCATCATCCCTTGGAAGCCTCTGTTAGTCGCTTCTTACGACAGGCAGGGGACACCGTGGGTGAATTCTTCGTCTGCGTCCCCAACCCACAGGGGGTCCTCGGGCATCACGCTACGCCTGTCTTCTTATAAATTTCATTCGTAGTCGTCATAAAACGAGTGACGTGCTCGTTCTTCACCAAGGTAGATACTTGGAAACGAAACAGATCGGTTTCTCTACCATGCCCGGTGCGACATCTAAAAACATGTCCTCCGCCCACATTGGAGTCTGCTTCTTAGCGAGAAGGAACTCGTGCAGAATTTCGTTATCGTCTGGATTCGAACTAAGACCCTGCGTCCTTTTATCAACATTCTCACCGAACGCGTGGTTGAGAGTCCATTTTCACACCAGGCAAATGTTGTTACCAAGCGAGCTGACCGTGCAGATAGCGGGTTCCAATCCCAGTGTCGACATTCTTGAACATGGTCGTCCATGTTTTCCCTTTTCCACACCAAACAAATGCTGAAGCTTGACCTTAGTTAAATGTCATTCGCTCGCGCGGCCTCGCATCGCGTTTGCGCTCGTGCTCTTGCGGACGGTCACCTCGCCACCCATCATGTTTGATCAATTTCATTAACTTTTTTTCTACTTCATCCGCACCGCTTCAAAATAATCAGGACTGAAATTCTGACAGAGCTTCACAATAACAGCTATGACCAAAATATTTCATAAATAATTCACATAAATGTTTATCGCGTACACCAGAGACATTTTCAAAATGAATTCATTTCTTCTTATATTTCGCTTAGTAACGTGAGAACACATCCTCAGTCCTACAAGTTATTTTTTACTCTTCCACCAACAAAATAGGTTTTTACAGAAAAAGAAGTTTAATTCTATATATATTTATATTTTTATATATTTTTAAAAAGTGATAACACAAATCTAGAACTCTTACTTCCTCTTTTTCCTTCCCCCATTTCCTCCAGCATTCGAATAATATTTTCAGAATCGCTGTATCGTTGAGCTCTAAACAAAAGAGCGGATAACTAGGTCGGTAAATTCATTGTTAATATTTTCTAAAAAAGGACCGCCTCTATGTTTCCTCATCTGTGGTGTAGTCGTTAGGTCCGGCTTCGTTTCCCGGCTCTGCCACGAAATTTGAAAATTGGTATGAGATCTGGAACAGGACGCACTCAGCCTGGGGAAGTCAACTGAGTGGAGGTGGGTTCGATTCCTACCTCAGCTATCCTAGAAGTGGTTTTCCGTTTTTCCCACTTCTCCTCCAGGCAAATAGGCAAATGCCGGGGGGTGGTACCTAGCATAAGGCCACGGCCTCTTCCTTCCCCCTTGCTTCCCTGTCCCTTCCAATCTTCCCATCCCCCCACTAGGCACCTGTTCAGTACAGCAAGTGAGGCCGCCTGGGCGAGGTACTGGCCCTCCTCCCCAGGTTTATCCACGACTAAATTCTCACGCTCCTGGACACTGCCGTTGAGACGGAAGAGGTGGGATCTCTCGCTGAGTCCGAGGGAAAAGCCGACCCTAGAGGGTAAAGAGATTAAGAAAGGAAGAAAGAGAGAAAGAAAGAAAGAAAGAAAGAAAGAAAGATAGAATGAAAGAATGAAAGAATGAAAGAAAGAAAGATAAACATAAAAGCTATATTTCATCAACAAATAACATTAAAAGCTTTATGCCACAGGAGTTTACCGAAAGATGAATATAATTCAGAAATATTAGCACAAATAAGTAAAATATTTACTTACATCTTCTGTTGAAGGATGAAAAGTAAATGTTGTTTCCGCTCGCAGGATGGTAGCTTCACCTTCACCGTCAGCTTTCCGACTGTACTCAGAAGGAAGGGTGGACGGGCTGAAATCGAACTCCGGATAGCGACGAGGTGACTATCTAAGGAATACCTGCCCCTCCCATGTCTTTCTCGACTCTCTGGTGAGAAATGTGCGACATAATAAAAAAAATGCGGCCAATGTGCCGCGTGTGCGAGCGGTTGATTGTTAAGACCACAGTCGCAAAATTTTCCACTCCTAGCCCTTTCCAATCCCATACTCGTTATAAGACTTCAGTGCGACATTAATCAAATTGTAAAAGACAGAGCCCGGATTTTGAAGCTTTAACAAGTTAGAATGCAAACTTTTTATTTTTTTTGCTAGGGGCCTTACGTCGCACCGACACAGATAGGTCTTATGGCGACGATGGGATAGGAAAGGCCTAGGAGTTGGAAGGAAGCGGCCGTGGCCATAATTAAGGTACAGCCCCAGCATTTGCCTGGTGTGAAAATGGGGAAACCACGGAAAACCATCTTCAGGGCTGTCGATAGTGGGATTCGAACCTACTATCTCCCGGATGCGAGCTCACAGCCGTGTGCCTCTACGCGCACGGCCAACTCGCCCGGTAGAATGCAAACTTACTGAAGTGAGTAGCATGCATAGTCTACCTTCACAACGATTGTGCTATGGGTTTTGCATAGGTATTAGGGGTACGGCCCACAAAAAAAACCTATATTATTATTATTATTATTATTTTTTTACTCTTACTACATCATGGAAGAGCGGGTGGCCGACACTTCCTACCAACCAAATTAGTTTGTAATCTAACCTGTTACAGCATAAAAGTTCGGTCTTCATAGATGACACTGCTCACCTGGTACATAAAACTGATGACTCTAATTCGACATAGATATCCAACCCAAGAACATATCGACGCTCAGGCCCTGAAGGTCATATTAAATAATGTCCCTGCAATTTCCTTTATCCTTCAGCCTTATCCACACATTTTCATTTGGGACACCTGCTAATATTCGGAGGATAACATCGCACGACTCGATAACGTATCTCATGTCGCAATACACCTGTGGGGTATATGTTAACAAGGGAGGGCACCAAGCTTTGTCAGAATAAGCCTTGCATCAATATGAAGTTCATCGTTGCCTTCTGTGTCCTGCTAGTCGTGCTGGTAAGATTTTTGACTTATTGCTTTCCTTTCTTTTCCCTCAGATGGCCACCTTTCGCATCTTTCCTACTGTATTCTTGAGCACTAACGCAGGAGTAGTCAGCGAGTCGACTGGCAAGCCGTTCCACTCACTCCGTAATTCTCACTCTTGCGTGGTCCGGCTCAGTGGCTCGTGGTTCATTCCGATGCCTTGGGGGCTGGTTGTATGTGCCGTCTTCGTCATTAGATTTCATAGTAGGTAGGGTCTGATCCTCACAGACACGCAGATCGCCTATGACGTGTCAACTCGAAAGACCTGTACCAGGCCTCTTCGGAGGTTGCATGAATTCCTCCAGTGCCTAGTTAACGAGTACTCTCTCATGACACGAAGATTTTGAGAGTCCATTTATCCCTCTGATGTGCTTAGAATCGTCCTAATTAAGGCTCTGACTGTGTTGAGGTACTGGGTGCTCTTGAGCGAAAATTCCAGTTTAGGGGTCTTCATTATAACGGCAGAGCCCTTCCCGATTGCCATAAAAATGAAGTGGTGTTATCATTCTAATGACGTGCCCCCTTTCATAATGCCAGTCACAATAGGGTTGGGGAATTTTGATTATAATGGCAGCACCACTTTCCTAATGCCAGCCACAATCTAGTTGGGGAGTTTTCGATTATAATGGCAGGCCCACGTTCCTAATGCCAGCCACAATCTATTTGGGTAATTTTGATTATAATGACAGGGCCCCTTTCCTAATGCCAGTCACAATCCAGTTGGGAAGTTCTGATTATAATGACAGGCCCCATTTCCTAATGCCAATCGCAATCTAGTTGGGTAATTTTGATTATAATGGCAGGCCCCCTTTCCTAATGCCACTCACAACCTAGTTGGGTAATTTTGATTATAATGGCAGGCCCCTTTCCTAATGCCAGTCGAAATCTAGTTGGTGAGTTTTGATTATAATGGCAGGCCCCCTTTCCTAATGCCAGTCACAATCTAGTTGGTGACTTTTGATTATAATGGCAGGCCCCCTTTCCTAATGCCAGTCACAATCTAATTGGGAAGTTCTGATTATAATGACAGGCCCCCTTTCCTAATGTCAGTCACGCCCACGGGTAGGTTTGTCATGGTTTGGGGTTTTCTTCTTCTACTCCCAGAACCTCTTCATCCTCTTTCTAGTTCTCTTCCGTTATTCGGCTGATATCTTCAGTACCCTCTTCTCTAGTCTTCCCCATTGGTGTTTCGCTATCCTATTCCTGTTCCTTTCTCTGTAACTGAAATCTGGAACAGTTTCTGTCTCTTCCACCTTGATCGGCGAGCCGAAGTCCGCGGACACATCCCGGTACTAAAAGCCATACGCCATTTCATTTCCATTTCAGTGAAGTCAACCCAGTTAGTTCCCGAATTTTCTCTCGTGCCACGCGTTGTCTCGCATACTCTTATAGTCATTCCCGCAATGTGCATAATTCTTGCTGTTTTAAGTCCAATTTCTTCGGAGATTGTCCTCATGTTTGGGTACAGTTCGTTCCTTTATCTTCGTTCCCACATTTCACCTCTTTTTGGTCCCAGTACGTTTCTCGGGAATTTTCTCTCTCCTCTTTCTCCAATTGCTCTGCCCTATGCCTTCCTAGTATCATAGACCAGGCCCACGTTCCTCACTGTTGCCTTGTAGTGCTTGAGCTATTGATATGTTTCTTTCATTGTACAATTTACAATTCTCTAGAGTAAAGTAGGTTGCCCTCATCTTTTTTCATCCTCTCCTTTGTACATTCTGTACGGTGCCTTTTGGTGTGATATTTATAAGTACAAATGTTCCTTGTTTTATTGTTTCAGGCACTTGCCGCGCAGCAGAGTTACGCAGAGCCCGCAAGTAAAGTAAGTATGAATTGGATACTTATCAGTAGAAAGGTGTCCGCCTACGTAGCGTAACGTTTAGTGTTATTATCTACCGTCCTCGGGGGCCCAGGTGCGATTCCAGGTACTGCCAGATATCTAAGGATGACAGGAAGGCTGGTATGTTGTTAGAATGGTAAATAAAGTTCACCTACATTGGGGATGTGCCTGAAAAGAGTTGCACGACCTCGAGATGAGGACACCAGTTTACATTTTCTTAGTCGAAAGGTGCAAAGTGCCGAATTTAAAATCCTGGAATTTTTGCTCGATAGGTGCAATGGTCAAGGAGCATTGCATATCATCAGGGCTAAGCCCAGAGAAGTGAAGAAAGGGTTGTTGTGTCCACAAAAATGCGCAGTGGAACTAGGTCCCTAAGCTGTCACATATGAAAGGTGCAATATGCCATTAATTCATTTTGGCAGCGAATGGGGTATTTGAAAGTGTAGAGCAACAGTTCCTTGTTAGTGGGCATAGTTTTCTTCCTTGTGATTCTGATTTTGCTCTTATATAAAAATGTAAAGTACTCGTGCACTAATAATTCTGTTCCCATTGATCTTCGTGAGTGTGTTGTGTTTGAGTCATCAGCCCACAGATTGGTTTAATGCGGCTCTCGATTTTTATGCAACCACTGTATCCTACATCTGCTCTAATTTGCTTGGTCTTCCCCTACCGTTCTTAACACCTGCACGACCCTCCAAAACCAACTAAACTAGTCCTGGGTGACTCAAGTTGTGCCTTACAGATATATACTTTATTACGATCAGATTTAGCCAAATCGGTCTTCTTTTACCAATTTGATTCCGTATCTCATCATTCAGGATTCGATCTACACATCTCATCTTCAGCATATCAATAGAAACTATTCTCTTTCTTTCTGAGCGAGTTATCGTCCATGTTTCACTTCCATGCTCCAAATGAAAGTCTTCAGAAACATCTTTCCAATTCCAATATCAATGTTCGAATTGAGCAAATTTCATTTCTTACGAAAGGCCTTCCTTGCTTCTGCCAGGCTTAGATTTTTTAACAACCAATTAAACAATATTCATATACAGTACTTCCTATAAGTCTTATTTTCCTAAACTAATATTGCCCGCATCACCTGGTTTCATTTGACTACACTCCATTACTTTTGTTTTGGAAATTTGGGGTGGTAAAATTCAATCCTAGTGGTGACGGGCGGAAATTCATACAGCATCATTTAAGCGCAGAACTACTTGTTTATCCCGGTCTTGTATAACAGCGTAGACAACTATGGAAATGTTCTTGGGCTCATTTATTTATTTAGGGGCTATACAAATAGAATAAGTAAGGTGACAGCTTTCAGACCAATCTTAAACATTCCCTTACTTCTGTTTCTTCGTAACTTCTGATCTCCTCAAATCCAGTTTGCTGTGCTTTGAACAGATTCAGTATTAATCGCCTGTCCTTCCATCAAGACCTACCCTTTTTCGTTGTTTGAAAGAAAACTTAACACTCCACCATCAATGGAAAACAAATGTTAAAGACTTATTTGATTCATTGTTTCAGCGTGTAAACCGCCGAGGATGATTTCCCACAACAGCGTAGGCAACCGTGGATATGTTCCTCAAAAGTGAGTATTAATTACAAAACTTTACAGATCTCTCCACATGGTTATGAGAGTATTTAGGGGTTGTAGTAATGAATAAAAGGAGGGGGCTTATACGTCTCTGATATGACCACACTTAGGTTATGGCTTCAGTGTACTAGCCCCTCACCACGACTACTTGATAAGTGAACAAGAAAAAATTCAAAGGTAAGCAGCACGATTTGTTCTGGGTGATATCCGATACAGGAAACATGTTATTGAAATGTTGAAAACTTTGTGCTGGGAAGACTTGGGAGTAAGGAGACGAGATGCTGGACTATGTAGTATGTTCCAAGCTGTCAGTGAAGAGTTGACTTGGTATGACATCGGTAAGAGGATAAGCTTGAGTGGAGCTTTTAAAAGTAGCAAAGATAATAATATGAAGATAAAGTTGGAGTTCAAGAGGACTAATTGAGGTAAATATTCATTTATAGGACGAGGAGAAAGGGATTGGAAAAAATTATCTAGGAAAATATTCGTTGAAAATATTTAAGAAAAAGCTAGGTAAACAATTATAACTTCAAATATGAGGCACACCATTAATAGGGAATCTGTCACCTAAGCGACCGTCCTAAATGCAGATCGTTGATTGATTGATTGATTGATTGATTGATTGATTGATTGATTGATTGATTGATTGATTGATTGATTGATTGATTGATTGATTGATTGATTGATTGATTGATTGATTGATTGATTGATTGATTGATTGATTGATTGATTGATTGATTGATTGATTGATTGATTGATTGATTGATTGATTGATTGATTGATTGATTGATTGATTGATTGATTGATTGATTGATTGATTGATTGATTGATTGATTGATTGATTGATTGATTGATTGATTGATTGATTGATTGATTGATTGATTGATTGATTGATTGATTGATTGATTGATTGATTGATTGATTGATTGATTGATTGATTGATTGATTGATTGATTGATTGATTGATTGATTGATTGATTGATTGATTGATTGATTGATTGATTGATTGATTGATTGATTGATTGATTGATTGATTGATTGATTGATTGATTGATTGATTGATTGATTGATTGATTGATTGATTGATTGACTCTCTGACAAGAACGAATTTGAAGCTTACCACTTCTGTAAACAAACCAATGTAATCGTAGACTACGGCAAGGCATGCGCCTTGAGGTACGCTGCTGTGAAGCGAACAATGTACATAGTGACAGCAATAGAGTAGTCGCACAGAGAGCGCTGTAAAACCAGTTATCTGGCGATCGTCGTATTAGATGAAAGTGGCCGGCGTTGAACAGCGCGCTTACATCAAGATAGCCGTTCTCCGGAGGGTAAATGTCACATTGAATTGGTGGAAGAGCTTGAAAACAGTGCCATCGCATACCATACATGGTGGGTAGTAAAGTTTTAGCAAGGACGTGCGGTAACAGGTGATCAACAACGCTCGGGACAACCTCTCGGTGAGTGGATCGACGCGGCACGTACTGTCATCGAGCAACTCTGGAGGAAGGAAGACGATGGACGCTGCTGCTGTTAGAGAGGGCAAGTGGCATCGAGAAACGCACCATCCACAGAATATTGCGGACAGACCAGCCACTGTGCAAAATCGCGGACGTGGCATGGGAGGGCATTAACTCAAAGTGTTCCCACAAATTCACTTTGATATTCTCTTCGATATTCTCCCACAGAGAACGCCTATTCTGTTGTATGCGCGCTGCTCAGCACGGGTTATTTCCAGCTCGCATGACGCTTGCCGCACAACTGGTTTCACTGCGATCTCTGTGCCACTACTAGGAATCGCAGAACCGTATGTTGGTATGAAAACACACTATGTCTGAATAGCTTCCACCCGACAAATATCAGCTCGTCATCCGTTCACGTACCTAAAAGAAAGAAGAAATATTTGGAATGGCTTTTGTCGCAACACTCGTATAATATTTATTTATTTATTTATTTATTTATTTATTTATTTATTTATTTATTTATTTATTTATTTATTTATTTATTTATTTATTTATTTATTTATTTATTTATTTATTTATTTATTTATTTATTTATTTATTTATTTATTTATTTATTTATTTATTTATTTATTTATTTATTTATTTATTTATTTATTTATTTACATTGTAATTCTTGTTCTGCTTTCTTTTTTTTCTAGCAATGAGGAAGTTTCCAGCAAACTCAGTACTCTTGCAAGAAATTGAATTGTCAGAGGAATAAGGCACTACATTCGTGAAAGTTTCTATATTAATCAATGTCATGATTTTTGTTCACTATTCGCACAACTAAATTGCAAGAGATTACACTTCTTTTATTACTCTTCAGTGTTATAGAAATCTTGATAGCCTTCACTAAAATAAACTAGAATAAACAAGAAGATCTATGAACATATAATTCCTCTATTCTCCTTACTTAATACCACTTGATAGAAGGATAAGCGATAAGGATAGTGCTTGGAACATGTACCCTCCATGTCATCCAGTCCCCTTGTCTGACAACGCGGTGCTTAATTGAATAATTCTTAAGATATTTTGACTCCTGTGATGTTGCCTTACATATTCTCTCTTCCCTTTTACTTCAGATGTGAGTATAATTATCCTGTGGCTCTACTTGTCTATCGGCATCTGAGCGATGATGCAAAATTTCGCAATTAACCCCTCAAAGCCTCTTCTCGATTGCATGATTCCAATAAGAGTAATTTATTTGCCGCATATTTGCTTGAACTCATGCCTATCGATTCTAATTCCCTCAGACACTACCGCAGTCAATAATTTCGGACTTCCACCTGCAGTGTGGGCAATACGGCGGACATTTATGTACTACAGTCAATAACTTCTTGACTGGAGCTTACAACGTAGGGAACACATTGTACGTCTCTGTATGTACTACAGGCGATATGTTCGTGGACGTGCGCCTAGAGTGTAGACAACATAGTGTACATCTATGTAGGTACTACAGTCAATATTTTCGTGGTCTGGCCCCTATAGTGTAGGTAACACCGTGAACAACTATGTATGTACTGCAGTCATAATGATCGTGGACTGGCGCCCACAGTATAGGCAACACAGTGTACACCTGTGTTCGTACTACGTACAATCTGTTCTTGGACTGGCGCCTACAGTGTAGACAATGCAGTGTACACCTGTGTACGTACTACATTCAATATATGTTCGTGGATGTGCGCCTACAGTGTAGGCAACATGGTATGCACATGTGTACGTGCTACAGACAATATGTTCGTTGACTTGCGCCTGCAGTGTAGGCAACATAGTGTGCACATGTGTACGTGCTACAGACAACATATTCTTGGAGGGCCGCCTACAGTGGGGGCAACATAGTGTACACCTTTGTATATACTACCGTCAATATATTTGTGCACTGGCGCTAACAGTTCAAGAATCCCATAGTTTTCTGACATTCCTCTTAAGGTTTTTACACGTCGTAGCGATCCGGCTGATTTCGACTTGATCATCTCCAACGCTTCGCTAACGGATTTGTCTAATTTTCGGCAGAACTTGAAATTTGCCCGTTGCTCAAACTACGACATTCTCCAATTCCGCCGCTGATATTCAACTACCATTAACAACAGAGACCGTACTTCTGCTTACACTGTAAATACCTCTTGCTGGGACTAGCGAAGAAATGTCACGGCTATATCCTGTGGTGAAAATTCTTCGCCATAACCAACCACAGAAACATCAGATGGCCAGTCCATGAACTTAATGACTTTACGATGTATAATGGATATGAAAGATGGAAAGAAATGTGATTATTTCTGGTTTCCCCATTTGGAGGCTGCCAAAAAAGAAAAATCTTACTTGAAACGTTTATTGATAACTACAAGGGTCGTATAAAATGTACCTACAAATGATTGGTATACCATATTATAGCCTACTTATTACTTGATAAAAATAATATAAGTCAATAATTTTGAAATCCATGAGGAACTCCTTATAGGACAAAGGTACACCTAAGAGTACAAATTATTTTCACTACTGTTAACGATCCTTTCTGGGATGCTAACACAAGGTTCTTAATAAATTGGTTATACAAATCAAATTTCTAACATTTCTTTTGAAATGTGTGACAGAAGATGCCTCTTGCTGCTATCGTCAATCCTAGGACATAGTCCGGATGATATTTCTCAGCGTAATATGGAATTGTAGGTTTATATATATCACATTTATCATTTGGTTGAGTGGATGATGCTTCGGGTCTAATTGTGGGATCTATCATGAACCCCGACGAATGGTCAGGTTGCTCTGACTTGAAACGAATTTCTGACCAAGTGCCCCTGAAATTTCTCTAACGTAATACTCTGTAAGTACTTAATCTCTAACAAATATGCTTTTCAGGCTTTGAGCAGTTACTAGCGGTAGGCGGTAAACTCTCAATGTTTTCACTAGCCCTGGACACCTTCAGCGTTTCCAGTAACAAGAACTGAAATGTTTGCTCATCTGACATTTCCTTATCATCACGTACCTACACACTGAATCCAAAAGCCTACCCAGTCTTTAACATTCCCACCAAAAATGTTTGAGTTCTATTTTTGTTAAAATGAGGCTTTGGATGGAAATGAACACGAAGAGGCATTTTCACAGGGTGCTTCATAAGTAACATTGTTAATAAAGGCGTTATACCTCACTTCGATATCGTTCAACTTGTCTTCATATACTACACCCGCGTAAGCGAATACACTAAGGGAACAGGTAACAAGTCTACCGCTCATGTTCTAAATACGCCACCTATTTTTGACCATTACTCGTCGATATCCAGCAGAGAAGATCAAAAATTTCCACCTCTACCTTCGAAAGGAAATATAAGTATCCAACAGGAGTTTGACAACATAATGTAATAAAACTGATGTTCCGACGAGAATATTTGTAAATAAATTTTATCACTCAATAAACTGTCATTTCTCTACTAAAGAAAGCATGTAAAAGAAACAAATCTTGTACTGATGATAATTAAGTTTATCCAAGAACGATTTTACCTTACTAAGGAGAGAATGAAAAATAGGATGATATAGAAACTTGTTGGGTAGTACAAGTATTTTCACAGTTCCTAGGTTTAGAAATTCCTTTGTTTAAAATCAAATGAACTTATTTCTATGGAAAAAAGTGCATCATTATCCATGAGGGACAACAAATTGGAAGTGGCCTACTGACTGACAGAGAACACTTACCTTGTCACGCAACCTGAAACTAAAGCACTACAAGAGAGTCATAGACCAAAAGCTCCGTATGCCACAGAGTGTCCTTCATTGAACCGGTCTGATGGAGAAACTGGAAGTCAGAGAGAGGAGAATTTTCAGGAAGATCTTAGGTCCGGTAAAGAAAGGTTAATAATTTCGTAGACGGCACAATTCCGAGCTCTACGAACATAGAGAGAGGCTCTCCGACTTTGCTAGGAAAAGGAGAGTATCTTTCTATGGCCATATAGTAACACAGCCTCTTGTGGCAAAACAAGAATATTCATACTACTTGGCTGAAGAAAAAACTGAGACGGACATTGATAAACTGGGAATATCACATCTTCAAGATAGACGGTCCTGAAGCCTTGTACGCAGCAGAAACTCTTAACCGCCAGGGTGAGTGGCTCAGACGGTTCAGGCGCTGGAATTCTGAAGCCTACTTGGCAGGTTCTATCCTGGCTCAGTCCGGTGATATTTGAAGTTGCTCAAATACGTCAACCTCGTGTCGATAGATTTACTTGCACGTAAAATAACTCCTGCGGGACTAAATTCCGGCACCTCGACGCCTCCGAAAACCGTAAATGTAGTCAGTGGGACGTAAAGAAAATAACAATTATTATTAAACAATTAACCTAGTAAGAACAGGAGTATTTAAGAAAATAGAAATTGTGGGACGAAGTATTCTCAGGAAGATATTAGGAACTCGAAGAACAGAGTACGGTCTATTCAGAAGATAAACGAACCAAGAACATTATACCAAGATAGAGAATATCTCGGATATCAAACGGAAAAGACGGATCATGTTCCTTGGACTCATCCTGAGATAGGTTCTAAAGGCAACGCTTGGCTTTTGTCCACCACCTGTCCAAATCCAGCGGATAAAACTAAATTGTTCTGGAACAATAAAGGTCTGTTGATGATGATGAAACGGGTGACCAAATTTTGAGGTCAGAATTTGACAGAGCTTTGAGAGACCTAAACAGGAACAAGGCACCTGCCATTGATGACATTCCGTCTCAATTACTGACTGATTTATGGGAAAGCAGAATGGTGAGGTTATTTCCTTGATCATGTAAGATAGCCTATATGAGACATGAGATGTGCCATCCAATTTTTGGCAGAATTTTGTTCTGCCCATTCCCTAGAAAACCGGTGCTGACAAGTATGAAAACTATCGCACCAATTGTTTAGTCCTTGACACCTGCAAAACTTTAACACGTATTATTTACAGAAGTATGAAAGACAAGTTGAAACTCACTTGGGAGAAGATCTATTTGGTTTCAAAAGAAATGTAGGAACACGTGAAGCAATTCTGACTTTAAGTGTGATCTTAGAGGATCGAATTAAGGAGGACAAGCCCACATGGCAATCGTAGACCTTGAAAGGGCAATTAATAATACTTATTGGACCAAGTTATTCGAGATACTGTAGGTGATCGGGATCAGGTACCGAGAACGAAGAATTATCTGTATAAAACTCAGACTGCAGTGATAAGAATAGAAGGCTTTGAAAAAGAAGCAGTAATCCAGAAAGGAGTGGGGCAAGTTTGCAGTTTATCTCCCTCCTTTTTAATGTTTATATGGAACAGTTGGTAAAGGAAATCAAAAAGAAGTTTAGGAAGATAATAACAATCCAAGGAAAGGAAATTTAAACCATGGGATTTCCTGATGATATTGTTACTTTATCAGAGACTGCAGAAGATCTGCAGAAATTGCTGAATGGCATAACAGAGCTGCTTGATGCTTGTTGTTTAAAGGGGCCTAATATCTAGGTCATCGACCCTGAGGACAGAGCCTTGGGTAAGTAGTATAAGATGGAAAGAAACAAGTCCAAAACAAAAGTAATGGACTGCAGTCGAACGAAGTCAGGTGATGTAGGAAATATTAGATTAGGAAATGAAGTCTTCAAGGGAGTAGATGAACATTGTTACTTGGATAGTAAGATGACTAACGATGGCAGAATTATGGAAGACATAAAATTCAAACTAACACAAGCAAAGAATAAGGAAAGGCATTTGCTCACTTCGAACATTGATAATAGGAATTAGAAATATGTTTTTGAAGAATTTCGTCTGGAGCGTGGCATTGTATGGAAGAGAAACATGGACGATAACTAGTTCAGAAAGAAAGAGGATAGATGCTTGTGAAATGTTGTATTACATAAGAATGCTGAAAGTGTGATGGATAGATCGTATGACGAATTAAGGGGTACTGAATCGAATTGGTGAGAGGAGATCGATTTGGCTAAATTTGACAAAAAGAAGGGGTACAATAGAATGATAGCACACATTTTAAGACACCCAGTGTATTCGGTAGGAACGGTGGGGTAGACCAAGATATGAATATGGCAAGCAGATTAGAGCAGATGTAGGATGCAGCAGTTACGTGGGAATTCCAATTATTAGCACAGTATAGGGTGACGTGGAGCGCTGCAAAAACCAGTCTATGGTCTAATGACTCCAAGAACAACAAGAAAATATTGAGAAATTAAAAAATCAATCTATTTTCATGGCTAATAATGTTTTCGTTGGGTACTTCTCAAAATATCGAGCTCAATACTGTGTAAATTTTCAGTGTTTACAGTGGTAATAATGGACATCCTGGTTGTATTTTGGACTGATTTTGTTGAGTTTTTAATCTTAAGGTTGCGATGGCAGAACACGAGCCGAGAACGTATAAGTGTGTGGATCAGTAGATTAATATTCTTATTTTTGTATGGTACATTTGCTTTCAATACCTATTAGCATAATAATTCCTAAAAATATGAATGCATTCCTTTTACAATAAATTACATCAGCCCACTTTTGTATTGATGGAGGAATGAATTATTTTCCTCAGACTGTGCATGATACAAGGTTTTTGACCCTCTGCGTATGGTAGTTGACATTCTTCTTAGTCGCTGTCGCTTATGCCTTCACTACCGATGATGAAATTTCAGGAGGAAAGTGCTTATCAACTTCTCCACCAGTGTGGGCATAATCAGGACTCTCAGTTCCATTTTTCTTCAAATTTCTAACATTTTCTCATTGTCTAGTTCTAATTCAGCATAAATGTGAGAGGAATTTTCGAGAGCTAGCATTTCAGAGGAGATCCCACCCAAAAATCTAACTTATATTGTACTTACTCAATTTCAAAAACCAAAACCAAAATCAAATTTATCATTTAAATATGCAGTAATGCCAATATCAAAGTCCATAATTACATTGGTTCTGGAATTCTCAATTCTCAATGGTACATTAAATTTGAAAACCTAATTTTAGTATACAAACCACATCTACATTCCAGATATTTTAGGTACAATGACAAGACTTAGTACAACATTTCTACTAATTCATTTTATGATAAATAATATTCTTTTACCTTCATTTTTCAAATGTCAAATTTAAAATCTCGTCAATTATCTGACATAAATGTTATAACAAAATATATAAACCGAATTTACTTTAATACTAATTCACAGAAGAATGCCTATAACCTCATGATATTTTCTGCAAAAATTTTGCTGAGTTTTTTAACATGAAGGTGGAAAACGTTGGCATTGGATTATAAGAAACATACGGGAAAATGAGTTTAGTGAAGGTTTAGTAAATGAATGTTTGTTCAATATACATACACATTAAAATTTTTCAGAACTATATGATTTTATTTCCTGTCTTTTAAGGGCTTCTTCCTGAAATTTCAAGAGCAGGATGTACACTATTTGGCAGTATTTACACTAACAGATGTTACTGTAAACACAATAATTACTGACACTTCTTCTGTGTCCACTACTTCAACATCAACAACTGTAACATACATAACAACTTTATTGGCAATGTATACAAACATAACACAATTTCTGTAAACGGAAGAAAGGAAAAATTTCATGAATTTCACTCTCATACACGTCTTTGTTAATGGAAGGAGCGACATTGGAAGAAAAAATTGTGAAGATGATCGTCTTTGGCTGCTGTCACTGTAGCATGGATCGTCATGCAGTTGATATTTCAAATACATTTTAGATGCATTTAAAATTCATGTACAGTCAAATCGTTTTGGGATCTAAGTGTAAGCACTCAAAGGGTCTGAAAGAGTCATTGACATTTTTGAAACAAATTGAAGTCTTAAGGTGGAGACTGTCCTTTTAATTCCCGAAAACTGTACACATTCACATATAAAGCTACGTTTACAGAACTTCCCTTGAGCCTGTGCACAAGTGTAAACTTCAGTAACGTAGCCAATAGATGGAAGATACGGTAAATTCTTGAATCCATGCTCAAAGAAAAAAATTACGACACAGGGAATTACCATTTTTGGATTATGCAGGCCAAGGAGTAGATTTGTTACCATATGACGGAAAGCAAGCAGACTAACGCTTATTGCTTGGCTTATTCTTATTCTTATTTATTTATTTATTTATTTATTTATTTATTTATTTATTTATTTATTTATTTATTTATTTATTTATTTATTTATTTATTTATTTATTTACTTATTTATTGCACACTAGAGGACTTAGTGTCCCAATTACTGTGGCAACTACGACAGATAAGCTACAATTAACATGGTGAAGCTTATATCTAAACTATATTCTACAATTTTATCTAATCCCCTTTACTATTGATATAAAATATGAAAGTATTTTTCTAAAGACTAAAGAGGCTTATGTTAATGCGGTGGAACAACACACGACAAAGTAAAGTGATAGAATAAATAAAGCAATACATTATATTGCATAATATTGATATAAAATATGAAAGTATTTTTATAAAGACTAAAGAAGCCTTATATTAATGCGGAGTATTAATTACCTTGTGTAAGCTATCCATGTTGATAGAACTTCGTTTTAGGCCGAGTGCCTTTTCCTGACGCCATCCGTATGGAGGGATGATTTATTGTATTACATACCTTCCAAAATTGCTACGGACGGCTGGTTCACTGTATTCTATTGCAGTGGAGGCACCGAGATTGTTGTACATTGAATCATCAGTCCATAGACTGGTTTGTTGTGGCCCTCCATGCCACCCTATTTTGTGCTAATATTTTCTTTTCTACATAACTGCTACATCCTACATCTGCTCTGATCTGCTTGTCATATTCATACCTAGGTCCACCTCTACCGTTCTTACCGCCTACACTTCCCTCAAAAACCAAATCCCGGGTGTCTTATGATGTGTCCTATCATTCTGTCTCTTCTTCTGGTAAGATTTGTCCACAGCGATCTCCTCTCACCAATTCGATTCGACATCTATTCATTGGTGATTCGATCTATCCATCTCACCTTCAGCGTTCTTCTCTAACAACACATTTCAAAAGCTTCTGTTCGCTTTCTTTATGAGCTAGTTATCGTCCATGTTTCACCTGCATACAATGCCACGCTCCAGACGAAAGTTTTCAAAAACATTTTTTTTTAATAATTCCCATATCAATGTTCGAAGTGATCAAATTCCTTTCTTTAAGAAAGGCATTCCTTGCCTGTGCTAGCCTGCATTTTACGTCACCATTACTTCTGCCTTCATTAGTTATGTTAATATCCGAGTAAAAATATTCATCTACTTCCTTTAAGACTTCATTTCCTAATCTAACATTACCTGGACTTCGTACAACTACACTCGATTACGTTTGTTTTGGACTTATTCATTTTCATTCTATACTTCCTACACAAGACTCCGCCCATACCATTAATCAATTTTCCCAGATCTGCAGACACAGATTAGTTTACTTAAATGATTACTTTGAAGAAAATAAATCCGAAATTTTTCTTAAATATTGAATTTCCATTAAAAATGCAGTATTTTTTTGGCTAGGGGTGTCTTCTGGAATTAGCGCCATAAATTTCCCAAAACTACTGTAACTAGTGACGTCATCTTCTTACTGTGCGCTTTCTTCTTATAACTAAGAGCTTGCGAGAAAATCTCGTATGAAGTGAACCCGATCCTAGTCCTTAATCCAGAATTAGAATTGTTTGAACTGGCCGGAAAACGAATTCAGGTCCTTCTACACCACAGAGCTGGCTAATAATAATAATGAGAAGAAGACCACCAGATTAATCATAGCTACTCTGAGGAACACCCCTTCCAACGTCGAGTTCAAAGGTGAGCTATCCGGAATCTTCTCCGTGCAAACTGTTGACAGTCTCTCGTGTATCCTATCCAACTGTGTGCTAGAGAGAATTATCAGGGAAATTACTACCACGCTATCATCAAGAACGGGATTACAGACTGGACCCAGGAAAAGTAAACTAAATACATCCTGCCTAGCCTCTGCTGATGACCTTACCTTGTTAGCCAGGAACATATGGTAAGGTAATCACTAAAGCCCGGATTTTCATTCAGTGACGCGTTAGACTGCAAACTAATTTGGTTAGCAGGAAGTGTAGGCCACCCGCTCTTCAATAATGTAGCAAGAGTAACATAAATTAAAGGGATTCTGATGAGCAGTACCCCTAATATTTATGCAAACCCATAGCATAGTTTGCATTCTAACCTATTAATGAAAAAAAAAACGGGTTCTAGTAATTACCAACTACAGAGCCTTTACAACATCGCAGTTAAGACAGGTCTGAAGGTTTGTATACAAAAACTGAGTTCATTTCTAAAATTAAGGGAGCCCCATACGCAACCCTACAGAAAGCACCATATTTCGTCAAATCCCTGCATTCAAATACATAGAAGACTGGATATCAGCCAATGAGAGTGAAACATTGGCAATAGATTCCAGATGTGCCAAGTTAGAGAGGGTCTACCACTCCTGACAGTATTTACACATCCAAATATCTGCCCAAGAAATAGTTATACTTTACTACTCATTAATAACATCCTGAGTGCTCTACGCTTCTGAAAGTGTCTCAATGGCCAGGAAGAATCCGCTTAAGAAAATGAGAGCTCAAAGAAAGGAAAATCGTAAGGATATTCGGACCCTTAACAGAAGACAATGCACCTAAGGAACACAACAGTGTTCTCCTTTCTATTAGGAAAAGGTGACTTGACCGGCATGGACTCACCAGCAAAATTTTTAGCACAACGGATTGAGGGAAAGCCTGCAAGAACAAATGAATTACCGCAGTGAAATCAGACCTAGAAAATGAGAAATTCCACTAAACACTATACAGCCGTACAGGACAGGTCCCTATGCAGAGTGTCTTTCCAGTGTCTCTAACCAGCAAGAACACAGGCAGCACCAGACCGAAGAAGACAGGGAGGAGGTAGCTGGCACACAGACAGAAAATGAAAGCTTTCTGGGCCAAGAAGAAGCAGAATACCCTTGTAAAGAGTCAAAACGAACCCGTATTCCTAAGTTACTTTCTATTTATTGGAAACTTTTTATTACTTTAAATAGTGCTTGTTTTAGCATCGAGGCATTGACCAACGAGACTAGACATGATACCCTGGAATTTTGAAAACTATCCTCCTCATTATCATGCTCATTTTCTGATTACGTTGAAGGACTGCTGAATAGTGGAGTGGATGTTGCTTAACAAGCTCACCGTCACAAGTGATTCCAATTCCATTATCGGAATTCTGCGACAAGCTCATAAGAACGTGATTCACGATTATCTCGAGGTCAACCAATTACCTCAACAAAGTGCGATTAAAAAACAGAGTGCTGTAATTATACACTTGTTGTGATGCCTTGCGAGGCACAGCTTTGATAAACCTTAATGTCTTGTATACAGATTAATAATAATGGCGTGTGGCCTCCTTAGAGTCCTGGAAAAGGTCTTTAGGGTTCACGCTTGCAGGTTACCGAAGTGTCTGTGATGAATTATAATGCTGAAAACGACCCACACGGCACATTCCCAACCCCTGAGCCATCTGAATCATCATCATCATCATCATCATCATCATCATCCATTCCCCTATCCAGCTCCTCTCTACCTTCATCTCTTCTTCAACCATTCCTCTTGTATTACTTTCTCCCTGTCAAGGTTTCTTCTTTTCCTTTTTCTCGCAATCCTCTTTATTGAACTGCTCCACCTTGTCCTATTTCTCCTTTTCGCTTTCTTTCCCTCGAACTCCATCTCATAAGTTATTTTGATATTCTTTCCTCCTGCATTGTGTCTACACGTCTAAACCGTCCTTGTGTTCGGCCCCATGGCTAAATGGTTAGCGTGCTGCCCTTTGGTCACAGGGGTCCCGGGTTTGATTCCCGACAGGGTCGGAAATTTTAACCATCATTAATTCATTTTGCTGGCACGGGGACTGGGTGTATGTGTCGTCTTCATCATCATTTCATCCTCATCACGAAGCGTGGGCGTCAAATCAAATGACCTGCACCTGGAGAGCCGAACTTGTCCTCGGACATTCCCGGCACTAAAAGCCATACGCCATTTCATTTTATTTTTCAACCGTCCTTGTTTACCCCAATCAATTCTCCCATATAGCCTTTCACATACATTCGTTTCTCAATCTGTCTTTCCTTGTCTTTTCTTTCATTCTGACAAAAAAAAATTGGGAATTTCATTTCGCTCATGCCGGCTGAGGTGATCAGACAGTTGAGACGCTGGCCTTCCCACAGCAACTTGGTGGGTTCGAACCTAGCTCAATCCGGTGGTATTTGAACGTGCTCAAATACGTCAGCCTCGTGTCGATAGATTTATTGATACGTAAAAGAACTCATGCGGGACCAAATTCCGGCACATCCCTGTCTCCGAGACACATAAAAACAGTAAGTGGAACGTAGAAACATAACATTGTTATTATTACATTTCGCTGGCTTGAATTCTACTCTCCTCCCTATTTGTCACTGCCCAGATCTCACCGCATAGGTCAATATGGGTGCATAATAAATTTTTTGTATTATCTCTTTACACTTCCTTATTCCAGATAAGTTTTCTTACACACTGATGGAATGCATTGCGTTGTTGCACACTCTTGCTAATCTCCATGTCGAGCCTTGTGTTCTGCATTAGTTCACTCCCGAGGTATTTGAAACTGCGAACTGTTTCAAGGTTTTGATCACCAACTTTCACAATACTTTTCCCTTGACTTTCTCCTCTTGACATCACCATCGTCTTGTTTTTCTCTGCGTTTAGTTTCGTACCATACTTCTCAGTTTTCTAAATTCACTACATCAAGTTGTTCTTGTACCTCTTTGCTGTTCGCTCCCCAGACCACAATAACGTCTGCAATTAGTAATAACTAAAGCCCGGATTTTTATGCAGTGATGGGATTAGACTGTAAAATTATTTGGTTAGCAGGAAGTGTAGGCCACCCGCTCTTCAATAGTGTAGCAAGAGTAACATAAATTATAGGGGTCTGATGAGCAGTACCCCTAATATTTATGCAAACCCCATAGCATAATCGTTGTGAAGGTAGACTATACTTGTTACTCGCTTCAGTAAGTTTGCATTCTAACCTATTAATGCATAAAAATCTGGGCTCTAGTAATAACATCCTTTCCCTATTCACGCATACTTCTTTTGTCTGTTTTACAGTTTCACCCAAAACCATTAGAGGTGACATCACACACGCCTGTCTTAGTCCAGTTGCATTTCTATACCATTCCGTCACCGTACCCAGTTTCATCTTGATCATGGTCTCCCAAAGCTCCTCTTTGGCAACACTATAGTATGCCTTTGTTAGATGTACGAATTTCATGGAAATATCCTTTCCATAGTCCCCATTCTTATCCATTAATTTACTCAGGCTGAAAATTGAGCCAACTGTAGATTAAAAACTTAAGTTTAAAATCCCTATCCCGACTGAGAATCAAATCCGATACCCCTTGGACCAAATGCCAGTACGCTAAAAATTTATCCATGCAGCCAGACATGTATACGGATTAATAAACTGAAACGATTATTAATGGGAGTATAAATTGTCATTTTGTTGAAAATTTTCTATTTTTCTTTTTTTATGCAGAAATACTCCAGTGGAATGTCGATATCTCGAATCACCTCGAGAATTTAATTTCATTTCGTGTTATCGAAACGTCGAGATATAGAGAATACCGTTTTTGAATCATACGTATCTACAGGCTTATACTGGATACACTATTTTTTTTTTTTTTTGCTATTTGCTTTACGTCGCACCGACACAGATATGTCTTATGGTGACGATGGGATGGGAAAGGGCTAGGAAGTGGAAGGAAGCGGCCGTGGCCTTAATTAAGGTACAGCCCCGGCATTTGTCTGGTGTGAAAATGGGAAACCACGGAAAACCATCTTCAGGGCTGCCGACAGTGGGGCTCGAACCCACGATCTCCCGATTACTGAATACTGGCCGCACTTAAGCGACTGCAGCTATCGAGCTCGGTACAATATTTTTATCAGTATTTAAAAAAATATGCAAACGAACTCTAATGCAGGCATCACTTTAGTGTAATTATAACCCTTAACTTTCTAGAAGACAGGACACAGTACATACAAGAAATGTTCTTCCATTAACATGTTTGGAAAAAAAATCCATTTGTCTCTTTTGTTTGTTATTGTTAACCTTTCCTCCCTTCACGTTGAAACTTCTCGTCAATACCACGCAATCGAAATACGTAAATGGAGCTTGTTGTCCGCAACTTCGGGGTTTGCTTTAGTACGTGGCCGGTAATTTATTCACACCCGAGAAACAACGAGTCTTCGCCGATTTTCCGATCAGTAGAAGTTTTTGTTTTTCGGTTCCCGTCATATTATCTCCCAGCATCACTGTAACCCTTTCCTTACTTGTTAACTGTTCCTCGCAAACCACAAATGTCGTATTGCACAGTTAATGTCTCATAAAATTCCAGTTACAGAGTACTTTTGCTTCAACGGAGGAAATGTTTGCTTCTAGTAATAGAGAAATAAATACATTAGAGGAATAGAACAATCGGCCTTGAAATTTAAGTTACTTCGAGATGCTGAAAATTCCAATAATGGAAGTTCGACATATCGAGGTTCGAATGTATTTAGAATTTGCTGGTGTACGACTTATTAAATTTGGCTCACTGGAAGTACATTTCATTTCACTTCAATCAGATGCATAGGGAACTTTTAGTATTTAATACTCCATTTTTCGGTTAATATATAATGTCTATTTTATTTAAATTCTACTGGCAAACTTGGTTCCTAAGTTTTTAGGACTGTCATAACATTTGTGATTCTCATTTACGTTGTGCATACAATATTCATTTTATATTATTTGTGCTGTTTTGCTCATGTACTATTGATGTTGTTTCTAAATATATTTTTTCATACACATCATCCGTTTTTTCAGCAACTGTTAAAAATGAACTCTCGATTTCTTCACAGTTCATTTATAATACACTTTTGATACTATGCCACTACAATGGTATAGCAAGCTTGGAGTAATATGCACAAAAGTTAAAGGAAAACTGTAAAAAGATGTACAAGAGAACAACGATTCTGTCCTAACTCCTAGAATTTGGACTTCAATCGAACTAGAGGAGTAAGTACATAAAGCAAATATACGTAACGTTCAAAAGTTTCATTAAATTACATTATGTATTTCTTTAGAAAACGGCTCATGGAGTTAGCAAATTTAACATTTGCGGGATAGGCCATTCATACTCCCCATAAAATGTAATGACTGCAATTTTTTAAAGAGAGTATAGTTACATTTAATGACGATTGACACCTAAAAGTAATTATTAAAAATTATTATCTACAAGTAATTCGTTTAGATTCAATCAATTATTTCCCAAATCGGGAAATAATGAAACAAGAATTGAGGCGTCTAGTATCAAAACCGGCCAAGTCACAAAATTTACGAAAATGAGTTAAGGTTATCAATTTGAAGTAGAAGTACAGCACTATCAGGTGAAACAAGAATATGCTTTAAAATCGTCCATGTCTTCATGTTATAGAGCACTGAATTCTCGGTCGTGCAACAGAATCGGCCAAGTCATGCAGCCAGTGAATTCAAAACCGGCCAAGTCAAGGAACAAGCGACAATCTTTATGATGCAGCATTATTGTCTGGAATCTTGTGTTGTTACATTAAGCAACAATGTGATAATATCAGTAGGCAAAATCGTTCCTTGTAATGTATATTCTTTGAAGTCATAATATTTTGTTTTTTGTTCGTTTGCAACACTGATTTACGTATTCGCGGGCTGCTTACCGTCATTGGCGCCAAAGCAATCCTATTTCCGGTGTGCTTGTATTTTGTCATTATTGTGTGCTGTAACGTGGATATTGTTCCGAGTGGAGAACTGAAAGATTTACTCTCATACCTTGTGAAATTGTACAAAATTGCAACAAAAACGGCCAAGTCTAAATTTAAATTAACAAAAAAGATGGGTTAATTATGAGTTAGATTTCTCAAAACAGCGGAAGTTAAATATCAAACCATTAAGGATATAACTGTGAAAAAAAAAACCTCTGACCATCATTGCTTTGTCTCTACAGGTTTTCCGTCCATATTGAAAAATATGCCTTGAGTGACTTGGCCGGTTTTGATACTAGACGCCTCAATTGTATTTCGTAGAGCATGTCAAAACATCTCCAAAAATAAGATAGTTAATGCCTCAAAAAGAAGGTTAGAGGATAACAAGACATCGAATTCTAAATCTAAGACTCAGAGAACGTTATTGAAAACGTTCCAGAAAACCTCGTGAGTGGCCGTAACTCAGGGCGATACCCGAGTCTGCGGCAATTACTAGTCCTAGGAATCCCACTACTCTCGGCCTCACATTTTTAGAAGCATTTATGGTGATCGTAAATCGTAAATGTCATATTTCTCTTATCGCTTCAATGTGCTGAATAAGACTCTGAAAATATGCCAGCAGTATGACATTTGGAAAACATTGCTTGTAAAGGGCAAAGGGATCGAATTATGCTCTGAGGACAACGAAGCTAATAATTGGATCACTAACAAATCAAGACTGTCCTCCTCAAAATGGATTACATGTCCGAATGTGAATGGTAATATTGCGTCACTAAGAGAAGTTCCCGGTTGGTCCTTGGTTAGTTCCCGGAGCAAATATGGATGCCCGGAGAATGAAACACTTGCTCAAATTCAAGGGCAATGTGACCGCGGTTTATTATTCAGAAATGCTCTACACCATGAGGTAAGGAAACTAATAGCAGTAGCATTGAAAGGCAAATCGTGCGAAGATGCAATAAACAGGGGTGTAACCTTACGGCCTGCAATAATGGTGGGCGAGGGACTTCAAAGGGCTCCGAAGACTCCGCGCAAAACATAAAAAAGCAATATATCCATGTATATGGATAACAAATAACACGAAAGATAGCTATAGATATAAGAGTAAAAAAAATGGAACGGATGTCTCATATGACAAAAGAATACAATCTCTATCCTGAAACTTAAAATTAAGAGGTTATCAAACAGTGGACAGGCCAGAAATTTTTATATGAAGCAGAAATTCTTAAACTTACAAGAATTGGGGATCTTGAACAATTACAAAAAGTTGGAAGCAGGCTTTTGAGAAAAATACTGGGACCTATAAGAAAAAAACAATGCTGAATTTAGACTACGATCAAACAGAAAACAGTATTAAAAGTTGAAAAACTGACAACTGTAATGAGGGAAAGAAGACTACAGTATATTGGACACATTTATAGAATGAGTAACCATAGACTGACAAAAAATCTTAAACTTATTGAACAGATACAAATCCAAACCAACGTGGTTCATTGAAAATGTAAAAGATATAGAAAACGTTGGAATTAAAGTAGATAAAATAGAAAACACAACACGTTTCAGAGAAGTAACACGAAAGGCAGGGCTTCAGTAAAGAAAGAAATTAATAACTGGAGGAAAATGGACTGAAGAGGAAGAGAAAGTGAAGGAAGTTTTTTCTTTTTTTGCTACTTGCTTTACGTCACACCAACACAGATAGGTCTTATCGTGACGATGGGACAGGAAAGGCCTAGGAATGGGAAGGAAGCGGCCGTGGCCTTAATTAAGGTACAGCCCCAGCATTTGCCTAGTGTGAAAATGGGAAACCACAGAATGAAGGAAGTTTGGAAACGAAGAAAGTTAAAAGTAAAAAAGAAATAACCAAATTTATTTATCTTACCCTCAAAAGGATTATTCAAATAATAATAATAACAAGAACAATAATAATATATCTAGCCTAATATCACTCCGCATAGAAATGTTCAGAAGATCAGATCACTATGAAATAGTTTGCTTTTACAATTTGTACGTAGAGGAATTGTCATTCGGTTCAATCTAGCAGCAGTTTTCGTAACTGTGTTGAATGTAACACAGCACAGCTGTAGCTTGTCGTCTCTCACAATATGGCGATACGCTTCTTAAAGACCTGCACAAAATTATTCAAAAATAATTACAGTAATAGAAGTTGTTATCAACATATATATTTAGTTAGAAAATTATACTTTCTTGATACGTAGTGTACCTGTGATCGAATTATACACGAAATTTGCTTATCATTTAAAGTTTTTCTGACATTTATTCGACAACAGTGCATAACTCCTACAATGGTGTACTTACACCATGGGTAATTAGAGTCTGATCATTTGTACGGTTTTGTATTCTTCAAACTTTATTTGAACAGTTTTTGATTTAATTTTGTGTAATTCTGTGTCTGTGTCGGTGCGACGTAAGGCCACTAATAAACAAATATTCTTATGTTTTCCTGGGTTGTAATAAAATACATCGTTATAACTGTGACTTCAATATCAGTTACAGTGCATAATTCTGTACTTACTGAAAAGTTAAACCAGTTTTAAGTACGTATACCTACTGTAAGTGGTATACGGTTGCGTTGGCAGTTCAGCACCGAGACAGTCAATAAAACCTATTAAAATAGTTTTTTCATAATCTTACAATAATGAATTATTCCTTTGTTCTTATAATTTGTCAGTACATAGTGTTAGTTCTACTTGCTGTAATTACGACTGTATTAGTTATTCATAGGCCTTACATTTCCTTTGAGGGGGCCCTAAATTTTATACTGGCGGGCGGGCCCTATCTCATTAGTTACTCCTCTGACTCCACTAGACGATACATACCTTGGCCTATTCAAAAGTCACCAGAATGGATTCATTATACACCCAACAATAACATTTGAAACTGGTATAAATTATCCAGAAAAGTACAATTTTGTAAACAAGAATATATACCAGCCAATAATTGGATAGTTCAAGGGAAAATGTCATCAGAAACATCTAGATGTAATAGGACTTCTAATAGCTTCTCGCGGTGTTATTGCGATATTCTTCGAATCGTTCCGGAAGAAATTTGGGTTGCCTCAATGTTTACGACGCGAAATTGTCACAGTGGTGGTGAAAAATTCGTGCCAAATTTTAATCCATCACATAGGTAAATGAAAATTTGTACATTCTAAACGAATATATACTGAGAGTATACTGAGTCCGGTGGGGCTATCACCAAATGGGAAACAGCTGAAAATAAATAAATAAATAAATAAATAAATAAATAAATAAATAAATAAATAAATAAATAAATAAATAAATAAATAAATAAATACTTTCTTGTTGTTTAAAAGGGTCTAAGATCTAAGGTAATCTGCCAAAATAAATAAATAAATAAATAAATAAATACATAAATAAATAAATAAATAAATAAATAAATAAATAAATAAATAAATAAATAAATAAATAAATAAATACTTTCTTGTTGTTTAAAAGGGCCTAAGATCTAAGGTCGTCTGCCAAAATGAATAAATAAATAAATAAATAAATAAATAAATAAATAAATAAATAAATACTTTCTTGTTGTTTAAAAGGGCCTAAGATCTGAGGTCATCTGCCAAAATAAATAAATAAATAAATAAATAAATAAATAAATAAATAAATAAATAAATAAATAAATAAATAAGTGGAATGCTTCGTTCTTGAAAGAACATCATTATATTTTATCACATATACTCAAAATATTTAGAAATGTATAATAATTTATGTTTCTTTTGATTAAATACTTCATTAAGGTAAGTTCCAAATTTCTATACTTTTAGGATTTAGGGAGAAATAAAAGTAAAGCGCATCGGGGTGTTCAGCTGAGTATCTATGAGGTTAGTGTGAGGGCTGTTCAACAATAAGAGGGGCACATTATTCGGCAGCCGAAAACACAATTCCCTAAGCTATGCATCGAACTAAAGTTATCGCCGAGCCCCTAGTTCTACCACACAATTTGTGGATTATATTTTTGCGAGTTATTACTTAAGATTCGATGTTGCGAAAATTTTGCCTAAAGTTGCCAAAAGTTGAAGTCTCGAAACAACATCCTGTGTGGATCTTCAGCAACCACCTTGGGTTTGGTGTATTCAAGTGCTGAGTACTGTGCACCAGTTTGGTTAACCTTTTCAATCCCACGCCCGAGTTAACTCGTATTTCAAATGCCCCGCTCTCTGGCGGTGCCGATTTTAGTCGTATGTTCCAGTTCTGTCGCTGAACGTGATATGGCATCATCTGACAATGCTCAGAGAAGAACACAGCTATCTCGATACATCGCAAGCACCGTATATTTAGTCTCGACCCTTAAACTCTTCTTCGACAGCTGTCTTGACTCAGTCAACATTTTTGCATCAACAAAGTTTGACGGAAAGTGATATTTGAGATGTTTTAGGTAATGATGACGAGTCTTACTATTACGAGGATAGCGAAGAAGATATATTAGTGAATGATTCAGCTGCCTCTGTGGGTCCGTGGTAGAGTGTCGGCCTCCGGATCCCAAGATAGCGGGTTCAAACCCGGCAGAGGTGCTCGGATTTTTGAAGGGCGGAAAAAAGTCCATTCGACACTCCATGTCGTACGATGTCGGCATGTAAAAGATCTCTGGTGATACATTTGGTATTTACCCGACAAAATTAATTAAATCTCAGCCATAGACGCCCAAGAGAGATCCGGTTTACTCTAGGTCCGCTAGATGGCAGACAGAGTAAACCGGAACGTCGAAATTGACGAGCAGACAGCCAGATGGCGTCAAATCGAAATGTCTGCAAACGGTAGCTGAGGCCATACGATTATTATTATTATTATTAGTGAATGATTCTGTGGAAAGTGATAGTAGGAGTGATTTATCTGAAGGTAGGGAGGAGGAGGAGGAATTAGAAATCAAACTTGATCACATGGTGTGAAAACGACCCAGGTTAGTGCCACCACATACAGTTTCTCGTAAGAAACTGGATGAATGACGCTAATTTTACATTAAAAAACATGATTTTGACCCAACCCAGTCTGGCATTAGGGACGAACTTAACCTCATCGAACATTCTACCGTATACGAAATATTCATAAAGGACAAATAAGGCAAGCCGTAAGAGGAAGGAAACTAGATATGAATGTGTCAAGTGTAGTGCTTCACTTTGTGTACACCCCCTGCTGAGTACTGTGCACCAGTTTGGTTGACCTTTTCAATCCCACGCCCCAGTTAACTCGGACATCCTAGTGTCTATCGCTGTACCAACCACGAGTTAACTCGGACATCCTAGTGTCTATCGCTGTACCAACCACGAGTTAACTCGGACATTCTAGTGTCTATGGCTGTCCCAACCACGAGTTAACTCGGACATCCTAGTGTCTATGGCTGTCCCAACCACGAGTTAACTCGGACATCCTAGTGTCTATCGCTGTACCAACCACGAGTTAACTCGGACATTCTAGTGTCTATGGCTGTCCCAACCACGAGTTAACTCGGACATCCTAGTGTCTATGGCTGTCCCAACCACGAGTTAACTCGGACATCCTAGTGTCTATGGCTGTCCCAACCACGAGTTAACTCGGACATCCTAGTGTCTATGGCTGTCCCAACCACGAGTTAACTCGGACATGGTAGTGTCTATCACTGTCCCAACCACGAGTTAACTCGGACATTCTAGTGTCTATGGCTGTCCCAACCACGAGTTAACTCGGACATCCTAGTGTCTATGGCTGTCCCAACCACGAGTTAACTCGGACATCCTAGTGTCTATCGCTGTCCCAACCACGAGTTAACTCGGACATCCTAGTGTCTATCGCTGTCCCAACCACGAGTTAACTCGGACATCCTAGTGTCTATGGCTGTCCCAACCACGAGTTAACTCGGACATCCTAGTGTCTATCGCTGTCCCAACCACGAGTTAACTCGGACATCCTAGTGTCTATGGCTGTCCCAACCACGAGTTAACTCGGACATCCTAGTGTCTATGGCTGTCCCAACCACGAGTTAACTCGGACATCCTAGTGTCTATGGCTGTCCCAACCACGAGTTAACTCGGACATGGTAGTGTCTATCACTGTCCCAACCACGAGTTAACTCGGACATCCTAGTGTCTATCACTGTCCCAACCACGAGTTAACTCGGACATCCTAGTGTCTATGGCTGTCCCAACCACGAGTTAACTCGGACATCCTAGTGTCTATCACTGTCCCAACCACGAGTTAACTCGGACATCCTAGTGTCTATCACTGTCCCAACCACGAGTTAACTCGGACATCCTAGTGTCTATGGCTGTCCCAACCACGAGTTAACTCGGACATCCTAGTGTCTATGGCTGTCCCAACCACGAGTTAACTCGGACATCCTAGTGTCTATCACTGTCCCAACCACGAGTTAACTTGGACATCCTAGTGTCTATCACTGTCCCAACCACGAGTTAACTCGGACATCCTAGTGTCTATCACTGTCCCAACCACGAGTTAACTCGGACATCCTAGTGTCTATCACTGTCCCAACCACGAGTTAACTCGGACATCCTAGTGTCTATCACTGTCCCAACCACGAGTTAATTCGGACATCCTAGTGTCTATGGCTGTCCCAACCACGAGTTAACTCGGACATCCTAGTGTCTATGGCTGTCCCAACCACGAGTTAACTAGGACATCCTAGTGTCTATCACTGTCCCAACCACGAGTTAACTCGGACATCCTAGTGTCTATGGCTGTCCCAACCACGAGTTAACTCGGACATCCTAGTGTCTATGGCTGTCCCAACCACGAGTTAACTCGGACATCCTAGTGTCTATGGCTGTCCCAACCACGAGTTAACTAGGACATCCTAGTGTCTATCACTGTCCCAACCACGAGTTAACTCGGACATCCTAGTGTCTATCACTGTCCCAACCACGAGTTAACTCGGACATCCTAGTGTCTATCGCTGTCCCAACCACGAGTTAACTCGGACATCCTAGTGTCTATGGCTGTCCCAACCACGAGTTAACTCGGACATCCTAGTGTCTATCACTGTCCCAACCACGAGTTAACTCGGACATCCTAGTGTCTATGGCTGTCCCAACCACGAGTTAACTCGGACATCCTAGTGTCTATCACTGTCCCAACCACGAGTTAACTCGGACATCCTAGTGTCTATCACTGTCCCAACCACGAGTTAACTCGGACATCCTAGTGTCTATGGTTGTCCCAACTACGAGTTAACTAGGACATCCTAGTGTCTATGGCTGTCCCAACCACGAGTTAACTCGGACATCCTAGTGTCTATGACTGTCCCAACCACGAGTTAACTCGGACATCCTGGTGTCTATCACTGTCCCAACCACGAGTTAACTCGGACATCCTAGTGTCTATGGTTGTCCCAACTACGAGTTAACTAGGACATCCTAGTGTCTATGGCTGTCCCAACCACGAGTTAACTCGGACATCCTAGTGTCTATGACTGTCCCAACCACGAGTTAACTCGGACATCCTGGTGTCTATGGCTGTCCCAACCACGAGTTAACTCGGACATCCTGGTGTCTATGGCTGTCCCAACCACGAGTTAACTAGGACATCCTAGTGTCTATGGTTGTCCCAACTACGAGTTAACTAGGACATCCTAGTGTCTATGGCTGTCCCAACCACGAGTTAACTCGGACATCCTAGTGTCTATGACTGTCCCAACCACGAGTTAACTCGGACATCCTGGTGTCTATGGCTGTCCCAACCACGAGTTAACTCGGACATCCTGGTGTCTATGGCTGTCCCAACCACGAGTTAACTAGGACATCCTAGTGTCTATGGCTGTCCCAACCACGAGTTAACTAGGACATCCTAGTGTCTATGGCTGTCCCAACCACGAGTTAACTAGGACATCCTAGTGTCTATCGCTGTCCCAACCATGAGTTAACTCGGACATGGTAGTGTAGAGAAGTTTCGATGAAAATGTGAAGGGATAATGTTTTAATTTCATTTTTGCTCATAAAACTTTGTAAATAGTTGTAAATATAAAATAAATATTAGCTTATTTCTGCTAGTGTGAAATTATCCAAAATAACCCGGGATGGGGCGTGCATAAGCAGGAAAGATACTTGGAGTGAAAAGGTTTTAACAGTAATCATACAAAGCTTGTTGGCACCCAGCTTAATACCACAATGCGCATCATATCTGGTGCAATCACACCTACATTGGCATCCACTGCTAACTGGTGTAATACCACTTGCTCCACCTCTGTCGAATGCCCCTATGAAGGAATTCTGCAAGATCTCTAGAAATCCTAGTGCATAGTGACCTGCCACTTTTGAATCTTTTCTTTCTTTCTATCTTAACCTGTTTACTCTCCAGGGTTGCCTTTTCCCTCGAACTCAGGAGGGATCCCACCTTTACCGCCTCAAGGGCAGTGTCTTGGAGCGTAAGACATTGGGTCTGATATACAACAGGAGAGGAGGACCAGAACCACGCCCAGGCGGCCTCACCTGTTATCCTGAACAAGGGCCTTCTGGAGATTGGAAGGGATAGACAATGAAGAGTGAAGGAAGCGGCCGTGGCCTTAAGTTAGGTACCATCCCAGCATTTGCCTGGAGGAGAAGTGGGAAATCACGGAAAACCACTTCTAGGATGGCTGAGGAGAGAAACGATCCCCCTCTACTGAGTGGACCCCGGTACAGCCTTCGTACCCCTTTCCAAATTTCGTGGCAGAGCCGGGAATCGAACACTAACCACTACACCACAGAGACGGACACTGTTGAATATTAATAGACTAAAAACGCCATCCAACTCTGCGTGATGCTGCTGACATGAATGCTAAGGAGTTTAAATCTCTTGATAAGTCGAAAGGTCGATGGGAAGCAGCAACAGTTGTTAAATAAATAAAGAAATAAATAAATAAATAAATTAAATCAATCAATAAATAAATCATTAAAGGAGTAACGTGCTCAATCTTCAGTGAGGTAGCTACCTGGAAACGAAAGCTCTTCGGCGCGTTCATCGTACAACAAACTGATAGGTTTCTCAGCTGCGAAATCTAAATCCATTTCCTCCGTCCACATTAGTATGCGTTGCTTAGCGAGAAGGAACACGTGAAGAAATTCGTTGTCGTCTGGATTTGAACTAAGAGCTTGCGTTCTTGCCGAGCAAGTGGTTGCGCGATTTGGGACACGTAGCTATTAGCTTTAATTCGAGAGACAGTGGGTTCGATCCCCATTATTGGCAGCCTCGAATATGGTTTTGCGTGGTCTCCCATTTACACACCAGACAAATGCTGGAAAATGAAAATCTGCAGCCTGTTTCCAGTCATTCGACCGGGTCAGGAATGGAATGAATGAAGCCCCCATCTAGCGGCGAGGATAGGAAATATGCCGGCAGGTGAAGCCTCACGCATTCCTTGGGGGAATGATTAATGACCGACAGGTGAAATGTTAATGGAGAGTGTTGCTGGAATGAATGGCGACAGGGAAAACCGGAGTATCCGGAGAAAAAAATGTCTCGCCTCCGCTTTGTCCAGAACAAATCTCACATGGAGTGACCGGGATTGATTTGAACCACTGTATTTAGCGGTGAGAGGCCAGCACGCTGCCGCCTAAGCCAGAGAGGCTGCGCAAATGCTGGGAATGTAGCTTAATTAACGCCACGGTCGCTTCCTTCGCAATCCTAGCTCATTCTTGTCCCATCCTCGCTGAAAAACGTCGGTGCGACGCAAAAACATATTGTAAAAAAAAAACCAGTTCAGATGGAAATGCTGACCTGGTATACATGAGTGAACGAACACTGGTTCCTGTGCTTACAATGGAGGAGTGTAGGAAAGTTTATGAAACCCCATTAATATCGATGCTAAAGACATCTACATGCCACTCAGGCCAAGATAAATACTTATCGTCATATTCAAACAATTTTCCTGCAATTTACTTTATCTCTCAGCCTTATGCAAAAATTGGCATCTGCGTCACTTGTTAACGTTCAGAGGATAACATTGCAAGGACTCGACAAAATATCTCATGTTGCAATACACCTGCGGTGTATACATAACCAGGGAAAGCACTAAACTTTGTCAGAATACGCCTTCTATCAACATGAAGTTCATCGTTGTCTTCTGTGTCCTGCTAGTCGTGCTGGTGAGATTTTAAACTTATTTCTTTCCTTTCAGTTGCATTTTATTTCACTTTTATGGCCATTTTTCGTAACTCTCCTTCTGTGTTCATGACCACTAACACAGGAGTAGTCAGTGAGTGGACTCATACGGTAATTCTCATTGTTGCTTAGCGTGCTCGGGTTCCATTCCCGACTCGGTCATGGATTTTAACCTTCATTGGTTCATTCTGATGGCTTGGGGGCTGGGCGTATATGCCGTCTTCGTCATTATATTTCATAGTATGTAGGGGCTCATCCTCATAGACACACAGATCGCCAATACGGTGTCAACTCGAAAGACCTGCACCAGGCCTCTTCGGAGTTTGCACGAATTCCTCCAGTGCGTAGCTAGCGAGTACTCTCTCACTGCAGCAAATTTTGAGAGTCCAAGTATCCCTCTGATGAGCTTAGAATCGTGAGAATTGTCCTGCGTCGTAAACAAGGTTCTGACAGTATAACAGTTGCTGGGTGTTCTTGAGAACAAAATTCCAGTTTAGCAGTTTCCATTATAATGGCAGGGCACTTCCCGCTTGCCATCAAAATCGAGTTGTGTTCTTATCATTATAATGACGTGCCCCCTTTCATAATACCAGCCATAATAGATTTGGGGAGTTTTGATTATAATGACAGGCCCCCTTTCCTACTACCATTTGTGTACTTTTGATTATAATGGCAGTCCGCTTTGCCTACGGTCATGTAAGACCACGGGCAGGTTTGTTATGGTTTGGGGCTTCTTCTTCCTTCACAACCTCTTCATCATTCCTTCCTTCTCTCCCATCCTTCTGTTGATATATTCAGTACCCTCTTCTGTAGTCTTTCCCCATTGGTGTTTCTATGTTCTACTCCTGTATCTTTCTCTGTAATTGAGCTCTGGCATCTTGGCTGGTCCCTTCCACCTTGATCTCCATTTCAGTCCAGACAATCCACTTAGTTCCCGTCTCTCCTCTCGTCCTACACGTTGTCTCCCATACTCTTCTGCTCATTCTCTCCATGTCCATCCTGATCATATGTCCAGCAAATCTTGCTCTATCGAGTCTTATATCTTCGGAGATCGTCCTCGTCTTTTGTTACAGTTTATCCCTTGATCTTCGTTCCCACCTTTCACCTACTCATTTTGGCCCCAGTATTTTTCTCAGGAATTCTATCCCTTCCTTCTCCATATTCTCTGTCCCATGCCTTCCTAGTGTCATCGTCTCGGTCATGTACAGTAATGAGTTCCTCACTGTTGCCTTGTAGTGCCTGAACTTTGCGCCTGTTGATATGTTTCTTTTATTGTTCACTTCTCTGGTTGCAAGATAGTTAGTCTTCACATTTTTCACTCTCTATTTTATCGATCGATGCTCCTATTCCTTGCTGTTAAATATTATCCAGGGTACTTATAGTTTTATACATTCTGCTCGGCGCCTTCTGGTAGGGTGTTTATAAGTACAAATGTTTATTTGTTTTTTTGTTTCAGGCACTTGCCACGCAGCGGAGTTATGCAGAGCCCGTAAGTACAGTTCACTAAATACAACAGAAATCATGAATTTGTTACTTAAAAGTAGAAAGGTGCAAAGTGCCGAATTAAAAATCCTGTAATTTTTACTCGATAGGAGCAAAGGGTCAAGATCATTGCATATCATCAGGCTAAGCCCAGAGAAATGAATAAAGGGTTGTTATGTCCACAAAAAGGTGCAGTGGTGCTAGGTACCTTCGCTGCCACATATGAAAGGTGCAATATGCCATTAATTTTTGTCGGCAGTGAATGGGTTATTTGAAAGTATAGAATAACAGTTATTTGTTAGTGGGCATAGTTTTCTTCCTTGTGATTCTGATTTTGCTCTTATATAAAAATTGAAAGTAATCATGCACACATAATTATTATCCCAGTAAAGATCGCGAGTGTGTTGTATTTGAGTCATCAGCCCATAGACTGGTTTGATGCGCCTCTCCATTTCTATGCAAATTCTACACCATACATCTGCTCTAATCTGATTGTCATAATCATACCTTGGTCTGCCCTGACCGTTGTTACCACCTACACGTTCCTCAAAAACCAACCGAATAAGTCCTGTGTGTCTCAAGTTGTGCCCTGGTATCGTATCTTTTTTCTGGTCAGATTTAGCCAAATCGGACTCCTTTCATCAATTTCATTCCGTATCTCATCATCCGGGATTCGATCTACCATTCTCACCTTCAGGATGTCCGGCTCCATGGCTAAATGGTTAGCGTGCTGGCCTTTGGTCACAGGGGTCCCGGGTTCGATTCCCGGCAGGGTCGGGAATTTTAACCTTAATTGGTTAATTTCGCTGGCACGGGGGCTGGGTGTATGTGTCGTCTTCATCATCATTTCATCCTCATCACGACGCGCAGGTCACCTACGGGTGTCAAATCAAAAGACCTGCATCTGGCGAGCCGAACATGTCCTCGGACACTCCCGGCACTAAAAGCCATACGCCATTTCATTTTACCTTCAGGATTTCAAAATATTATATTAACTTTCTTTCTGAGCGAGTTATCGTCCATGTTTCCCTTCCATACAATGCCACGCTCCAGATGAAAGTATCAATGTACGAAGTGAGCAAATTTCTTTCCTTAAGAACGACCTTATTTGTTTGTGCTAGTCCGCATTATTTTTGTCCTCCTTACTTCTGTCATGGTTACTTATTCTATTACCCAATTGACAATATTCATCTACTTTCATTAAGGGCAGAATTACGTGAAGAGAACGGAAATTTCGAAAAGGTAATCTGTGCTTAATTTGAAAAGCGCGCCTTCCTGAACAAGAATATGTATGATTTATGTGCATTTTTTTCGATTTCACAAATAAATTATGAATAATGTGAACCTAGGTATCAAGCCTGGGGCAAACATGTTGAAGGCAATGAAGGTCTTTGACATTAACCGTGTGAAAAATTCCCAAAAAGCAACTGCAGAATCCACTAAGGAAGGTAGAATTCGAAAAAGAAACAGAAAAAGGAAAAGAGAAGATGAAGAGAGCCAGCAGCAAGAAGAATATGGTCCTTTAATGTTCTGAGACAGGTGTGAGTGAAGCATAAACTTTGACTGCAGTTTCCCGAAAACCCTTTTTTTTACATTTAAGTACACGTTGCTCCTAAACTATTCTACCTAGAAATATGAAATTTTGTACACTCATGTATGACTGTACTATAATACTAAAACTCTAGAGTTTTTAATTTTGCTTCTAAATTGTGTTTTTCATAAACCTTTCTTTTTGTTGCTAAAAGTTACAATATTTTAAAATTAAATCTGAATTTGTAAATGAAGACAGAAATATTTATCAAATGTTAAAATTCTAGAGTTTCAAGACTTTCATGCGTCTATGAATGTGTGATGATAATTTGGAAGCAGTGGTACCAATACTTTAGTATTAATGTGTACCAACATGACATGTTTCAATAAGACCTTGAAAAATGTCTCACATTCAAAAAATTCCTTACAAGAAACCAGAAGTCTAAATACTATAAATTTCAGTCCATTAGAATCAGAAGGGCTTTGACTTGACGTGGTAAAGTTGGTGTATTTCTACCTTTCATGTTATAATAGATATTCTGAGAAATGTTATGGTAAGTCTCAGTATTATTTCATTGGCACTCATGTACTTCAGCCTTTAAGGCATATTTTCCTAAACTGAAATTTCACGCATCACCTGACTTCATTCGAAAACACTCCATTACTTTTATTTTGGATTTATTTTGCGTGGCACAATGCAATCCTAGTGGTGACTTCCTCAGAAAAGTATATTTTCATGGATCTTACAAAACATCATGTGCTCATTCATTTATTGGGGGAATGTACAAATACTAATGACAGCTTTCAGACAAAACTTACATTACTTATGTCCTTTCTTTGTTTCTGATCACTCCATTTTCAGTTTGCTGTGGTTTGTACAGATTCAGTATTAATCATCTGTTTTTCCTGTCCAGTCCTACGTTTTTCGTTTTTTGAAAGATAAGTTTACAATCCAATATCAATGCAAAAAGTAATTAGCAATGATAAATATTTGTTTTATTGTTTCAGCGTGCGCTCCCTGTCCCCGAAGGTGCTTATGTAAGTACAATTCACCAGTTACAACAAAATCATGCAGTGCATACAGTTATTCTTAAAAATTAGGGTATGATACCCAAAAAAACCTAAGATCAGAAATGAACCAGAATGTTACAAATGCATGTGATCAACTAATGCATAGAGTTCCAAAATTAAAATTCGTTCACTGTGTGTAACTAAATTCCAATTGCACACTCTGAGGCCTTTAATTGGAGGTGGAGTTCATAAGATTTAGAATATGAACCCATATCCTTAAACGTAGTGTCTCCCCACCATAACAAGTTTAAATATCCCGCCGTGCGCTCCGTCCATGAGGTGACCGTTATTGCATTGTTTCTGAGACCACGAACAAGAACAGGTTGGAGTGCCGTCCAACCAAGTCGATAATAACGTTGTACCTACGTGTCACGTTCCGGCATACTCACTCAGAAAGACCTCGTAGTCCAGCTGCCACAATCGGCGCAACCAGATCTTCCTCTCCATCAGAGATGGGTAGCAGATACGTAACATAAGAAGACCATTAGAGCCCGAATGTTAACAAATTGTAGGTTAGTATGCAAACTTACAGAAGACAGTAATAACAGGTATGCATAAGCCCAGAAACACAGTTGTACTTTGTTTAAAATAATAATGTAACATTATATTTGTGTGAAGAATAATATTTCACAAACAGAACTATAGCACTTGGAGTTAAATAAGTAATAATAATAATAATAATAATAATAATAATAATAATAATAATAATAATAATAATAATAATAATAATAATAATAATAATAATAATAATAATAATTGACAACCAGAATTATAGCACTTAGAGGTAAATAACTAGTAATAATATTTCACCAACAGAACTATAGCAGTTGGAGGTAAATAACTAATACTATTTCACCAACAATACAGCACTTGGAGGTAAATAACTAATACTATTTCACAAATAGAACTACAGTACTAGGAGGTAAATAACTAATACTATTTCACCAACAGAACTATAGCAGTTGGAGGTAAATAACTAATACTATTTCACCAACAGAACTATAGAAGTTGGAGGTAAATAACTAATAATATTTCACCAACAGAACTATAGCAGTTGGAGGTAAATAACTAATACTATTTCACCAGCAGAACTATAGCAGTTGGAGGTAAATAACTAATACTATTTCACCAACAGAACTATAGCAGTTGGAGGTAAATAACTAATACTATTTCACCAACAATATAGCACTTGGAGGTAAATAACTAATACTATTTCACAAACAGAACTACAGCACTAGGAGGTAAATAACTAATACTATTTCACCAACAGAACTATAGCAGTTGGAGGTAAATAACTAATACTGTTTCACCAACAGAACTATAGCAGTTGGAGGTAAATAACTAATACTGTTTCACCAACAGAACTATAGCAGTTGGAGGTAAATAACTAATACTCTTTCACCAACAATATAGCACTTGGAGGTAAATAACTAATACTATTTCACCAACAGAACTATAGCACTTGGAGGTAAATAACTAATACTATTTCACCAACAGAACTATAGCAGTTGGAGGTAAAAAACTAATACTATTTCACCAACAATATACCACTTGGAGTTAAATAAGTAATAATAATATTTGACAACCAGAACTACAGCACTTGGAGGTAAATAACTAGTAATAACATTTCACGAACAGAACTATAGCAGTTGGAGATAAATAACTAATAATATTTCACCAGCAGAACTGTAGCACTTGGAGTTAAATAAATAATAATAATAATAATAATAATAATAATAATAATAATAATAATAATAATAATAATAATAATAATAATAATAATAATAATAATAATAATAATAATAATAATTGACATCCAGAACTATAGCACTTGGAGGTAAATAAATATTAATAATATTACACAAACAGAACTCCAGCACTGCATTTGAATGTTACTTTCTAATGTTCTTCAGATGAACATACTGTGTGCCATCATATTTGCATAACATTAGGTGCCCGGTCTATTAAAACTCCTAGAAGTGATGTTACTCTCGCTACAAAACGGAAGAGCGGGCTGGTCAAGACTTGCTTTTGGGCAAATTTATATTGCATTGTAGGCTATTAAGGCCTAAACAGCCGGGCTCAAATGATCATCATCAAGTTCTCCTCTCTGCTCATCGACGCAGAAGACGCGGGATATTTAAACGTATAGTGGTGTTTTGCTTGTAGCTGGGAATGGTACGTTTTCTTTCAAGGGTTCCTATTCAAAGTAGTATTCACTTGACCCTCCCATAAGCCCTCAAGTTGTGCAATAGGAATTTAGGCACATACACAGCACCCATGAAATATGTTTCATTATTATCATAATATATTGTATTTTCCTCAAGAATATATAGACAGCTTTTTTCATTGATACCGGTTCAAAGGGATGTCTCTTGGCGAGCAAATGAGATCGTAGGTCATCAGATCCATTCCCTTAAAGCATGCCTTAACATTTTAGTAATATGTTGTGTGAAATAGTACAGAATACACTATTGTTTCCTGACAGCTCAATTTTTCAGTAACAAGGGCAGCAAGTAATGTGATTAATGTAATCATAGTTTAGATCTCTTCACATGGTTATGAGAGTATTGACGGGTTGTAATAAGGATGTGAAGTTGAGGGCGTATAAGTTTCTGGTGAACCAGTGTACGCGACCCTCACCAGGACTACTTGATACGAAAACTGAAAAAGAAAAATTCCATGGAAAGCAGCACGAGTCATCATCATCAGTGTTCTGCCATATGGCACGTCTTCACATGGCAATTCTCCACGCAATCCTGTCTCTTGTTTCCTCATATTTGTATTATATCATGATACTGTCCAGCATCTGATATCTTCTCCTTCCTCTTTGTCCTTTTCCATTTACCGTTCCTTCTATAGCATCTATATAAAAGCAATCTCTCCTCATCAAATGGCCAATCCAATTGTGCTTTCTTTTCTTGATTACTTTTAATATAATTCTCTCTTCCCCAACTCTTCTCAAGAAGTCTTAATTTTTTACCGTTTTCTATCCATTATATACTTTCCATTCTCCTCCAAATCCACATCTGAAATGCTTCCAGTCTTCTTTCGTCTTCTTTTCTCAATGTCCATGTCTCAACTCCATACAAAGCACTTCACAAATCGCTTTCTCGAGTCTCTATCCATGCCCCCACACAAAAGTCTACTGTCATTATTTAATGCTTTCTTCCCAATCGCAATACGAGTTTTCGCCTCTCGACTGCACCTCATGTCCTCTGTTCTGGGTGATTTCCGACAAAGGAGTAGTGTTACTAAAACGTTGCAAACTTTGGGCTGAGAAGACTTGGGAGTAAGGAGACGAGATGCTCGTCTATGTGGTATGTCAATGATGAGTTGGCGTCGAATGACATAAGTAGTATAATAACCATGAGTGGAGCTTTTAAACATAGGAAAGATCATAATATGAAGATAAAGTTAAAATTCAAGAGAACACATTGGGGCAAAAATTAATTTATAGGACGAGGGGTAAGGGACTCGAATAAATTATGAAGGAAAATGTTCGATAAACTCCCAAGATCTTTGAAAACATTTAGGAAAAAGCTAGGTAAACAATTATAAATAAATGCAAATATATTGTAAAACGATAAATTGATACGGAACATACCAATTCGGCGACCGCCCTAAATGCAGATCACTGACTGACTGACTGACTGACTGACTGACTGACTGACTGACTGACTGACTGACTGACTGACTGACTGACTGACTGACTGACTGACTGACTGACTTATGGATTGATTTATTCTTTGATTGATTGATTGATTGATTGATTGATTGATTGATTGATTGATTGATTGATTGATTGATTGATTGATTGATTGATTGATTGATTGATTGATTGATTGATTGATTGATTGATTGATTGATTGATTGATTGATTGATTGATTGATTGATTGATTGATTGATTGATTGATTGATTGATTGATTGATTGATTGATTGATTGATTGATTGATTGATTGATTGATTGATTGATTGATTGATTGATTGATTGATTGATTGATTGATTGATTGATTGATTGATTGATTGATTGATTGATTGATTGATTGATTGATTGATTGATTGATTGATTGATTGATTGATTGATTGATTGATTGATTGATTGATTGATTGATTGATTGATTGATTGATTGATTGATTGATTGATTGATTGATTGATTGATTGATTGACTCTCTGACAAGAACGAATTTGAAGCTTACCACTCCTGTAAACAAACCAATGTAATCGTAGACTACGGTAAGGCATGCGCCTTGAGGTATGCTGCCTGCGAAGCGAACAATGTATGTCGTGATGTCAACAGAGTAGTAGCACAGAGAGCGCTGTGAAATCAGTTGGGCGTCGTGCGGAATGGAAGTATTCCCGCGTTGAGCAGCGCACTTACATCAAAACAGCCGTCGCCGGGGGAGAATGTCACTGTTAATTGGTGGAAGACCTTGGGAATAATGCCCTCCCATACATACAGTTGAACCTCGATATATCGAACCACCTCGCGAACTAAATTTTATTTTCGAGTTATCGAAAATTCGAGATATAGAGAATATCATTTTTGAGCATGTAAGCACAGCATTGAATCATACCTACGGGCTTATACGGGATACAGTGTTTTTAACAGTATATATAGTAATATACAGAAAAACTCTATTTTACGGCATCACTTTAATTATAACCCTTATTATAGTAACTATTTAGAAGACAGGGTACAATACATACAAAACTGAAACAAGAAAGACCTTGGGAAGAAATCCGTCAGTCTCTTCTGTTTGTTACTGTTAACCTTTCCTCCCTTCACGTTGAAACTTCTTTACAATACCACGCAGCCGAGATTCATAAATGGAGCTTGTCATCCGCGACTCAGGGCGGTTGCTTTCGTACGTGACCGGTACACACCTCCGAGAGAGCGAGGCTTGGCTTCGCCGATTTTTCGTTCATTTTTTTTTCAAGTTGCTTTACGTCGCACCGACACAGATGGATCTTATGGTGACGATGGGACAGGAAAGGGCTCGGAGTGGGAAGGAAGCAGCCGTGGCCTTAATTAAGGTACAGCCCCAGCATTTGCCTCGTGTGAAAATGGGGAAACCACGGAAGACCATCTTCAGGGCTGCCGACAGTGGGGTTTAAACCCACTATCTCCCGAATACTGGATACTGGCCGCACTTGAGCGACTGCAGCTATCGAGCTCGGTCGATCATTTGTATTAGTTTTCGGTTCCCGTCATGTTAGCTCCCATCACCACTGCAAACCTCTCTTTACTCGTTAATTGTTCCTCACAAAGCACAAATGCCGTATTTGCACAGTTAATTTTGCACACGAAGTTCGAGTTACAGAGCAGTTTTTGCTTCAGGGGAGGAAACGGTTGCTTCGAGAAAACGAGAAATTCGTATAAACCGAATTTCGAGTAATAATCATATAAATACATAGCTGTGTCGATGCGAAGTAAAGCGAATTCTAATAAAATGTATTACATTATAACAGTAAACTCGTGTCGTTATCCTGTGGCGGTGCGGATCTTCTTTTTTTCAGGCACACCCGCAATAGGTGTGAGATGCATGTACCATTTCGACCACATACCATTCTTAAATTTCCGTCAGTACCGGGAATCGAACCCGGAACCCCTAGGACAGCAGTTAATTACATTAAGGGCCGATGACCTTCGATGTTAGGCCCCTTTAAACAACAAGCATCATCATCATAATTACATTAACCTTTAAGCTACGAAGGCAGTTTTCGAATATACGCGTTTATTCCTGTTACTAGAAATGTAGCCTAAATTGCAGGCTTTAATGTGTATTACAATAAGCCTAATGTTGTGTTAGGCCTTAGCCGACATGTAATTATTTAATTTTAACCGTACACACTTCTTTGATCATGACAATACTTTGTTCTTGCTTACGTACCCTAAATGAGGCCTACTGGCTGAAAAATTGATTATGATAGTTTAGTCATATTGTCTGTTCTTAATGCCATTGCAACCGCTCGCAATATATGAAAACCGAGTGCTTATTGCTCACAAAATATATATCTTTACCATTATTTCACAATTCGCTGGTTATGATAAAACTATTAATTACTTGTAGTCAAAGACAAAGGACTTATTTTAATAGCATTTTTGTTCTTGAATCCATTTTAAATCCGAAACTCACCTGTATCGAAAACGGAAATACTGCGGGGAACGCCCAGACCTAGTCCTAATATGGCAGCTCCATAAGTAACATGCTTGTCCTGACATGTGTATATAGACCTTGGCTACTACCAGCAGTCACAGAGCCATCTGTTGTTGTGAAAACACACTCTGCCTGCATAAGTTCCACGCTACAATTAGCTGCTTCTGATCTGCTCACATATCTGAAAAAAAATATATTGAAATGACTTTTGCCCCAACCGTTTTATAATATGAAAATATTTATTTATTTATTTATTTATTTATTTATTTATTTATTTATTTATTTATTTATTTATTTATTTATTTATTTATATTCTAATTCGTGTTCTTCTTTCTCTTTTTTCTAGTATTTTGACTGTTTTAGGTATCCTAACAACCCACCGCGGCATTGTGATAAGATCCTAAACCACTGAATGAATACCAGTACTCTCGCAAGAAAAGGAATTGTCAGAGGAATAAGCCAATACATTCTTGGAACATTGCTATGCCAATCAACTTCATGATTTACGATCACTATTTGCACCATTAAAGCACAAAAGATAAGCACTGATTTTATTATTCTTCGGTGTTATAGAAATCTTTATAATCTTATAATTAATCTTCAGAATAAACAATAAAATCTATGAAAATATAACTTCTCTATTCTCCTTGTTTACCTAAGACCATGGTGTTAGAAGGAAAGGCGATGAAGTGAGCATTTGGAATATGTACCCTTAATGTCAGTCAGTTCGCTTGTCTGCCGCCACGGAGCTCAATTGAACTTGAACAATGCTATGAAAAAAACCGCTAGCATTAAAGTATATTAGGGTCGCTATAATCCTGTATGCCGGGGGATCTACGAATGCCGGATTATCATGTATTTCTGATTATCATCGTCAGTTTTACAAACATGGTTTAAACAAGGGCATATAAATAAAAACTAAGTTTCAAAGCACCAAAACGAACAACTGATATTACAGTATAAAAAAGAAAATTACGTAGTACTGTACTGTGCTCGAACCAGATACACTCTCGTTAGTTCATACGTGTCCTTGATTCTGTCTTCAGGCAGTATTCCAGGAGGCACCTCGGTACGCATCGCTTCATTTCTATTACACGTAACACAATTCGACAACACACTTCGGATGAATCTCCCACTCCCCAAGAACCAGAATCTCTCTTTCTCTCCCTCTCTCAGATGTGTTCCAATATGCATCAATCTGGGGGTGCTCTTCAGGTATAAGCAGTTACACTAATCTGTGTTTGCTCGGAAGAATCATCAGTGATCGGAAATGTTCATTGTTTTTTCATTCCTTGATCTTTGTCTTCACCCGCAAGATTCCTTCCCCATCCTTAAAAGTGAGTAGAGACTTCAAGCACAAAAACTTCTCGTCAGTGAATACTTCTTGGACAAGTTTGACGAGTTTCTTCTCGTTGGACCGTATCTCATTCACAGTTAATTCTCCTTTCCATCGTTCGTGTGGTTTCCTCCTTGCATTTAAGACAAATCTATACATCAAAGCAACCATTCTGACTACCTTTGTATATGAAGGGAAGTAGCGAACATACAAATGACTCTCAAGTGATGTGTTTAATGATGTCAATTTCGGAAAAATTCCCAACCTATCCGGCTAATGATCAATACATTAATTATACCTTACACAGGCTTTCCTTGACTCATTTTATTTACACAGCATTTCTTCTAACAGACTTCACCAATATGACAAAATCAGAAGCAAAATCTCATTTGATGCACACTGAGAGGCTCCAAAAATGCTAGTCTCGTCTGGTGCCACGTATTCCTTCAACACCTCACCATCAATCTGATCCTTATTTGCTGGTAAATCTATACGATCATCCTTGTCACAGAAGAAAACACTTTAGATTCATTTTACAGCCAAGGTTCATGTGTCCTTGCATCAAACACAGAAAACATCCCTTCTCCTACCTTAAAATATCCTTCTTATCTCGCATAGTTTTTTGTGCAAAATTTCGCAACCGAACTCTCAAAGTCTTCTGAAATGCATGAATCCACTAAAGGAAACAGCATTGCCACATATGTATCCCAAGTCTTGCCTACGAATTCTAATGCTCTCTCAAGTTCGAAGACTGTTGCCTACAGTGTAGGCAATACGGCGTACAATCATGTACGGCTGGCAATAACTTCTTGGACTGGCACTTAATTGTAGGCAACACAGTGTATACCTATGTATTGTACCAGGAAGGCCTAGGTCCTGGTCCATGTTAATTGAAAGAAATGTTATTTCCAGCATTAAAGATCCGACCGACGTACGAACATCCATGTAAAGAATGTTCCAGTATGTGCCAGACCCTACGAGTGCGCTAGGCGGAGTCAAGTGACGTCACCTGTCGCTTGAAGCTCACCTCCCCTAGAGATATTTCTCGAAAGAAATTTTCTTTTAACAGCTTTTTAACGCCTTAACCAATTTCAACGGGACAAACGCTGAATTATAGCAAACATCATAAAAGTTAATCCCTGTAAATTTCAAATTAATTCATCAAACGGTTGTTGAGTTATAATAATTTAAAGTCTCAACGAAATTACGTAATCATGGTCACAAGGCCGAGAGAGCCGCCACCCCTCCCTGCGCTGGTATCTATATATGTCAAGGCCAGACAGCCCGCAAACTAGTACAAGGACAAGCAAACAGCTGTGTGAGTGAGATAGCGAAGAGACCGGCCCGCGTACAGTATGTTCGCGCAGTCACGGTAGAAGTACTTTCCGTCGTATCTCCGGAACGCGAAATTCTATCACCGATAGAATTATTAAAGGACGTCGCACTGCAGTTAGTAGACCGCGTTGCGATTACAATATAATCCTAAAGACATTTAAGACTGTAACGCGAGTGAACTTATTGGAGTACACATATTAACTATTTCATTACGTGTGGACTTAGGTAACTTCAAGTAACATTGAACTTTTACTGAGCCTAATACTTAGAATTACCAGAACTCATATTCACGTCACACCAACATAAGACTCACAGTAGTAATTTGAGTAGAAAAGTGAGAACTTTTCTGTGTTAATATAACATTATAGTAACAGGATTAGCAGAAAATAATCCCTAGCAACTTCAGACTGTGTTCAAAGACTGTGCTTATCGACTTACTTTTTTTTATGTGAACTGTGTGATTATGAACGTTTCAATAACGACTGTAAATAGCATTTCGTACAGAAAGGACTGTGATTCTTCATACGCCATTTTCGTGTGCGAAAATCACCCGAACAAGCTACAACTCAACGTGATCCAGTCCCAGCCGTCATCACCTCATTGGGAACGTCAACATCGCCAATCCTGATTCTACATGGAACATTCCAGACGTCCATCTTTCGACATTTGGTAGCAACAGTTCTTGTCATAAGTGAGTAACAAACTGACTAAACCTTTTCATTTATTTTGAACAGTGAAACTTCAGTGTCGCGTGTGAACAATTTTCATAATTTCTCAAAAGTGATAAATTTAATTTCAGTAGAAAGACTGTAGGCTTTCAAGTGTGCTATATATCGAGATTGACGAACTGAGAACTGAAAACTTTGATAATTTCTCATTATAAAAGTGTGCTTAGGTTTAAAAAGACTTTAGGTGGAAATTCCCACATATGAAAGACTTTGAAACCAATGATATTTATGCCATTTTTTTAAGGAGATTATTTTCGACATTTAATTTCTATGCAAAATTTGAGTCAATAATCATACCGCAGGGTGAAAAATTAATAAATCGTTTTAAGAAAAAAAATTATTTACCATCTATTATTCGCTCTGCAAGACTATCCTTCTCTGTATCGGCTCCAAAACCCAGTTCCACTCCCTGAAGTCCTACTCATGCCCTTTGCCCACAACTTTTCCTGGTACAGAGAGGATAGTAAAATAATAGATGGCGCCGCAACTTCAAGGGCTCGATTTTGGAGCCGTGCTATAATAATAAATGACGTCGCAACTTCAAGGGTTCAACGTGGAGCCGTGCTATAATAACAGATGATGCGCCCGTAATAATCGCAATATTCAGGGTTCGATTCAAGTCATTGTATTTTGCGCACAGGATCCGACTGCAATCATTACGAACACGAAGAATTTGTTGTATTTGACTTATCGAATATTCCGGAAACATGGATAACTTACTTGCAGCAATCGAAGCTTCAGGCTTAGCATTAACGATCAGAATGCCAAGATTGATAGGTCTAATAACCAGATAACACAACTACAGTCACAAATGGTAGAGTCTAATAACCAATTGCAGGCTCAAATGATCGAGTCTAATTCCCAACTACAGGCTCAAAATACTCAACTTCAACAACAAATGCAGGCACAAAATACTCAACTTCAAGCGCAGTTAACTGAGTCAAATAGTAAGGTTGAAGACTTAACTTCTAAAATTGACAGGACCTTGGACACTAAGTTTGCTGAAGCGGATAAAGTTATTAATAAAAGACTCACTGAATCTAGTGCCCTTATCGAGCAACGATTCCGTGAAGCTGGAACTCGCCTCGAAAAGAAACTTACTGATTCTAGTGCACAAGTCGAAGCTACATTGAAAAACATGCGGGATCAGTTTGTTGAAAATTTAGAGTCTATTAAGGAAGAAATAAAGACAGAGGTCGTCATGTCTTTAGACAAAGATCTTAGAAATGTTCTTCCTTCCGTTCAAGCATTTTCCACTGAACTTAAAGATTTACGGACTGAATTTCAAGAATCCCATGGTAACATCTCACAAACTCAAGCAAAGTTAGCTCAGGTGCAGGAAACCTTGCGAGATGCATTAAAGAGCGACGTGGGTAAATTACGAAGCGAGATAGGATTAATTAAGAGCACGCAAGGAGAACTCGACAAGCGTATTACAGGACAGCTAGATAGCACGCATACCCAGATAGCTGCTTTCTGTAAAGACGTACAAGTCATTAAAACTGACTTGAGAAATGAAATAAAAAGTTTAGACACCTCAATTAATTCTAAAATTAAAAATTTGTCCGAAGAAATGAATCAAATTAAACTTAAAGAACATACAACTGACGTCACAATTCCTGGTTCGTCGAGGGAAATACACAATACAACTACCCTTATTAAAGTACCAGATGACAAACCAGTCAAATTTTCAGGACGTGATGAGTACACTGCTCGAGAATTTTTGTTAAATGTTGACGATTACCTGGAAGAGAATAGGGTAGAGGACGATAGGAAACTTAGAGTAGTATCCAAACTTCTAGAAGGACGAGCCTTATCATGGTTCATAGCTTTTAAGAGCAATTTTAAAAACTATGATGACTTTAAACAGGCACTTCTTAAACGCTTTTGGGATTCAGAAAGACAGCACCTTGTCAAGATGCAACTCTACTCTAGCAAATACAATACTTCAGTCAATACTTCCCGATATTCAGATTACTGTCTAATGCAATTAAAGAAACTCCAGTTTTTAGATCCACCTTTGCCAGATATTGAACTTATTCAGATCCTGACACTTCAATATCCGCCTCATGTTCAAGAGATACTAGTCGCTGCCAACATTAAAACATTGGAGCATTTTGACGCTACTTTGCGTAGGTTAGATACGGCTAATACCCAATCTAGTCCGAAAACTAACAGGAGTCGAGAAATAAATACGAATTCTGCGGAAATAAAACCTCCGGAGAGAGAGGAACCCAGGATACGTGAAGAAGGCAGATTAAGCCCTACTAACCCAACCAGATTCCGGAATTTTAGACGTCAGAGGAATCAGGATAGACACCCTTACCAACCTAGGAATTCATGGAGACAGCGCGAAAGCACTCCTGAAGGAAATCGTGAGGCCAGACGGCGAGAACTCGAAAGTAGATGGAAGGACACACGGGAATACATCAGGGAGAGAAACCGTAATCCTGATGAACCTGGAGCGACATCCCTGGAATATCAACGTCAATTCGGACCAAGAGAACAAAGATCACCTGATCCGGACCCAACAGGCGCTATAAAAAAAACGCCGATCTCGCAATAGGGAGATTGACTACCGAACACGATGAGGTCGTAACGTCAAATTATTGTACTGCTGTTATCAATTACTGGCATATTGACGATTCCGAATTACTATTCGAAGACGCACAAACACTAAGGCCAATTATTACACGTTCATTACCTGTCATAACAGTACGCACAGGCAACCTACAGGTGATTACGCTCATCGATTCTGGAGCGCAAGCTTCTTTAATTTCTGATAAGCTTGTAGACTCGCTGAAAGATCAGAACAATGTTTTGTTATTACCTGCAGCTCAGATTAAAGTAAGAGGGATAGTTCCTGATAAGATTGTTAAATGCAAATCCCAGGCATTTTTAGAGTTTGAAATTAACAGTCAGATGTTCGAACACATATTTTTGGTAGTATCACGTCTTAACTTCAACTTAATACTTGGATCAGATTTTATGATCAAATACAAAGGAACCATTGACTATGATGCCAACCTCGTAAGATTACAGAATAATTCCGTAGAACTACAGCTGGTAGGACGAAGTGACCTGGAAGTTCAAGAGAAGGGAGCCCGTTTTGAAGAAGCCGGTGGTGACATTATTAAGCCCGCTGTAAGCGAGGTTGCGCCAGCCGTAGCAGAAAGTAGAAAGGGTGACCAAAGTGAGGACGACGCAGAGTCCCTATTCAATGAGAACTCCATTATAGGTCCGGATTATATAATGTCAATAGCCAGTGTGGTTGAAGACCCGGAAATTAAATTAAAATTGGAGGAGGCTAAAAATGACGTTCTACAGAAATTTGCATGTGTATTCGATGACAAGCCTGGAGAGATAGCTGACTACGAATATCATCTTGATGTAAATGACTTGTCTCCTTATCAGAAGAAACCATATCCCGTACCCGAGAAATATCGAGAAGAAGTTCGTAACTTAATTCATAAAATGATAGATGTAGGGATAATTTCGCCTTGCGTAACTAAGTACTTGAATCAATTGGCCATAGTGCGTAAGCCTGTATTTATAACTCAGCCAATTTAAAACAATATGTACCACAGGAAGAGTAAAGCCTGAAAAAGAAAATCCTGCGTATTTTCTTTTCGTCCAACCAAGGGGAAGATGTACCAGGAAGGCCTAGGTCCTGGTCCATGTTAATTGAAAGAAATGTTATTTCCAGCATTAAAGATCCGACCGACGTACGAACATCCATGTAAAGAATGTTCCAGTATGTGCCAGACCCTACGAGTGCGCTAGGCGGAGTCAAGTGACGTCACCTGTCGCTTGAAGCTCACCTCCCCTAGAGATATTTCTCGAAAGAAATTTTCTTTTAACAGCTTTTTAACGCCTTAACCAATTTCAACGGGACAAACGCTGAATTATAGCAAACATCATAAAAGTTAATCCCTGTAAATTTCAAATTAATTCATCAAACGGTTGTTGAGTTATAATAATTTAAAGTCTCAACGAAATTACGTAATCATGGTCACAAGGCCGAGAGAGCCGCCACCCCTCCCTGCGCTGGTATCTATATATGTCAAGGCCAGACAGCCCGCAAACTAGTACAAGGACAAGCAAACAGCTGTGTGAGTGAGATAGCGAAGAGACCGGCCCGCGTACAGTATGTTCGCGCAGTCACGGTAGAAGTACTTTCCGTCGTATCTCCGGAACGCGAAATTCTATCACCGATAGAATTATTAAAGGACGTCGCACTGCAGTTAGTAGACCGCGTTGCGATTACAATATAATCCTAAAGACATTTAAGACTGTAACGCGAGTGAACTTATTGGAGTACAAATATTAACTATTTCATTACGTGTGGACTTAGGTAACTTCAAGTAACATTGAACTTTTACTGAGCCTAATACTTAGAATTACCAGAACTCATATTCACGTCACACCAACATAAGACTCACAGTAGTAATTTGAGTAGAAAAGTGAGAACTTTTCTGTGTTAATATAACATTATAGTAACAGGATTAGCAGAAAATAATCCCTAGCAACTTCAGACTGTGTTCAAAGACTGTGCTTATCGACTTACTTTTTTTATGTGAACTGTGTGATTATGAACGTTTCAATAACGACTGTAAATAGCATTTCATACAGAAAGGACTGTGATTCTTCATACGCCATTTTCGTGTGCGAAAATCACCCGAACAAGCTACAACTCAACGTGATCCAGTCCCAGCCGTCATCACCTCATTGGGAACGTCAACATCGCCAATCCTGATTCTACATGGAACATTCCAGACGTCCATCTTTCGACATTTGGTAGCAACAGTTCTTGTCATAAGTGAGTAACAAACTGACTAAACCTTTTCATTTATTTTGAACAGTGAAACTTCAGTGTCGCGTGTGAACAATTTTCATAATTTCTCAAAAGTGATAAATTTAATTTCAGTAGAAAGACTGTAGGCTTTCAAGTGTGCTATATATCGAGATTGACGAACTGAGAACTGAAAACTTTGATAATTTCTCATTATAAAAGTGTGCTTAGGTTTAAAAAGACTTTAGGTGGAAATTCCCACATATGAAAGACTTTGAAACCAATGATATTTATGCCATTTTTTTTAAGGAGATTATTTTCGACATTTAATTTCTATGCAAAATTTGAGTCAATAATCATACCGCAGGGTGAAAAATTAATAAATCGTTTTAAGAAAAAAAATTATTTACCATCTATTATTCGCTCTGCGAGACTATCCCTCTCTGTATCGGCTCCAAAACCCAGTTCCACTCCCTGAAGTCCTACTCATGCCCTTTGCCCACAACTTTTCCTGGTACAGTATGTACTGCAGTCAATATGTTCGTAGCCTGGCGCTAAAAGTTCAAGTATCACACAGCTTTTTGAACTGCCTCCTAGCGTCTTTATTCCCGCCGTGGTGATCCGTGCAATTTCGACTTGATAATCTCAAACGTTTCACCAGCGGATCTGCCCCTTTTTTGGCAGAACATGAAATTTTCCCGTTGCTCAAACCGTTCTCAATTTCCGCTTCTGTCATCCAACTACCCATCACAACACACCCCGATTCAGCTTATACCGTATGCACGCAACTGTCCCTTGCTGGAAATAGCGAATATCTGTCACGGAAACATCTTGTGGTGCAAACTCTCCGCTATAATGTACCACAGAAACACTAGACGGCCAGTTCACGAACTTAATGACACTACTATGTATGACACAAGTAAATCACGGAGCTAAGGTGTGGTCAGGTTGCTCTTAGTTGAAGTGAAATTCTTAACAACAATCCCCAAAAGTTCTCTAATATAATACAATGTAAGTAATTCATCTGCACCAAATATACTTTTCAGGCTACCAATAGCCTTCGAATAGTTACCATCAGTAGATGGAAAACTCTCATTTATTTCACTAACATCAGACCAATTCACAGTTACCTGTATCAAGTACTGAAATGTATCCTCATCTGACATTTTCTTATCATCATGTACCTATTAAACTGAATCCAAAAACTTACAAAATCCTTAACGTTAGTGTGAAAATAGGAAACCACGGAAAACCATCTTCAGGGCTGCCAACAGTGGGATTCGAAGCCCACTACCTCCCGAACACTAGATACTGGCCGTGCTTAAGCGACTGCAGCTACTAACACAGTCGAGAGAAAACATTACAACTCACCAAAATTAGCAAAATATTTTATCATATTAAAGGATATAATAGTATATAAGGGCAAATTAAAGTAAGATAGTTTGTTTGAATGAGTAAATTAAGCACTGGAGCTCATTAAGATAATTATTTAACGACTTGTTAAAAATTATTCTGAAAAACCCTCAGTATAATAGTTACTTATTATTAAATACATATTATAATCATTTAGAGAGAAACTTGAGAAAAAACTAGCACTAATAATTTTACATTATAAAACTTCCAGAACTTCATAAAAACTTTATTAATAGTGATTTTTCAATACAGTATGTTCATTACTAGATATGACCATTTATAACACGTACTGTTCATATACAGTAGTTGAACATGCTAAAATTTCTTGATAGTTTACAAAAACATGACAAGGTTAGACTTTTCATGGAATCCGCAACAACCGTTGACTATTGATCTACACTTAGGGCAGGCGCCCAGGTCGCAGGTTCCCTACCTGTCGTTTACCTAGTCTTTACATTAAAAATGTGCCAGTCGTACCGGCATTTACTGGCACAAGTAAACAAGAACAACAGATAGCAAGAAATCAGGGGAAAACATAAAAGGAAGTGGCAAATTCTTACCCAAGTTCAGAAAACAGGCCCGAAAACAGAGAACCAAAGATTTACACGGCAGTAAATAGTGGAAAGCATGAAAGAAAACACTGTTATTTTCTTAAAGGAGATAAATAGTTTAATTACTGCGACCAAAAATTACATATGATAGTTAAGAAAACCAATGAATAAAGATTTAAAGGTGCACCTAATTAAATCTCTGAAATTAACTACCTAAGGGGTAAATTGGTTAACCAAAATAAAATTTGAAAACAATTAACATTTGATAAATAGTTTAACTAAATTAAACTAGGTTAAAATCAAAGAGTAACTTGAAACGAGGGACGCCCTCTAAACTAAGAAAGTTAATTAAAGATTAACTTGAAAGCAGATCAATTACAAATAATTCTTTGCGTTAATGTACATGGACCAATTTTACTGCCGGACAGAGGGCTAGGGTGATTACCTAAACTTCACAAAACTTTGCTTGTATATCAGTAATACAAACCAAAATCTTTGTTTTCTTTTTTCTTTTTTTTTTTTTTGAAATTTTGTACCAAAGTGGTAGTAGGTTAAAGAGAGAACGCGAGATTTTCTCCTGAACCGAGACCCAATAGCCGCAATGAAGAAGTAAATATCATGCACAGAATGCTTCTTATCCAAAACCGGAGAAGTAACAACAAAATTAAAAGACACGAAACAGAACATCAAATGGCCCCAAAATTACACCACGCGTTGAAGAGGAAGAAACTATAACACAATGGATAATGGGGTGCTCAGCCAAAATCACAATACGGTCATAAATTAACAGAGCAACAGGGCGAGGTAAAACAGTGCGTGCACACATAAAATCAAATCGCCGTGAAGGGCAGGGCAGCTCAAACCAAAAGGAAAATTTCACGGTTTCAAATTATAATTCATTTAAAGGAATGAATAAAGAGCCAAAACTCCAAACACAATGGCACGCACGTCACAAACTAGAATAATACATCCATCCACCATCAAACGTAATTAATTATTACCCAATCAAAACAATAGTTCCTTCTGTTAACGGTTGCCATAGAAACGTCAACATGAGAGAGAGTACCGAAGCAAGGAAAGATATACAAAGGAAAAGAAACACATAAAGATAGCACAAAACAGAACTAGATCCCGATCTCACAATCTCAAATCTTTAAAAATCTTAATTACATAATTAAATTAATCTTCATGAAACATCTCAAACATAATTTGCAACAGCAAAATCATTTGTAACATTAGTCCAAAAGTGTTACTCCCATTCGAACCTATTTTAATGGGAGAAGTCATTAATCCGGATGTTTTCATATTGAAGAAATAATTTCTACGTTCGTTCGAAATGAAGGTCTTTAAAAAATGGTGATAGAAGAACAGGAAATTTTTCACTCGTCAAATAAAGATTTTGAGACGATTCCATCCAGCTCCATGGTAAAGAGAAAATCGTAGTTCACTTACTTTTGTTCCATGTGAAAAAATGGAAGCTAACGCATGGCGTCAGTTGGAAAAGCAGGTTACTCACATTCCTTCAGCACACTATTTATGCAGGGAAAAAGGTAATAATTAATAATAAAGAAAATTAAAACACTTCAGGGCCTTAGCTCATATATATAGCACATCATCCTGGCACATCTAAATGGAGAGAGAGCCCATGCACAAGGCTTCTAGCCACCTTAGAACTCGACAATGGACTGAGAGCACGCCACAAGACGAGCCTGTTGCAGGAGCGGGTAGAACAGCGAACGAGCCTAAGATCAGGCTCGCTCTCAGGCTGGCCTGAGGCGGACCAATAGCAAATCGTGATATACATCATTAAAAAATTAGAAGTACACGCACATTAATGGTGTCCCGACATAAACCATCACCACTGCCCCACTCCAGTACTGAAAAGAAGGGGAGAGAGTAAAGGGATAGTGTTGAAGGCAACTCCAATACTGAAAAGGAGGGGAAGGGAGTGAACAGGTAGTGCTGAATACACAGAGTGTGTATTCCGGCGTTATACTGTATCATTGTAATAAGACGGCTCCTATTATATCACAGGTGAATTGAGGCCGTATTATTGGCATGTGGGAGGATCACATGGTCCCCCAAGCAATAGCACAAGCAATACCATGCAGTCTTAAGACAGTTTGGAGATGGATAGAAATATGGCAAGAACGAAGTGAAGAAGGATTGGTATACCCGATATAACGCAGCTACAAAATATTCCTAAGTAGTATAAAATACTTTTCGGTTAAAAACCTCCTTTTCCTCTTAATACTGTAACTATTCTTTTAAATTTTTTATGTTAAAATGCTATTTGTTCGGGACGTCGACCTATAGAGTTCTTTTGCCCCTACTTGCACAATATATGAACCTGCATGTAATTGGAATTGCGGGAGTATTGAGTTTTGAATGTGAGTAACGATAAAGATGACACAAATACGCAGTCCCCAGACCAGGGATATTAATCATTTACAATTAAAACACCCTGACCCGGCCGGGAATCGAACCCGGGGCGGCCGGACGCGTTGCCCCGTACACCGCGGGGCCGGACGAGTAGGTAACCTAATGCTGTACTTCAATACATCCGCCACTGTGCCCATTTCGATCACAACGAAGTCTTGTAGCGGGCTGTCTGCATGCAGTCCATGCAGCAATGCGTTAAGCGAGAAGGTGAGTCATTGCGCCTTCGACACTACCCCTTCACTTCCTTCCTCCATGTTTTGTACTTGATTGGCCTTCAACACTACCCCTTCACTCTCTCCCTTTCTTTTCAGTACTGGAGTGGGGCAGTGTTGATTGTTTATGACGGGACACCATTAATGTGCACGTCTGTACTCCGCGGACGGAAGGATTACAGTTACAGTAAACGACGTAAGTCGCACAGTACATAAAGTAAAATAGAGTTGGAATAAATTCCCAAAAAGATACAAATTTCACTGGTGAGTCACCTAGGCCTAAAATATTTGGAGAGAAAGGCTAAAAACGTGTCCCCACTGGCGCAAAATTTATAAAGCATTTCGAAATTTATTCAACATCGCTCTTGGTAAATTATTCTAATTCCTGACTCCTCTTCCTATAAACGAATATTTGCTCCATTTTGTTCGCCGACGTTCAAATATTTAATTTTGAACGTTCCTACCTTTAAAAGTTCCACTGAAATGTCGTACCACTCTCTCTCTGCAATATCAGCTCGGAAAACACTGCGTAGTCGATCAGCTCCTCTCCTGTCTGCCAAGTCTTTCCAGCCTAGACACTGCAACATTTTCGCAACGCTGTCCTTTTTCTACAAAATCACCCAGAACAAATCGAGCTGTTATCCTTTTCTTGATTCCAGTTCTCGAATCAATTCATCCTGATGCAACCTTACTCTAATTGGGGTTTTACCCGACACGTATATGCCCTCTCCTTTACATCCTTACTACCACTCCTAATTACCCTCATGTTATTATTCCAGTGGAGATATGGAGATCCAAACGAGGAATACTCACTTTAAAACTGAGCATTTGTAAGGCTCACAACCTGACTCTTCAACCCGTTCATAATCACACTATTGTCAGCAGTCCACCTCAATTGGTCGATTAACAAAGAACGAGCCTTTCAATGTCCATGCTGTCAACGCTGGCTAATGTACTGTATTATTGTAATTTATGTATACAGTGAACATTTAATATTTGAGTGGCAGACAGATATCAGGAACATCAAAAACTACGGAATATTTCAAACAAATGGTGTAAAGGACACTGTTTGCGTGACTTGATCTTTATGATGGGATAACTATCTTCGGGTTACCGCGGACGTTCGTGGGGAGGTCTGCTGCAGTCCATTTAATAAGATGGCGTAGATTGCTGCCTATACTTATGAGTCATAACAGGTCAAGTGTTAGTTTACCTGTCTATTAAATGCTTAAAGAGCTGTCTCATCATTTTCATCAGTAAGTGAATACTGTTTTATGTTGGTGATAGAGTTGTATGGCCTCAGTGACCGACTGTAAAACACTGTAACGTTGTAGTGACATACCAATATCCTAGCTGGGTTTGTTCTGATCTCTAGCAGGCGAAAGTGTTCAGGACACTGCTAGGTAAATATTCCCAAGAGAACTCGATGAATGCTTCCATTTGGAGTTGAAAGACTTAAGATATTGGAATACCTTTATACAGTCGTACTAGGCATTAAGGTTTCTTCCACCGGGCGAGTTGGCCGTGCGGTTAGGGGCGCGCAGCAGTGAGCTTGCATCCGGGAGATAGTGGGTTCGAACCCCACTGTCGCCAGCCCTGAAGATGGTTTTCGGTGGTTTTTCATTTTCACACCAGGCAAATGCAGGGATGGTACCTTAATTAAGGCCATGGCTGGTTCTTTCCACTTCTAGATCTTTCCTATCCCATCGTCACCGTAAAACCTATCTGTGTCGGTGAGACGTAAAGACAATAGCCAAAAAAAATGGTTTCTTCCAGTGAATCGGTTACGATCAGGAGTATTTTATTTTCGACATTAATTACACAGAACATTCATCATCCAACTCTTCTGTAGTTTTGAAATTTTCAATTCCTCTAGTCCAAATATGAAAAGAACAGTTGAAATATTTACATTGGCCGACAAGGAATAATAATATCCGATATAAGAATAAAGGAAGTGGGAAAGATCAAGTATAAATAATTATAGGGGTATTACCTGATTGAGAGCACTTAGAAAGATGTATACTGGGCCTGTCTTAGACATCTGAACAAAATATCTATAAAGTATTTGGAAATTCTAAATTTACTTTTAGTATATGAGGGCCATTCAACAAAGAAACGAACCGGATGCTATAAGATGGAAACCGCTGAAAGGATCTTAATGCAATTGCTTGCAGAAAAATGTGCGGTCCCTACATGAGTGCTGAAGTCCTAAACTCGTCGCTGGAATGACATGGGTGCGCATCTCGTGATGACAGAGCAGCATGCGCACCCTTTGACGGTCTACTGCACGCAGTGGTAATGGCAACGGTGAAATGAGGGCTTCAAAATAAGAGCAAAGGAGTGTAGAGCTTTTTCTGACAGCAGAAGGAGTGAGAGGAACGAAAATTCTTTGAAGAACACTGCATTTCCATTGCAAGTGTCAAAGCGCGGCACGAGTGATTCAGGGATGGACGGATTTCGTCAACCGACGATGCACAATTTTTTATCCACGATTTTACAGCAGGATTTTCAACTTTATTAAGGCCTAAATGAAATTAATTTTAATTTTGCGTTGGAAAATGTGCGTAAGATACAGATGAATGCACATTTAGATATTAATTCAATCGTGAAATAGTGGGGATTATTTGGGGGGAGGAGGCTATAATATTCAAACTACACGTATGTTAATGGTTTTAATTAAACTAACCTTAAGGAAAATATTTGTAACTAATTCCTGGAGAGAGGGGGGAGCAATTATGCAAGTAAAGGTATTGAATTCAACTGTTACGTCTGAAATAATATATCACAAAAATGACAGGGCCTCTCATATAAACTAAGACCAAAACGCACAGTGTTTAAACTCTGCGCTATATGGCAGTTGCCTCAGCCAAACTTAGGTCGTGCGCAGCCACACTGCTTTAAGCGAATATACAATCTGATATGAAATCTTACCTTATAGTGTCGTCCTTCCTAGATTATACAGGCATTGTATCTGGTAACCACATTCTGGCTGACGGGAGTGAGTTCTTCCACTGTAATGTTTTTTATTTCATTCGTAATGTTTTCTTTCAGTTCCTCCAACGTGTGAGGATTTGTTCGATACACTTTATGTTTGACTTTACCCCACAAGTAAAAAGTCTCACACTGTTAGATCTGGAGAACGAGGGGGAAACAGACCAGCACTGATCAATCTTTAAGAATGAAATCTTCTTCTGAATGAGCAGAGGATGAATCTTGTTGAAATTACCCTCGCGAGTTTTCTTCTTCACTGCATTTATTGCTGTCCCGAAAAAGGTAAGTCCAATTATTCTCCTTGCACCAACAGCACACCAAACACCAATATTCCTCTCGTAATGAGGGACTTCATAATCACCAATAGGATTTCCTGCACATCACTAGCGAGAGTTATAACTGTTCACACGACCATTAAGATGAAATGAGGTCTCATCCGAAAACAACACAAGTTGTGGGTCGAATGAATGGTCATTTAATGATGCAAGATACCACTCACAATATCTCACTCTTGTGGCGGGATTAGCAGGTGTATACCTGTACGGTTTGATGTGTAACAGTTTTGTAGCTCTGTGTGCAGAAAAAACCGAAACCCCTACTTGTTGTGCTAATTTTGTGAGTGATTTTTTCGGTGACCGTTTAAGATTCGCACCTATGCCATTTAGCTTTTCCTCTGTTGAAACTGTTCCCGTGCTCACATGGATTTTATTGAGCACCGAACAAGTAGTTTCAAACGTATTTACAATTGCATGAATCTGTGCTCGTGAATATGGCACTCCGCCAGGACATTGCTGAACAATTGCATCGCGTATTCGTCAAGCCCACTCGTAGTTTAAATAACTTTTACATGCAAATATAGTTGCAATGATAACTGTCTCACCATGTTAACAACTGAAATTCAGACTGGCAGCTGATGCTTGTGAGGTCGAACACGTGTAGGCTGCCTGTAAGGTCAAGTACTATGTGGGCCGCTTGGACGGTCTTAGTTTATATGGGCCATCCTGTATTAATTTCAGTAAGTCAAGCAAACATATTAAACAACTTCTTAAATTCACTCCATTACGTGACTTCAACACGTTTCAATTTTCCAAAAGGTATAAAATATTTACGTTTCGTAAATGATGAACCATTTTAATAATATTATAACTCAAACAAATTGCAATATCAGCAGCGGTACCTTGATAAGCATTTCCGTTGTGTTCATAATAAATTCCAGTTTGTCACTTTTTGCCATTTTCTGCACTTGACGTGAACCTTCGATGTTCAGTTGCCTCTTAAGTGCGCTAATTGTTTTAACTGAATCCTCCATTCGCTGAACGCGGCCATTGGTTCCGTTCTGTTCTTCCTTCACAGTATTTATAATGCACAACGTGGTTAGCACTTAGCTTTATTAGAGGCAGAGGAACCCCGCATTGACCTCTTCATTGCTATTAAAGGAAGACCAATTACAACACCTGGGCCCTGTTTCATAAAACTAACTAATAAAATTGCCTAGTAATATTAGAACTCATAAAAATAGTTATTAATTAACAGTAGATACCATCAGGGATGGTAAGGCATTTCGAACTCTGGTTGCAAAGCACATTTTCACGGAAAAGGCTAAAAGAACCACAGGGAAACAATGGACGGAGGAACGCAAGAAACAGCATGGCGAGTTCATGAAGAGATTTTGGGAAGAGAAGAAGAAAGGATGATGATTATGCTTGTTGTTTAAAGGAGCCTAATATCTAGGTCATCAGCCACTAATGGTACGAAATGAGACGAAATGGTATTACAATTCAAAAATCCATAATCCTCCACTGACCAGAATCCGAAAACGTGAGGACGAAGAATGAAAGGAGGGATATGAAGTTAAAACAGTCAGTGGATCCGACCCGCAATGCCCCACATTCTCGGAAACTTAGCGTAAAACTATAGTATTACTGACCAAGGGACAGCTTCTAAAGCACAATACTGACTCGATGATGCTTGTAGTCCAAACGCGTCCAAAATCCAAGTCATCGGCCCCTAACAGTAGTAGTTGTCGCTAGGAAAATAGAATAATGCCATGTGTCATGTTGCGGTACTAATCAAAAGTAGCGTAGACTCATGGTACTCCACACAGCATGGTACTATGCACAGGTAATGAAATTCACACATGTAACACAGACCTATGGTGTTTCGCACACTGCGGCGCTACTTACAGGCAATGCAAACCTATGGCGTTCCTCACACAAGTGGACTAAACACAGGGACCCCCACTATCCCATGGTGTTCCTCACAGAGTGGGTACTAAGCGTAGGCGAGGCAGAACCATGGAGTCGTTAATCCCATGGTCTTGCTCATATAGGGGTACGAATCACAGGTATTGTAAAAGCCGGCAACGCACTCTGTTACTACTGATCACAAACCTATTGTGTTCCTAACATGGTGGCACTACGCGCAAGTATAAGCGACCCATGGTGTTCCCCGCGTGGTGGTACTAATTACAAGTTGTCTCATGGTTCTAATTTTATCATCCCTTTGTCACCCATTTTAGTAACCTCTTACGACACGCAGGAGATACCGTGGGGTGTATTCTTCGTCCGCGTCCCCCACCCACAGGGTATGGTGTATTTGGTCCCCGAGAGGTATTTTATTTCCCTTAAGACCGCTGGCAAGCCGGTTCGGACCCCCGTATCCGCCACCTGGGACGCGCCACGTGGGAGTATCACCAATCCCCCTGCTACGCCGGCGTAGTAGATTTGTGGGGGGGATGAAGAAGGCTATCATCAAGCGATAACAAATTCCAACGCGCTCTGTAAACGGGCATAACGAAGAAAGAAAAGAAAGAAAGAAAGAAAGAAAGAAAGAAGTTAACCAAATTCTGTTTCATAAAGATTTACACAAGACTAATAAAATATCTCCACCCATAATATTAGTTATTAGTCAGGTGATACAAATGGAGGTTAGAATCGGTCTGATGCATATGTTCTTGGTTTGTGTTTGTTCCTAGCAGTAGGCTACAACCAGCTATTAATCCATATGTTCGATAGGCTCACTTGATATTTTTATTGTTGTGAGGTTGACACATATGAGAGTGGATAAAAGAAGCGAAAATAATGTGAGAGAAGAAAGTGTGTTTGCGGTTAATGTGATCTGAATTAAAGTGTCAACTATTCACAGCCTTTTTCACACTATAATCCTCCTTGATCGTTTTACGTTTTGATTTTCTGTGCTCTTAAATATCTCTATTGAGATGGACTAGCAAAATCTCGGTTTACAACTCCCTGTGGGAGGGGGCGGTAGAATAACACCCACGGTATCGCCTGCCTGTTGTAAGAGACAACTAAAACAGCCCCCAGGGGCTTTCAATTTGGGAGCACGGGTTGGCGACCACGGGACCCTGACCTGATTCCTGGAATTGCTTCCAATTACTATGCCAGGCTTCTCAAACTCATCTATCCCATGCGACCTCCCTTGTTCAACTCTTGTTCTTTTCCGACCCTGACAGTATTAGGTTGCAAAGCCTAGAGAGTCTCATTTTCACACTCTTCGTGACCCATCTCTTTCTTTGGCTGATACCTTCATTTTTCGAAGTGTAGAATCCCTTTCCATTCCTCTATCTGATTACTTGATTACTGTTATAGGGCCTATAGAGGATGGTTACCTAGTTGTACTTCCTCTTAAAACAATAATCATCGCCACCACCATCTTGGTTTACTGGTGGTATAAGTCAAGATTTTAAAGGATAGCTGGAGTCTCCGAACAGAACTGCACTATGGAAATACAATGATACTGTGCATCACTACGAACACGTGGAATGCAATGTGAAACTGCTCTTTTGAGGTTATGCCACATTCCTTGCAGTGGGACATTATATTATCCACCCTATCAAGCAGATATTCAAAAGTTCTGTAATATAACCTAAATTTCTCATTGTATTTATATTCGTGTCACATACTAGTACAGACCGTTCTTGGCCTAACATTTATTGAACGGTGAATACCTACACTAATTCCTCATCACTATTTGAATACGAGTCGACCATTTCACTGATCTTAACGATTTAATTATACCACTCAGTTTGGTTTCACTAATAATATTAATTATGAGTCAAAAGACACTCATGGAAATAATCCCAATAATATTAACTTTTATTAGTCACGTTGCCTATGAAGCAATTCACTAATATTATTAGGACTATTTACTAATAATTTTCACTCAAACTAATTTCTAATATTATTAGCTAATAACTCATGAAACATAATATTAATTTTATTAGTTAATATTATTGGTTTCTTACTAATAATTTTAGTGAAAAATATTTTATGAAATAGGGTCCTGGTGACATACCGATGGACAAGTTGGAGGGTCATTTCACGCGGATCTTAAATTCCGAACAAACAGGTACTCTACTCGATACAAGATAATCATTCGAGATAGAGAATTTCTCCTTATTGACAACAAACGAAATAGGAACGGCAATAAAGAAGACAAAAGACAATAAAGCTGCAAGCCCAGATATGATTTATAATGAGGTGCTAAAAGATCCGGCAGATGTACTAATCGAAATTTGGAGAGAATTATTCAACGAATGTTTAACCACAAGTGATATTCCAGAAGAATGGGGAAAATCTGTAATGAAAGTAGTCTATAAGGGAAAAGGATCCAAATTCGAACCATGACATAGCTTTGGAAAACAATATTATTATAATATACTCAAAATTACTCACTGAGAGACTCACGAAGATTATGGAGCCACTAATCCCTGACGAACAGTTTGATTTCAGAGAAGGGAGATCAGCACTACAAGATATAGGCCATTTTCTAAATGACATTGATCAAGCTCTAAGACATCCGAAAGGAAAGTTTCACACCGTTTTCATTGACTACTCCAAAGTATTCGATCTAATTAACAGAACGAAACTTTTATAAAAAGCTGAATGCCATGACAAAAGGGGGAAATGCAGTCACATCATCTGTTTTAACAAGACGAAAGTCATGAATTGCGTACTAATAAGAAATTTCTTGAGCCAAATATTGAGTGCGTGTGTGTATTATGTGGAAATCACTGTGACAAGTATCATATAACTGTTTGCAACAAGAGAATCAGATCGATAGTCAATTACAGTAAAGACTGAATTACATAAATTGTACTTGCACATTTGTGTAAAATTCCAAATAAATACATATATATTAGCACTTATAAAATCAATGTTCCCGTTATCGTTCAACACGTGAACTCGCACTTTTTTTACTATGCCTTCTAATTTTTATATTGCCAGAAAAACAATATTCTCGAAAAAAATCTCAAAATTCGCGAAAAAATTTGGTACGCACCACTTCAGAACTGTGTGAAATTTATAAAAATATAGCTTTTAGAAGTGAATAACTTTCTCATTTATCACCAATAACGAAACCCTTGACTGTCTATAAATAACACCACCATTAGAAATATAAGTAATATACCATCACATGTCACGGGAATGCATAATCCTTTCGGTTTTGGTGTTCAGAGGTTGTCAATCGGTTGCAGGAAGAGAACAGAGTTCTACCGATTCAGTACCAGGAAGCCGAATTATCACTATAAGGAATGGTACTCATTTTTACGAACCGTAAAAGCCAAAGTATTTCCTCGCAACACACTTATTTAATTGCCTAAAACCTACACGGAAGAATTGCAAAAAGTATTTTTCCCTGAAATACTGGTTAAAACAAATCTTCATTCGTGAAAATTATACCTAAATTTGAGGGATAAATTTGAATCACTAAATCGATGGTCTAGAACCATAATATTGCAAATCCTATTTAGCTCATTTTACAGTCGAAGCGATTTCATTTTAGGGTAGTCAATTTATACATTATGTATTACCATAGGTTGACTTTAAGACTTTATTAGGTTCTTAATACTATAAGATGTATTAATGAACAAATACATCATTACAATATATTGGAAACTAATAGTCCACAGGGAGGTGATGGTAATGTACACAGAACAGAATGACTTAGGGAAATAGATTTATTTCAGAGATGAAAGACATAGAACATTCATATTAGCTTATCCATTTTAACAACTAATTGCTTTGACAATATGAAAGTGGCTGAGGTGTGAGTGATGCTAGTAATGCCATTCCCTATGCAGCCAGTCCCTGATATGAATGGTGTGAAAATGTCGCTCATACGGTCGGTTGGTGCACGCATTTCAGTGGGCTTGGCAGACTGATTTAAAATAGCAACTTCTGGCCCAGTAAGGAAAGCAACGGGAAACTAACTCACTCCTCATTTCCCTAGTACGCTTCTTCAGTGACACCTAGGCCATCTATGACAGCTAATGGAGGACCTGTTGACGATCCAACCAGCCTTCGGTCTGAATACCCAACATACATACGCAATTGTAATATACTAAAATTTTCAGTTTCTGGCATCACTGATACAAGTTTCACTTCAGAAAACAGTTCCATACTTCTATGTCTTCTAGTGAGAAATACTTGTCTTGTTTTGCATCAATTTTGCGGATTCCACTGCTAATTACTATTGGTTGTGGTAAAATAACAGTAAAATTAGTCCTCGTCTTGGTGTGCACTAATGTGTTAACTTCCTTACAATTACTGTCTCCAATGAGCCTTTGATGATGATGATGCTTGTTGTTTTAAGGGGCCTAACATCAAAGGTCATCGGCCCCTAATGGTACGAAATTAAAGAACAAAAATTTCAAAGGCATTCACTGACCAAAATAAAAATAAAATATGGTATGAAAAATGAATGGATGGACAGGAACTCAACAAAACACAAAACAAACAAACAAAAACCAGTGGATCAGACTCAATACAGATTGAAAATAACATTATTACCGACCAAGGAACCACTTATAAAGCACAATGATGCTTGGTGTCTAAAGGGGGTGCAAAATCCACGCCTAAGGCCCCACAGAATGGTACGTGTCGCGAGTAAAATAGAACCATGGTATGTGTCATGTTGAGGTATTAATCAGAAGTAGCGAAGACTCACGGTGTTCCACAAAAGATGGTACTACTCACAAGTATTGCAATACGTACAAGTAACGCAGACCTATGCTGTGTCTCACACAATGGCCCAACTCAGAGTCAACGCAAACCCAGAAGTACCTAGGTGTACTGAACACGGGCGCCGGTATTCCCGTGGTGTTCCTCACATAGTGGTACAACTCACAGGCTACGCCCAGACCCGCGGTGTTGCTCACATGAGTACGACGCACGGGTACTGTAATCCACCAGGCCAGGCTTTTACTGCTACTAATCACAAATCTATTTCGTACCGAATTTAGTGGTACTACTCGCAAGTACAGGCAACCTATGGTATTCCCCGCGTGATGGTACGATTCAAAATTAGTTTCATGGTTCTAATTCAGTCAGCCCTTGGTCGCCCCTTTCAGTCGCCTCTTACGACAGGCAGGGGATACCGCGGGTGTATTCTACATGTGCGTCCCCCACCCGCAGAGGGTCCAATGAGCCTTTGTATTTCACTGAACAACAACCTTTTTCATATTGTATGTGCTTCAAATTTTTAGCATGGCACATTGATTAGATTCTATTTAGGAACAACTGATTTAAAATCAAAATCAAAACCATTTTTGGAACCATTTGTTTAACTTTGAATTTCTCATTTGACCTAAAGTTCAGAATAACCCCGAACACAGAAAATGGACTATGGAGTTCCATACCTATTTGTAATGTGTCGTTCTATAATTGGATGCATGGAATCGACTTCCTGAAGAGCACTTTGGCAAGGTTCTTGGTATTTATGTTCTATAATGTTCATGCTACGGTTGTTGCTTTCCAAAAAGTGAAATAAGACAATGGACTTATCGTATAATAATGATATTTTTTTTACGTCCCACTAACTACTCTTTTATGGTTTAAGGAGACGCTGAGGTGCCGGAATTTACGTGCCAGTAAATCTACCGACACGAGGCTGACGTATTTGAGCACCTTCAAATACCACCGGACTGAGCCAGGATCGAACCTGCCAAGTTGGTGTCAGAAGGCCAGCGCCTTAACCGTCCGAGCCACTCAGCCCGGCACTTATTGTATCTGACGTTACGTTGGTACTGTGATTTTTCAAAATGGTACAGTATGGAGCGAAGGTTCTGTTGACATCGAGTGTTTTAAATAGAACTCCTCCCTCCCCCTCAGCCACAGCATAGTCCTGGACATGGAACATTCGCTGAGCGTCATTAATAATACTTTAATAAAAATGGACTTAGAACAGTATGGTTCTAGACCAACGAAATGATTGCAATTTTCATCGCTGTTGGTGAAGTAAGAGAGAAGGTTTTTTGATATTATACATGTATGCCTTTGCTGGCAGAATCTAGTGTTTACAGTGCACTATGTCTTCTGGTGTGGGCTACAGCAATTTTGTTACTTTCATTGATCTGTCTCTGTCTTATCCTTGGCTTTGACAATATGGATGTGACTGAGGTATGAGCGATGCTAGTAATGCCATTCCTTGTGCAGCCAGTCCCTGCAATGAATGGTGTGTAAACGTTGCTCATAGGGTCGGTTAATGCATGCATTTCAGTGGGCTTGGCAGACTGATATGTAATAGCAACTTCTGGCTCGGTGAGGAAAGCAACGAGAAACTACCTCACTCCTCATTTCCCTAGTACGCCTCTTCAAGTGATGCCTAGGCCATCTATGGCAGCTGATGGCAGAGCTGTTGAGGATCCAACCAGCCTTAGGGCTGAAGACTGAACATACATACACATGTATTTTGCCTAAGTTGATATTAAAAGATGATGGCAGTCATAGAACAAAGTAGTTATTTGCATATGAACATACAAACAGGTGATTTTTAGTGATGATGATGATGCTTTTTACAAAGCGGCCTAATAACTACTTAAACAGTCTCTAATGGTACGAAATGAGACGAAATGTAATGACGATTTAAAATTCCAAAATTAATCCACTGACCAGAATTCAAAACTTGATGGTGACGAATTAATTGATCAATATGAATGTAAAATAATCAGCGGATCCAACTCACGATATTAAAAGTTAAAAATAATCCCAAAATCAATCCGTTGACTAGAATTCAAAAGGACGATGATGAAGAATGATTATGAACTTAAAACAATGGTACAACTGACCAAGGGGATGCTTCCAAAGCACAATCCAAAATCGAATATGTTTCTTGTCTACAGGGGTCAAAAATCGCGGTCAACGACCCCTTATAATGGTACTAATCACAAGTAACGTCGACTCACGGTGTTCCTCACATTGTGTTACTAATCACAGGGACTCGTATTATCCTGTGATGTTCATCACATAATGTTACTAATCACAGCGACTCGTACCATCCCGTGATGTTCCTAACATAGTGTTACTAATCACAGGGACTCGTATTATCCCGTGATGTTCCTAACATAGTGTTACTAATCACAGCGACTCGTATTATCCCGTGATGTTCCTCACATAGTGTTACTAATCACAGGGACTCGTATTATCCCGTGATGTTCCTAACATAGTGTTACTAATCACAGGGACTCGTATTATCCCGTGATGTTCCTAACATAGTGTTACTAATCACAGCGACTCGTATTATACCGTGATGTTCCTCACATAGTGTTACTAATCACAACGACTCGTATTATCCCGTGATGTTCATCACATAGTGTTACTAATCACAGCGACTCGTATTATCCCGTCATGTTCATCACATAGTGTTACTAATCACAGTGACTCGTACTATCCCGTAATGTTCATCACATATTGTTACTAATCACAGCGACTCGTATTATCCCGTGATGTTCCTCACATAGTGTTACTAATCACAGCGACTCGTATTATCCCGTGATGTTCCTCACATAGTGTTACTAATCACAGCGACTCGTATTATCCCGTCATGTTCATCACATAGTGTTACTAATCACAGCGACTCGTATTATCCCGTCATGCTCATCACATAGTGTTACTAATCACAGTGACTCGTATTATCCCGTGATGTTCCTCACATAGTGTTACTAATCACAGCGACTCGTATTATCCCGTGATGTTCCTCACATAGTGTTACTAATCACAGGGACTCGTATTATCCCGTGATGTTCATCACATAGTGGTACTAATCACAGGGACCCGTATTATCCCGTCATGTTCCTCACATAGTGTTACTAATCACAGGGACTCGTATTATCCCGTGATGTTCATCACATAGTGGTACTAATCACAGGGACCCGTATTATCCCGTGATGTTCATCACATAGTGTTACTAATCACAGCGACTCGTATTATCCCGTGATGTTCATCACATAGAGTTACTAATCACAGTGACTCGTATTATCCCGTCATGTTCCTCACATAGTGGGTACTAATCACAGGCCGCGCCCAGACCCGTGGTGTTCCTAGAAACGTAGGCCCATGATGTCCACACCCAGAATCTGACACACCCCAGTGAGGACAGTCCCTTTTTATCTACTTGGGGTGTTCCAACCGAACCTGGACAGAGGGAAGCCTCCATCATAGTGGCGGATACTATACATGGGTACAGTAAAGACATAGTGATCCACCCACAGTCCTACGGTATTCCTCACAAAGTGGTACTAAGCGCATGAAGAATCAACCCAGGGTGTTTCTCGCGTGTTGTTAATCTGATGGTGCCTTTCAGTGGCTTCTTATGACAGGCAGGGAATACCGTGGGTGTATTCATCGTCTGCGTCCCCCACTCACAGTGGATGGTGATTTTAGTCATTCAACGTTAGGGTCGAGTTGCAATTAATCTTCTGGAATCATCATACGCTTCATCGTAATTTCATGTCCGACTCATTGGCTGAATAGCCAGCGTACTGGCCTTAGGTTCTGAGAGTCACGGGTTCGATTCCCGGCCGGGTCGGGGTTTTTAAGCTTCATATGTTAATTTCAATGGTGCGGGGGCTGGGTGTTTGTGCCGTCCCCAACATCCCTGCAACTTACACACCACACATAACACTATCCTCCACCACAATAACACGCATTTACCTACACATGGCAGATGCCACCCACACACATCGGAGGGTCTGCCTAACAAGGGCTGCACTCGGCTAGACATAACCACACGAAATTATTATTATTATTATTATTATTATTATTATTATTATTATTATTATTATTATTATTATTATTATTATTATTATTATTATCGTAATTTCATGTGATGCAATCTACAAAATTATTATAATGTAGGGCGATCGAAAAGGACCATTTTTGATCATTGATTTCACCTCAATAAGTTATGCAGTAATTTAAGGTTAAGTATAGACTGTGTCTCTTGATATTCCCATTATCGATGTTGGCTAATGCATTGTTCTAATTTTCTGATAAAGGAGACATTTAGCAGGAAAACGACAGACAGCTGTCAAAGGTATCATGAGCTATGGGATCGTTTCCTTCGTGACGAGCACTGTGTTTTGAAACAAAGGTTATTGTATGCGTGACTTACGATCTTTGTGGTTTGATAACTAGACCCTATCTCGGTAACCGCAGTCGTTCGTGAGGCGGTCAGCTGCATAGTTCAGTTAATACGGTATTGGTACTTTAAAAAGTTTGCTCATGAACAAGCAGGTTGTGTGTAAGAGTTTCCTTCCTATTGAATGCTTGTAGAGTTTTATTGTCATTGACATCAATAATTAAACATCTTGAGCTTGCTCCTATTGATTCTGATAACATTAAAAATCTGTATAGCTTAGCCGATCTGGTTACAGACAATCTGAAACGGTGCTGGTATATAAATGGCCTGTTCACCAACATTGATTTTTCCAATGTTGCTGTCTTAATGATGATAGTTAATTTCATCCAGGGACAGGGAGTGTGAACAACATAAAGCTTTCGCAAACTTAAGACAATAAAATAGGAAAATAAATATTTTTCCCGCTCTTCAAACCAATGAAACTGACGATGTGAATGCTGTGCTGCGACTCTCTTTCACCCAGGCTTCTGCCAGTTAGGGAAGTGTTAAACAGTGATTTGATGCAATATTTTATCCAACCATTAACATAAAGGTGAGACATCATTTAATGAAGGAATAACTGACATCTGTTCCAATTGGTAGATACCACTGACTTTCTGAAACTGCATCGAGGACTACATATCATCATATGTCTACCATGGTTAATTTAAAATTACTTGGAAAAATATGAATGTTCTTGTCTTTGTAATTTAGATCTGTATCTAAAGAAGTCACTTTAATTGTGGTATCATTCATTATATTTACCAGTCTGTCATCTGGACGTGAAATCCAGTGTTGTTATGCAATATGATGGAGACTTCGCTTTCCATTCCAAAGAACCAAGAGATGTGAATATTTCCATATTATTCTGTTGTTTAGATGTCTTCGAAGGTATAATTTACAGTAAGATTAGAAGTACCTTTCTTAATGTCCATTGCACAGAAATTTCAATATATATAATTTAGGAATTATATGAGCGTCCCTTGGTTGACAATGTACTGGTTAAAGTACTTACATCAAAACGTACTGAAACAGCTGCATGATCAAAGTTGGACATTGTGACAGGTGTATTGGTTGCTTATATACTTGTAGTACTCTAGTGATTTTTCCTCCCTGATTCGCTTGGAAATCGCGTACTTGTTGACTAAGCATACATTATTTATTTCAACTTAACAGTAAAATATTAGCAATTGGTTGTATGGTAGAAGTGATATATGTTGCTATTATGCGCTGAATATGAATGAGTGCATTTCAGTCTTATCTCCTGGATATGGCCAAGTGATAAAGATCAGATATATGTTGTATTTAGCCTTTGTCTTTCGAATAACGATATCTTACGGGTTGCTAGTGGTAGTGTACTTAGATATTATCTGCTGGTTACGGTCAAGTGATGACGAAAGGGATGTGCTGAATATAGATTCAATCTGCTAGATACTGAATATTGATACTTAAAGGACACATTCTTGGGAAATATGAAAGAGATCACTTCTACAAATCTTTGAGGATGTCTGAAATTTGTTCTTTGTATGCGAGTAATGGTATCGTTTATTGTGTATCCGTGTGAAGGGTGAAGTTACAGTAAATGGTCTACAAATTCAGTACTGATTTATGTACACATTGTGTGTGTGAGATAAAGTGGAAGGTAATTTCAAGGCTGCTTTTCATACAGTGAGTTACAAGGAAAATGTTGTGAGAGAAGTTTATAATCTGCTAGACCTTACGTCAGGTGAGGTACCATTCAGATTTTTCTCCAGTGGTCCTGCTCACTTTTAGTAAAAGACGGTGGACAGTTGCTTTTTGAACTCCGTTTTCATAGTACAAATAAATACTGAAATTATTCAAAACAGATTATTATTATTATTATTATTATTATTATTATTATTATTATTATTATTATTATTATTATTATTATTATTATTTACAAACTAGTGCCAGTAATTTAGGCAGGCAGAATGTGTTTATTTTCAGTCATTTTATTTTGCGTCTTTTTAAAGCTATCTGTAGAAAGTTTAACACCAATTTCAAGTACTGATGAACTGTCTCCACTTACAATGAACGATCTCTGGAAGATTTCCGAGACTTACTTAACTCCAATAAATACACTATTAGTAATTCTATTTAGAAATGACCAATACTTCTGCAGTCCATTTCACGAGTTTCACGAACCTACTGTCGTCTTTCAAGTAGCAAATAATACCTTCCACGAGATTAATCCTAGTCATAAAATTTATCAAGACATATTAACAAGCAGTGCCACTGGAGTTTTACTATGTGTTGAAGATGAATTTACGTTGGAGAACACGAAATTAGAGAAAAATCTCTTGCAACAAATTTGGTTTCCTCGTTCAAAATTTGTAATTATTTTTCCTAATCGTAATTTTTGTGGCGCTTTGTCAAATATAGATAGCTATAACTACTTGAAAAGTCTTTGGGGTACCTACAAGATATTTGATGTAACTCTCTTACAAGCATGCAATGAGGACTACCTGGATTTTATTAAATACACACCTTTCTGTGGTGCTTGCAGCCTGTATAGAACACGGGTTCCAATTTCGAGAGGTAGAGAAAAGTATTTTTCATTGAAGTCCAAGGAGAGTGGAGGGAGAAAATTTGTAAATAATCTTCACAAGCACGAAGTGCGGGTTTTAACTATCGATGTCTTTCGCATGCCTGTAGAAATGCCGTTAGAAAGTTCACTGAGTGCAGAAAGTGCTCCGAAAAGTGATTCGTGTGTGTCAATTTCATGGGAAGATATGAACTTAATAAATACATGTGAAGAATCGCAGTCTGTTGTATTTGACGTGCAAAAAATTGTTCCTCGAAAAGATAGAGACTCTATGGTCCTCAAGGAACTCTCGAAGATGATGAATTTCAAGCCCTCACTTACACAGTGGAACTCGTCTGACGATTTTGGAGAGTACCTGCCAGTCGGAAATGGAACTGGCATCTTGGGACAAATTCTAAGAGGTGAAGGAGACATGGTATTGACAGCAGGTTTTCTGAAATATTTCGCACCACGGACAGTGGAATATATTACACCAGTAATTGGTACAAGCACTTTATGTATTATAGTTCCCAGGACACCCATCGCCATGCTACTTTCAATTATAAACGCTTTCCACTTCACCGTGTGGATAGTTATTCTGTTATCATACTGCACAGCTGTTGTCGCCTGGTACATCGTGTGCGTCGTTCTGAAGGGGCATAGAGATTCGACGATCGATAATAATTATAAAGAACTTACCTTTCTTACTGGTGGAAGAGAAATTGCATTCTTCTTCGCCGGAGTTTCTACATCTTACACAAATCTTTTTAGTGACTTGAGAATTAGATTAGTGACAGGTTGCTGCATTCTTTTCAGCATTGTGTTAGTGAGTATTATACAAGGACGCTTTGTGGACGTTCTCATCAATCCTAGATACTCAAAAGATCTGGACACATTGGATGATATCGATAACTCCCAGTTACCGATAACAACTGTCCAGGAAATGTACACTGATGTTTTCAGTCTCACAGATATCCCCGTGATGAACAGATTAGCAAATAAACTATTTCACGTTAATATTACAGTGAACTATGCTGAAGGAATGAAGCACGAGGAAGAATTTATATTGATCCAGCGTTTACTGGAGAACAAAAACTTCTCAGTTCTTGCGAGTTGCAGGAGTGCTGAAATACATCTGAGAGGAATCTGGAAGGCCAGCCATCAGTTACATATCATGAAGCAGAGTCTCAGGTTGTATTTCATGTCCTATATGGTTCCGTTTGGATCTCCTTTTCTTCCTACGATGAATGGTGTCATGGAAAGACTGCTTGAGTCTGGGTTGACCAAAAAGTGGCATCAGGACTTTGTCAAGAAGAGTATTAACACTTCTGTTCCAGAAGGTTCAGCAAGCATGATTTCATTCACTAGCATTAAACTTATATTAGCAATTCATATATTAGGAATTTGCATTAGTTTTGTTTTCTTTTGTCTTGAGACATTTTCTTACTGTCTGACAAAGAAACGTGATAGGTATATGCAAGTATACTCTCACACTGGCCAAGGCGATAAAAATATATATTCTGTCTGTCATTAAGAGCGATTATTTTTTTTATTTTTTTTATTTGTATTTAGTAGTGGCAAAATCAGAACTCTTCCTCTCTTACTCCTAACCATATCATTGTACAGAAAAATTGTGAAGAATATTATATATTTTAAAAGAAACTACTGTAATTTGTAATATAAATTCAATATAAATGCAACATAATAATTATACCGATATGTATATATAAATTGTCAAAATAATAAATGAAATTGAATAAAAATTAAGTTTAAATTCATTTAATGAGAATTAATTAAATTATACACACAATCACTATCATTCACGCATCAAGATTCACCCGTTAGCTTATATATCTAAGAGGTACTTTCTGCGGGGAGACTTGAAGGACTCAAATGAGTTACTGCTGCGGATGTTATTTGGAACAGAGTTCCATAATGTACTTCCCCTCGCAATAAATGAGCGATTATAGGCAGATGACCTGCTAAAGTAAATGGCAAGTGAAGTGACAGAGCGTGTATCGTGCTGGTGAAAAGAGGAAAAGTATGTAAAGTCTGATGACAGGTAGTGGGTAGTTCTCCCAGTTAGTGATCTGAATACAACGGGCTCCATGTAGATTTCTCAGTTCTTCAAATTTCAGGAGGTAAAGTTTCTTCTGGTTATTAGAGAAAGTGTCTGTTTCAATTGCTGAAATTCACACCAGATATGTGTTGTTGTCTCTCCTTTACGATAAAAATACAACGAAACTCTCACAACCAGGAATTTGGTAAGTACTACACTTTTGGGTGGTTCTGCGGCACCCGCTACCTGTGGCACTCTGGACGAGCCTTCACCGATGGGTGACGTCACAGCGCGATTCAGGCTCCTAGCTAAGAGCGCGCCCTTAACCTCACATGACATGACCTTACGTAGAGTCATGCTTGTTCACTACCCAATCAGAGGAGCCACGGGTTTTATTCCTAGTCGGGTCGGCGATTTTTTAAATTTCGTGTAGCTGGAAGGTTAGGTGTTTTTGAATTTAAGGCGTGGTTTCAATGTGCATTCATTTACTTAACATGATGCTCAGCAGTCCAAAGGTAAGAGGCATGAGTTCCATTTCCTGTCGTGTGTAACGCGTATATTTTTTTCGGTTCTAAACACCAAGTTTTAATCTCTAAGTGATGCCAATAATATTGTAAGCTACTATAAGTCTCCAGCATTCAAATCTATAAGTACGAAATGTTAAAATCAAGAATTCAGTGTTCCAAACACTGAAAACCAATAGCGGGTTACACATCAGTTCACACGCTACCGTATTGGACTCCGCAGTCGCTTAGCTTCGATCCTCAAAGATGTTTCCCAGTATTACTCCCCTGTGAACAAACCATATGAAATCAAGCCTCCTGCGCCGATTGACACCTTGATATGGAGTGTAGCTGCAATTGATAAAAAGTTAACATTTTGGCAATTTGAAGGCTGATAGCCTTGTTGTTGCCTATTGACACCTTGATATGGGGTGTAGCTGCAATTGTTTATGAGTTAACATTTTTGCAGTTTAAAGGTTGATAGCCTTGCCGTTATGATACATATGAGCAATGTATATATGTATTGCGGTCCTCAGCCCTAAGTCTGGTTGGATCCTCAACAGCTTCTCTACTGGCTGTCATAGATGGCCTCGGCATCACTGAAGAGGCGTACTAGGGAAATGAGGAGTGAGGTAGTTTGCCGTTGCTTTCCTCACCAAGCCAGAAGTTGCTATTACATATCAGTCTGCTAAGCCCACTGAAATGCATGCATCATCCGAACTTATGTGCAACATTTTCACACCATTCATAGCGGGGACTGGCTGCAGAAGGAATGGCATTGCTAGCATTGCTCATGCTTCAATCACTTTCATGTTGTCAAAGCCAAGGGTTAGACTGAGACAGGTCAATGGAGGTAACAAAATTGCTCTATCCTATACCAGAAGACATAGTGCACTGTAAACACTAGGTCCCGCCACGAAAGGAATATGAGCTATATGTTGATTTATTTCTGATAAAATTGAGCCTCCTATGTTGACGAACACCTTGATATGGAGTGCAGTTTTAATTGTTTGGAAATGAACATTTTGTTAGTTTGAAGGCTGATAGCCTTGATTTATGAAACAATGGTCAATCTGTTTCTATAGAAATATCGAAGTATGGGTTGATCTTTCCAATGGCATCTTTGTATTGATGATCTGATAACGGGAAAGGGTAAAACATATTTTGATGGTAAATTTTCATGGTTGATAGCCTTGCCGTTATGGTTCATATGGGCAACATGTTGATATATTTCTGATGAAATCGGGCCTCCTGCGTAGCGGCCATCTAGTTCCGAGTTGAGATTCCATCGTTATGCCCCTATGAATGAAGTGTATGTATTAACAAATACACAATCTTCCTAGTCCCATGCGTAGCCGCCATCTTGTTCCAAGTTCAGCTGCAAGCACCTGAGGGTACTTGCCAACGTTACACCCCTATTAATAAGGCATACACATTAGGTCCTACACCATCTCCCTGGACCTATTAGTACAACGTGTAGCCGCTAAGCTCATGTAGGGGAGGGCAACCAGTTAGGTGGTAAAGCCTGCACAAATAGCTAGTGTGTAAAGTTTTGTCCGAGGTGGTGTAGGGAAGGACAATCAGCCAAAGTTCAAACGTATGCATACTTTTTCACATGCAGACCGGGGTAATGATATGTAAGAGCACCTGGCTAAGTGCAAAAAGAAAAAAGCTACATTGCAGAAACAATATTATGCTGGGACGTGACATTGTTCCCTCCATAATACTTTTTCAGCAGCGGATTGAGCTGTTAGATTACACTAGTGTTCGGTTCAAGAAAACATCTAGCATTTGATTTCCTGGTTATGATGACATTCAGTACAAGATATTCCCAAGTTCGATATCCGTCCTTCTTTTGTTCAAGGGAGTCCTAGACTCGATCTCTGTGTAGGTTAGATATTTTGACTAAATGTTACTTTTGTTCAAGGGCGCCTCCAAACTCGATCTCTGTTTTGGATCAAATATTAATAATATTATTGACTTTATGCCCTATTAACTTCTTTTTAGATACACTGAAGTGCCTGAATTTTGTCCCGCAGTCCATCTCCTCCTGTTCAAGGGAGTCTCAGACTCGATCTCTGTTTAGACCAACTATTAATATTGATATTCGCTTTACGTCCTACTAAATATGTTTCTGAGCCACGGAAGTGCCGGAATTTAGTCCCGCAGTACTTCCTTCTTAGTTCAAGGTAGTCCCAAACTTGATCTCCGTTTTGGGTCAAGGCCCAAGTTCCAGACACTAAAAATATGAATAAAGTACATGTATTAAGCCTTGCACTATTTCCCTAGTCCCATATGCAGCCACCGTTTTATTCCTAGTCCAGTTCTAAGCCCCTGAAGCCAGCTTCCGACAATACACCTCTATGTATAAGGCATTCGTATTAAGTCTTATAGCCACCATATTGTCCCAAGTTCAGCACCAGTTTCGGGAGGTTAAGTTAGATTAACGCGTGGTCAGCGGAAGATTAGGCCTTCACTGTCAACCAGGGTTTAAGGAAGGGCAACTGATTAGGCTAACGCCTGGTCAGCGTGAGGCTAATCCAGCGCTCTTAGCTAGCGTGTAAAGTTATGCCTGAGCTAGTGTAAGTAAGGGCAACCATTTAGGTTAACGCCTGGTCAGCGTGAGGCTGAGTCAGACCTCTTAGCTAGCGTGTAAAGCTATACCCGAATTAATGTAAGTAAGGGCAACCATTTAGGTTAACGCCTGGTCAGAGTGAGGCTAAGCCAGCGCTCTTAGCTAGCGTGTAAAGTTATGCCTGAGCTAGTGTAAGTAAGCGCAACCATTTAGGTTAACGCCTGGTCAGCGTGAGGCTAAGCCAGCGCTCTTAGCTAGCGTGTAAAGTTATGCCTGAGCTAGTGTAAGTAAGGGCAATTAACACCTGGTCAGCGTGAGGCTGAGCCAGCACTCTTAGTTAGCGTGTAAAGTTATGCCCCAGATAGTGTGAGGAAGGGCAACCAGCTATGTTAACGCCTGTTCAGCGTAAATCTATGCCAGCACTGTTATGCTGTCAGCCTCGGCATCGAACTTAGGTCTGTAAGGTTAACGCCCTTAGGTCTAGGGTCAAACCCGAGATCTGTAAGGTTAAACTTAGACACGTGCTTCGAACTAGTGTCTCTATGGTTAGCGCCCTTAGGCCTGGAGCCTAACCCGGTGGTCTGAAACGTTAAGCTTGGACTCGTGTTTCGAACTAAAATCTTAGACCTGCGGTCGAACCTGAGGTCTGTAAGGTTAAGCCTGGACACATAGCCAGCGTAAGGACATGTCAGGTTACGAGCGCACTCTTAGCTAGGAGGCTGTGACATCACCCACCTGTGAAGGCCTCGTCCAGGGCGCCACCGATACTGGGTGCCGCAGAACCATCCAAAGGTATACTACTTTGGTACTTTTTAAAGAAAATCACGTGTCTGCAGCTTCCCTGTAGGTGATTGCCAACGAGCACAGAATAACATTCGATAGAACACCTCACCAATGGACAGCCCGATTTGAAGTCAACGTACACGCATGATAGCTAGCGGGTAAACAATGTAGTTTCCCTTTATTCAAAATCCCAGAACAGTAGCGCCATCTCTGGGTATAACTCAGAACTACCTCTGTATTCATGATTGGGGGTTCAGGGCTTAAAGGGAGTAATGCGCACCATACCCATACGAGTATTTACCTAAATTGTATTCGAATGCTTCTCTCAGACGGAAGAAAGTAATGCTCTCGAATATAATGTTATTGATTGATCTTACACCAATATCACGTTATATGTGGCTATCTGAACGCAAATCACTTACCATCAATTGCTTATTTTTTATATTTAATACGTGTATGTGAGTCATCAGTCTATAGACTCGCTTGATGCAGCCCTCCACGCAACCCAATCCTGTGCTAACCTTTTCATTTCTACGTAACCACTGCATCCTACATCTGCTCTAATCTGTATGTTATATTCATACCTTGGTCTACCCCTACCGTTCTTACCACCTATACTTCATTCAAAAACCAACTGAACAAGTCCTGGGTGTCTTAAGATGTGCCCTATAATTCTATCCCTTCTTCTCCTCAAATTTAGCCAAATTGATCTCCTCACGCCAATTCGATTCAGTATCACTTCATTTGTGATTCGATCTATTAATTTCACCTTCAGCATTCTTCTGTAACACCACATTTCAAAAGCTTCTATTCTCTTTCTTTGTGAGCTAGTTATCGTCCATGTTTCACTTCCATACAATGCCACGCTCCACACGAAAGTCTTCAAAAACATTTTTCTAATTCCGATATCAATGTTTGAAGTGAGCAAATGTCTTTCCTTAAGAAAGCTCTTCCTTGCTTGTGCTAATCTGCATTTTATGTCCTCCTTACTTCTGCCATCTTTAGTTATTTTACTACCGAAGTAACAATATTCATCTACTTCCTTTAAGACTTCATTTCCTAATTTAATATTTCTTGCATCACCTGCCTTCGTTCGACTGCACTCCATTACTTTTGTTTTGGACTTATTTATTTTCATCTCGTACTCCTTACCCAATACTTCGTCCATACCATTCATCAGCTTTTCAAGGTCTTCTGTAGTCCCAGATAAAATAACAACATCATCGGCAATATTTAATACAACGAGATATAATTATTTTTAAAGAGTTTGCTTTTACGTCGCATAGACACACATAAGTCTTAAGGCGACGATGGCATAAGGAAGGGCTAGGAGTAGGAAGGAAGTAGTCATCGCGTTAATTGAGGCTTAGCTATATGATTTCCCTGGTGTGAAAATGGGAAACCGCGGAAAATCGGCCTCAGGGCTGCCGACAGCTACGTGCTCCGAAACACGCGGCAACTCGCTCGGTGAAATAAAATGTTAGGTAACCCAGGTCGATATATAATACATATATGAATGAAAATACACAGTGCAGTCGGACATTTTGACAACAATGAATGGCGTGGCATCAAATGTATATGAAATAGCTGTCATTTGAAATTCCCTATATGTTCGTCAAATAACACATACTGTACACCTAACAGGGCTAGATTAACAAAAATTAGCCTTTATAAAACGCTTCCGATTAGACTTACATTTCATTTACTTCAGTTATGCAGGATTCGAGAACTTGGTTTCGAATGCAAGTTTCGATTCTTTAATGTTCCCGGATGCATAGTAATCGATTCTCGAAAGTATTCGATTCTGCCCATCACGAATAGGCATTGCATTTTTTGGCATTAATTGATTACAATGCAACCCGCTGCTCTAGAAGGTAGGAAGACTAACATAAATTCTAGGGGTGCTGACGGGCCATACCCATAGCGCTTATACAAACCTCATAGCTCAACTGTTGTGCAGATTAGAGTATACTTGTTATTCGCTGCTGTAAGTTTTGGAATCGAATTTATTACTGCCTGGAAGTCTGAGCTGTACTGATAGGAAAAGGAACCACAACAGCTCATACCATCATACAGCTGGTAATGCATATTTTTGGCATAGTACGAAGGGAATTCAATATAAAACACAACACATATTTTCCTAAAAGCAGGTTAGTTTTATTGAGAATTCAAATACACCATGTTATTCCCCAATCTATTTGCTACAAAACCCCATTCTTCAACATAACCTCCGTTCAGTGCTACGTCCTTACTTAATGTGAGGGCCTGTATGCCTGCATGGTTCCGTTCGTCCGTTCGATGTCGGAGCCAACGTTGTGCTGCATGAATAACTTCCCCATCATCCACCTAGTGCTTCCCGTGGAGTGCATCCTTCATTCGGCCAAACAGATGGAAGTTAGAAGGCGCGAGATCCTGGCTCTAGGGTGGATGAGGAAGAACAGTCCACAGAAGAAAAATCACCGTGGTTATGTCTACTGCCAGATCTCCGTAGACATTCTGCAAGCGCCTATCACTATCTTTGATGCTCTGGTTTTTAACCAAATGAAACTCAATAACTTCTCTCTGTTTGGTACGCCCCTCGGTTACAGACGTCATTTTGAAGACTAGTTATTGCGCTTCCCCTTATTAGAAATTAATGAAACTGTACGAGACGAAGCGGGAATATTCGAAGAAGTCCAAAACAAAATTCCAATTTTTATAACCGAGGCTGGCCGAAAATATTTTGCGTTACATACCGAACGCCCTTCGTAGACAGTACTGCTATGCATAACATTATTTCCGCCATAATAACACTTAACTACCCGAGTCCGATCTTCTAGACCGCGCGAGATCCATAATGTTTCGATAACATGCCTTCTGTGGCTAGTGAGGGCTCGTCCGGCCATGTAATCGCTTAACTCGGTAATTCAAAATAACAACCAGTCCAGAGGAAACAATCGCCAAGTCGTCCGTAAAATGTAACTTGTTATAGCGCTGTGTACGTCTCGCAGACCGGACCCGGGTGTAATAAGGTGGGCTACGAGTATGTCATAAAATGTTACATTTGGTGACAGCAATTTTGATAACACACTACAAGAGTGGGTAGATGATGTGTCAGAAATTACCAAGGGAATTCAATATAAAACACAACACATATATTCCTAAAAGCAAGTTGGTTTTGTTGAGCATTCAAATACACCATGTTATTCGCAATCCATTTGCTACAAAACCTCATTCTTCAACATAACCTCCGTTCAGTGCTACGGCCTTACCTAGCGCTGTGTACGTCTCGCAGACCGGACCCGGGTGTAATACGGTGGGCTACGAGTATGTCATAAAATGTTACATTTGGTGACAGCAATTTTGATAAAACACTACAAGAGTGGGTAGATGATGTGTCAGAAATTACCAAGGGAATTCAATATAAAACACAACACATATATTCCTAAAAGCAAGTTGGTTTTGTTGAGCATTCAAATACACCATGTTATTCGCCAATCCATTTGCTACAAAACCTCATTCTTCAACATAACCTCCGTTCAGTGCTACGGCCTTACCTAGCGCTGTGTACGTCTCGCAGACCGGACCCGGGTGTAATACGGTGGGCTACGAGTATGTCATAAAATGTTACATTTGGTGACAGCAATTTTGATAAAACACTACAAGAGTAAAATCATGGCAGTGCTTTGGAACAAGAAGACGGATATGTAGGACGAGAAAAGTGGTGATGATTCATGCAATTCATCATATGATACTGGTGACTTCAACACACCTCACAAAGCGTTTTGTGTTTAAAAAAAGTTCAAACGGACTTCCTCTCCCTGCATTTGCCACTCCAGAAGGAGGAAACACAGCATCGTGTTGTAATTTCCAGGACTTACAGGACAAGCACGCGACTGTCATGTAAGTCTGAAAACATGTCAATGTAAAGTGTATTAGCTTTTCAAATATGCTTGAATGTCGTCTGTACCTTACTGTAAATATTTATTATGATCAGGGGAGCAAACATTTACAAATAAGTGTTCCCTTTTCTTTGATTTGACTTTAATGAATTAGTGCTCGCCTATTCCTACAATATTTTGCTTTTTCATTGTAGAAGAACCTTGTAATAGGTCCTTCCCGATAATAAAATATGGAAATATGAAGGAAAAAATTGTCCCTTTTAATATTAAAGGTAAATTATGGCAGAGGCCTCTCAGACCGGACCCTACTGTAGTACACGGGTAGTTAGGGGATAACACTGACAGTGTGATTTATCGTGTTTAAGACTGACTATTGAATGATTGTAGTGATGAGGAGGTTTACTTGTCCGGTCTTCACATCAATAACAAGACGAGATGGTGTTCACATACGGAGAAGCGCATGAGAATAGTATTGAGTTCCCACGCCTTTACCGAGCAAGGTACTCCCACAGATAACACTAATTACTGAATCACAAACGACTGCACCCATTCACAACACTATCGAAATATTTTGCACTAATTGATCTGTTGCACGCCCAACGTCCATTTGCGGACATACGTTGATGTAAGCTCTGCTGTTCCCTTTCCTGTCCAGGAATCATTGCCTGAAATTTTTCCATATAAAGTTCACTCTGTGTAGTAGTCGGGCAACAAATGAACAGCGAAAAGGATGGAACCAGCGTGTCAACTATTTGATAAGAATCTTTCAAATATCTGATGGGGACAAAAGTACGTTCGTAATCAAACGCAAAATACCTAGCAAACCTCCTACGGTGGTACCACTGTCTTACAGATCCTACCAGGAACGATAAGGTACCAGCGCTTTACTATATAAATGTGGACTCTGCAACTCTCTAGCTTTTGCCTGTAGAACAAATTGTGACGGACTACTCTCTGAGGAAATGCCATGGATCCTTTCGAAATCTCATAGATGTGACACACTCACATCTCACCATAAAGACATCGAAGCCCAAATAGAATATATTTTTCCACGTACTTTCTTTATGAAATAATTGTGTACATACAGGTATGCTCTGTGTATTTCTACATCACTTTCCTTTGTGTTTCATTGTATCCTGTCGTTCTGCTATACTATAAATAAAATAAATTTGTACAACATTTCTCACTACACAAAGTGCATTTAAAATGACCGTTTTTACCGTTGCTCAAGTATATATAAATATTTATATTGTATTTCTAAAAAAATAAGGAATAGCAGAAATGATTGCTGATCAAGGAAAATAAAAGCAAAACGAATACTTAGCATTGGCGAATTATATTTTATAAGCAAAATTGACCACATTTTATACCTACTTCATTCCACTTCTCACCTGAGGACTCCATGAAGAAACGGACTGTCGTCTTCGGGAATAAATAAATAATATATTCTCATGCTTTATTTACCTAAAATTCGAAGTTTATATCCCTAGGATCTTTTCAACATTGTTGCTTGCCTGAAGGGCTTAAATTTTGTACTTTTTAACGTTTCAGTATTTCTACCAGTACGATGATGATGATGATGATGCTTGTTGTTTGAAGGGGCCTAACATCTAGTTCATCGGCCCCTAATTGTACGGAATGAGACGAAATGTAATGACAATTTAAAAGTCCAAAATCATCCGCTATCCAGAATTCAAAATGTGATGAAGAATGAATGAATGGATATAAGTTTGAAACAATCAGTGGATTCGACCCGTAATGCCCCAAAATGCCGTAAACTAGCGTTAAACAATAGTGTTACTGATCAAGGGACTGCTTCGAAAGCACAATCCTGAATCGGTGATGCTGGAGGACTAAAGGGGTCCAAAATCCAGGTCGTCGGCCCTTCATAATGGCACTTACCGCTGGTAAAGTAGAACTATGGTATTTGTCGTGTTGCGGTACTAATCAAAAGTAGCGTATACTCGCGGTATTCCACACATTATGGTACTACTCACAGGTAATGTAGTGCACAAATGTAACGGAGACCTATGGTGTTCCTCGCATAGGTGTACTAATCACAGGGACTCGTACTTTCCCGTGGTGTTCCTCACATAGACGGTACTAATCATAAGCAGGACAGAACCCTGGTGTCGCTCACCCATGGTGTCGTTCACAGAGTGGTACTAATCACAGGTAGTGTAAAACCCACACTGATTCACACACTGTCGCAACTAATCACAAATCTATTGCGTACCTAACATAGTGGTAGGTCTACTACGCGCAAGTAAAGGCGACCCATGGAGTTCCCCGCGTGGTGGTACTACTGTAATTACAAGTCGTCTCATGGTTCTATTTCGATTATCCCCTGGTCGCCCCTTATAGTCGCCTCTTACGAAAGGGAGAGGATACCGTGGGTGTATTCTTCGCCTGCGTTTCCCACTCACAGGGGGATGTGTGTTTGGTCCGCGAGAGCCATCTTATTTCGCTCAAATCCGCCGGCAGGCCGGTTAGGTCCCCACTATCCGCCACCTGGGACGCGTCACGTGGAAGTATCACCTCTCTTTCTTCTGTGCCAGCGTTGTAGGTTCGTGGTTTCTACCAGTACGAGGCTGACGAATAATTACCTTCAAACACCACAGGACTGAGCCAGGATCAAACGTGCCAATTTGAAATTTGACGATCTTCGTTATGGAGAAGGATGGAACGGATATCCTGGGTAGACAGGGTAAGGAATCAGCAGGTACTGGAAAGAATTGGCGAAAAAAGGAAACTATTAAGTATCATATTCCGGGTGGTCTATAAAAACGATCGCCAATAGAATAAATAAACTTCTCCAGGGGAGGGACTTGAACATTTCGTTTTTTAAATCCCTCAAAAGATCACTTTGTCATTTAAATCACTTTACTCTGACACTGTTCAATTGTTTCTGTACCGGGAGGTACACCTCAACTCGGCTCATTCAAATAAGCACCTTAATAAACTCCTCTATCGATCAAAAGGTGAAACTGATACTACACGAACTTGGAACTTTAATCAGAAGATGTCACCACTGAAATATTAAGTAATTGTGTTGTTGTGAAGTTTTCTAAACTGATTGACTTTCTCCTGGTTTTGTTTGCTATACATCAAGAAGTTTGGACATTTTTCCACAGATATCACTACCAAAAAACGCTGATCATGCACTCTGGTGCAAGGTGGAAGATCTTACAACTTAAAGCACTTTCATATTCCTAGGTTTTTCCATAACTGAATCTATGATCATTTATTTACGGGCTGGCAACACTTCCTTTTCTTTCCGCCAGTTTTGAATCTGGCCAATGAAAAATTTTTGTAATTAATTTTCAACCTATCACAGGCTTCTTGTTCGATTTTGAGTGTAACTTTTGAACTTAACCAATAAAATTGAGAGGGTGTGTACGGATTAGCCCAGAATCCTCTCGAACCTTCCCTTAGGGTATATAAGCTGCGGCTTTTCATGTTTCCTTGTCAACTGATCACCGACTTTATAAGTGTGTGTGTTAACGCAGGAGGCGGGACGCCTCTTTCTTCGGCCAGCAGAACATCTACAAGGTAATGGCCACATAAATTTTTCTTTCTTTCTGTATACGCTAATTAATCCGAGGGGAAGGTAAGAATCTTTAATTATGTAACAATACTTTTCTAAAATGTAACTTTTCTTTCGGCTAATGTAAAAACATAAAATTCTTAATTGTAAATCGGGGATAGAGAGTGAGTTACCCTCTCGAACTCCCCTTCATCTTGATTTGAGGTGCCTGCGATTTAGCAGTTATTTCCATGCGCGCCACCTCTAGTAGCTTGGGATTAGCCCCTGTTTCATCGGCCGAGAGTCCTGCAGATTTTAATTTTTCATTGTCTAGGAGCGCAGTGTACGCCTCCATTCATTTTGTGTTCGGGCCGTTTATTTAACCTGTTCTTTTTTTCGCAAAGCCCCAGTAGCTTGGTACTAGATACCCCTGCGTAAGGTTATTCCCATTTGTAATTTGTGCCTTGTGAGGCTAGATTTTGATGTAATTTTGCCTTGAGCGGGCTGTAAGAAACTGAGAGCCTGTTTGCTCTTTTCAAGGTTTTGTAATGGTAAAGAGTGCCTCTGGAAGGCTTGATATTGTATTTAGGGAGCAAATGCTCTTGAATTAGGGGATTTCTGCCCTTGACTAAATTAGTTCTAATTTTGAATTGTAAATTTGAGCTGGGAGCTCAGGAATTGTAAAACTAGGGGCTGAAGCCCAAAATTGTTAAAGTTCTGAATTTTGGATTTTTCTAAGTCTTGTTTCAAAATCGCTAATTGTACCTGTCATGATGTTATTCGTTAATTTTTGAAATTTTAAAGAAATAAAACCTTTGTTAAAGTTTTAATTTAGTTTTGATGTGGTAATTAGATCCATTCAACACCCGCACCTTCTTTAACCTCTTTCTGCTCCACGAGTATCCCCGTAACAGTTTCAATATACGAAGGCAAGTCAATAAGTACCCTGCTGACAGGCTCGCCCCAAACCTCACACCCTTGGCATTGGCTGAAACTGAGTGTTAGTGTTTGATGCTCATTTCTCAGCAAAGATCTCAAACCCGACCAAGCCACGTGCAGATTTAGCAACACCGTCTGGTAAAGCCCATTTGAATTCACCCGCGATCTGATTGGCTAATTTCAGAAGCTGATAAACGGTGTGAGATATCGACCCATCGGTGTGACCAACGCTCTAACACTCATACGTGAACCGGGTTCACGTTGTTTCCGAACACACTGTATACAAATACCACCCCGTATATGAAGAAAAGGACTATCTTGGCCACTGGCTGCGAAGTGAGATTTTTCTAATGGAGCTTTAAAAGAGCTAATCAGACCACCCCTTTACATTTTCTCTTTTATTTGATGATAGTAAGCAGTTAATAAAGAAAGAAATAATAATGTTCCAACATTTACGTATTTTTATAAAATCCCTCAAAAGATTACTTTGTCACTTAGATCACTTTATTCTGCCACTACTAAATTGTTTCAATATACGAGGGATAGTCAATAAGTATCTGCAATTTCACTCTAATTGTCTTGAGGTTGACTCTATGGCGTTGGTTGCTCACCAGCCGCTAGATGGCACCGTTGTCTTCGTCCGTGGTAGGTTTCAGCGTTATCAGATCAATACAGCTTGCACTTTTGTGACGTAAATATGGCCGCACCACTCTCTGTTTGCACCAAGGAAAAACAGCACTCGGTAATCCGCTTTTTGTGGTCTGAGGGTGTACCAGGAGCATAAATTCATAGAACAATCACTCGCCTGTTATTGAGGAGAATATCACTCACTTGCTCAATATTGGCATGAGTTACGGCTGCAGATGGACACCTGGATCTTTCCTCCTCCTTCACACTCGTGCGATCCCTTTGAACTGTTCAGTCCACTGGTATACACTTCGCTGTGGCAAAACATTATTCCCGTATTGTTCTGAAAGTCTTCTATGAATTTCCATTCCTGGTAAACCCTTATTATTTTCCCACAAATGTGGGGTCGGTGTACGAACTGCGTCGCCCATGTGGATTTGGCCCTGTTTTACGGCCGGAAGCCCTCCCTGACGCCAACCCTATATGGAGGGATGGAATCACTATTGAGTGTTTCTGTGATGGTTGGTAGTGTTGTATTGAACCCTTGAACTTACCATTCCATCGTTGGTGGGCCACGGCTGCTACAGTAGAACAACATAGAACTCTTAAATCATGGGTCGTTGCGGGAATAAATTCGGTCACGATCTTAACCAAACGATGGGGTTCAGAAGAGAGCCTAACTACTTGAAATGAGGAGCAAATATGTGCTTACTAACTTTTATTAAAATCGAAATGACACGACAACATTGCTATTTTAATATAAATCCTTGAGAGAAAAAAATTATAAATTATTTATTATTGAATGTTTCAAACGCAGTCACATTGCATAGCGTTGATTTATTTCTCACAATATCGAAGAGTTGCTTCGGAGAAATTGGTACATTAGTGGACAGCGAAACTGAAAAACTGAAAAAGGAAAGACCTGAAAACCGGGCACCTATTACTCCAAACGAGAACTGAGAATTAATCCACACGATCCGTGGAAAATCTGACTTTCAACAAGTAGAACGCCTGATTTCCTCTCAATTAAGGTTATCCACCAGTCGAATACCCTTTACGGATACGGAACACCCGCCGAATGGACCCTTAATCGAACCAAATTGACTATCAGTTGCTTTGGATAGGTTGCGAAATATTATGGGAAAGCATGGTGTTCACTACAAGTTAACAGCATCATTCACAATTGAAATGAAATTCCACCATGTATTTGTCATTCATGACACCCTTAAGTGATAAGGTAATCCCGATGCTAAATGTGCATCACCCAAACAGCTGTTCGGAAGGAACCAACAACAACATGATCCGCGAGGATCTTACGTTACGTCGTTCTAAAGGAACAAAACTGCGAAATGCAGGAAACACTTATTCATCGCGCATTTAGAAGAAATGCCAAACACTGAAGTTAATTGAAAAGTGGTAAATCACTTGAAAAGTATTATTACCAAACCGACTTTCAGGTTAGAAATGGTTATGTTACGCTTAATGAAATTACCAGTCCACATTGAAAAAATATTACAACTTTAAGGAATTCTTTCCTTTAAAAAAACAATGACTACCTTTACAGATCCATCTACTTATTGTCTGTCCCAACACACTACCTATAAAATGATTACTTAATCGAATTCAACTACGAATAAAATGAAAGTACGACAAAGATTGAAAATAAAATAATATTACTGGCTGATGAATCGAAACCGCATTCGCAACTCAAGTCTCACGCTAATACACTGAGTGTCAATATGCACCCTATCAAAACGAAACGGACGTCAGAACGACAAAACAATTAAGTCCGTAAAATAAAATAACATATCGAAGTCATTAAAACTCAACATGCATGGAGAATTACAGTAAAAATATTTAATCTCCATCAGGTCGATATCCAATATTTGGGCAACCCTCATTCACCGATAGCGGCCCCGTTATCTCAAGGAACACCCTTCTGCTGTTGGAGCTACGCACTAGTTGGCCTCATTATTGTCGATCTAACCCTCTTCATATTCCATATTTTACTGTAGAGGCTACCTTCGCCCAAGTCACTTCGCAAAACAAAAGAAACATCTAATCTGAGACTTGAGTATGTACAGCTGACATCCCAGACCTACCGTCGGGCTCACTTAAAATCTGTACATCCTAACACTAATCTCTATGTACACGATACCTTCCAAATTCTATCGTCGGGCGTGAACTAGGACGTCTCATCATCAGTAACTTCAAGGATAACATGTGACGTCCTAAATCTATGGTCGAGCGTCAAAATGGATCGTACTACGTATCTCCTAGCATATCAGGCGAACTAACAATTTCAAACCAACTCTGACATTTCAATACACATGGGACCACGTCTCTTACTATTAAACGAATGCAAGTCGAAAAATGCAGTAAGTCTCCATCTCGTTACAATACGTGAACTCGAAAATAAATATACGTGACGAACAATTCTCCAACTCAAACACAATCTCAGCCTGTGCAATGAAGTTTTTTAGGGAAGCAATGATAACTCCCAACACACGTCTACCATTTAGTGGATGTATTCAAAATAATAATCATCACTACCGCATTAGAAACTCTCAAATCGCCTACCGTCAATTCCAAATATTTATATCAATGACATATCCAGTGAAACGAAATTCAATACAATACCAACCATGTATTCTAAATGCTCTTTTATCCTTGAGGTCACATTATCTTAATATTCATACGGGCTTTACGTAACTAGTCACTTGACTTTTACTACCAAGATTTTTAACCTTTTACTAGAGTCGTTTTCACTTGGGATCTTACTAGAAATCTACGATGCCTCACACAGTAGTCGTCTCAAATTTCGGATTGGTAGCGGAATACTCTACAGCCTGTCACAATACAGTCTGTTTCACAAATACTTCCTCGGCAAACATAGCCTGTCTCAAACTCATTCTCCTCGCCTTATCCCAGCGGTATCACTTAAAATCCAGGCTTCATTTCATCCTCAATATTCCTATCCCTCTCATCTCCACATATATAAATTCTTCGCTCTCAACCCATTTTTGTTATATTTCCAAGACCCCTTTCATTTTTCAATCTAGTGAAAACAACAACCATTATGAAACACACCTCTTTATTTTACTATTACTACGACTTTCGGACCTCGAGAATCCAAGAACACACCGCGACTTTCTGTATCACTGATATACACGATGTCCCAAAATTTTTACTTCCCATGAATAAATATAACTCTATCGAATTTCACTGAAATATTCTAAGTGCCTCTGATCCTTGTAAAATATACAGGTTAAATGCACTTTCAACATAGACAAATTTCTTTATCCCGCGGTAGACATTATTATTATTAATATTATTATTATTATCGACAAACATTTCTGAATTCAACTGATATTTGAAATTAAGACACTCGCTACAACTATTTTACAATTATAGCTTTCCTAAATTTTCTCGCTTTGGACAATATCTCATAGAACATTAACACCAGATTTAAACGTCGCATTTTTACAGTTTCTTGACGTGAAATTTTCAAACTAAAATTTTCACACGCTGACCAAAATTATAACACTTTCGCCTGATAATTATAAATATCAACCCGACAATCATCTTGAAAAGTATGTTGGGACAGAACAAAAAAATCTAACTACAACATAATACAAATATAGACAGACCTGCAAAATGGCGCCATCCTCAGTATTCTGGCTACATTGTCGCCAGATGACCTCGTGCCTTTAGCCGTACATTTGCACAAATAACATCATCATTTAAACATATCACTCTTACAATCACTGCCTTTTTCACACGATATTAAATTACGACACAAATCACGCACTTTCCTCGTTATAATGTGTACCACGAACCTCCCTCGTTCTGCAGTTCTGCAGTCAACTGCTACTGTCTGCTTTATCCCAGAGTTGTCTCTCTCTGTCACCCACAAACACACCAGGTGTTCAACAGATAACGAAATCAAAACTACTCTGACTAGCTTCCCAATTCTCTTACCACTTTCAATCGCACATAAGGTGATACAGTAACATTTGCTGTGTACTTTAACAGACGCCTATCCTTTCACAATTTGTCGGCAATAGTTCAGAAATTTTCTGTCACCTTCCCTTTCTAACCGACTGGGTGGACCTCAGCCACGAACATGTACTAAGTCGTTTGTAGATCAATCTGGTAAAATTTTCTGCTAACGACGGGCGTAAGCTACCGCCGCTTCAAAAACCAGATCGACACTGAAAAATATGCAATGGGGGGTTCCTCTTATAGTCCATAGGAGGGACGCTACACACACTACTAAGCTTGACTGCGTAATCTGCTAATTTCGCGTCCAATATACCGATTTTTATGAGACTTGTCCCAGACTTCCGGACAGACTTGTAATTATTTTTGATGTTAATCTCATAATTTTACCACACACACAACAGGTGAAATAAATTATTTCTGCCCGGACGTTTCGCGCGTTTTCTTCATCCCTTGACCTTGGCACGTGGAGCTAGTTCACTGATCTGACGCTGACTTGTACTTAGGCTTAACTGCATTTATAATTTACCCTGGTGGCTCTGTCTTCACTTAGGGTTTAAGAATAATTTAGATTATTTATTTCTTTATTTACTGTATTGCCAAAATCCCTCGTTACGCAGAATTCCGTGAATTTAAAGAATTATCGGGCACTCGAAGTCCACCGAGGTGTCACGGTATTTCACGAGCCTGCCGCGGGTGAGATCCTTCCCACGCGACATCGAGGATCTTAGGAGCGCAACATGGCTGCCCTCAAAAATAAAAGTAGCTTGTTGATTTGAAATAAATATCGAGAAAATAAAAAAAATTCTCATTGTGGAATTATGGGTTCAGTATGTTGTACGAATATGAAGAGGAAAGATTTGGGACGGTCGCAAGCACCCAGTACCCGAGCCAGAAGAATTAATCAGAAGCGATGAAAATCCCCGACCCAGCCAGGAATCGAACCCTGGACCCACTGAACCGAAAGTCAGTAATCTGGCCATTTAGCCAACGAGTCGGATTACGCTGTCCTTCCGTGGTGCAAACAGGGAGCGGCGCGGCCATCCTTACGTAGCAACAGCGCAATCTCTACTGATATGATCACGCTTAAACCTATCACAAAGACAACGGTGCCTTCTAGCAGCTGACGATTACACAACCCCATAGAGCCAACCTAAATAAAATTAGAGAGAGCCAAACTGCAGACATCTATTTACTTCCCTTCGTATTTCTACACTTCTAAGGTTTTTACCAAAATATAATCGATCAAAATTGTTCATCTCTACATCTTATAGAGCACAATTAAATTGCATCGCCTCTGTCTTCGCCTCCGATGTTCTTAATGAACTGGAAAGGCTGGCACGCACCGCATTGATGTCACGCAACACAACGCAGTGTCCTGTCATCCACTCGTGGTATTGTTTCCTTCAACATATGTTAAATGTGTTGTGTATTTATTTCTCTCTTTCCCTTCTTTGGCCTCATTACACTCTGAATGAATTGCTGGCCATTTTTCTCCAGTCAAGTGAAAGGCATTTGTTTCGGCCCCCTCCGAAACTTGTAGCAGCTTATTGTGGGCGTGCAGACGCAATATTTTAAACCACGCGGAAGAAAGAAGGGTAATAGACTGTGGTTAAATGTATTTGTGAACGACAATTAAGTCCGTATTCTAAAAATCACATTCTTGGTTCGGTTATACTATAATAATAGTGAACACAGCTAGTGGTTACAAGTTCACAACAAGCATACCTGATTTCAAAGGTAATTTTCGTACGAACAAATGAATCCAGGGTGGAGTTGAAACATTTTTACAAATGCAATGAAAACCCCTCTAAGTTGTACACCTTCTTATTCTTTGAGCAATTCAGTCTAACGATTGGTTTGACCCTGCGATGACTCTTCTCTAACTGGGTCGATTCTGTGCAATACGTTTTGTGTCTGCATAGGTTCTGCATCCTGAGTTAACAAGAAATGCCATCATGAATGTCTTTTTCGTTCTTCCAGGAGGTCTCTTCCATGGTATTTACGAAGGTAATCCCTAAAATAAGGTCTCCTATTTTTTATAAATGAATAAAACTGTTTATTTCTACAATGGTTTACATCATTTTACAGCTTGAATATTTAGCTATTTTTCTACATAATCACTATTTCGGTCGATGCATTTTTGAACACGCTGTGACAGTTTATGTATGCCCATGTCATACCAGCTCGTCGCTGTGCTGTTCAGGAAGTTGTGAACCTCATCTTTCACCTCGTCGTCGGTGCTGGCACCCATCTTGCGAACACCTTGCGATATTTCATCTTTTCCGTTAAAATTCTGTGAGCGGAGCTTCGGGAAATCTTAGGAACCAAAGTGCAGAGATCATCCAGGGTGATCTTCCGATCTTCACGCATGATTTGCTCAACCATCACGACTGTCTAGACGGAAATTGACGGTCTCCCGCTCCTTTCTTCGTCGTGAATTTCAGTCCGACCTGCTGCAAACTCTCTGCACCACTTACGAACATTTTCGACATGTATACACTTGGCGGTAACATGCAACGGGAGCTCCATTCTCAACAGCTGCCAAGCCAAGACCGAGTGCCTCAGCGCGGCGTGCGCATAATATTGTGAACAACAGCCACATGAACAGAGTTCTGTATTTATAAAAAATGGGAGAACTTATTTTTGTGATTACCGTCGTACCTTCCAAAGTTCACCATATTCCTATGTCGAAGCCTATGTCCCACCCAAGAAGGTTGTCTCTTCATAATGTGACTCAACAGCTGTCTCTTTTCTTGAACAATGTTCAATACCACAATATTGGTCTTCTTCTCCACCCATTTTATCCGTTGCAGCCGACGTCAACACCACATCTCAGAGGCTTCTACCCTCTTACTACTTCACCCAAAAATTGTCAAAAAGTCTCATTTTCTTAATTTTGAATTTCACATTACCTGGATTCGCTATTTTCTTAGCTTTAAACTGGTGTATGTTACATAACCCTACCTTCACTACTTCTTGAGATATTGACGTTTATGTAAAATGCAGCACACTGAGCCGCGCCCCCTTTTATAGACACAAGTGTTTATTCTTAGCTTTCTGCTCATGCTGATCATCTGTGACTTTTGTTTTCCTTCTAGTTAATGATGTACAATATAGTGTTCACTCCACACTAACCCTGTGCTGCTGTCTATGAGAATTGTTCTTAATTATTTGAATAAACAGCTGTGAATGTTTTGAGCAGCCTTGCATGTTGTAGGCCTTCTATTTATATTGATATACTGAAAGTTTTCCAACAATTCTAATTTGTTTATTTTGAATGTTGTTGTACATTGTTGTTATAACCATGGGTAACAGAAAAACTAACAGGAGGCCTGTAAGAAAGTTCCATGGAAACCAGTTTACAAATATGAAGAAAGTTGATAGGTTAGAGCAGGACAATGAAATTGGATACCGAAAGGTGAAGGCAGTTGGTGTTACTTCCAAAAAGCAGTGGCAACTGGCACAATGGATAAATATAAGCCTCCCGAATACTGGATACTGGCCGCACTTAAGCGACTTCAGCTATCGAGCTCGGTTCTAAAAATTTCACTTCATGAAATAAAAGTTTATCAAATAAAGGTTTAATTAATTTACATCAGTAAAGTGCCCGTAGCATTAGCTTCAAAACAAAAAATGCCCATCCTATTTACATAAATTGAACAGAAGTTATTACGAATAATTTACTGCAAGGTAAAAAGTGCTCAATAGTCCTTGACAGTATAGAACTTGAACACCGCGTATGAGGCTGGCGGTCAAAGGGTTAACACACTGCACAGCTTTTTGATGAGTAGGTGTCTCCTTGGGGAGGGAAACTGTTTCTTCTTCTGAAGACAATCTTTCTTCTGAAGAAATCACTTTTTGTAACAATCCATCAGTTGATCCACGAATAACATCGTGGACTCCGAACACATGATCGAAATCACTAAAAGCATGAACGTCCCTCAGTTCACTGCGGAAGACTTCAGAGAGACAAATCAGTTCCTCAGTTAACAAATTTCTCAATGTTTTCTTTAGACACGTCCGTCCAGGCACCATAAATCCAGCAGATTGCGTCCAGGACCGTGTAAATTCGATTGCACTGATACACTTATCAGCCAAATTAGAGGAAGACTCTGTGTCTCAACATTGTTGTGTTTAAATGCTCTTGACAAGCAACATCTCCAATGCCAATATTAATATTGCTTGTCCTAAACCATTACAAAACAGCAAAACAAAATTGTTTTGACCCCATCCAAACTGTCATTTAATGGCTGTCCAATCTCCGAAGTTGACAGGTGTCCAAATTACAAAGGACTTTTAACAAGTAAGCGAACAAAAAATTAAACTATTCATTCAATAATTGTCCAATCAGAAGAGGGTGTCCAAGGTATAGGGGTGTGCAAAGTGAGGAGTTTCACTATAACAAGAATGGTATACTTGAAAGACACGGAGTTGTATTCTTTTATAGCGTGCGAAGAGGCGTCTCATACTAAGAAAATGAGGCCAAAAGCCGTCAAATCCATTCCCTTATAGGATGCTCGAAAATAGCAAAGATGTTTTCTTTGAATGAATATGAACACAAACAATGGTATAACACGTTTACAATACACACACTTCTGTAAAGTGTATGTTCAGTCTTCAGCCCTAAGGCTGGTTGAATCCTCAACAGCTCCGCCATCGGCTGTCATAGATGGCCTAGGCATCACTGAAGATGCGTACTAGGGAAATGAGGAGTGAGGTAGTTTCCCGTTGATCTCCTCTTCTTTTTTCTTAAAGCAATTGTAATTTTAATGATTATTTGTGGAAAAATGATTTGTCATTGCAGTTAGTTAAAATATTTCTCCCCCCATAGTACTACAGCCCTTGAAGGGTCTTGGCCTACCAACCGAACGCTGCTCAGCTCCAAATTCTGCAGAGTAGGAGGTGTCATGTGGTCAGCTTCTCAATGCTAATCACGTAGGCTAAGTGGACCTTAAATCAGCCCTCTGATCCAGGTAAAAATCCCTGACCTGGCCGGAAATCGAACCCGGGGCCTCCGGGCAAGAGACATGCACGCTACCCCTAAACCATGGGGCCGGTAAAATATTTCTTAGGGAGCTTAAATTAATCCAAACTGGTTTTTTGTTGCACCAAAATACGAATAACTACTGAAATTTTGTGAAATTAGCAAAATGTTGTCAACGAAGCAAGAAAGACTTAGGAGTAGAGAAATAAGAGGTGTGGTGTGGTGACTAATGGGTATCTATGAGTACGTGGTGGGGAAAATATTCCGTTCGTATCGCCATTGAGAACGCCTGGAAGGTATGCATAAGCACTTAACAGCTTGGGCCGACAAGTTGCCAGCTTAACTCTTAGCCTTTCCAGTGAAGGGACACATGAGTAACGCTGCTGTAGAGCGGGTTGCGTTATCCCCAGGCTGAATAGTCTGACTGTGTGGATTAGAATGCGAAGCGGACTTACGTCCCCACCGTACGCAAGGATCAAAGAGAGAAGCATCAAGAGAATTTGTTGTTTGTTGTGTGGAGAAATAATAGTGGAAGAGGTACATCTGTTAAGATCAAATAATCTGGGTAAAGATTACAAAGCAAAGAGAATTTTATACAATTATAAAATGATTAAACAAAGTGTGGATCTCACCGGATAGGAAAGAAAAATTCTTTCAAGGGTGACTTACATTCCTCGACAAAGGGTACATAGAAAGAAAAAGGTTAAGCCGCTTTTAGTATTTAGATAAAACGCGTATATCGCCGAGAGTATTTAACTTACGACCGGGCGAGTTGGCCGTGCGGTTAGAGGTGCGCGGCTCTGAGCTAGCATCCCGGAGATAGTAGGTTCGAATCCTAGTGTCGGCAGCCCTAAATATGGTTTTCCGTGGTTTCCCATTTTCACAACAGGCAAACGCTGGAGCTGTACCTTAATTAAGGCAACGGCCGCTTCCTTCCAACTCCTAGGCCTTTCCTATCCCATCGTCGCCATAAGACATATCTGTGTCGGTGCGACGTAAAGCCACTAGCAGGAAAAAGTAACTCACGAGTATATTTAATGACCCGATTATTGACAGAGAGAAGAGCATGCAACCAGTTGCAAAATTTTTAATATGTGAAACGTACTTTTCATGAAATGGCGCTTCAGAGTAAGGCAAAATTTGTGCAAAATTTGTGCAAAATTTGTGATGTCGCACGCAGAGTCTGTTTTAAGATGGCGCTGTGTTGACTAGCATGCCCTGCTGCAGGTTAGCTGTCGTTTTGAATACATCGTGGTCAGTTGTATATATAAACAAATTTAACAATGGAAATAAATGATTTGTTTACGATTCGGCAAAACTGTGCAAAAGAAAGAGTTAAAACCAGAAAAGTGAACGATGTAGGAAAAAATGAATGAAACGAAAAGAACGTAATATGAGAAATTGAAACAGTGAAATCAATTTACAGTAAATAGCTACTTTGAAGTTGCTCGTAATATTACTCCCTAACTCTTAGATTATGTCTCTTATTTCTCTATATCACAGACGCATACTACACAGAGTTATTACCCACATTCCAAGTGTGTAGGGGAGCTGTCACAGTTCTAAAACAATGGGTGCTGCGTCAGCATTTTCCCAAGAGGTCATTGACCCCATGACGTCATGATCACGTGACCGTGATGGCAGCAGTGAGGTTGGCGTTGTTCTGTTGTCCTGAAAAGTGACGTTAGGGTCCGTCAAGATGGCAGCTGTCAATTTGACAGCACGTGGTCAAGCACGTGGCTTTGTATACAAACAATGTGACGTTACGTTACGCTCACGTGGTCATGACGTCATGGTGTCAATGATCTTGGCTGAGGTCAATGACCTTATGGGAAAATGCTGACGCAGCACCCATTGTTTTAAAACACTCATAGCTCCCCTACTCAAGTGTAACACGTTCTACTGAATAACATTTATTATCCACAAAATATTTGTATTTTATTTCTAATACGTAAGTCTACAAAAACCCCAAATCCCTGCGGCCGTTAAAATAGTGACAGCCTACCGCTAAGATTTTTGTATAGTAAAAACGTACGTGCCAAGAAGAATGAAAGGGAAGACAGTAAGCACCAATTCAACTAATGAAGAATAGGATACGTGTTCTCTAGATTATTTTTAACTATCGTAACAAATAGGGGAAGGAAAGATAATTTGGAGAGTGTGCGAAATGTGTATGACATACTACTGTAATTGCAAAGCTTGAAAAACATTCGCGTAAAGAAATCCTCAGTTCTAGCCCTTCAGGAAAGCAACTCAATGATAAAATGTTGTCCTAGGGATATGAGCTACGAATTTTAGGTAAATACATAATAATAATAATAATAATAATAATAATAATAATAATAATAATAATAATAATAATAATAATAACAATAATCGTATGGCCTCAACTACCGTGTGCAGACATTTCGATTTGACGCCATCTGGCTGTCTGCTCGTCAATTTCGACGTTCCGTTTTACTCTAGGTCCGCTAGATGGCAGACAGAGTAAACCGGATCTCTCTTGGGCGTCTATGGCTGAGATTTAATTAATTTTGTCGGGTAAATACCAAATGTATCACCAGAGGTTTTCTTTATTTATTCCGAAAAATTACTACCATTTTCTTAATCATCGTTATCCGGAAGATTAGATTAACAGTTTGGGTTTTTCTACCACTATGGGAGCTGATGTGAGTCAATGGAGAGTTGCACTTAAGCACGTATAACTACATTCGTTGTGCACATTTTTCAAAAAATAAAAAAAGCTGGAGGGTATTGAACCAAGGAAGACATTACAGAAAAAATTATGTAAATAAGTTAAGTTGGCTTGAATTGGAGTGAAGGTAGAGAACGAGTCAAGAAGAAATCAAATTTAAGCTGTATTCCGGAACTGCATTTAGACCGGAAGGGATTTTGAAATTTGTTCTTTTAGTTTGATAGAGCTATCCAAATTCACTATTTAAAGTCCTTCAACTTTCGGCACAAGTGAGGAAATTACTTAATTTTACGTCTTTTGTAATATGGAGACCCCTACGTTGTCTGTTAGGAAATGGTGTCAACAGTATTTTTTTTGCTATTTGCTTTACGTCGCACCGACACAGATAGGTCTTATGGCGACGATGGGATAGGAAAGGCCTATGAGTTAGAAGGAAGCGGCCATGCCCTTAACCCGCGAGTGGTCGCTATATGAGATTTTCTCTCACATTATTTTTTATTGTGATATTACTTCACAGTGATGAGAGGGAGGTGACTGTTCTCTCTTCTAGCTGAGTTTGTAACTGTCGTGAGTAGAGCGATTCATATTTGAAGGGTAAGCACCCCCTCCCCTAGTCAGAACAAAGGTTCCTATATATCCGTGCTCGCTGTGTGAGAGTTTCTCTCATCGCGCGACCAATGGCGTTGGTGTTATGTTGAAGTGGAGCAGGAAACTTACTCCTGTTGTACGCGTTAGTATTTGTATTATGAGCACTTCTTGTTTTTGAAAATATTATTGTGTTCACAAACCTTGCTTTTTACGTAAATATTACTAGATATAATGCATTTGTGAAATTTTATTTTTTACAACTTCAGGATGGAATTTATTTTTATGTACATTGCATATGTTATTTTAAGTAGTAATTTGTGTCTTTAATAAACTGCTAATCATTTAATACTTATTTCCGGCTCCATCGCTAAAAGGTAGCGTGCTGGCCTTTGGTCACAGGGGTCCCGGGTTCGATTCCCGGCATGGTCTGGAATTTTAACAATAATTGGTTAATTTTACTGGCACGGGGGCTGGGTGTATGTGTCGTCTTCATCATCATTTCATCCTCATCACAATGCGCAGGTCGCCTACGGGACTCAAATCAAAAGACCTGCACCTGGCGAGCCGAACTTGTCCTCGGACACTCCTGGCACTAAAAGCCATACGCCATTTCATTTTATTTATTTCATTTTTATCTAAAAAAACGTAAGGTAGAACTTGCGTTTCATTTCAGTAGTAAATTTCAGTCTTACGCCCCATAAAACTGTCAAAAATGTCATTTATTTTAATGTGAGAGAAAGTCTCACGCGCGACCACTCGCGGGTTAATTATGGTATAGCCCCGGCATTTGCCTGGTGTGAAAATGGGAAACCACGGAAAACCATCTTCAAGGCTGCCGAAAGTGGGACTCAAACCCACTATCTCCCGATTACTGGATACTGGCCGCACTTAAGCGACTGCAGCTATCGAGCTCAGTACAGTAAAAATTAGATTACAGTAAATCATTAAGTTACTATCTTCACATGCTCACGCGATCCGGAATTAGGGGAATGGGAGTATTCTTTTCTTCTTGTTTATTTTTTTACTTTTGCCACTACTCCTGTTTTCAAATACCGTATTAATATTTGTAGTGGTACTGACAATGAATTAACAGACTGCTGCTGAAGTAGCCGATATGTTACAATTAATTAGCGAGCGAAGTTACCTCGTAATGGAAACAAGCTCCGCATTCGGCAAACGAGGGTTTGAAGCCCACCGTCGGCTGTCCTAAGAATGGTTTTCTCTGTTTCAAACAAATGTAGGTGATGATATGAGTAACGGTCTGCAATTACAGATAAGGATATTTGTGGATCTTGTTATACTGTATAGAGTAGCTAATGAGATGCAGGATTGTGAACGTCTGCAGGAAGACTTAAAAAATGTGGTGAGATGGACAGCAGATAATGATTTGAATGTAAAAGGGATGAAAAGTCAAGTTGTAAGTTTCACCAGGAGGAAAAGTGCTCTCAGTTTTAATGATTCTGTTGATTCTGTGATAGTACCACATGGGGATCACTGTAAGTACCTAGGTGTTAATGCAGGGAATGATCTTTGTTGGGGCAATCACATTAACGTGGTTACGAAAGATTACAGATATGAAGGTATTTAGGGGTTGTAGTATGGATGTAAGGCCGGCCCCGTGGACTAGGAGTAACATGCATGCCTCTTACCCGGAGGCCCCGGGTTCGATTTCCGGCCAGGCCAGGGATTTTTACCTGGACCTGAGGGCTGGTTCGAGGTCCACTCAACCTACGTGATTAGAATTGAGGAGCTATCTGACGGTGAGATAGCGGCCCCGGTCTAGAAAGCCAAGAATAACGGTCGAGAGGATTCGTCCCCCTGTGGGTGGGGGCAGTAGAATAACACCCACGGTATCCCCTGTCTGTCGTAAGAGGCGACCAAAAGGGACCCCAAGGGATCTGAACTTTGGAGCGTGGGTTGGCGAACACGGGGCCCTCAGCTGAGTCCTGGCATTGCTTCCACTTACTTTTGCCAGGCTCCTCACCTTCATCTATCCTGTCTGACCTCTCTTGGTCAACTCTTGTTCTTTTCCTACCCTGATGCTATTAGGTTTGCGAGGGCCAGGGAGTCTTTCATTTTCACGCCCTTCTCGGCCCTTGTCTTTCTTTGGCCGATATCTTCATTTTTCGAAGTGTCGGATCCCTTCATTTTTTCCCTCTGACCGAGCTCGATAGCTGCAGTCGCTTAAGTGCGGCCAGTATCCAGTATTCGGGAGAAAGTAGCTTCGAACCCCACTATCGGCAGCCCTGAAAATGGTTGTCCGTGGTTTCCCATTTTCACACCAGGCAAATGCTGGGGCTGTACCTTAATTAAGGCCACGGCCGCTTCCTTCCCACTCCTAGCCCTTCCTTATCCCATCGTCGCCGTAAGACCTATCTGTGTCGGTGCGACGTAAAGCAACTAGCAAAAAAAAGAAAATTCCTCTGATTAGTGTTATATAGAAGATGGTTGCCTAGTTTTACTTCCTCTTAAAACAATAATCACCACCACCACCACCACCGTGAGGATTCGTCGTGCTGGCCACACGACACCTCGTAATCTGCAGTCCTTCTGGATGAGCAGCGGTCGCTTGGTAGGCCAAGGCCCTTCAAGGGCTGTAGTGCTATGGGGTTTGGTTTGGTAGTATAGATGTAAAGGTGAGGTCGCATAAGTCTCTGATAAGACCGCAGTTAGTGTATGGCTCCAGTGTATGAGGCCCTCGCCACGACTACTTCATACGAGAACTGGAAAAAATTCAAAGGAAAGTAGCACGATTTGTTCTGGCTGATTTATGACAAAGGAGTAGTGTTAGTAAACTGTTGTAAAATTTTGCCTGGGAAGACTTGGGAGTAAGGAGATGAAGTGTTTGAGTATGTGGTATGTTTCGAACTGTCAGTTGAGAGTTGGCGTGGAATGATATAAGTAGAAGAATAAGCTTGAGTGGAGTTTTTAAAAGTAGGAAGGATCATTATATAAGGATAAAGTTGGAATTCAAGAGGTCACATTGGGGCAAATACTCATTTATAGGACGAGTAATAAGGGATTCAAGTAAATTATCAAGGGAAATGTTCGACAAGTCCGACTTCTTGGCTCAATGGTCAACGTTGAGGCCTTCGGTTCAGAGGGTCTCGGGTTCGATTCCCGGCAGGGTCGGGGATTTTAATCGCGTGTGATTAATCCTTCTGGCTCGGGGACTCGTTGTTTGTGTTTGTCCCAACACTCTCCTCTAGACTTTCAGACAACACACCACACTAACAGGAACACGCAATAGTGATTACATCCCTCCATATAGGGTTGGCGTCAGGAAGGGCATCCGACCGTAAAACAGGGCCAAATCCACATGTGCGACAACGTTCGCAGCCGCAAAAACCGGTAGAAGAAGAGGAAGAATAAGAAGAAGAAATGTTCGATAAATTTCTAAGTTCATTGAAATTATTTAGGGAAAAGCTAGGTAAACAATTATAAATAAATGCAAGTATGAAGTAAAAAATTATTGAACCAACAACCAAGAAAGAACTGAAAAACTTCAGTGAGAATACAAAATTAATTGGAACAGATACAATAAAAGAACTGTATCAAAAGAGGCAAAATTATGAGATTATAACACAGTAGTTGAAACTGGAGCACTTTATGCATCTAAAACTATTATAACTGGTGGCAGATCTCGAATAAAGATGATCCAAAAACAAGAAATAAAAATCCTCACGAAAATCTTAGGACCAAAGTGCGAAAATGGAATTTGGATGGAAAAGATATCACATGAAATCTATCAAGTTACAGAAAAAATTCACTGTTACAATCAGCAAAGGACGATTACAATTTTATGATCATTTATGTAGAATGAATAATAAGAGGCTCACAAAGAAAATTTTAAACTTAGCCTTATCAATGAAAAATCACAATACCTGGCGAAACGAAATCTGTGAAAACCTAAATAAAATTGGCATTAATGAAGAAACCAATCAAGATAGAATAAAAATTCGGAATTTCAATTCATAAACACAAATTTTCTGTAAATCCCACCCGACGAAATAAAGAATGGACTGAACAACGTAAAAGAGGAACACAGCGAGAGGATGAAGAGATATTGAGAAGAGAAGAAGAAAACCAAAAAAAATTCTAATAAATTCAAATGTGCTGCTTAGTGTGGGAGTTAGGAATGAAGAAGGTAAACAATTAAAAGGGAATCTGCCACATGGGCTACCGCCCTAAATGCAGATCATTCATGACTGATTCACAGGCCACAGCCCACTCTTTCAAACGTTACTAAATTTCATTCACCATGATTCATTTTATCTTCATTAGCTTCTCAGATGAGATTGGTGTAAGAACGAGCATCCGATCATAGAACATGCCATATATTTCATCTCACCTCATCTGTATCAAGAAAGAGGGGTGGACATACACATTAGTTCTTTCTAAAGCTCGTAAATCCCTCTTTTAATAACCAATCCTCTATGGCCGCTTTCTTCAGAAATGTACACTGGCAGTATCTGTGTCGCGGTAAGGAATTCTAAAGAACTGCCTCTCGACTCAAGGTTTTAATTAAGACCTCTGCTACCTTTTGTTCTTTGTCCGTGTCAACGGAACTTCGCTATCTACCTCTCCTCCTTCCTCCCGGCGCATTCAAAGACCTTGTGATTTTAAATAAATGTGTTTTTGTGAAGTTTAATTACTTCAGAGTGTGACGTCACTAGTTTCAAGAGGGAAACAGTCTGCTTTATGATAATATAAAGTTTTATTACCACTGCTTGTTAGGAGAAGTTGTTAAATAATTGATTTTACGAGTCTTAACGCACTCGGTCCGGCTTTAGAAAACATAATGGTGGTATGCACCAGAAAGTATGACTGAATTTCGGAAGAAGAATGAATGCAGTGAAAGAACCAATTAACTGAGGAGATGGTGGACCACCAATGTCATGGCCCCTAAACACCAAAGAATGGACTTGCATCAACAAAATCGAGCAACTCTTCAAGTTAGGAAAAGAAAGGAGTGCTTTCTCCAGAGTGATCGCCAACGTCTGGGAAACCGTCTATGACACTTGAAGAAGAACAAGAAGAAAAGGAACTGAGGAGGTTCAAAACAAGGACAATAAGTGAACTAAGGAGCAAAATAATTGACTCAGCTAATTAACATTACTTTATTTATTTATTTATTTATTTATTTATTTATTTATTTATTTATTTATTTATTTATTTATTTATTTATTTATTTATTTATTTATTTATTTATTTATTGATCAATTGATTGATTGATTCCAATAATTGAGGTTTCACAGTACTATCATACAAGTCTATTTTTATAAAATTAAGGGAGGATCTGGAAGCTCTAAGGAACTTCGAGTTCCGTCCGTCACCCTTCCTCTGGATTTAGCGCTGGAGAAAGACACACCACACTTCTATTTCACACTCCACGTATGGGAACACCTAACTTGAATCTAGTAGTATATTTATTCCATTATTCAGAGTGCCTTCTCCTTTTTTACTCCCCTCTTCTTCTGCTTCCCTGAGAGAAAATAAAAGAGAAACTTTAACGGAAGCAGGAGCTGTACCCGTTGCTTGTCGTTTGTCTTTATAGACGTCATGAAATATGGCCGCCAGCCGCAGTGCGGATGTAGCAAGATTTATACCCTTCGCCTAAGAGACGTTAAACTGTTAGCTACAGGCGGTAGCTGGCTGATATGCTGACACTCTTGGCGTTTAATATGAACCTCCAGTTACTGTACGAATATACAGTTTTCTTTTTTTCTTTCCTGCCTGTTTTTTCTCTTCCTATGCTATATTATTTAACAAGCGGCACGCCGTGAGAGAATAATTTATAGGTTATGTCCAGAAATATAAAACTATACGAAATCTCCATGTGATGTAAACTTTTTATCTACGGTACTGTTGCATTTTTAAATTAGGTGCATTGTGAGCATCAGTAGTATATTTTTTATAAAACTTATCTGTTAACAGGTGATTTTCTGATTTCCATACTATTTTGTGTAACCGTAATTCAGGCAATAAAGTAATAAATAATAAATGGATATTTCGATTTTATCAAAACAATATATCGATCTCTCCTAATCAAATGATTGGTTTATTTTTCAAAAATACAAAGATTTGAAGTGATTACGAAGTACATTGAGCAGTTACAGCTAAATAGAGCTTTGCATTCAGGAGGTGGCGGGGTGGTCCCACCGTCGGCTCTTCTGAGAATGGCTTTCCGTAGTTTTCTATTCTCCTCACTAAGGCGAATGTCGAGACATTTCCCTTTATTAGCAACACCACTCCCCGTCTCACGTTCTCCGCACTTCAAATCACCGCCACACATCTTCTGGCCTGACAGAGAGTGTCACCACATATTTTTTTTAAATTAAAGAATGCAGTACATTTAATCTGGGGTCACGGCAGTTCCAAGAAAACAAGCTAATCAAAAGAATCAAATATAATAATTAACTTTTTCTATAGTAAAACACTTCGTTTCTTTCTTTCATAATTTTTTTATCCATTGTTCGATTAATACCCGCATTCTTTAATTTTTACTAACGATCTTTCCGATATAAAAAATATTGAAATACTATCGATACCACAAAATATTGAAAGGAAATATCAATAGAGAAGTATAGACATGTATTCATATCGATAATATCGCAGCATGTTTACCAGAAAGTCGGTTGACTCATCACTGCCTTTTGAAATGCAAACTCTCGTGTCTCTGGGTAAGATGGCTATAATTACATCAAAAGGCACGTTAAACGACAAGATCATTTTCTTAATTATCAAAATTGTCCATGGCTAAATGGTTAGCGTGCTAGCCTTTGGTCACATGGGACCCGCGTTCAATTTCCGCCAGGGTCGGGAATTTTAGCCATCATTGGTTAATTTCGCTGGCAGGGGGGCTGTGTGTATGTGTCTTCATCATCATTCCATCCTCATCACAACGCGCAGGTCGCCCACGGGCGTCATATCAATAGACCTGCACCTAGCGAGCCGAACATGTCTTCGGACACTCCCGGCACTAAAAGTCAAACGCCATTTCATTTTTTAATTCAACGGAACACAATCACTATGTTGAATTAAGTTAGGAGCTTCACCCGACAGTTGGTTTAAGTTCGATTCCCAGTTCTGGTACGCTTTTTCGACTGTATTTACAGATGGTGGTGGTGATTATTGATCAAAGGGGAAGTACAACTGGGCAACCATCTTCTCTTACATTAATCAGAGGAGACAATGGAAGGGGTCCGAACCATCGAAGAATACGGGTATCGGGAAAACAAAAGTTAGGGCCATGAAGGGCGTGAAAATGAAAGATACCGTAGGTACCACAAACCTAAAAACTTCGAATTTTAGATATGAACAATCCACGGAATATAGAGTCATTTAGTTCTTCTGCCTTGTCGAACCGTGCTGTTGGTTTCTGTACATTCAGCACAGTTTGGCGACGTTTCGAATACATTTTAGTATTCATTGTAAAGAATGAAAATCAAAGGGGTTAAAATACCACCCTGTGGTGTCCCTGCCTTCTCGGTTAGCCTTCTTTATACAGAGCACTGAAATGGACTCGAAACGTTGTCAAACTGTGCTGCATGTACAGAAAACAACAACACGGTTAAACTCGCAAGAAGAACTAGCACCTTCGAGTTCTGAAGACTGTTTTCCTATTTCCATTATGTCATCCTGCCTCAGATAGTTCTGAATAATGACGGTGGGATAGGCAACAGCTAGGATTGAGAAGGAAGCTACTGCAGCCTGAATTAAGGTACACCGGGCGAGTTGGCCGTGCGCGTAGAGGCGCGCGGCTGTGAGCTTGCATCCGGGAGATAGTAGGTTCGAACCCCACTACCGGCAGCCCTGGTTTTCCGTGGTTTCCCATTTTCACACCAGGTAAATGCTGGGGCTGTACCTTAATTAAGGCCACGGCGGCTTCCTTCCAACTAATAGGCCTTTCCTATCCCATCGTCGCCATAAGACCTATCTGTGTCGGTGCGACGTAAAGCCCATAGCAAACAAAAAAAGAATTAAGGTACAGCCCCGGCATTTGTCTGCTGTGAAAATGGAGGTCCATGGAAAACTATTTCTAGGGCTGCCAACAGAGAAGTTCGAAACCTCTATCTCCCTAAAGGAAACGCATAGGAACATGGACCAAAACACGTAGCCCAACTCGCTCGGCAAGAATTCGGGAGAGAGAGGAAGGGTTGGTTTCTTAACAAAGATGATAGGATCGTAGCAAAATGATCCCCCTGTGGGTGAGGGTGTAAAAATAACACCCACGATGTCCCCTGCCCACTAAAACGGACCCCGAAGCCTCTTAAGTCGCGAGCGTGGGATTGGTGAGCACGGGGTCTTTAGCTGAGTCCTGGTAATGCTTGCACTTCCTCGTGCCAGGTTCCTTACTTTCACTATCTTATCCGATTTCCAATGGCCAACTGTTGTTCTCTTCTGACCCCGAAGGTATTAGGATTGTGAATCGGAGGTAGACTTTCATTTTCACATCCTTCGTGGCCCTTGTCTTTCTTTGGCCGATACCTTCATTTTTCCAACACCTAAAATTTATTTTTCCTCGTGTTCTAGAGGATGGTTGCCTAGTTGTACTTCCTCTTAAAGCAATAATCACCACCACTGGAACAATTAAATGGGAGCAATGCCACACTCAGCTAAGGGTCCTGTGGTCATTAACCCACGTGAAGAGTCACCGGGGATCTTGTTTTATATGCCTTTAAAACAACAATCCCCATAATTGTATGTAAGTCAACCCCCTTAGCCCAATTACCTGATACGGGGTCTCGGATGAGTTGTGATTAAATTGATGGCATCTTTTACTGTCGGATGCCCTTCCTGACGCCTACCTCATTTGAGGAGATAATGATTATGAAATGAATTATGGTGAATTAAAATTGGAAGGAAACGTATGTGGACCATGAATTGGAACTGTCCTGGCATTTGACTGGAAGTGAAAAATGGTAAACCACAGAAATACTAATATAAATGATCCATTATTGGACATATAAATTTTCCAGCTAACTCATTCCTGGTTGCCAGCGTTTCACCCCCGTGTGCTATGTTGGGCTCATCAGCTGCTAAATAGCACACCCCCCCAAGACGCATGGCTAATGCATACCATGGAGGCCACTGCGTAGGCTATTTGGAGCCAGCGGCAGTGCCAATGCACTGTGAGAGACCTTGTCTCATTACCAAAAATTGATGCCTGCCTGGCCATCAGATGATACAGATGTTGATTCCCATAGGGAAACCGAAATATTAGTCCCGAATGAGTAAATGTATAATACCAATATAAAAGGTCCGTTATTGGACATTACACATATTCCAGCTAACTCATTCCTGGTTGCCAGCGTTTCGCCCCCGTGTGCTATGTACCAACTGATGAGCCCAACTTAGCACTTAGGCGAAAAGCTGGCAACCAGAAATGAGTTCGCTGGAAAATTAATAATGTTCAATAACGGACCTTTCATATTGGTATTATAAATTTACTCATTCGGGACTAATATTTCGGTTTCCCTATGGGAATCAACATCTATAAACTACAGAAAACCATTCTCGGGCAGTTAATACCCGTGACTCAATAACTTCCACATACATCCTCCCGAATTGACTCTGAGTTATTCCAATGAAGGCAAGAAATTAATGGTAAACAAGCTTAAGTAGCTTCTTTATACTGATGAGAAATTAAAACAAAGGGAAGTCATTTCTTACAGGCCATGTAGGCCCTAGGAGCGGTGGAAGGTACCGGATTCCTCTACCCGCAACCTCGGCACTTGGTGGGGTAGAATGGTTAGTTCTGTGCTCCTCCGCCTGTGCCTCCATGGCACTCGTTTGAGGTGTAAAGAAGAAGAACAACAACAAGAAGAAAAGTATTTAAATGGACCTAAAACTAAAAACGCTGTTATTGATACTTTTTTAAACATTCTGTACTGCCGGTTTCCGTAATGTCACAAACATAACAAGTAGCCGTACAAAAAGACAAAAATTAACTTATGAACACTAACCCTAGATAAACTCGAAATGGGACTAAAATCATTGATGTGAAATATACATATATATTATTCGTAGACAATAGATTGTCGGTTTAACTGGCCATTTTGTGATTTGATCATGGCTGCGGTCCCAAGCAAGGCGATAAAGTAGATGTCCACTGTAATGGTAAGCCAGCATCATTTTTTTTTCCTAGAATGATATGGAAGGGAATACCGTATTATTCCTTTGGATGATCTTACAATTCGTGTTACATTTTTCTCAGACACCAGTCTAGACCAATTTGTCTTTTGCAATGTTTATCTCTTGTCTCCGTAAATTATGGTAAAAGTACTTTCCAAAATAAAATTCGTTGCGGGCTATATCCAAGTCAATTCTGCGCCCAGCACACGGCAATATAAAATGAAATAGCACAGTATTCACATAAAGAAACGGTGTTTCCTGCACAGCTCCAGTAGATCCTATATAAAGACGAGAGACGTGTGTGTGTGTGTGTGTGAGGCGGGAGCTTGGTGGGGCAGGCAGTGAATACTTCTCCACATGCAGTTGTGGCTTCCTGGTGAATAGGATAGCCAAGCCAAGCCAAGCCAAGCCAGCCAGACAGGACCACATACAGCGCACAGATATCAAGACCGTCCATCCATCCATCCACTTTATAGGACCCACCTACACAGATACATTTCGAGAGTACACTTGGCTATGTACGAGACACGATGAAGCTGGGCTGCCATAGCTGTATGAGCGATGCACTTCACATGACACAGTCAAGGCCTTCCCCCACCTCCCTCCATACCCTGCCCGAAAGCCTTCTGCCACTACACAATCATTCTAAAGTAAACACCCTCCGCACCAGCAACGAATATTTTGTGCTCCCGTTTTAATGCTTTCAACCCTAGAACTGACAATGTTAATTCGTGTGGTGGCAACCAACTTCTATTTGTCTAAATAAAATACAAAATATCCGTAAGATATGAAATAAATCTACGAAGTTTTATATATCTGCGTAAAGCTAATACACTGAAAATTATAGTGGTGACACAAAATTTCAAAAATATTTTGACTAGAAAATGTACAGACCGTTCAAAATTCCTAAATTAAAAATAATAAAACCTTCAAACATACGAGGCGGTATCGCATAAAATCAATTCCATGTTTTTACCCGTATTTAACTTACTACTAGTATTTAAAATTCTTGTTTTACATATATCTACGTAAATCTAATACACTGAGAATTATAGTGGTGATACAACATTTCAAAAATATTTTGACTAAAAAAAATGTACTACAGTTCAAAATTCTTAAATTCAAAATAATAAAACTTTCGAACATACGAGGGGGTATTGCATAAAAGATATATAAAATTAAGAATTGTAAATACTAATACGACGGGGTACCCAAAAATAACCGGATTAACCCTAACGTGAGCGAAGCTTGTGTAGCACACATTTCTGCCGCTAGACGTGTATAGCGCAACTCTTTGCTAGTTCAGTGCCGCCTGTGTGGTCAACCTGGCTTGATCTGTTCATCTGCAGTAATTGCTTTTGCTAGCGCTGTTTTGTTCTTGTTTCGTGTTTTATGATAGGAATTTTAACTGAACAACGTGCAAACCTTTTATTGGAAAGTTTTATGAAGATTGCGCAACAATGTTCGTCGAAAAAGACTCGTTTTGTGACAGACAGGAGACTGGTTCGTCCACCACGACAACGCACCTGCACACACAGCAATCTCTGCTGGACAGTTTTTGGCTAAAAATGTCATGGTTCCGATGGACACCGATTTGACAACGTTGAAGGAGATGTCAGTCATTCCTAAAGATGACTACAGAAATGTTTTCGAACTGTAGAAGCACCGGAGGGACAAATGTACTAGTTGTAATGGAGAGTATTTTGAAGGGGAAAAGGTTGCTTTGTAAAAAAAATTGAAAATATATAGCTTTCAAAAAATAATTCCGGTTTTTTTTGGATACCCGCTCGTATATATATGCAAAAGTGGAACATGTCACAAACAAACTGAGATATACAGATTGTCAATAATGTATTTGTAATGCAATAGCAAATGTTTCATCAATCTGAGAGGTATATTCTTGTAAATATTAGCGAAATATATATTGGCATGGTATCATTTGGAGGCTCACCCTTAGACCACGTTGTTATGATAGTTTACTTTATGTGAGGTTCACCATCACCTTCAGTTTCCGATAATTCATGAGAAAAAATTGCTGATTAAAATTACAAATCTGACTCTGAATCTGTCGGTTCATTCTTAACAAAATTAAAATCAGATGTGTCTCTCTCATCTTCCAACAAATTTCGCACTACTTCGGTACTAATTTTCCGTAATGAAGTGATGCCATATTTATACACATAATGTACTAAAAAGTATATAATAGATCAAATAATATATACAGAAGTAAATAACTCGCACCGAACCGAAAACTACAAAATAAAATGAAATAGAATAGCAAAGCAGAGCCTGTGAAGATTTGTTTACAAACGCAGCAGCAATGGTGCTCAAACTGATCGTCGAAAATCTGTACTCACTTTGTTTTTTTTTTGTTTTTTTTGTGAAATAAGAATGAAACTTAACTCATGGCTGTTGTCGACATCGATAACGACAAGAAGTAGACTGTCATGACATCTGTTGAACAAATGAGGAAATTACGGGAAGAAATACGAACATGTAGAATATTCGACAGTGCCACTACAGGGGGGGACCAAAGTGTCGAATATTCGATAGTTTTCAGTTATAGGGTTAAATCACCCCACTGAACTTTGATTGGTTAAAACCATCCATAGTTTACCACAGACATTATTAACAGATTTATACTAGACTAGGGGACCCGTGCGAGAAAGTGAACTAAGGAATACACAAATCAGTACAATATTAGACAGTCTTACTTACCACTTACTGTAATCTTTGATTTTTTTAACAATTGTGGTATCCACTTGAACGGAAGCAAATTCAAGTGCATTATTATACTGACGAATGTTCCGGAAGTAATTTTTGGTTTTACTATCATTCTTTTCTTAACTGATAATTACAGCATATTATAATGACATAAAACAGGCGTCCCAGCGGCCAAAATGTGAATTGGGCAGCAATGATGGCGCATATTTTTTACAGCAACAGTATTTGCAAATCGCACACTTCGTACAATTTGTTAAACTAATGTTTTAAAGAGATTATCCATATTTTATAAAATGTGAGTGCAATTCGTCACTGCTTATGTCTGTTCTCTTTCTTTTGAATGCTCATTTGTCATGATCGGTTACTTGTGAGTGTCGCAAATTATATATCATTAAATCGATGGTCTTATGTTAAGACAATTGTTATCAACTGGTGGGTCGCGATCATCCTGGGGCTCGCGTACAGGCCGTTGGTAGGGTCACCATCAAGGTGGTTTTTAATAAATTGTATTACTGCTATTGCTGTTTCCAAGGAGCAATTGATTGAAAATAAGTAATAAAGAACGTTTAATTATAAAATACGAAGGTTGATTCAGAAGTCATGACAGCTAAATTTATTTTTCCTCAATTTGCTTTACGTCGCACCGACACATGCAAGTCTGATGATGATGCTGATAATGATGATGATTGTTGTTTAAAGGGGCCTAATAGCTTCGTTATCGGCTCCTAATGGTACGAAGAACAACGAAATGACACGATAATTAAGACTTCCAAATGTATCCACTGAGTAGAATCTGAAATGAATGACGATAAAAAAGTGACCGTTTAACAAAAACAATCAGTGTATCCAATTCATAATACCTTAGTTATTTGGATGATACTCATTATCTAAGGAGGTCAAAAATCCAGGTCACCAGCCCCTCATACTGGTACTAGTCACTGGTAAAGCAGCACCATGGTGTTCCTCCTACAGTGGTACTAAACACAGGTAACGTACACTCATGGTGTTTCTCGCATGGTGATACTAATCGCAGGTAATGTACACCCATGGTATGTCACACACAATGGCACCAATCATAGGTAACACAAACCGATGGTGTTTCGCACATAACGGCACCACCCACACGCAACACAGACCCATGGTGTTCTTCATATAATGGTACTACTCCCATAATAAGCCTCTCCGCTGATACCCTTCATAAAGCTGGAGGCTGTAGCGATTCGAGTCCCTCAGCTAGTAGTGATTATTAATCTAAGAGGGAGCTCAACGAGGCACATGTATTAGTACTAATGGCAAGTAAAGTCGACCCATGGTGTTCATCGCATAATGGTCGTAATCACAGATTGTCTCATGGATCCCTATGTATCATCCCCTGGTCGCCCCTTTTATTCGCCTCTTACGACAGGCAAAGGGATAACGTGGATGTATTCTGCATCTGCGTCCCCCCACACCCAGGGATATAGATAGGTCTTATTGCGACGATGGAACAGGAAAGGGCTAGTAGTACGAAGGAAGCAATAATAATAATAATAATAATAATAATAATAATAATAATAATAATAATAAAGTTAATAGCTTTACGTCACATTGAGAACGTTTACGGTTATTGGAGACGCCGGCGTGCCGACATATAATCCCTCAGGAGTTCTTTGACGTGCCAGTAAATCACAATGCCTTAGTTACTGTAAATCAATCAATCATCAAAGATCTGCCTTTAGATCTAATGTCCAGGTGGAAGATTTTATATCAATTGTTTACTTAGCCTGTTCTTAAATGTCTTCAAAGAACTTGGAAATTTCCCTTGATAATTTATTCCAATCCCTCACTACCCGTCGTCGTTGGCTAAAACGGTCAGCGTACTGGCCTTCGGTTCAGAGGGTCCCGGGTTCGATTCCCGGCTGGGTCGGGGATTTTAACCGTAATTGGTTAATTTCAATGGCACGGGGGCTGGGTGTATGTGTTGTCTTCATCATCATTTCATCCTCACCATGACGCGCAGGTCGCCTACGGGAGTCAAATAGAAAGACCTGCACCTGGCGAGCCGAACCCGTCCTGGGATATCCCGGCACTAAAAGCCATACGACATTTCATTACTCCCCGTCGTATAAATTGTTATTGTTAAAAATACATCGCAATTGGGAAATATCCCGTTGGCCATGATCACTTATAGTAGTGTGATAATAAATTAAAGTTAAAACATAATTATACAACAACAGCAACAACAACGAGAGAAAATACTACTAGTTTAACATTCTAAATCCGGTATCATCATAAACAAATTCACACACAATTCAAGTATTTCCAGTGCTTAACACTACAGCTTACAATACTATAGGTTCAGCTTAGTACTAGCTTAACATTACAACACGGGCATTAATATTTGCCCCGATTTCTCGTCTTGGAATCCAAATTCATCCTCATATCTTTCCTACTTATGGAAGCTACCCTCAAGCTTCTTCGTCTACTAACGTCATTCCATGACATCTCTACTGACAGCTCGGAACATACCACTTAGTGGAGTATCTTGTCTCCATACTCCAAAGCTTTCCCAGCCGAAAGTTTGTAATATTTCCGTAACACATCTCCTTTGTCGGAAATCTCCTGTCAGGCAGTCCTCGTGTGGATCCCCTACACTGGAACGATACAGTAATTGGGGTCTTCCCAGAGACTTCCTACACCCCCTTCTCTAAATCGTAACTACAAATGCACGTAAAGTTGAGCAGCAACCATACGTGAAATTTTAAGTTCTCCATGGCATAAATTCACGTCAGTGGCATATGGAGCTGAGAGAAGCATTGGCTGATAGCGCTTTGCTGAGGATTTCAAACATAGACGAGTAGCATTGTCGCAGAGTGGACGTCTCAAACAGAGAAGTCTAAATCGGCAGGTGCTTAACAGAAGACACATTAAGGCTTCCTTTCCACTCGTAGGCCTTTCATATCCCACCGTCATCCTAAGACCTATCTGTGTCGGTGTGACGTAAACCAAATTGTAAAAAGGGAAATAAGACCATATTGGAGTATAGAGAAACTATCCACACATACAGGTATTTCTTCTGTGTTACCCAACGGGGTGACCAGGCGTGCTTGGGCGCTAGAACTAAGGATCAAACTCTGTATTCGGGAGACGACTGTGTTTGAAATCCACCGTCGGCAGTCCTGGGAATGGCCTTGAGTGGTTTACCATTTTCACTCCCAGGAAAATGCTGGGACAGTTCCTCTTCCTAGGTCACAGCCGATTCCTTCCATTTTATCCAATTTCATAACTGGAACATCTTGGGGTGCACAACCAGACACAATGAGGACATCTGCCCTTTCGCTCTGCTATTCCGCAGCTGAAGACGCATGCCCGGTGTGGTAAAAATCTAGCCATGCCAAAGCAGTTGATGTAGCACTCAACGAAATCTGCCGCAGTATTACTGGATGTCTGATCCCTACACCTTTGGAAAAAGTGTATTGTCTTGCAGGGATAGCACCTCCCGATATCCGCCGTGAAGTGGCAGCCAAGAAAGAAAAAAGAAAGGTGTTGACATCGGAATCCCACCCTTTGTTTGGATATGAACCACCACGCCAGCGGCTTAAGTCTAGGAAAAGCTTCTTGAGAGTAACCGAAACACTTGCAGGAACAGCGCAGCAAGCAAGAATTCAAGAATGGTGCGTCAGGAGTCAACATACGAGGATCAGTCAATGGATGATCCCCAAAGAGGAACTCCCTCTTGGCCATGTCACAGATTGGCTGAATTGGAGAGCACTGAATAGACTGCGCACTGGTGTTACACGGTGCAGGGCAAACCAGAAGAAATGGTGTTTCGAAGTGGACAGTACCTTGTGTGTATGTGGAGAAGAGCAGACCACAGCCCATTTACTGCAATATAGGTCATGCCCATTCAGTTGCACAACAGAAGACCTGGTTAAAGCGAAGCCAAATGCACTTGATGTTGCAAGATTTTGGGCTCACATAGTTTAATGTGGCTCTTCGTAATTGAAGTATTAATATTGTTTTATGTTTTTTCCTTATACTTAATTTTAAACTTTTGTGTGCTTCTGACACGATATAAATAAATAAATAAATAAATCCAATTTTATTCACCATAATTCATTACACCTGCATCAGCTCCTCGACAGAGGTTAGCGTCGGTAAGGCCATCCAGCCGTAAAAACATGCCATAGAATTTTATCCCACCTCATCACCAATCCCGTATCAAGACACAGGGCTAAGGGGTAGATATACATGCATGAGCATTTCTGTGTTGACACTGTTCCAAATTTTACAAGAAGTCTTGCAGATGCACTAGATTTGTGCGTATATAATAAAATAATGATTTCTATCGATTGCCCCTTGCCATTAATTCCAGTTGCAATGACGTTTCGTAGACTTTTGAAACTACCAGCTGCCTCTGAAGATCAGTAGTAGAGTGTCGGCCTCCGGATCCCGAGATAGCGGGTTCAAACCCAGGAGGGGTGGTCGGAAATTTGAAGGGCAGAAAAAAGTCCATTCGACACTCTATCCCGTAACATCTCAGCATGTAAAAGATCTGTGGTGACACATTTGGAGTTTCTGCTACAAAATTCATTAAATCTCATCCATAGACGCCCAGGGAAGAAACGGATTCCTCCGCCTAAAGTAAAGCGGAACGTCGAAATAGACGAGCAGACGGCCAGATGGCGTAAATTTAAAACGTCTGTACACGGTAGATGAGGTCATGCGATGATTATTATTCCCGGCTATGCCACGAAATTTGAAAAGTGGTACGAGGGCAGCGATGGGGTCCACTCAGTCTCGCGAGGTCAACTGAGTAGAGAGGGGTTCGATTCTCACCTTAGCCATCCTCAAAATGGTTTTCCGTGGTTTCCACTTCTCCTCCAGGCAAATGCAAGGATGGTACCTAACTTCACGCTACGGCCGCTTCCTTCCCTTTTCCTTGTCTACCCCTTCCGATCTTTCCATCCCGCCACTAGGTTCCTGTTCAGCATAGAAGGTGGGGCAGCCTGGGCGAGGTACTGGCCTTCCTCCCCAGTTGTATCCCGGACCCAATGTCTTACGCTCCAGGACACTGCCCTTGAGGCGGAAGAGATGGGATCTCTCGCTAAGTCTCAGGAAAAACCAACCCTGGAGGGTAAAGGATTAACAAAGAAAAGATTATTATTATTATTATTATTATTATTATTATTAAACGACCCTCGTATTTTTAAAATTTGATTATTTAAAAATACATCGCAAATGGGAAAATTTTGAGATAATTTCTATTCATAAGCAAAGTTAAAACATAATAACCGAACAACAAAAACAAGAAAATCCATGGGAAGAAAATATAACAACAAATACTAATAGTTTAACACTGTAAATCATGGCCTGTCAGAGTGCACACCCCCTCTCCTCGATTTGGAACAATAGCGCTGTCTATCTCTTTCCCCACGCCTCTCTTGCTCGCTCCCCCCTGTGTCCCTCTTTCTCACTTGTTCCGTAGCGCTCCAAATCCGAGCTGAGTTGAGCCGAGCCGAGTTGAGCCGAGCTTAGCTGAGTAGCCCACAGACGAAGCGTTAGTCCGAGCCGAGCCGAGCGGGACCGATGCACTGTGCACAGGAACTCTGCGCCGCTGTTTGCACGCGTGAGATTTTAGGCGTTTGAGAGGCCCTGCTCTAAATCATCATATACAAATTCACACAAAACTTAAGTATTTCCAGTGCTTAGCACTACGGCTTACAATACTATTTAGCTATTACATGGATTTTGTAGGACCACCGGATGAGTTGTCTACAACAATCATTTGTTCATGTATTGGAGGGTAAGTACCAGCTTGAAGGAACTTGCATTGCATTACACTGCTAGCTGAACCCTGGTCAAAGCAGTATTTTCCTGTTTGAACGTTCATAAGTTCGCACGAGGTAAGGTGTTTTAGAATGCAAGTCCCACCTCTATAATGTATTCCTAGCGATACTTGCTCTGTTATTTATGAGCTGACTCTGGAGTTATATATGGTTCTCATTGGAGCCGCTCTTAGTGTGTTACTAAATTAAATCATTACATTCTAGTTTTATTTTACTTAGAATTGCGATCTCGTACCGACCTCCCTTTTTATTACTACTCGCAAAAGAAGATCGCTACCGACCAATTTTCATTACCATGGTAAAGATTTAAGGGTGACTTTAACGGCCAGTATACTTGTCAGGTTCGGAGGACTGATTTACGTGACTGGATTGCCTGACACCTGAGGGTGTATACTTTATATACATGCAGTGTTTGACTCGTCCTATTCTTCTGTTCTGTTCTATATTCTCCTCCATTTCTTCATTTTCCTTTTCCATATCCTTCTTCTACTTCCTCCTTTGTTCTGCTTCTTTACCTACAGTGCGATTTAATTAAGAGAGTATTTTTAGAACTACTAATCAAACCTTCTCCTCAAGTAAGCTCAAGCCAAGTATTTACACTGCCTTAATGCGGTGGAACACTTTTATCGGTCAAAACATTGCTCGTTTAATCTTTTAACGTCAAATGTTCAAACATATTGAACTGACCTCTGCCCTAAGTTATTTCCTGCGTTTGTGTTTAACGATGAAAATTCTGCAAACGTTTTCTGTTTTGGAATTGAACGTGTAGTGCTGAATGGACCAGTGCGTGTAATGCTATACATCCTCCACTGTGCCCATTTCAATTACAAAATTCTTGTAGTGCGGGCTGTCTACCTGCAGCAAGCGCGGGGGTGAGGAGACGTCATGCGTTATTTATATCGGGACACCATTTCTGTGCATGGGTGTGTGGTTCTAGGATGACTTGATTCGGAACCTGGAAAAGATCCAAAGGAAATCACCACGATTTCTTCTGTGTCATCCCCAACAATAGAGTAGTGTCTTGAAAATGTTGCAACTTTGGGCTGGGAAAATTTTCGAGTAAGGAGACGAGCTGCTTGAGTACGCGGTATGCTTCCATTTGTCGGTGTGGAGGGACATTCGTAGACGAATAAGCTTGATTGTAAGTTTTAAAAGTAGGAAGTGTCAGAATATGAAGAAAAAGCTGGAATTCAAAGGGATAAGTTCGGGCTAATACTCGTTTATGGGAAAAGAAATGTTCAATAAATTTCCAACAATTGATAGGGAATCTGCCACTTAGGTGACAGCTTTAAATCAGTGATGAATTATTGAGAGGCTTATTTCCAAAGTGACGCAAGTCCTCCATGTTTTTATTTCCGAAGTGCCGCTACACCACATGACCAATAGCTCGGCGCGTACGTATCAAGTGACTGCTTACTGGTTGTGGCGGGACTTTGCTCTTTCGCTCGTGGCTTTCCTGTGTGCAAACACAGCTAGGAAATGGTTGTTTCTTGAAGGGGAACAGGGACCAATGGGCAATGTATTAAAAGAAGACAAAGTCAAAGGTATTAAGAGCCTCCTCAATAAAATGAGTGTACGTGAAGGACATCCTACCATGACATTTTATTATACAATGCTCTCTTCTACTTCAACTGCCGAATACTTAAACCCACAAAGAAACCCAACATGTCCTTCAACTGGAATGTAATAATGATTTTTTTAAATTTATTTTGTGAGCTGAACATGTAAAATGTATGGACCAATAGGTCCTTCCAAACATTTCCCCCCCCCCCCGAAAATGTGTGTGTTCAAAAATACGAGACAACCATATTTATGTTTGTTTTCAGTCATACGTTAGGCTTAGCTAAATTATTTTTTTTACATTGAAGGCATTTTTATTTTGTATTTATATCATGCCGGCCCCGTGGTGTAGGGATAGCGGCCCCGGCTTCGATTCCCGGTCAGGTCAGGGATTTTTACCTGGACCTGAGGGCTGGCTCGAGGTCCACTCAGCGTACGTGATTAGAAGTGAGAAGCTATCTGACGGTGAGATTGTGGCCCCGGTCTAGAAAGCCAAGAATAACGGCCGAGAGGATTCGTCATGCTGACCGCATGACACCTCATAATATGCAGGCCTTTGGGCTGAGCAGCGGTCAATTGGTAGGCCAAGGCCCTTCAATGGCTGTAGTGCCATGAGGTTTGGTTTTTATTTATATCATATGCAGTTTGAAATTCTTAAATTGTGAATAAATAATGCATTTGTGAAATATTAAGTATTATATTTTGAATGTTTGAGCACCAACAAGAAAACCAGCCTACATCGTTCAGCATAATTTTGTATTTCGAGCTAGTATTTGGTTCCAAAGCGATGTAAATCCAAGATCTCCCGTCCGCATTTATGGTAGTCTTTGCACTAAGATTTTAGCCACCGTAAGAACAAGATTTTGTTCCAAGTGATGGTACTACATAGAACTAATGAAATCTCTACCTTATTACGAAATCAAGTAATTAAGAAATGGTGTTTCGTTAAATACTATGTTTCTTGGAAAGAAGCCCTTCATTTGGTTTAATTTAATCTAAGTTTGCAAATAGTTACAGTGTAAAAAAAATGACATGTCCAAAAAATAAAATAAAAAATAAAAGATCCGGGACCGCACTCGTTATAACAAAATATCCACAAAATGAGTATTTCTCTCAAGACTGAATTCTAAGTGATAGACTTCAAGTCCTTGCGCACCTAATTCTCTTCCTCGAGATCTACCCATCCTTTCTTAGTCTCCTCCACGTTTGTCTGTCAAAGTATCTGTGCGAGTGTTCCAATTACCTATTGATTACTGACGTCACTGTCCTAACTAATATTAATGACTACAATGTTTGTAAAAGTGTGTGTGTGTACGTGCGGTAGATCAGCACGCGAGTATTAATTAAATTTCTAGCGTTGGTGAGTTGAAAATACGTCATTCGAGTTAATTAAATTGGCGGAGGCGAGTAAGAGGCCTTTCGCCAGGTAGGGTGTGTAATTAGTTTTGGAGTAACCTACCTCCTTTCCCCCCTGCCCCCCGCGCCTCATCCCGCGCCCTGCAGTGACATAGAGTAGATGCACGTAAAAAGATACCTAGGAATGAATTTTGAAACCAATTTCATTATGGTTAACCCTTTCCAACCCAAATTATCGAGAGTGGTGTGTAAAAAAGTATATCACGAAGCTTAACTTAAATCTGCAACATGTTATTAAAGTACCGAAATTTACATACGTGGATTAACAAGCACGTTAAAACAAACACACGTATTGCTCCATACTTCCTCCCAGTTTTCCACCAAACCAGAGGAGGCGCATCTTCACTATATTCTTTTCTAATTCAATATTCCTTTATTTCACATATATATTGCAATGTACACTGACTTAGCAAATGTCATGGGATAGTCACCTAATAGCGTGTGGGGCCTCCTCTGGCCCTGCGAACTGCAGTGAGACGCCGTGGAAGTGAGTCGACAAATCCCTGGTAGTCCTCTGGACGCAGCTGACACCAAATCGTTTGCAGAGTGGCCGCCAATGCTGGTCTGTTCATGGGTGCAGGATCCATGGCACGGAGCCTGTGTTCCAGGACATCCCAGATATGCTCGATAGGGTTCATATCGGGGCTCCTGGGCAGTGTTGCCAACTTAGCGGATTTTTCGCTAAATTTGGGCGGAATTAGAAGACTGTCAGCGGAGAAATATATCGTTTAGCGGACAGCGGATTTTTTGGCGGAATTCTAGGTTTATTATACCGGAATTTAGCGTTTTATCTATTTTACGTTTTAAAAAAATTTGTACTCCAGTCTGTCTCCGAGCTATTCCGTATTTCTTGTCAGGAGCTAGCAGTCACATGAGGAAAACATGTTATATGGATTTGATATTATGAGATCAAGGTATTATAAATTTGTAATGCGTGGGGAAAGGGTACTTATCTCTTAGTTGACGAATGACGACAGATAATGAAACTGTGAGAGAGTAGCATTTATATTTATGCCATGAAGGAAGACCGTTTAATGAACTGGCCTGTTGTGTGTGTGGCCCTTGAGGTAGAGGCTTCACCTAGTTTGCACTCGGCAGTAAAACGCCTACAAGTTTTATCTCTCCGGCTCGCAGGCAGAGGGTTAATCCCAGTGAAACTCACAGATCAGATGAGTGCACACATTTATTATTATTATTATTATTATTATTATTATTATTATTATTATTATTATTATTATTATTATTATTATTATTATTATTATTATTATTATTATTATTATTATTTGAGATCGGATTTCTTGGCGGAATTTTAGCGGATTTTAGTAGTATTTAGCGGATCTTTAAAATATAAGTTGGCAACACTGCTCCTGGGTGGCCATGGCAGTTGTTGGACCTCCGCTGCATGTTCCTGGAACCATTCCCGGGCGACGTGGGAGCGATGTGGCGGCGCGTTATCATTTTGAAACACCGCAGAATCGTCTGGGCGCTGGAAGGCCAAAAATGGGTGGAGATGGTCTCCAAACAGCTCAACATACTGCGTACCATTTGAAGTCTCTTCCATAACAACTAGAGGGCCCATTCCATACCAGGAAAATGCACCCCATACCATGACAGAGACACCAGCGTCCTGGACCACACCTTCGAGGCAGGCGGGATCCATCGCTTCATGTGGTCTGCGCCATATACGGTGCCTCCCATCGGCATGGTGCAGTTGAAATCGTGATTCGTCCGACCATATCACGTTACGCCATTGTTCCAGTGTCCATCCCTGGTGACTGGCGACAAATGCGCGTCGTTGTGCCCGATGACGTTGGGTTAACAATGGCACCCATGTGCGGCGCCGGCTCCCATACCCCATAGAACCCATGTTCCTACGGATTGTCCACTGAGAGACGTGTCTAGTACGGCCTGTGTTGAATTGAGCCCTGATTTCTTGCACGGTTGCCCGTCTGTCACTATTGACAATCCGTCTCAGGTGTCGCCGGTCATGGTCATCGAGGGTGGCTGGACGGCCGGTCGTTCGTCTGTTGTGGACGGTGATACCCGCATTCAACCATTCACGATACACCCCGGACACGGTTGATCGTTTGAAGCCAAATTCCCGCACCACTTCCGAAATCGCACTTCCTATCCGTCGGCCACCGACCACCATACCCCGCTCGAACGGTGTCAGCTCACGACGACTTTCCATGTTACACCTGTCACATGCACAGCCACTGCTCACAAGGTCTCCTATACAACTGCTGCTGGCACAGGGGGCGTGTGGTGCGCAGACAACACACCTGCCCATCAGTGCTCCGCTATCCCATGACATTTGCTCAGTCAGTGTATATTGCACAGATCGAAAAAACCAAAAGAGATACGGTATTTAAAATACTTACATTTAATAAACCGGCAATTGTCCGCACATAGCACAGAACGAGCTTCTCCTAAATTTTGAAATAGGAAGCTTGGAACTGAGGAGACAAGAGGATGACATGAAGTTTCTGTACAAAACTGTAAATTCCAATATTGACAACCCTGCCTCTTGAACTTTCACGTGCCCCGATTTAAAGCCAGGTCAAATGTAACTTTTCAGAATAAAGGCGTCAGAAGATCCGCTCACAAAATTTTCCACTCTACGGGCTATGAAATCTCTACAACAAGGCAGTTCAGAAAAATAATTCTTTAGACTTCTGTGTACTTCTAGACCTACTTCTACTACAATTCATCATCTCCGTGAAAACTGTCTAAATAATTGTTAATGTTTATTTGAACCACAAAATGTACTTCAAAACTTCTACAATAAGCCTTATCCCATAAATGTAATTACAAGTATTGGTACTAGAAGAAAATAAGAGTATATATATATATATATATGAAATTACGTTTTCTATATTTTTACTTCACTTTTCTCTTGTAAAGATTAAATTAGTTTAGATATGAAATTATGTTTTATCGATTTGTTTCATGTAAGGATATTAGATACGGCACATTATTTCTTTCTCATTGTAAATATTAGAATAGATTAGATATTTGGTTATCAGGCTGATTTGAAACATTGGAAAGTAAACACATATAAACAATTTCTACTGTTATCGGGATTAAATATCCTGTAGTGCGCAGTAAATAAATAAATAAATAAATAAATAAATAAATAAATAAATAAATAAATAAATAAATAAATAAATAAATTATCATTATAGACTGTTATGCCTTTCAGCGTTCAGTCTACAAGCCTCTGTGAATTTACTAAACGTCGCCACAATCCTCGATTTGCAACTGGTGTTGTGGCCTCATTTAGTTCTACACCTCATAAATCGTTAGAAACCGAGTCTAACCATCGTCGTCTTGGTCTCCCTCTACTTCTCTTACCCTCCATAACAGAGTCCATTATTCTCCTAGGTAAGCGATCCTCCTCCATTCGCCTCATATGACCCCACCTCCAAAGCGGTTTATGCGTACAGCTTCATCCATCGAGTTCATTCCTAAATTAGCCTTTTATCTCCTCATTCCGAGTACCGTCCTGCCATTGTTCCCACCTGTTTGTACCAGCAATCATTCTTGCTACTTTCATGTCTGTTACTTCTAACTTATGAATAAGATATCCTGAGTCCACCCAGCTTTCGCTCCCGTAAAACAAAGTTGGTCTGAAAACAGACCGATGTAGTTTTGTCTGGGAGCTGACTTCCTTCTTACAGAATACTGTTGATCGCAGCTGCGAGCTCACTGCATTAGCTTTACGACACCTTAATTCAATCTCACTTACTATATTACCATCCTGGGAGAACAACCTGTTCTAGCTTTGTATCACCAATCTGGCATTAAATAAATTAATTAATTAATTAATTTAAAAAAATAATAAATAAATAAATAAATTACACTTGATATTTCAGTGCTCCATAGATTCCGGGGTTACCTTGTGAGGCAAAGATAATCTAAAATCTGTATATGGAGGAACACAGATTGAATCACAAGAAGATAGAGAAAACGACGCTCTGCAATTTATATTACTTTTTGAAAAATGTAGGACACAGAAAATTCTAAATTTCTGTCATAATCGGTACTTGCAAAGGCAACAGTACCAGACGATTCCAGAGATTAGCCTTATCTCTTACTGGAAATTATCTGGATGAGTCTCGGCCATTTTCATAAACGATTTTTCCTAAGCTAATTATCATACTTAGAATTTTTCCTTTTTTTCTACCTCAATTCTTCCTACTGTATATACATTTTCATAATGTCCTTTTATACTAATAACTCCTGTTCTTAATCTATTTTTCTTAGTATGAACATTTTCCTTAATAATGTTCACTCAAACGTACATTATTTGTAATATTGTTCATTTTTATTTTTTGAAGGCATGGTAATGAAAATCCTAGTTATTCAGCCGGGTCAGGAGTGGAATGAATGAACTTCCATCTACCGGCGAAGACAGGTATTGTGCCAGCGGCCGGAGCCTGTCGCACTTCTATGGGGAAATAATTAATGGATGACAGATGAAATGAAATTATATTGGAGAGTGTTGCTGGAATGAAATATGACAACGAAAACTGGGGTACCCAGGGAAAACTTTGCCCCGTTTCCGCTTCGTCCAGCACTAATCTCGCATGGGCTGACCGAGGTTTGAACCACGGTCTCCCATAAATCATGGTATGGAATGAACAACCGAGAATTATTGGTAACTATTTAGTGCAGTGCAAATGAAAGATTAATCAGAAATATTGTCAACAATTAACGTCGTTTATAGGGAAAAAATATTTGTTGGAATATCTACATGCATTAACACACAAAATTCTGATTTTAAATTCGAATGCATAAATGACACTTTTTGGATTTAAATCATTTCAAATTACCTTAATGCATTTTCAGAATTATGTATTTTTATAGTAGGAAAATTGACACTCTGAAGAATTTACGTCAGAAACCGTGCATTAGCAAAATGTTGTCGTAGGATAATTGGACATTGGAAATAATTTAGGGTAAAGGTAATTAGCAAATATGACCGTAAATGATCTGGGAAGACGCAAAGTTCAGCTTTCGTAAAATCACGTCAACGGGTGGTGCTATTGGATCTCTATGCTGCCTCAAAGAAAGGGTTCTGGGCGCAGGGAGATACCTGCTCGCGTGGTTTCTTGATTATAAGGAAGCATTTGATGAAGTAAACTGGCAAAAGCGGTTGTGTCTCCTTGAGAAAACAGGGTGCAAACCGCGAACAGTCAGGTTAATTTTTGATCTGTACCAACATCAGCCTGCTTCAGACAGGCTCGTAAATGAAGTTACAGAATGTGGAAAGATCTGTAAATGAGTGAGTTCTTTGCCTAGTTGATCCTGATTCATTCAGTATAACAAAACGAAAATTAATGTGAAAGTTGGAGGTATAACCCTACACTGCATGATTTTTTTATTTTCTCTTTATTTTAATTCTAGACATGTATAATCTATGCCACATTACGGGAAAAATAGTTAAAAAATTCTTAAAATTATTTTGAGATATTTATTGCATGAAAATTAACATGTGCCTAATTAGTCCCACCATGCACTGTCGACGTATTTGTTTTGAAGCTTCACTTCCCATTTTCAGGTTGCTCACTTGAGGTGAAAGTCCTTGAAACAGTTCTTTTTGTTTGTAATGCACAATGCTACATCAAACTTTTCGCAAAATATAAGGGTTTTCCCCTTGCATGGGGGGGGGGGGTAATTTGCACCGTTGTTTAGTGTCTATGTGAATTGGCCAGTATTCCAAACGACCTTGACGGACTGGTTGTAAAGGGTAAACTGCTGCTGAGGACTCCTTCTTCTTCTTCTTCTTCTTCTTCTTCTTCTTCTTCTTCTTTACGAGGTCTCCTTCTACTTCTAAACTTGGCCGTCCTCGCTTTGGGGTGATTGGCAACCCCACTTGACAGAGTGAAAGGGCTAAAACTTCCCGGAATTTCATCCGACAATGCACGTGCCTGCAATATCTCCTCTCTCAAGAATGACATTTTCTATCATGTTTCTCACCTAAAATATTATTCAAAATGGAATTAATATATTTGTTGACATTTACACACACAAAATGCAATAAAGTAGGTAAGCAGCATATGTCATTCCATGTTTGAGGTTATCATACCACCACATGATCAGACTGCATAATGGGACGAATTAGTCACATATTTATTTTTCTAAAATAAATCTATACCAAATATCAAAATGCTTTTTAGTGTGTTTGAGTATGAGCAGAAGACTTACTAGTAACAGTATGATTTTTCTTATTTGCACAAGAATAAAAATACGTGCTATTATTACGTGTGATTTTAATGCGAATAATGAACTCCCTCCTGCTCTGGAGGACTTTCAAATATTTGCTTCCGCTTGTGCTTCCAAACTTATGAAATATAAAAAATGCTTGCTTACATACACAGATGTCACAATCCTTCGTCCCATCAGCCATAAAGGTTCACTTTATCTTGCGTAACTATAGTTACGGTGAAATATGTATTATGTGCCGAAATAGTCCCACCATGCAGTGTAGTAAATGAAGTTACAGAATGTGGAAAGATCTGTAAATGAGTGAGTTCTTTGCCTAGTTGATCCTGATTCATTCAGTATAACAAAACGAAAATTAGTGTGAAAGTTGGAGGTATAATTATTTATGAATTTTCTGGTTTTGGTGGAAGGAAGTTAAAATACTCGAACAAAAGTGTTAGAGTTCCTGACCGATAAAGTCACCGGATACGGTATGAAAATGAACTTTAAAAAATATAAACATTCCTTTTTAAGTTGCTTTACAGACAGCTCTAAAGGAAACGAGGTGAGAGGAAAGGAGTAGGTGTGGATAAGAAGCGATATAGCCTGGTATGAAAATGGGAAACCACCGAAAATCATCTTCAGAGTCCAACTCTTTTCGCGTTTACGATAACACCAAATTTTAAAAAAAAAATTCCTAAAATGCTTGGGAAACAATTACCTGTACATAACGTTGTTAACAATTTGAAAATGGGAGAGATTTATTTCGCGAAATAAAACTAAATCAGGCAATAACGCGAATATGTCAACTTTATAAATTGTGTATGCATATGTGTTTAGTCCAGTATTCAACATTAACAGAAAAAAATGATTCGGTACTACTGCAAAAAGTGAAGTCTATTCCATTCTTTAAAAATTAGAATGATTCAGTGATCAGAAAAGGGTACAGTGAACTTCAAAAATAAAAGAATCAAATTGCGAGATGGAAAAATATTGTTATTCTGATTAGTTTGATTGACAGTCATCCTGAAATTAGTGGCAGAACTCCCCAATCATTGTAGTAACCATGTGGTAATGTTGACTGAATGTTTCTCTTCTTGCTACTCAGGAATTTTGAGCAACTTGAGTTTCAGCAGGAAAGTGACAATTTTCTCCTTTGACAGTTAGGAAAAAATTATGTATTTTCTTTCATATTATGCCTCCTTCAGTGATAATTGAATGATAATTATGTGTGTTTGTGTATTTAAATAAAACTACATTGATCTTCCCGTGGTGTAGGGCTAGTGTCCCTGCCTCTCGGCCGGAGGCCTCGGGTGCGATTCCCGGCCAGGTCAGGGATTTTTCTCTCGACCTGACGGCTGGTTCGAGTTCCACTCAGCCTACGTGATTAGAGTTGAGGAGCTATCTGTCGGTGAGATAGCGGTCCCGGTCTCGAAAGCCCAGAATAACGACCGAGAGGATGCGTCGTGCTGACCACACGGCCCCTCGTAATCTGCAGGCCTTCGGGCTGAGCAGCGGTCGCTGGGCAGGCCAAAGCCCTTTCAAGGGCGTTAAGTGGCGTGGGGTTTGGTTTTTATTGTTCTTCAATAATTTATTTACATGAAAACGTTCCTTTAAAATCCCAGAATATAACATGGTTAAATATAACGCGAAATTCTAAAACAATAGCGCGAAATTCTTAAAAAGTACCCCCAATTCCTACCAAAAATAAAACGAAAAATGCAGGTCCCTATCCACAGGTATTCCATATCGTGTCGTTTCAAAATGTCCGAGGCTCAAAACATCCGAATTCCAGAGAATGGTTTAACGAGCGAATTTGCTCTGGACGATAAGACTCAATATGTCCAAATGTCCAATGATGGTACTATTTTTAAACAACCTGTGAGTATACAATATTATCATAATAAGCAATAAATAAAATAGAAAGTTGCGAAAAGGTTCAGTCCTGGGTACGGGGCACGAGATGAAATAAATTAGTCTATATCAAAGGTAATGGAATGCAGTCGAACGAAGTCATGTGATACAGCAAACGCTAGATTACGAAATTAAGTCTTAAGAGAAGTAGATGAATATTGTTATATGGGTAGTGCCATAACTAAAGATGGCAGAGGTCAGGACGACAGAAAATGCAGACTAGTGTCAGAAAGAAATGCCTTTCTGAAGAAAAAGAAATTTCCTCACATCGAACATTGATATAGGAGTTAGAAAGATGTTTTCGAAGACTTTCATCTGGAGAATGGGAATGTGCGGAAGTGAAACTTGGATGATAAAGAGTTCAGAAAGAAAAGAATAGAAGCTATTGAAATATGGTTTTACAAAAGAATGCTGAGGGTGAGATGGGTATATTGAATCACGAATGAAGAGATCCTGAATAGAATTGGTGAGATGAGATCGGTTTGGCTACATTTGACCAGAAGAAGAGATAGAATTGATAGGACACATCTTAAGACACCCAGGACTTGTTGAGTTGGTTTCTGAGGGACATGTAGGCGGTAAGAACGGTTGGGGAAGACCAAGGTATGAATATGACAAGCAGATCAGAAGAGATGTTGGATGTATTAATTACGTAGAAATGAAAAATTAGCATAGGATAGGGTGGTACGGAGGACTGCATCAAACCAGTTTTTGGATTGATGACTCAAACAACACGCAATCTATTTCGTTTTTATCTCTGTTCTCATTATATTTTACTTTCCACAAGCGGGGATTAGAACGGTACCTCTGGATGAATTCGATTAACATCGTTCTAGGTATGATTCTCAAGTCCGACATCATGTCCTGCGAGCGAAGCGTACAGTTAGAGGAATTGGTAAAGACTGACGCTTAGACTGGAGACTCCCCACACACAGGCTCCAACTTGTTCATCGACTTACCTCTACACGCACAGAAATATCAGTTGCCGACAGATTTACTTCGAGCTAATCCTAAGACGACACAGGGACGAAAATTCTATCACACAGCTGTCATCTTAGAACTACTCAGGCAAGACGAACTGTCTATTGGGCCCTTAAGTAAAAGTGATGATTGATTGATTGATTGATTGATTGATTGATTGATTGATTGATTGATTGATTGATTGATTGATTGATTGATTGATTGATTGATTGATTGATTGATTGATTGATTGATTGATTGATTGATTGATTGATTGATTGATTGATTGATTGATTGATTGATTGATTGATTGATTGATTGATTGATTGATTGATTGATTGATTGATTGATTGATTGATTGATTGATTGATTGATTGATTGATTGATTGATTGATTGATTGATTGATTGATTGATTGATTGATTGATTGATTGATTGATTGATTGATTGATTGATTGATTGATTGATTGATTGATTGATTGATTGATTGATTGATTGATTGATTGATTGATTGATTGATTGATTGATTGATTGATTGATTGATTGATTGATTGATTGATTGATTGATTGATTGATTGATTGATTGATTGATTGATTGATTTATTTATTTATTTATTTATTTATTTATTTAGGATCGTTTGAACCTCCTGTGGGTTACGATTACACAACTTCCTTGACTGCTGATGTTCTTTCGTTTTACGCCAATACTCCTTCATTCTCTGGCTCGCTTTTGCTCGTTCCTCATCCGAGACCTTTCTTGTTCTCCTGGATTTCTCTACGGACAGATCCGTCACTTCCGCAATTTTCTTTCTGAACACTGTTCTGTTCGTAATATCTCCCTCCTCAATGCCACATTTTTTAAAGATCCTCATTAACTTCTTTCAGCCATGGTACTTGAGTATAGCACAGTTAGAGGAACTGGTAAAGACTGACGCTTAGACTGGAGACTCCCCAACTTGTTCACCGACTTACCTCTACACGCACAGAAATAAATCTTCTTTCCTGCAAGATGAGGATCTTAGTTGCTAAGTGTACCGGTCCCATTCTTCTCAGGTGTCCACAGAAAGTCAGTCGCCGTTTCCTTATCGAGGGTGAAATTTTTTCGCATTTTTCATGCAGCTCTTGATTTGATCTCAAACGGAAGATAAACTCATTTCCTGTTGCTTGTTTTGGTCCCAGAATGTTCCTCAAAAATTTACGCTCTACATTGTCCATGTCGGTAATCCCCTTTCTCGCAATTGTATCTGCTGCATAGAAACATTCAGGTTTCACCACGGTATTATAGTCGCAGAGTTTGGTTTGATAGAAGAGGGATTTGGACTTATAAGTTTCCTGGCATAGTCTGAATACAATATCCATCTTCTTTGCTCGCTTTCTCCAATATCTGGCTTCTCATTGTTCTTAGGAGTCAGAATCTCCCCTAGATATTTGAATTTGTAGACTCTCTTTACGTCACCACATTTCGTCTTCATTGTCCATGCTGGTTCTTTGGGATCTATGTCCATGTACTTAGTTTTTTCAAACGATACTTGCAGTTTAGCCTTTTCTCCTGTTTCTTGCAAAACCTCTATCTGTGTAATGGCAGTCTCTAGATTTTCAGCGAAGAACACTAATTCGTCTGCAAATGAAAGACATTCAAATTTAAGCCCATCTTTTTTGTGTTCTATCTTGATTCCATTCGGGAAGTTTTGCTGACTCGTTTCTTTTCGCCATTCCCTCATCACCTTCTCCGACACGCAGTTAAAAATGACTGGGGAGAGGCCATCTCCTTACCTGACACCTGTCTTGATTTCAAACGGTTCTGATAGCTCTCCAAGGAAGTTCACTTGTGACCGGGTGTTTGTTAATGTCTCCTGTATTATATTCGCTATTTTTTTCATAAGTTCTAAATTCTTTCAGCACTTTTATTAATATATCACAGTCGACAGAGTCACATGCCTTTTTGAAATATAGGAATGTCATAATTTCCTTCTTGTCTGCTGCTAAAGTTTTAATTTTGATTAAAGTCTTGATGGCAAATATCTGTTCCACACAAGACCGTCCTTTCCTGAATCCTGCTTGGTATTCCCACAACTATTGATCTATGTGATTCTCTAATTCTATTCTGGAGCGCTTTAGGCAATATTTTGTATGCGACTGACAGGATTGATATGCCTCTATAGTTGTTAACATTAGTTTTGTATCCTTCTTTAATGTAACGGATGAATGATAGCATCCTTATATTCATCTGGTATTTTTTGCGTTTCCCAAATCTTTTGGAAGAGTCTCACTAGCTGTTCTAATACTTTGTCCCCTGAGTATTTAAAAGTTCCGCCGCGATTGAATCTACCGGACGTTTTGTTGTTTTTCAAGTTCTTAATGATTTCTTTCATTTCCCCTTTGTCTTTTTGGGCTGAGTCGAAAAGTTTGGACTGCGATTCTTGGAAGGACATCTCTTCCTTTGGATGTTCACAGTTCAGTAATACTTTTTTTAAAGTATTTGATTAAATCTTCACAATTTTGTTTGTTGTTCAGAATCATTTTACCGGAACCGTTCTTGAAGCAGGTAGTGGGTAGGGAATATTTTCTAAGGTTTGATTTGAAGGTCTTATAGAAGTTTCTTGTGTTTTTCTTCTTAAAGTTTTGTCAATATCCCTTAATTGGTCTCTTTCAAATTTTCGTTTGACGTTTCTGAAAACTTTTGCCGTCAATTTCCTTTGAGTTCTCAACCCATTAGAAATCTCTTTGGTGAAGTTCCATATATTCCATGCCTCAGAACGTTTCTTTAGAGCACAGTCACACTCATCATTCATCATGGGTGGTTTTTCCTTTTCGCGAGAAATGACGATGGTTATTGTTATTATTATTGTGTAAAGGGGCCTAACAGATAGTTCATCGACCATAATAGTACGAGATGCAACGAAATGAAACCAGAATTAAAACTTCAATATGTATCCACTGACTAAAATCTACAGCGAATGATGATGAAAAAATGACCATAAATCCAAAACGACCAGTGGATCCAATTCACAATGCCTCATATTCTTAGACGATCCTTGTTGTCCAAAGGGGTCCAAAATCCAAGTCACTGTCCGTTCATATTCTCACTAATCACAGGTAGAGTAGACCCACGATATATCACACAAAATTGCACCACTCACAAAGACACATGGTGTTCCTTACAGAAGGGTACTAAACCCAAGCAACGCAGACCCATGGTGCTCCTCACATAGTGGGACTAATAACAGGCGCCAGTATTCCTGTGGTGTTCCTCACGTAGTGGTACTAATAGCAGGCCACGCATACTCATGGTGTTGCTCACATTGTGCTATTAATCATAGGCAATGTAGACCCACGGTCTATCACACATTATGGTACCACCCACAGGTAACACAAGCCCATGGTGCTCCTCATATAGTTGTACTACTCATAGGTAAAGCAGACCCATGGTGTTCCTCACATGGTGGTACTAATCACGGGCGCCGGTATTCCTGTGGTGTTCCTCACGTAGCGGAACTAATAGCAGGCCACGCATACTCATGGTGTTGCTCACATAGTGCTATTAATCATAGACAATGTAGACCCCTAGGTCTATCACATATTATGGTACCACCCACAGGTAACACAGGCCAATGGTGCTCCTCACACAGTGGTACCACTCACATGTAAAGCAGACCCGTTCTGAATACAGGGGAACAACGCAATTCAGCGCGGTGCACGCCCGTTCCCCCGCTTCGGTGGAATGCACTTGATGGTACTAATTATAGCCAACGCCCAGACCCATAATGTTCCTCCACACATGGCAAGTAATTTCATGGTTCCAAATCCATCATCCCTTGGTCACCCTTCTTAGTCGCCTCTTACGACAGGCAGGAGATGCCGTGGATGTATTCTTCGTCTGCGTCCCCCACCCACAGGGGGTAGGGAAAAGTGAAGTGCTGCTAGATCTAGTGCAAATACAGACAAGCCGACCCGGAGCGAACTGGGGAGTGCCCGTGTAAGGAGAAGAAGAAGAAGTGGTGGTATCTTATGATAAAAAACGACTACTGTGACTTTCTGTTACTTAAATCCCTTTTTGTTAACCATGCGCAACGTCAAGAAGGGGACTGCAATGTGGAGAAACTACTTGAACTCGGTTGTTTTATTACTGTAAGTTCAGTTAGACCTATTGCAATTGAGTCATCAGTCTCCCCTCTACACTCGAGGCATGTACTTTTGCAGCCTAGTTCTCCAACTCTGGATTAGTTGTTTTAATAACACTTCACTGTATCTGTACTACATAGTAAATCTCTCCTCTAAAACTCAGACACTTATCGAGCTTCCTTAATCGTACAATTATCAACGTCGTCGTCTGCTACGTACATCCTTTTAATGTCATAGGATACTTACTTTTATTCAAGTTCATAATTATTTATTCTGAATCGGAGCAAGATATTCCAGCAACACATTCCGATTTCCAAGGCAGCGTTGGTTGGTACTTCCATTTGAAGTGTTTCGTAATTCCATTCATATATTACTCCAGTAATGAGACCATTAATGTATTAAGCCACGGAACTAGACTCAAAGTGCTCTGCTTTCTTTTAACCAGAATGAAAAGGCTGAGGTTATGAGGAGCAGAAGAAGGGTGTTATATTTACCAAAGCTGGAATTCACATACATTAAAAAAGGGTACGAGATCTCCTCCGTCTTTCACTCTAGTGTTTGTCTTTATAGAAATAGAGTGGCAGGTTAATTCATCATCTCTATTTTATAAATTTCAATACGTTCAAAAAAGAGAGCCTTAAAAATAAAAAAAAGCTCCAAAATTCATATTTGAAAAACACGTACAAGTGTTTACTTGAAAAGGCTTTCAAAGAAGGCAAAGGAATGGGTTTTGTGGCAGGTAAGCCAAATGATATACGGTGGCTGAGCTAGAAGAAAATCATCAACACACATATAGCGATATTGGTATGAGAATACTAGTTTTATTTAATATAGTAGTTTTTATATTGATTGTATTAATCTGGTGGGGTCATATCGCGATTTAGAACGCCTGAAAAGTATGCATAGCCACTTAACAGCGTTGACGGACAAGTTGCCGGCTTAACTCCTAGCCATTCCAGTGCAAGGACACGTGTGTTATATGTGCTGTAGAGCGGGTTGCGGTTTCTCCAGGCTGAATATTTGTGCTGTAAGGATTTAATTGCTAGGTCCCTCAAACGTTATAGGAATTTTTAACTTTTTAGTGATCTTTTCAGTACCAGGGTTTCCAGGTAGCAATTGGATTATTGCATTTCCTTACAAACCTTATTGCATGCAGTTTTAGCTCAAAGTTGTACTTTGATGTCTACTGATCTGCGTACTCTTGATAAAGCTACATAAAATTGTCCAAAACGAATCACCATCAACAGCATCGTATGCTCTAAATCCATATGAGCACTGTGGAGAGGTTTAGAATTTAGCCCAGACTTTTGGCACGCATTCTAGTGATTAGAAATTGTATAACCACATCCCCTACAATGACAACATTCTGATGGTAAAAATGTTTTCAACGAATGGGACGAATGGTGTCAGACCATATGCACTCTATGCGCTAACGTCCAGGGCCACCAGGTGAGTTGATGGATTTTGTGATTATCGACAGAGATAAATGGAAAAAATTCATTCATTTTTTCTAAATAGTTCAAGTATGATGGTCTTCATTGCATTGTTCTTGCAGTCCATATCCGGTACCAGTTTAACTCTCGAATGTTTCCGTTTTCTCCATACACAGTATCTGTGGAAGGCAACATAAGTCATGATTAAAGCCCGGATTTTCATGCGGTAATAAGTTAGATTACAAACTAATTTGGTTAGTAGGAAATTTCACCCACCCGCTCTTCCATAATGTAGACAGAGTAACATAAATTATAGGGGTTCTGATGGGACGAACCCCTAATGTTTATGCAAATCCCATAGCATAGTCGTTGTGAAGGTAGACTATACTTGCTTCTCGCTTCAGTAAGTTTGCGTTCTTACCTATTAATGCATAAAATTCCGGGATCTAGTCATGATGTACATTGTTCCAACTCATGCCGATAGATATAGCTGTGTACCTACGGCATCGTGGCGAATGAGGCAGTAAGTTCGCTGACAGAAACGTACTTTTTTTTAAAAAAGTACACACGTCTTCGTCGTGGGAGGTTAGTTGTATTTTGCTTGTAAAGAACACACAAAGATTAAGAATTGGTATCAGTTTCATCTGTTGAAACCTTTTCGCTTTCACTATGTCACTGTGAATGACGGACTGAATTTTGGGTTTTATATTTATGTATAGATAATCAAAGCAGCTACCATATACTATATATCCCGTCTGATTATCCACCAGCCATCTATGATATTTTCTCTCTGATTATTTTATCACCTAGTTGAATAAAGAATAAATATTTGCCGTATAGCACAGGTTGAGAGTAGGAACACGCCAAGAACAGGACGAGGCTAACAGGAAACAATGTACAGTGGACGGGATGATGTGTTGTGGTGTTTTTTATCCTCTAGAGAGATTATTACTATGTTAGAGGGAAAGAGACAGACAACTACCTGCACGCGAAAGATGTATCAGACGATACGGAAGCGACAAGACTGAGTGAGAAAGGGCATGCAAATTACTAGGAAAATGAGTGAGACAGAGTATATGTGTGCCTTCCTCTCAGTCTAGCAGGTCACGACAATGTACTACAGGCTGTTCCATTTCATCCTATCCCCAAGCTGGGCATTTGACATTAATGTTAATCGTGATGGAGTGGAAGTACTGTACCTTGGAATGATCTCCGTTGGGGTAATAACATTGATGAGGTTGTAAATAAAGTACCATCCTTTGAAGCAGCTGAGCAAAAGATTGAGGAACTTTACCATCAGGCAGGCATAAAAGGACTCAAAGTCTCAACAGAAATAAAAGACAAATCTATGGCCAATATGAAGGACTATCCAATTAAGATAAAAACAACACAGGGCGATATTCAAAAGGTTGAAGTTTTAAAATATTTAGGAGAGTGGCTAGATGTGAAGAAGAATGAAAAACAGGGTATTTTGCTTAAAATAACACATAACAATCTATAACTGATATCAGTTTCATCTGTTTAAATCTTCTCCTTTTCTCAATACCGCTGTGAATGACGGAATGAGTTAGGGGTTTTATATTTGTATATAGATTACATGAAAATGAAGGCAGCATACATGAAGACTCTTGACATATACAATCAGAGTATATTATCATGGGGATCTAAGTTCCGACACTACCAGACAGTTGTAAGATCAGAAGATTTATAATGATCAGAAACACAGACTGAGAAATAAAATCTCAAAACGAGAACTGGATAAATTAAAACGAAGGATAGGGAGAAAGAACTTAGGACCTATTTAAAGAGAAGATATATGGAAGCTCAGAAAAAGCGAAGAAGTGCATAACAAGGTGGGCAAAGTAACGGAAGTCACCAGGAAAAAAGACTGACTTTCTTCGGTCATGTGTTCCATATATCTGACAGCAGACATGAAATAGATCCAACTAAAAGTTTGGAATCTCAAAGGTAAACCCAGATGGCGAAACGTCTTCGCTGGTAAGAGCATAGAAGAGAATGAAGGGCATGTAGGCAAGGGTACGAAAACATGGGTGGAAACCTAATTATACATGGTCCAATGTGGCCGAAACGATGTTAAAAGAAGTGTTAAAAATATCTTCATACGGTTATGAGAGCATTTATAGATTATAGTGAAATGTGAATGGGGTCCTCACCAGAATTACTTTATTTGAGAACTGGGAAAGGTCCAAAGGAAAGCAGCACCATTTGTTCTGGGTGATTTACGAAAATGTCACAAAATTTTGGCTGGGAAGATTTGGGAGTAAGGAGACAGGCTGCTGAGCTAAGCAGTATGTTCCGAGCTGTTAGTGGAGGTATGGCGTGGAATGACATTAGTGGCGTATTAGCTTGAGTGGAACTTCTAAAAGTTAGAAAGGTCACAATATGAAGATAAAATTGGAATTCATGAGGGAAAATTTGGGCAAATATTTATTTATAGGAAGAGGAATTAGGTACTGAAATCATTTATCAAAGGAAAATATTCGATAAAAAGAAACTTTTTTGAAATCATTTAAGGATAGGCCAAATGAGAAATAAGCAGCCACAGGACCTATAGCTTTGTGTGGTTGAGAGACGATAAGATGGAAAAATCATGATGATGATGATGATGATGATGATGATGATGATGATGATGATGATGCTTGTTAAAAGGGTCTAACATCTAGATCATCGGCCCATATATGAGATGAGATGAAACGTAATGAAAATTAAAATTCCAATATCCATCCACTGATTAGAATTCAAAAAAGGTGACTGTGATCAATGTTTGTGAAATTAAAAAAATGAGTGGATCTGACCCGATATTCCCCGCTTTCCCATAAAATAAATTTAAAGAATGGTTTAAACTAAACAACGGACTGCCGCTAAAGCAAAATCCTAAATCGATTATGTTTGTTGTCTAAAGGGGTCCAAAATCCAGGTCACCTGCGCCTCATAACGGTACTAATCGCTGGAAAAATAGAACCATGGTGTTCCTCATGTAGCGGTACTAATCACAAGGAAAGAAGACTCACGGCGTTCCTCACATAGTAGTGCTAATCACAGGGAATGTACCACTCATAGGCAACGCCGACCTACGATGTTGCTCACATAGTGGCAGTAATCACAAGCAACGTCCAGACTCGTGGTGCTCCTCACTTAGTGGCACTGATCCCAGGCAACACGCAGACTTGCGGTGTTCCTCACATAATGGCACTAATCACAGGTAACGATCCGACCTGTGGTGGTCCTCACATAGTGGTACTGATCCCAGGCAACATACAATAAACGAATGGTTTTCCCCACATAGTGGTACTAAACACAGGCAAATTAAACACATGGTGTTCCTCACAAAATGGTACTACTTACAGGCTTCTCACAGACCTGTGGTGTTCCTCACACAGTGGCACTAAACACAGGCAAAGTGAATACATGGTTTTCCGCATATAGCCGTACTAATCACAGGCTTCTCCCAGACCTGTGGTGTACCTCACATAGTGGCACTGAACACAGGCAAAGTAAACGCATGGTGTCCCTCATATAGTGGTGCTAAACACAGGCAAAGTAATCCCATGGTGTTTCGCATATAGTGCTACTAATCACAGGCTTCTCCCAGACCTGTGGTGTTCCTCGCATAATGGTACTACACACAGGCAAAGTAAACACCTGGTGTTACCCATATAGTGGTACTAAACACAGGCAAATTAAACATATGGTGTTCCTCACATAGTGATACTAAACACATGCAAAGTAAACACATGGTGTTCCGTATATAGTGCTACTAATCATAGGCTTCTCCCAGGCCTGTGGTGTTCCTCGCATAGTGGTACTATACACAGGCAAAGTAAACAGCTGGTGTTACCCATATAGTGGTACTAAACACAGGCAAATTAAACATATGATGTTCCTCACATAGTGGTACTAAACACAGGCAAAGTAAACACGTGGTGTTACCCATATAGTGGTACTAAACACAGGCAAATTAAACATATGGTGTTCCTCACATAGTGATACTAAACACAGGCAAAGTAAACACATAGTGGTACCCATATAGTGGTACTAAACAAGGCAAATTAAACATATGGTGTTCCTCACATAGTGGTACTAAACACATGCAAAGTAAACACATGGTGTTCCGCATAGTGCTACTAATCACAGGCTTCTCCCAGACCTGTGGTGTTCCTCGCATAGTGGTACTATACACAGGCAAAGTAAACACCTGGTGTTACCCATATAGTGGTACTAAACACAGGCAAATAAAACATATGGTGTTCCTCACATAGTGGTACTAAACATATGCAAAGTAAACACATGGTGTTCCGCATATAGTGCTACTAATCACAGGCTTCTCCCAGACCTGTGGTGTTCCTCGCACAGTGGTACTATACACAGGCAAAGTAAACACCTGGTGTTACCCATATAGTGGTACTAAACACAGGCAAATCAAACATATGGTGTTCCTCACAGAGTGGTACTAAACTCATGCAAAGTAAACACATGGTGTTCCGCATATAGTGCTACTAATCACAGGCTTCTCCCAGACCTGTGGTGTTCCTCGCATAGTGGTAGTATACACAGGCAAAGTAAACACCTGGTGTTACCCATATAGTGGTACTAGACACAGGCAAATTAAACATATGGTGTTCCTCACATAGTGGTACTATACACAGGCAAAGTAAACACGTGGTGTTACCCATATAGTGGTACTAAACACAGGCAAATTAAACATATGCTGTTCCTCACATAGTGGTACTATACACAGGCAAAGTAAACACGTGGTGTTACTCATATAGTGGTACTAATCACAGGCTTCTCCCAGACCTGTGGTGTTCCTCACGTAGTGGTACGAAACACAGATAACGTAAACCCGTGGTGTTCTTCATATTGTGGTACTAATCACGGTTATTGTAAACTCATATTGATCCACCCCACGTGATACTAATCACAGACCCATGGTGTTCCTCACATATTGGTACTAATCCCAAGCAAAGTCAAACCATGGTGTTACTCGCGTGATGGTACTTATCACAGGTAATCTTATTGTTCAAGACACATCATCCATTGGTCGCCTCTTTTAGTCACCTGTTATGACAGGCAGGGGATACCGTGAGTGTATTCTTTATCTACCACCTCCATCCCCAGGGGGTGAGACGGGAAAGAAGGAGCAGTAAACGAAGGCGAATAGAAGGCAGAAGAGAATATAGGAAGGAGTAGAAGAAGATTGTAGTTTTGATGGGAGGATTAAATAAGCAGAAGGAATACAAGGTCATGTAAAAGTACAGTTTTAATATGTAGAGAAAAATATTTCTCTAAAGGACTTTAAATAAAATGCAGGGACATTAATTAATTAATAATAATTTAATATTAATCATTAGAGCCCGGAATTAAGTAAGTAATATGTTTGGGTACAAACTTACTGAAAAGAGTAACAAGTATAGACTGGCCCGCACAACAGCCATGCTAAAAAAATTGTATAAACTTCATGGGTACGCCCTATTAGAACTCCTAGTATTTATGTTACTCTCATTATATTACGGAAGAGTGGGCGAGACATTTCCTAATAACCAAAATAGTTTACATTCTATCTCGTTACTGCTTTAAAATCCATGGTATATTAATCATCCAATGGTGAGCCATTTTACTGTGAAATTGTAATAAACAAAGAAATAAATAAACATACATACGGATAGAGCAAATTTCGACTCTGTTTACCAAATCCGAGATGAAAACGAAAGAAAAATCTGAGTGAATAATTTGAGGTGTGTGGACAGAATTTCATTTCAATATACAGTATATACGAACGCTGATTTTTTAAAATCCGATGGACTATTAAAAAGGACACATTGACATAACAAAATTATTTTATCACTAAACGTTAAGTGGTTTCCTACTTATTTTTCCGCCAGTGAGGTAATGCGCGCCTAGACAGCTTCCTGCTCAATGAAGTCCACCAAAAAGACCGGCAGCCATTGTTTTCCTGTTCCTCAGTGTCAATTTAAGGCGACACTCCGGAGATAAAAAGCAATATTTTGGTTGTTTCGGTGAAATTCCTTTTATGACTGAAATTGAAAGGATCGAGTTTCTTTTTTCTTGTCACGAAGTTATTCCGCCGAATTCAAACAATTTATCATTGTAATAATGATTTGTTTGACAATTGTAATTTTACATTTAAATCCCATTTTTCTCCAATAATATTCTTCCAAATGTAACAAAATTTTCATTGTATATGTATCACATCTATATTAAGAAACCTGCGTATGGAATTTTTGATTGCAAATTTTTTAAAGTATTAGGGTTTTTTAAGTCCAAAATTTTAGAACGTAAAAATTACACAAATTTGGTACGATGTATCTCCTTATATAAGTTATGTACATAAAAAGCGATACGGAGTGATTTTATGCGAAGTATTGTCTACCAAATTACGAATTTACATTAACATGTTAATTAAATTTCATGAAAAATTCAAAAATTCAAAAAATATTTTGGAAAACCTATTAATTGTATATGAAAGATATGTTCGTGATATCTCTACTTTTTGCGTGAAAATCTATGCATTAGGTAAAAATATGTTTTTATCTCCGGAGTGTCGCCTTACACTTTTGTGGTTTGTTTAGAAAAGAACGATGCATCCACTGTTCAGACTGTTCTTTGGCTTCTGGGGTGTCATATACAGAACCCAAGTTTCATCGCCAGTAACGATAGACTTTAGAATCTCTTCCCCCGTCACTATGGTATGATGTGAGAATCGTTACGGCTCACGCCATTCGCTGAGTTTTGCAATCATCAGTCAACATTGTTGGGACCCATCATGAACAAAGTTTCCAATCACAATTGTGCACAGAGAAGACCTTGAAATGTCTGGGATTGCTGTAAAAAGTTTACTGACCGTAAACCTCTATTTGTGGCGTACAAACGAAGAACTTCAGGAGGCTGTCGAGACGCACATTACCTCACTGGCGACAGACTTTTCTGCAGAGGGCTTCCGGAAAACTGGTGTCGTCACGATACGACAAAATCCTAAATCGCTTTGGCGATTATTTGGAAAAATAAGTTTGTAACTACTAAACTTTTAGTGATAAAATCATTTTGTTATGTCAAGGTGTCTTTTTCATAGCCCATCGGAGGTTGATTAAAACCGCCGTCGTATGTTAAGATTCTCCTACTTAGTGAGCAAATACTGAGGATGAGTTATTTTCAGAATTCTCATGGTAGATTTTAGGTAAAATGATCAGTAACATAAATCAAGATCATGAGGGATTTTTTTGTGTTGTATAAAACATGACAAGTTGTATTCAGGTGTGCTCGATCTTAATTAAGCTTCATGCATGTTGGTATGACTGACAGCTTTCCCCTCTCCCTTTTCTCAATCAGCTGACTGACTCGCGACAGCTGATGATGGATAGTCCACGCTGTGTTGTAGAGAGGGGCAATGAAAATTTAAAACACTGCCTCCTCCTCTTCCAGTTCATGCACGCTATATGCTTTGATGGTGTAATGATTGCTCGCTAACTCCATATCTCTCTATTAACATGAACCAGTTAATGTGTTTATGACTGGAGCTGTTGAAGACCCACTCATGTTTATCTGCTTTACATCTCCCGTGTTATTGTTATTGGCGAGCGAGTAATTCTCGACAAAGTTCTGGAAACTACGCATGTACATCAGAATGAATACGGTACTTGGCGAGCAGAATTACACACTAATTCCACAGAGAAGTAGGAAAAAAGTACTAGCCAAATCAGTAGACAGCTCATAAATAGTCGCTGGAAGTTACTCACAAGGAAACTCTTTGAACTGTAAGTCTCCGATATGATAGAGATTTTATACAGTGACTTCAGTAGAAATGCTTTATTCAGACGTATCAAATTAGATGTATATGTAGCACCTACCTTGGGGTGTCAAAGTTTGCTCATTCAAGCATCGCGCATACAGGAGTGAGTGGCGGGAAGTAGGTAGAGGTGGGTAAGTAATGTGCGTGCGAGAGATAAAGAGTAAGAGCGCGCCCCACCTCTACCTACTTCCCACCTCTACAGAGGTGTGAAAATTATGACTCAAAGGAGAAGACAGAAAATAAATCGCGTTAATTTTAGATTTTTCCGTCACTTATCCTAAGTTATTCCATGGAACTACCTATCTTTCAGTCAAATATTCATTCGACTCAAAACTTCATGAAATACTATATTATTCGTATTTTTAAAATACCATATTGAGATTAAATATTTCTGTTCGGTCACTGCTAATCCTACAACATCAATTTCGAAGAGCTTGGATTGAAAATAACAAAAATTACCAGCGCTCAGATAAAGCAAAATATTACAGAAAAACTTCGTGTAATTCCACTTTATCTAATAACACTCAAAAGAGAAATAAAAATTCTCAACATTGGAATTTAATATTGATAGACGAATCTACTGACTACAATAACATCACCGATGCAATTGAAAGAAAAAGTAGCTTGTGTTCTATAATTTCCTTTAAACAGACAACAAGTAAAACGTAAAGGAGCTCCACTGCAGCACAAAAACATTTTATGGTTAGGCAAATAATACGTAATGCGACAGTGAAAATAAGAAAAAATAATGTTCCAATTTTTGACACCCAAAAACAGGTTCTAATTATACGAGTGGTCATCTAATTTTGATATGCCTTAATAAAGCATTCCTACTGAAGTCGTCGTACCAAATCTCATTCAGATCGGAGACTTACAGATGGAAGGTTTTCCTTGTCAGTGAGATGCTTCCGTGAAAATTATTTCCATTTTGTAATGTGGCCCCACCAACACATGAACCGATCCCAGAATATAATTTCGACACTAGATGCGTACGCCAAAGATAAAAACATGAGAACAAATCATCCTGTAACTAGCTACACTCTCTGATCAGAAGCATTCGAACAATTACCTCCCCAGACCCTTTGCATGTAATCTAGAATTGTATGTATTCAATACGACCTAATAATGTGATGGGGCGACAGTGATGTTGGCTGTCGCCAGTGTTCCACCGGAGTTTGACGGAGGAGTTGTTGTTCCGTGGGAGTGTCGAGTGAGTAGCTGGCCCAAGGACGGCTGCCGTTACTGTCGCACCGGAGGCAGAGTACTGGAAGGCTGTGAGTACTGCCTTGGAGTACTGTGTGTGTGTGGGACAGTGGTATGAGTAAAATTGGAGCAGTGTTAACAGCCGTTGTTGTGCGAAATATTGTAGTGCTTGCTGGCACTGTTGAACTGTTGCTGTTTGGTTGTCAGTACTAAGTAGCTCACTGTATTTGATTGTGTAAATTACTGGACTGTGTTTGGAGTCGAACCAAGGAACAGTCATCATGTGTTGTGTGGCCAGCAACCCTGTGTTCAAACCTATACTAAGGCCCACGAGAGTTGCACTTTGACGTTCAATGCTAGCAGCGAGGAAAACCTGACTAACGCTGCTGGAAGAAGGTTCGTTGCCATGGCAACGATCCTAGTGATGTGACATTTTAAGGATGATTCCGCCATGTGGTTTGGATTGGCTTGGCTTCAAATGCTCTCAGTCGCATTTGTAGTACTGTGTTAGTTTTATTTCTTTATGTGCTTTTTTTCGAATATATTTTAGTTTTTAATGAGTGGCTAGTTCTCAGTTTTCCTAGTTTCATTCTTGAAGTGTGCCGCAAACAATCGGGCGTTTAATAACACAAATTTCAATGTGCGTAAAGTTCTAATTTGTAAACATGCGGTAAGTAGCGTAGCCGGGATCGGCCAAATGGCGGGAGGGGAGGGTACAGTTACAAAATGATGGTAGAGGACAATGAAGGTGCATAAATGACTTATCATTATAAGAACACTGATGTAAGTGAATTACAGATCTGTTTGTTCTAGAATTATGCATCTCACTCTTTATTTAGTTTATTGTTTATTGTTAGATCCTGTTTGTTTTCTTTTTTGTAAACATCCTAAAGGGGGGTCGTTGTAACACGCAATACACCCCCTCCCCGGCTACGCCCGTGGTTTTTACACTGATGGATATAAGATATACACTGACAGCATTGTTTTATATTATACACTTGTTGATGTTAATTATCAGCAGATTATGTCCGGCTCCATGGCTAAATTGTTAGCGTGCTGGCATTGTCACAGGGGTCACGGGTTCGATTCCCGATAGGGTCTGGAATTGTAACCATAATTGGTTAATTTCGCTGGCACGGGAGTTGGTGTACGTGTCGTTTTCCTCATCATTTCATCCTCATCACGACGCGCAGGTCACCTACGGAAGTCAAATCAAAAGAACTGTATCTGGCAAGCCGAACTTGTCCTCGGACACCCCCGGCACTAAAAGCCATACGCCATTTCATTTCATCAGCAGTTGATGATTTTGTTACTGATTACGAATCTCATATTTATCGGCAATGAGGTGTTCTGTCGTAAATACTCAAATTATTAGAACGAGCTTAGGAAATTGGTCAAACTTTATTGAATTCCATTAAACCTATATGTTTTATCAAGTACTTAGTCTGAATTATGTGATATCTCTATCGCAAGCGGAGGTATCTATGGCAACGCAATGCACCTCATACTTACTGCTTTCACCGCTCGAGTGTCAGACTCCAACTCTCAAGGGCCCAAGTATAATTGTCCACACGCGGCTGCTGTGTAGGTTGATTTGACTTGGAGGAGAAGTGAAAGTAAACCTGTCTCCGGTATTACCGACGAGCAGGACTACCTCCTGTGTGAACAGGACAGAGATTAACGGTGGCTGAGGGATCTATGCTCAGTGCTACGACATACTGGCAGAATACATAGAACTAAGGAGCTTGGTGACTTCGAACGTTGAATGGTTAATATTTACTACAACAGTAAGCAACCTATCAGGGCAGTTTGCGCCCTTCTCAGGTTGCACAAGCCGACTGTCTGTAAGACGGAAAAACACACCTGCAACAAAATTACATCCGAGTACGCTACGCGTGTTGACCGCCAAGAGCATTGAAGAAGATCGCGTGGCATCATTGATAGAATTACCCACGAATTCCGCGGTGTCACTGAATGTGAAGCTAGCATCATGTCTTGCACTGGAAGATACTAGGACTAGGGTTTACGACGGTGAACGTTAGTTGCAGCTTTCTATGATGTAAAGATCTCCACCACTGATACATGGACTACTGGAGAAGTGGGATCTGAAAAGATGCTGTGTTCCAATTAAGTATGTGGCGAATACCAGCCTTTAAAAGGCCTACTGTAAATTTCGCGAAGGTAGGATAACAGTATTAGAGCGTTCTTCTTGGAAAGGACATGTTCCTCTCGAATTCCTACAGAGCAAGTTGAAGGTGGAAGGATATATGGAAATGTTTTGACCAGCTGCAGTTTGTATGTGGTAGAAGACCAGTTCGAATATGATTAACGTGTATTTCAGCATAAAGCGAGATCTGTTCGTGAATGGTTTTTTAGGCAATGAGTTTCCGAAAACGGCTAGCTCAGAAACCTGAATTCAATCACATCTATTGCTAGAACGCCTATTGTGCTCCCGACACAAAAGAAGCACACCACTAATAATGCTTGCTGCAGCACTGAGGGAAGAATGCTCGCCCATTCTCCTCGGGAGTTATTAATGAACTAAAGCCCACTATTGAACAGTATATCCCGTGAACTCTTAGAGGACAGGTTCGAGTACTACTACATAACTTTGCATTCCGTCTCTGAACTGGACTGCGAGAGTCTTAGACAGTAACGTCGTCTCTCAGGTCAGGGAGATTTGATTCAGTGCGGGAGATGTTCGGAGGAGGTGATGCGGTTTTTGGCCGTGGTCTATACTAGGAAGTCCCGGCATTCGCCTTTGTGCAGAAGAATGGAAAACCACCATCTCAGGACAGCCGACGTTATGAAGCTTCCCCTCTCCGTTTCCCAAACAGAGTGCTGTAAAATCACGGTCACCGGTAAGACACAGGTTACTCTGATCTATTGGTTGTTCAGAATACAGAGCTGTAGAGGCACGGTAGAGCCGTATCTACAGTTACTGATCGGTTGTTTGTTCAGAATACAGAGCTGCAGGGCCACGGTAGAGCCGTGTCTACAGTTACTGATCGGTTGTTTGTTCAGAATACAGAGCTGTAGAGTCACGGTAGAGCCGTGGCTACAGTTACTGATCGGTTGTTTGTTCAGAATACAGAGCTGCAGAGCCACGGTAGAGCCGTGTCTACAGTTACTGATCGGTTGTTTGTTCAGAATACAGAGCTGCAGAGCCACGGTAGAGCCGTGTCCACAGTTACTGATCGGTTGTTTGTTCAGAATACAGAGCTGTAGAGTCACGGTAGAGCCGTGGCTACAGTTACTGATCGGTTGTTTGTTCAGAATACAGAGCTGCAGAGCCACGGTAGAGCCGTGTCTACAGTTACTGATCGGTTGTTTGTTCAGAATACAGAGCTGCAGAGCCACGGTAGAGCCATGGCTACAGTTACTGATCGGTTGGTTGTTCAGAATTCGGAGCTGTAGAGTCACGGTAGAGCCGTGGCTACCGGTACTGATCGGTTGGTTGTTCAGAATGCAGAGCTGTAGAGTCACGGTAGAGCCGTGGCTACCGGTACTGATCGGTTGGCTGTTCAGAATGCAGAGCTGTAGAGTCACGGTAGAGCCGTGGCTACCGGTACTGATCGGTTGGCTGTTCAGAATGCAGAGCTGTAGAGTCACGGTAGAGCCGTGGCTACCGGTACTGATCGGTTGGTTGTTCAGAATGCAGAGCTGTAGAGTCACGGTAGAGCCGTGGCTACCGGTACTGATCGGTTGGTTGTTCAGAATGCAGAACTGTAGAGTCACGGTAGAGCCGTGGCTACCGGTACTGATCGGTTGTTTTTTCAGAATACAGAGCTGCAGAGCCACGGTAGAGCCGTGGCTACAGTTACTCATCGGTTGGTTGTTCAGAATTCAGAGCTGTAAAGCCACGGTAGAGCCGTCGTCATCGGTAAGCCGCAGCTTACTCTGATCCGTTGGTTCTTCGGAATGGAGAGCGGTAGAGCCACCGATACGAATGAAGCCAATTCTGAATCCGCCGAGGATCGAGTTGGTGTTACGATACCTTTTATCAGATAATGTCTGTAATATTCAGGAATAATCTCAATTTAGATGTGGATATGACCATGCCGGTGATTCTGCATTTTTATTCCTGTTTATTTCAGAAGGTAACCACATTTTTTCAGAGTCGACTCAGTTAATGTTAAGGTTTTCAGTTCGCCGGACACTAATTATATCAAACACATATTACACATAATGCGAGCTCTATCGCAGATAACAGGAACCTTCCCTACAGCCAATTGGAATGCAGGAAATGGTCGCATTTAACAGATTGACATAGTATCGGTTTTAATTTTTCTATATCATCAGTAAAAATACTTCTAGGGGGCGGGTTAAAGAGTCTTCCTTGTAAACAGACAAGATTTTCTTTTGAAGACGCGGAGCAATGTTTTCTGCGAAACGTAAAGAATTTCATCTTATTTTCTTAAGACGGCACGATGCCAAAGTTTATTTTCATGCCAATTACTTTGAATTCGTTTCTGAAGGCTTAAATCACAGCAGATACCCGAAAATCTTGGACAGGACTTTGTCTTTCAAGAAGCTTCTGTCTAAATTAGCTGCTAAACTCCATACTTTGAACAATACCTCGTGGAGTTCCTCTTCAGCTACACTATGATCCTCAGGATTAGGTCTTCTGTACTCCACTGCCGAGTACTGCCTTCCTGTTTGGTTGAACTGTACTCATGCAGTACTGGTGGACAGGGTGTTAAATGAATCAATGCGCATTATTACGGGCACCGTACGATCAACTCTAATAAACATTCTCCGTCATATAACTAGGAAAATACTCATACAAAAAACTTAAGAAAGCACTACCAGACTTACAACATGTACGGGAGATAATAAAAGCCATACTTAACGCAAACCAGGTGGAAATCTACGACGAAACCCCCACCATGCCCGCCCTAACGCAGACGAGAGGAGTTCTGCAAAGGAGACCCGATGAGCCTTATGCTATTCAACCTGATGACATCCGACATCATACATGAACTGGGGAGCGGAACGTTGTAGCTAATAATGTACGCAGACGACATGGCGCTGATATCCAGGGATCCCCTGGATATTGAGACTGCATTCAATAACTTCAGAGCGTGGGCGGATAAAAACTCACTAACAATCAACAGTGCTGAGACAAAAGTTGTAAAATATAGAAGAGGAGGAAAACTGGCAACATATGACGTCTTCCGTAACGAAAATGAACAACTCGAGATCGTGTCATCATTTAAACACCTGGGCATCACAGGCGCAAGCTTCACACTGCACGTAGAATGAAAAGCAGTGGCAGCAACCAAAGCAATGTACGAGATCCCCAAGCCGCAGAACCTCTCAGTGAACACTGCAACGGCACTATTCAAGCTTAAAGTGGCCCCGGTTTACGTATGGGATACACTTTATATGGCACAAATTAACTGTTGCAAACATGAAATGAATAGAAAATATAAAGGCCAGGTATTTGAAACGGATCCTGCAGATCTCAAAATTTACAGAGAATCTAATGACATACACAAGGGAAGACGAAACATTGTTTCTGGAAAAATCAAACAAATATTCGAACTACCAGACACCGCCGCATCGACCGCAGTACCTGAAGACAGGAGACGGAAAGCCCAGAAGACACCTTAAGGTTTCTACGAAACAGAAGTAATGAAGAACGACGAAGGGAAGGGCTCAAACTACAAAACTACGCCATGTATACACACGCTTCGGTGTCCACGGATTCCACGCCCCGGACGAAGAATGTATCTGCCGTCTCTGCGGCATGACCCGTCCTAAGTTCCACCTGATGAACTAAAGTAAACAAACACAACAGATCAGCACTATTGCTAAGGACTAGTAGAAACATTGACAAATTGCAACCTATAACATATATGTACACATTGTGTTTAATTTCAATAAAAAGCTCCGCCAGAGCTACGACGGAGAAAACGGCTTGTGAGGGAGTATAACAAGATGTTCAAGACTGGGGACGATCGCTGTAATTTTCTTCATTGCACTGAAGTGCCTTGTTTTAGGGTAGTCGTGTATCTCACCGCGGTAATGAAACTGTAAACACCTCCCTCTAATTAGAGCAGGCAACGCGTCGTGCTTAATGACAGACAAGGGAGCCATAAGAAAATTAAGAGCACGTGAAGTATAACATGCTTCACCACATCAATATACAGAGTTCATTTGTACTGCCGTGAATGACTAAGATACAGCATATCTTGGACATGAATAATACACTGTAGGAGAAGAGGGCGACAAGAAGAGAGGGAAAAAGAAAACAAGTAGGATAGTGGTAGGTGGGAGGAAAAGACAGAAAATAGTGAACAGTGAAAGAAGAAGAAGAAGGAAGAAAGAAAGAAAGAAAGAAAGAAAAACAAGTCGAAGAGTGAGGTGTGGAAGGAAAATACAGAAAATAAGGAACAATAAAGAAAAAAGAAGGAGAAGAAATAAAGAAAGAAAAACAAGTTGAAGAGTGAGGTGTGGAAGGAAAGAAATAAAGAAAAAACAAGTCGAATAGTGAGGTGTGGAAGAAAAAGACAGAAAACAAGGAACAATAAAGAAAAAAGAAGAAAGAAAGAAAGAAAGAAAGAAAAACAAGTTGAAGAGTTAGGTGTGGGAGGAAAATACAGAACAATAAAAGAAGAAGAACAACAAAGAAAGACAAGTCGAAGAGTAAGGTATGGGAGGGAAAGGTAGAACAGCAGGAAAAATAAACCAGAGGAGAAGAGGGAAAAGAAGAAGAGAAAGCACGATTAAAAAACCAAAATAATAATATTATAAAGAAAAAATTCTTTCTTTTTGCTATTTGCTTTACGTCGCACCGACACAGATAGGTCTTATGGCGACGATGTGATAGGAAAGGCCTAGGAATGGGAAGGGAGCGGAAACCACGGAAAACCATCTTCAGGGCTGCCGACAGTGGGGTTCGAACCCACTATCTCCCGGATGGAAGCTCACAGCTGCACGCCCCTAACCGCACGGCTAACTGGCTCGGTAAAAATAATTCAAAGAACCAGAACAAATGTTTTGCGGAATGAAATAAAGAGAAGAATAATGAGAAGGAAATAAAGATGGCGAAGAAGAGGGTGGTGTTTACGAAGAGGAAGAAGGTAAACAAGGTATAGAAGAAGAAATGAAGAGGGAGATTAGTGGGTAGGAAACTAAATATAATGAAAGGAAGGGAAAACGAGGGAGATTGGAAGAAAGGTAAGTATTGAAGAAGGAACGATAAAAAGAGGTAAAATGTAGAAAATGAATTTCGAAGGTGATGGAAAACGAGCGTTGTATAAGGAGAAGTAAGAGGGCGTGCGAAATTGATAGGAGTAAGAGGAGGGAGAATAATTGTTTGTGTAGATAAAGATGGAGTAAAAGAAACAGAAGAAACAACAGGAAAGTAATCCTAGAAAGAAGGTTATATCTTCTAAAGTTCAGTATTGCACGAACTGTATCAACGAACTTTCGTTCTGTCATACTTGTGCAGCGGGCCAGTATTTCTCCCCTCAACATTGTCACATAAACGATACTTCTCAAATGAAGAGCAATTATGGGGATTATTGGGTGGACAAGGTGAAGAATGCCTTAGATAGACTGGGGTTAGGCGAGTTTTATAATATTGAATGGGGGAGGAGTAGGGGTACGTATTGGAAACACGTGATTAAGAGGGCGAGAGATATTGCTGTACAAGAGCTGGTAAGTGAATGTAGGAAGAGGGCTACCCTAAATATATTTCTTAGGGTTAATCAGATGGTGAATCTAAGGGTGGTAATTGTAAATAGGACGATGAGAAGAGGTTTAATTTGGTGGTTTATAGGTTTATATATGAATAAAGGTTGGACGAAGTTAAAAGTAAACACGTTGTGTGTATTATGTGGTGACGAGAGAAAGGACTTTAATTTGCTGACAATATGTAAAGAAAGGATTGAAGAGAGGTGGGTGTTTAATGAACAAAAGTTGAAGTGGATTGCTCATCCGTGCAATGGGCATAAGCTTTTAAGGTGGTTACAATCTGAGCGGAAGTGTGCTGGTAATTTATGTAGGTTTCTGAACAGAATCAGGAGCAGATTTAGCCACCTGAATTTTCCCTGAGTGATGAAATTTTAGTTTTTCTTAGACGAACATTATTTGTAGCATGGGTAACTGTTGTTTGGATGTCATTTGATATGATAGTGTTGTTTCCTAAAAACCCTTTCAAACGAACTTCAGAACCTGATGGCTTAATATTTAGCCACTGTGCATTTCTACTGACAATAGGCTGGTGACTAAATATGTGCACTGTTAGCCATTAGGTTCGCATGGATTATTGACAATAGTTAAAAATCATTATAATTATATCCCGTAGGTCCCGGCTGTTTATGCAGTAATAGGTTAGAATGCAAACTTACTGAAGCGAGTGACAAGTAGAGTCTACCTGCACGACGATAACGCTATGGGGTTTGCATATCCATTAGGGGTTTTAATGGGCCAAACCCCTAATGGTTATGCAAACCTCATTGCATTACCGTCGTGCAGGTAGACTCTACTACGTGTCACTCGCTTCAGTAGATTTGCATTCTAACCTATTACTGAATAAACATGCGGGCCCTAAGCCTTATATGAAATTATGAATATCGGGATATAATATAGCAATCACTCAAGAAACACACAATATATAGCAACAAACTGAGAATATACACAACATGTGATACTGCTAGGTATGCAAGAACTCAGTGTCTAAATATTTAGCCACTTTCATCCTAAATGACGGCACAGTGCAGGAAATGACACACAGAACAGAAAGTGGCCAAATATTAAACCACTGAACGTCTGCAGACACCACCAAATTCAATAAGGCTCAATATCAGTGGCTTATGTCAAGCGTATTCAACTTTATTTAAGTGTCTAGATATTTAGCCACTGTTCATGTACGCAAACTGAACATAAAATAATGTGAGCGCTAAAGGGTTAAAAGTAAATTATCAGGAGAACGAACCAGACAGTGGACTATCATGACACAGGTACAGTGTAGAATTTCGCTACTCACTACAGGAGAGATAGCGGCCTTCCCCACTACTGGCAAAAGGGAGAGGTAATGGTATCTGTCATCAGAAGGGACATCCTAGCATATGTATGATGTTAGGACAGGAGAGATTGACTTACACATGCCATCACGTGCCCAGAAAGTGAGCTAGTTAACCTCGTGTTGCCGTGATGCCATTATTCTGTATTTTTGTTTTGTATTCAATATAGTTTGCCACACTGCCAGTTTTTTCTTCTCTTTGTTTCTGTGTTTCAGCTTTGTTTGGTCCACTAGCATGGAGTATTATTGTACCTTTATAGTGTATTGTCTGATGTTGTCTTGCTTCCATTGTTTTTGCTTGTAACTTTTCGTAGTTTTGGTTGTTTTCTTCTAATTGTTCGTTTCTATTTTTCTTAGTTGAGATCGATTAGGTTGGAAACCTGTAAGATCGGCAGAAAAATAAAGGTTACTTACTTAAGCGATACTTCGAGGCGCATCTACGATATGTTGAATATGCTGTAAACTTTGCAGTGTATGATGTAGATGTCGATTCCCATAGGGAACCTAAAATATTTGTCCTGAATGAGTAAATTTAAAATACCAATATAATGGTCCGTTATTGGACATTATAAATTTTCCAGCTAACTCATTCTTGGCTGCCTGCGTTTCGCCCTCGTGTGCTAAGTTAGGCTCGTCAGTTGGGACTTAGCACACCACCCAAGACGCAAGGCTAGTGCATACCGTGGAGGCCACTGCATAGGCTATTTGAAGCCACCAGCAGTGCCAATGCACTATGAGAGCTATGTCTCATTTCCAAAAATAGATGCCTGCCTGGCCATCAAATGATGTAGATGTCGATTCCCATAGGGAACCTATGTGTATGTTAAAAAATTCTGCTGCTCCGAAGCTGTCGGACTGCACACGTGGTGGAGAGTTTCCCTAGCTCAGTCTGGCATTTCCCCCATTTACTTGTGCCAGGCTCCGAATTTTCATCTCTCCTATCCAACCTCCCCTGACAACCCTTGCTCTCTTCCTACCCTGAGCACTCGACGCCTTGGAAGTCATTTATTTTCACGCCTTTCATGTCCCTTCCTTTTCTTTTGCCGATACTTTCATTTTTCGAAATGTTGGACCTCTTTCGTTCTTCCTGATTAGTGTTAATAGAGGATGGTTGCTCGGTGCTAGAAATTGTGACGTGAAAATGGGAAGTAATATTTATTGGACATAACTGAATTATAACATCAAAACATTTACGAGATTTTTTTTAAATTTATCTGGCATGTCTGCTTGCGTATCGAGCCGTTATCTATATTATCGGCCATTGTTGGAACTGCTGCCTAACTGTGGAATTTACCATCAGCATTTAATTCAAAACTATATCTCTAATTGTTACGTATTTGCTGGACATTTGGCTGGACTAATGTGATTCGCTGAATTGCCGTTTGATTTCTGCGCGCCTTCGTGGTGCGGGCCTTGAATCATGGGAATTTTGCCACTTCCGCCTTCTCTGTGAGAGAGACCAGTCGGGCTCTGGTGGTTGAGTATTCAACATGGCTACGTTAAGCCGAGCTGCTGAAGTGGCATCGTTGCGGGATCGCAGCGCTTTAATAATGGAGCTTGACTCTGGAGGATAATTTCGACAACTTCAGGGTTATGCCCTTTAATTTTTAAAAAATATTTATCAGTGTGCTCCAGCCTTAATTCCTTGTTATTGGTGTAAGAAGAAAACTTCATATGAGTGTTTACCGTTAACTAGATGGGATGTGCAAAATGTGTTGTAAGTTGGATATCTTAACTCTACCCGAGTAAGTACTGTAAAGCATCGTTTATTCAAGTGAGCTTGTACAGCCAAGGAGCACAACTTCGAAATGCCTGTTGGTTAATCAAAAGCTGTAAACGTCTGGTAACAAAATTTACTGTAACGGATAGGATTTAAATTTGTAAAAGTATGTAACAAAATTTTACGGGAACTTGGAATCGCTAGGTATGCGTGTATGAGGCTGTAGTTCGTGAGTGTTGTTTAAACTTACTGTGTTGTGGTTCGTATCTTGTTTGCCTACTCATTCTTGGTGATGATCATTATCATTATTATTGTCGACATTATTATTACCGGTATTATTATTATTATTCTGTTCATTTAATTACATTTACCTCCCTAATTTTCTACGTTGTTCGTATTTACCTTTTACCTGTTACTATTGCCTCAACTTGGTTATTATTTAGATGTGATCGTTATTTGCATTGTTGGGACTTAAATTAAATGACACCTCATTTATGCATCTTGGCGTGATCCAAAGCCCCCTCCATTCTAAATTATTTAGGCAGTTGGCATACTGTTCAACAGAGTAAATGTAATTTCGTATTGTAACCCATGGGAGTACTGAAAAAAATTATTATGATTTTAATAAGTTTGAGTCTGTAAAAGATTGAAATTTGCTGGTCGATATTGAACTTAAAATATGCCAAATTTCTTACGTTTGCCTGTCTCATTCTGCTCTTGGTTTGCGGCTTCTTGCCATTGTTATTACTGCATGATGGTCACCGCTTTCTTATCTTATCTGATGACACGTTATTTATTTTGGTGGCTTTGATGATTATGATGAGATGATGGCTTGGCGTCTGTAAATGTCAGTCCTGGGGTGTGCTCCGAGTTCTATTATTATGTGGGAACGCATTATGTATCTTTTCCATTGATATTTTCTAATTTGGTTGGGCTAGTTACCCACCTTGTTTTATTATTATTTAATCTGGTTTCCTTTAATTATGTAGTTTTTTGTTCGCGGTTGGAGCCACTGATTTTTAATTGTACGCTATTGTGTGTGTTTTTCTTGTGCGTGTATCCTCTTACCTGTTTGTAGTGTAGCAAATTTCAATTTTAAACAGAATTTTTTTCGCGGGCCCGCATATCGGTTGCAACCTAATTTTAAATACATTTTTAATATTTCTGTACGTCAGGTAACAAGTTAGTTATGAATTTTCAAACCTTAATTTTGGTGGAAGCCTATGTTTAATGTGAGCTTCATTTCACCTTGATTTCCATATTATTTTAAAATCCTGTTTCTCCCTTTTAGTTTAATTGTGTTTTGATTTTTCTAAGAAAAAGGAATATATCTATTTTTAACTGTTCTTATATTATACCGATTTTCAAATTTTATTTACTAAGTAAATTTTCCTTATTTTAAAATTTAATCTGATCTCTCATTTGGTAGTTAGCAATATTTACCTGGCAACCTATCAACGTTTATGTAGGACCTTGGCCTTTTTCCTTTATGCTTATGTCCTCCACGCTTCATATTTTGTCCTACTGCCCTTACGGTAGGTATTGTGCTGGTTTTCATTTTGATTTGTGTTCTTTTGGTAAGGTTGCAGAAATGCCATTCCTTATGCGCCCAGTCCCATTTACGAATGGTGTGAAAATATCCCTCATAGGGGCGGCTAGTGCGTGCATTTCAGTGGGCTTATCCAACTGATATGTAATAGCAAAATTTATCCCCTTAAGGAAAGCAACAGGAAACTACCTCGCTCCTCATTTCCCTGGTATGTCTCTTCAGCGAACCATTGGCCATTTATGACAGCCGATGGCGAAACTGTTGAGGATCACAACAACCTTCGTGTTCAAAACTTTTCTTTTTACAATGGGATAGGAAAGACCTAGGAGGGTTGAAGAAGGGACTGTGGCCTTAATTACGATCCCGGCCTTTACCTCGTGTGAAAATGGGAAACTACACAAAACAATTCACAGGACTGTCGAACCCATTATCTCCCCAATTCAGGCTGACAGGTGGAATAGTCAGCATACGTTTATTATTATTATTATTATTATTATTATTATTATTATTATTATTATTATTATTATTCCTTGAGTCATCATTCCATAGAATGGTTTTCATTTCTACGTAACTATTGCATCCTACATCTGCTCTAATTTGCTTATCATATTCATACCTTGGTCTACGCCTACCTCTCTCATCGCCTACACTTCCTTCAAAAACCAACTGAATAAGTCCTGGGTGTCTTAAGATGAGCCCTATCATTCTATCTCTTCTTCTAGTCAAATTTAGCCAAATCGATCTTCTATCACCAAAATAATTCAGTATCTCTTCATTCGTAATTCGATCTACCAATTTCACCTTCAGTATTCTTCTGTATTATTATTGGTATTATTGAAAAACTAGTCGCAAATAAAAGATAATTTATCTTTGTTCCGTTGTTCTGCATCTTTCTTCAGGCACACCCCCATGGGAGGAGATTTGCGTGTACCTTTTTAACCACATACCACCCCTTCTGCCATTCTTCATTGGCAGTACTGGGAATTCAACCCAGATTTCTGAGAGAATGGTAATTAAAAACGCTAAACATTACACTACCGATGTGGAAATAGTAGTAATAATTAAATGCTTAGGATAATCGTCGAAACCAATTGATGTTAAAACAGGAGTCATACAAAGAGAGGGGTTCTCCCTTCTATTGTTTAATCTTGTTCTGGAAAAAAGAGATTAGGGCTTGGGAAAAAGAAGTCAAGTGACTAGCCCTTGGCAGACTACTGAAAAAAAAAGAATTCATTTACAGTGTTTAGCCTTCGCTGATGACGTGGCAGTGTTGTCCAATAAAAGACAGGAAGCGATTGTATCCATTGAAGAAGTCCACGAAATTGTATCCAGAACATGACTCCAGATCTCATACTAGATTATCTTTACCTCCCCGGTGGATGGAGTGAATGGATGCATTCATTAGCTGTACCTCCTGCATGTCGTAAAAGAGAGGAACGGCCAAAGAATCTGTACCTGCTCTCTCGTCTACTAAGTCCCAAAACATTTCCTTGACTCTATGAGTTTCTGTGTAGTGAAGAAAGTTTCTCTTCCTTCCGCAATAATTATTCGCCATTGCCTTGTTTACAGCCTCTCTAATCCATCCAACATCAACCTCCTCCAAAATCATGTATTTCCGTCCACCAAAATGGCGTCGTTCTTCATCCATATGACGAACACTGCTTGCCTGGTTACAGTGTCGGGTTTTGTCGACGCAAAATTGTTCACGCTAATCCACACTACTAGCCATTCAGGCAAGCACCTCTATGTTGAAAACATCCCAGGAATATGAGCTACGAATTTTAGGTAAATAAAATACAACCTATGGCAATACAGTTCGGTGAATGAAGTCAGAACGGTGGACCCGGCAACACTGACGACTTGCAACGCTGCACCTGATTAGCAGCAGGTTTTGACCACCTGCTCCCAACGTTGTTCGGTTGAGCATCCTGTATGTGCCGTGTAAGACCTGTTTGACACAGTGCGTGTTTAGTGCGTTGGTTCTGAACTGCGAACAGGAACATGAACGACCAAAAGGTCAATGTACAGTTTCGTTTTAAGCTTGGCAAGACACCGAAAGAAACGCATGCGATGCTGGTACGTGACGAAAACATTGAGAACGTGAGGACATTAATCACCAACGATCGGCGATTAACTGTGCGCATTATAGCGGATGAACTGCAAATTAACCGTGAATCCGTGCGACAAATTGTTACCAAGAAGTTAGGGAAGAGGAAAACGTGTTCTCGTTTGAGAAAAAAGTGGGTGGTGCAACCTGACCATCCCCCAAGCTCGTCATACCTCAATCCTACAGACTTCTTCCTATTCCCACGACTCAAACTCCAACGAAACGTGACGAGGCTTTTGAACACCATCCGAAAGGAAGCCTTTTTGAAAAGTTACCAGGACATGTATCGCCGATCTCAGCAGTGCATAGTTATGGGAGTGCAGCATTTCGAAGAACAGTAAGGTCACTGTCGTGCATTGTTCATCTATATTGACAGTACAGGACTATTCACCGAGCTTTATTGTCACAGGTTGTATAATGAAGTATGAGAATATGTTCTTTATTTATTCTTAAAATTGAAACCATTTTCTTAATCGTAGTTATCCGGTCGATTAGATTAGCAGATTTCCTTTTCCTACCATTACGAGCGCTAATGTGAGTCAATACAGAGTTTAAATTAAACCCTTATAACTACATTAGGTGTGCACGTTCTTCAAAAACTAAGAAAACGCGTGAGTGTATTGAACCAAGGCACACATTACAGACAGAATTAAATAGGCTAAATTAATGTGGCAATAATTTGAAAAAAAAAAATTAGTAAAGAAACAAGCAATTTTAGGCGTTATTTTTCGCAATTGCATTTAGAGCGGAAGTGTTTCAAATTTTTAGTTTATTTTTAGTTTGATAGAACTATCCAAGATTCAAAATTTGAAACCTTTGTGCGCCCTTTATCCCTTCAACTTTCGGTATAATTGAGGAAATTGAATTTTACGTTTTTCGTAGTACGGGGATCCATACTGTGTCTGTTAAAAAACGTTTTCAATATAAAACGCATTGTGGTCTCCAAACACATCCTGCAGTTATATCGCTGATGCTCTATCGGGGGACATAAAAAATTGTCATGACTTACGAAACGACCCTCGTATTATTGCTTAATGATAGGAGGTCCCCACTTTTTTCTTTGGACCGATGGTCCAAGGAGGTGTCCCTCCAGTACCACAAGTGTTTATAAGACACATAATTCTGTTCTTGTATACTTGAAATTAAGAGCTATCACAGAGAGTGGCCGTCAACTTCTGTTCCTCCATTAGAGTTACTGGTGTGACCGCAGCGGCTATTAACTTGTTAACGTCAACACGTTGGTTAACTAACTTTGTCTACGAGTTTGCGATGCCGCACTGTTCACGTCCTACCACCGTCATTTGTTTTCATCTCTCACCGCCAGGGGGAGCCGGTGAGGCAGACCTGCATCCGCCGGAAGTGAGGATGATGATTATGGCCGATGACCACTCTGAAGAGGAAACAGAGACTGGATAAAAATAAAGGAATGTAAACAGGAAAATGTAAATACTCTGAGGAAAAAAGATGTAAATAAACTTCTCCGCTAAGGCCCGCTCACACTTACCGGGAGAGAGAAGTGTTACCAACTTAGCGAATTTTCCGCTAAATTTGGCGGAATTAGAAGACTGTCAGCGGAGAAATATATCATTTAGCGGACAGCGGATTTTTTTTGGCGGAATTCTAGATTTATTATAGCGGAATTTAGTGTTTTATCCATTTTAAGTTTTTGAAAAATTTGTACTCCAGTCTGTCTCCAAGCGATTCCGTATTTCTTATCAGGAGCTGGCAGTCACATGAGGAAAAACATGTTATTTTGATTTGATGCAATGAGATCATGGTATCATAAATTTGTAATGCGTGGGGAATGAGTACTTATCTCTTAGTTGACGAATGACGACAGATTATGAAACTATGAGAGAGTAGCATTTATATTTATGCTATTAAGGAATTTTAATGAACTTGCCTGTTTTGTGTGTGGCCCCTGAGGTGGGGGATTCACCCAGTTTGCACCCGGCACTAAACGCCTACAAGTTTTAGCTCGCCGGCTCGCAGGCAGGGCGTTAATCCCAGTGAAACTCGCAGATCAGGTGAGTGGAGACATTTACTTATTATTATTATTATTATTATTATTATTATTATTATTATTATTATTATTATTATTATTATTATTATTATTATTATTCCTGCTCATTTTTATTGCTCATTATTTGAGATCGGATTTTTTTGCGGAATTTTAGCGGATATTTAGTAGTATTTAGCGGAGGATCTTGAAAATATAAGTTGGCAACACTGGGAGAGAGGAAGTTCCGCGAAAAATTCCTTCTGTGTGCGCTCATACCTATCGAAAGCGCGCCTCGTCATTTGCACAGCTGATCGTCAAAACTTGTCTTGCAGTTGTGTGTAAAGCATTGGTCCAGCCGAACGTAACTAATGGATCCCGTGTTAGCTCTTAGCTCGCTTGGTAATGATATGGCGTACCTATGACTTTTAGTGCCGGGAGTGTCCGAGGACATGTTCGGCTCGCCAGGTGCAGGTCTTTTGATTTGACTCCCGTAGGCGACCTGCGCGTCGTGATGAGGAAGAGATTATGATGAAGACGACATATACACCCAGCCCCCGTGCCAGCGAAATTAACCAATGATGGTTAAAATTCCCGACCCTGCCGGGAATCGAACCCTGGAACCCTGTGACCATAGGCCAGCACGCTATTTAGCCTTTTAGCCATGCAGCCGGACAAAATAAGTTCATGTATACACCTCTTTTATTATTCTTGGCAAGATAGGAACAACAAAACAAGAAAACGCGAATGCATGGATCAAACACGGAAGATTTGCGTCGCGACGAATCAAAGTTACTTATAAGTAAATTCATTTAATTTAAGTAAATTCATCACAATATGAAACAAAATGTTGTAAAAAGAGCCACTAAAGTGATCAGTTTACTTTACTCGTTTCGAAACATCTCAATCGTAACGTAGAAGATCACTTTCTGTGGCTGTGCGTGAATAACTAAGAAGGCCATGGCCGCTTCTTTCCCGAATTCCTACTCAAAAATCCTTTGTTTCTTGAATTAAACACAAGTTAGTGGTCGCCTCATATACTAGAGGAATAAGAAGTCCTCATCTGCAGCCAAATTGTTAGGGTGCTGGTCTTCGGACACAACTGTCACGGGTTCAATTCCCGTCTGGGTCAAGGGATTTTTACCTCGAATGGTTAATTCCCTTTCTTCGGGAACTGGTACCTTGTTTGTGTGTGTGTCTCACCGTTTATTTTAGCGGCAGATGATGTGCCAAGTCCATCTTTCACCTCACCATGAGATGACCAGAGCCTTCTCGCATCATAAGCCTCAAGGGAAGGCTGGTCCTTACTCCCAGCGTGACGTCATCCATACGTGCGAGAAGGAGTGGGAGTGCTATTTCAAAGTCTGCCCAAAGTGTCATATATTTCTTTAATATTGACCAGATTCTTGGTTTTTACACCGGCCAAGACAAATAAAAACCTAGGCTTATATCTGATGCAGTTTAATTCTTGTATGTCTGTCAGTTACCAGCGTTGCCAGGTGTAATATGCGATTAAGGGAAATTCAGCATTATTGGAAAAGGATAAACGTGAAGAAAAATACGTGTTTTAAACTTTTTATGTAGAAAACGAAACAGAAAAATACTGAAATAAAGTTTGCACCCACAGTGTAATTGTACCTAGTACAATAAGTTATATACTAGTATTATCTTAAGCAAATGTCGTTATATCGTATCGACGTGACCTGTCCATTATTTACATTGAAAATCCTAGCAACCTTATCAGTATGGCCTGGATGTTTATAACACGTCATATTTTATTTATCTGTATTATTTATATGAAAAGTAAAACATAAGTATGATTTTATCTAAGATGACTAAAATTATGCAATTTTCACCTATTATATAAAGTCATATTTGGCTCTTTTAACGTTTTTCGTCATTTTCCAGTGATTTTTTCATATTATGATTATATTTTCCTGTGAATTCTTGTGTTTTTGTCATCTTTATATATTTTTAATTCCATTTTCGCATACCGGCTTGCAGTCGTCTCAATAATCGGATTTTTTTCACATCTCCTAATTCTTGTCTGTTATTTTTTACAATTATATTTCTTAGATATATATGTGTGTGTGTGTGAATCAGAAGAATAAGTTGTATAGAAAGAGTCATGTGCGTAGAAAGCGAGGGACAGATGAGCCTCAATTGAACTCTTAATGGTTTCACGCATTTCAAGTATGCCCCAATAACATCCTGTGATGTCGAGCGGTCTTTCTCCCGTTACAAGTCAATGTTGCGTGAAAATAGAAGACCGTTTCTATTTGAAAACTTTTAATATGTACGTAATTTCCTCTTGTAATTCTTTTTGATCGCCCACCAAAATGTGACATTTATTTCATTCTGAGCAGAGTAGAGAGTTATCTCTGGAATGAGTACTTAAATAAATTCAAAATATAATTATAAAATTAATATTATTACTTATTTATTATTATTATTGAATATTCCAGATTTTAAAAGTATATTTTCAATATAATGTTAATTTCAATAGCGGCAAGATTGTGAAGATTCCGAAAATGTGACCAAGAAAGTTTTAAGTCATATTTGTCATATTTTAATGCTTTTTAGGTAATAAGTGCTTGCATAATATTTTTAGGTCAAAACCATCCGGGTGCTACTTATCAGTTAAATTTTCATGGGAGACTGGATGGGTGGATTTTCATAAAAATTGATTTTTAAGTTTAGAATATAGACGGTAGGGTCTTAGCCATAATTTGATCAAAAAATCAGCAGGCGTTTAGAGGGGGCCTCGCATCATGAGCCTTACTCCCTGCGTGACGTCATCCATACGTGCGAGTAGGAGAGGGGGGACGCAATTTCAATGTCTGTCCAAGGCGTCATAAACCTTAAACTTGGTACATGCATATGATACATATTTCTGTCTATAAAACTCGAAGTATCTCTTTTGCAGGTGGTTTTGCGGGAAAATTGCTCATGACATAATTTATTCAGAGGATTGTTTACGAGTGGAGTGGCGTGGAGTGGAGTGGAGTGGAGTGGAGTGGAGTGGAGTGGAGTGGAGTGGAGTGGAGTGGAGTGGAGTGGAGTGGAGTGGAGTGGAGTGGAGTGGAGTGGAGTTTTGCAGGGAAAATTAAAGAAAATATCACTGCTGGTCATGTGAAAGTTCAAGTTCAAGAGCCGATTACTAGCTCCAGGTGGAGTTGATATGAAAATGTTTCTAGCAACGTTTTAATGATTTGTACATCTGCCTGAATATTTTGAGTATAGATTGGATCTCAAACTCAGTAAGGGCCCTTTCACACGATCCACTGCTTGCCACGCCACTCCACTCCACTCCACCAGAGGTGTGGTAAAAGGCCGGTAGCGTTCACACGAGACACTTCGTGTGGCGCAACCTCCGTCCACTCTCGTCAACAGCAGGCTGCTGTCGACCGGCCTGAAGTGTCTTCCACACTGGGCGACCGGAAGCTCACTCATCGCTGAATCAGATTAGCTCGTTCAGACAGTCAACATACGACCTACAAGTTCGAAGATTTCGTTTCAAAATGTCGATTCCATTAATAGATACTGAAAAGTTAATAATAGAAATACAAAATCGGCCTTGTCAGTGGGATTAACGAACGACAGACTATTCAAATAAAATAAAAGGCTTCAAATGTGCAATGAAGTTTCCCATGGCGTGATTCCACTTTCTGCCGAACTGGACAACTCCAAAGAGAGAGAAGTTGATATCTACGGTAATAGGCTATATGTGTTATATGTTAACAATTTTCGATATTACAATAACATGGGTCATTGAAAAATAATTAATCAAGGCTTTTTAGCACTCTTCATTTCAAAAGAACTGCTTCCAATTAAATTACATAATAACATTTTCTTATTCGGACCGAACATGATAGCCGCAGTCGCTTATGTGCCGCCATTATCCAGTATTCGTGAGATAGTGGGTTCGAACCCAACTGTCGGCAGCCCTGAAGATGGTTTTCCGTGGTTTCCCATATTCAAACCAGGCAAATGCTGGGGCTGTACCTTAATTAAGGCCACGGCCGCTTCCTTCCCACTCCTAGCCCTTTTCTGTCCCATCGTCGCCATAAGACCTATCTGTGTCGGTGCGACGTACAGCAACTTGTAAAAACAAAACAAGAAAAACAATCTTATTCGTGAGAACTACCAGTCTTATTTACAGAAGGTAGGTGTAGGTAGCAAGGCCATACTGGTAGCTCACTAAATCAGTCGTTCAAACGGTCAACATTGTGTGCGTCACAAGTTTGAAGTTTTTGTTTCAAAATATCGTCGGAATACATTTTCTCATCTTGGTGTCCTGACGCTGTAAACTTGCTTCAAGGATTGAGAACAATTCAAACAAATTCCCACTCATACGAAAGCAATTAAGGAACATTTTTAGATCATTGGTACGTTCATCTAGAAGAACGATGAGTTCCTCGTTCTAGGCGATATGAATTCAATGGATGGACCCAATGAATTTAGTACTGTTCTTTCACCTCAACCTTCTTTTCGGAAGAATAAAAATCCCAAGGATAATGTGCGCGTCCATGGACCAGATTCAAACCGAGACGCAAATATGAGGTGGGGACGAGAAGTTGCCGGTAAGTTGACGGAAGTGGACGACAGGTGTCTGAGAAGTGGAGTGGAGTGACGTGGCGTGGCGTGGAAAGCAAGTGGACCGTGTGAAAGGAGCCTAAATCCCAACTCATGGTGATTGATAGAGCAGCACATGCCGTTTGAAGAAGCTGGAGGTAGTGCATGACTTCGTACACCTTGGGCCAACAATCAGTGATACAAGTGCCAAGAAAGAGTTACGGAGGATATTGTTAGGACTTGAGATTAACTTGAGATTGAGATTAACCAAGATCTAGAAGAACATTGAATTAATAAAACACAAGGACCCATCTCGCTGAAACAGTTATATTTTCTGTTTTCACATACGGCTGTGAGACCTGGACCGTAAGGGCTTTCGACAGAAAACGCGTCGATGCCTTTGAAATGTGGTGGTGGCCTTAGTATGTCTTGGACTTCAAGGAGACCCATTGCGTCCATTCTTAAGGAGCTGAAGATTTTAAGGGGTGTAGTGAAGCCCTATCTTGACAATGTTAATTTGACAGAAAATATATCCCAATATCACGGGAACTATTGAAGTTAAAGTTTTGAAATTGTTACCACTGATAATTTACAACCTTCCCCTAGGTACTGAACTAAAATGAAGTGTATTGAGTGAACTGGTGTACATTTTTTAATGTTCCATATTTTACCACGAGAAAGTCATTAAAAATTGCTTCAAATTAGAAACCAATCAAGGGAAATACCTTTTTCTTGTTCAGTAGTTGGGTTAAGGCATAAAATAACTGTCTGAAAATATGATCTCCTTAGCTTGGATACTTCGTGAGATAATGGGTCAGACATGTGAATAAAATTTAATTTTCAGAAACTGAGTTCAAAGTAAAACACTATGTTCACTCACACAGTTATCCATGTCATCACCTAAATACAGCTTGGTCCATAGTCAACATTATCTGAGTGTTTGTTATGACAGTGCCGGCCACTTCTTCATACATAATTAGTGAAAACCACAGCCTTCTAGATCAAACAGTTACAGAAAATTAAACGAGAAGCGTCACCGAAGTTGTAAAATTTAAATTTTTCAAATTTTTAAAAATACTTTTTAAATCATAATAAATTACACACCATGTTAACAGAGTCGAAATAATTTTATGAGACAACGTTTGGAAAGGTGATTTTTTATTACTTTCACACTCCCTTTTAAGGGGACACGGAACGGAAAAAAATGAAAAATAACTTTTTATTTTATTATTTTGAATTTTGTATCTGTGACCATTCCCCTTTCCAATGGTGTATACATTTTGATAATCCTCCTGCTGGAAGTATTTTTAATTAATTCTTTTATAATATGATGCATAGGCTCCAGGCTCCCGCAAGGCAGGTAATTTGACATTTAGACTTATGAAAGCAGTATTTTTGATATATACGCCAATACAGTGGTATATTTAAGTAGATGAGGAAAATATGTTGCTGTAGAATTTCACTGTTGGCAGCATTGTCATGGATTTGGTTGTTGACTGTCATTTGTTTGCTTTGTTTATGTTTGATGTGATTACATGACGTGTTTCTGTTTACTTCGGTGTTCTTACTGTATTTTGATGATCCAGTATGCCTCGTGTTAACACTAGAGTGTTTAAAAAGCATGTTCATTCAAAGAAGAAGGCCAGAGTTGGAGAGAACTTTGTTGATGACCGTTTAATAACCAGTCCTTCTACTAGTAATGTTCTGTGATGTCATCAACTGATGATAAGCTCCAGCATGGACTGTGTCCACGGGGAGAATACAGCTGATGTAAGTTCAACAGAGGAATAGATACAGGAGAAACTTAGTCATCCTCACAGTCTACCATATGATATTATGGAGGAAATACAATCTATTTTCAGGGATCTGTCATACATTAACCTTTTGAAAACATGCCTCCATGGTCGCACACAATATACTAATGAATGTGTAAATAGCATTATATGGAGCCGTTTGCAAAACGCTGTGTTTGTGTCAACAAGGATACTTCATTTTGGTGTATATGATGATGTGGCATCATTTAACCAGGGAAATAATCACAAAATGTGAAGTGCTGCAAAGACTGCGGTTGGGCATTGGCACTCATACCCGTGACGTCATGCTGCAACTCGACTTGGAAAGACTGAGATATGGTGAAATGGCTGTTAAAAACTTGCACCAGAAAGCCAGACAAGTCAGAAGAGCTAGTAAGAGAAGGCTAGAAGATGAAATGGAAGAGGATAAAGATAATCCAAGCTATGGAGCAGGCATGGACTTTAAAGTCCATTTCCTGAAAGTAATTGTGTTTTAATACATAAGGAACATTTTCTCAGGTTGTGTGAGATACAGAGGATTCAAACTTTCAGGGTTCCTTTCTAATGTTGTTGTGCACATGCTGAAAGAATTATTATTGTTGTAGGTTTGTTATTAAGTATTTTATTAGAGTAAAAAGTGGCCAAAACTTGCCAAAATTTGTAAGTTACAAATAATAATTCAAAAATCAGAAAGTATTTCATATTACTCAAAACCAGTTATTTCAGTACCAAGCCAAGATATGTAGACACATGCTGTGCAATTTTCAAATTGATAGCTGTAATAGGTTTTTAGAAAAATGTACCTTTGTGAAGCATGATTTAACATTGTAAGCATAGGGCGTTCCGTGACCCCTTAAACGCCTTTTACGTGGTTACGGTCGATCTCTGGTCAGATGTCTTCAGTCTAGTTCTTACATTAGATTCTCCTTCCGTCCTCACTCGTCTATCCTGCACTCAAAGGTATCACCTCTCCTTTGATGGTTAGTACCAGTATGATCACGTTAATTTTGTCCATTACCATCTCATCTCCCTCGCCGGTCTGACCACACAGTTAAGCTGCTGACCCTATAATAATTTGTTCACTTTTCTATCCACGGGAGTACATTTACCTTCGGAAATGGAGTAGGCCTACCCACTCATAGCGGGGAGTGGCGAGAAATTGAGAACGCTGGTGACAATAATGAAGACATAGTATTGCCTCTGCACATGCAAATAACGGCCAGCTAGTCTGAACTTGCTATAACTCAAGTTTATGGCTTGGGATGAGAATATACTCCGTTCGTAATCTGACCTTCCCTTCTCTTCTCTTCTCGTCGCCACATTACTCAAGCCACTTCCTTCTGTAGAACACGAGGGACAGAAAGTCTTTCCACGCACTCGGTGTTTGCACGCCACCACTAAATCCACGTCATTTTAGTATCAGACAGTGATTGCCTAACTCCCTTACATCAGTGCCATTTTTTATAAGGTGGCGGTACTGATCTAAACTTCTTTATAAACTGAATCTCACACCATATTCATATCACATTCTCTTCCAAACATACTGATTTTACTACTGGCCCACTCTGAAGAAATTTTCACCATCTGTTTCTCTCCCCCTAAACCTGTAAAATCCTGGCACACCTTGCAACTTAGCATTTTATTTTTCGCATTAAACCACTCCTTTCCGTGGAAGAAGTTATTTTTTAATTAATGTGCAACAAGCGGGCCCATCATGGTCATAATTGTTCCTCTCTTAAACTGCAGTGCCGGCCCCGTGGTGTAGGGGTAGCGTGTCTGCCTCTTACCCGGAGGCAAGATATTGCAGACATCTTCGATTTAGAAGGTCAAATGGACTATATCACTATTGAAGTATTGACCTATCTAAGGCATTTGATAGGTTAGATCGTGGGAGACTACTGACAAAAATGAGCAGACAGCCTCTCACCACGTTTCATGCATTACGTAATTTCAAATGTACTTTTCCTATATGCATAGGAACATCATTCAATTTGTGACGTAATTAAATTTTCTAATTTAACACTCCTTAGTTTTTCAGGAGTGTAATACCATTGGCGGAATCTTAATGATTCATACCACAATGGAGAGTAATATCATGCAATTACACGTTATCACATTACAAGTAAGATAGTAGAGAGTGATTTGACACGGTCCTAGCCCTGATCCCTGAGGATACCCTTGTTCTCCCAATATTCGATTATTTTGATTTAGTTTACAAAGACGCAAATACTGAGCTATGAGGTAACCTACTACGGAAACAGAATGCCGGTATGATATGCGTATGTAAATTGAAATTTTCTGATCACTTTATTGAATTTTACGTTGACCTCGGATGACTACACTTCGATGACAGACGCACGCTAAATGTCCCCTATCTGAACGATTTCACAGCCTTCCTCAACACCATGAGAAAATTACCACAGCGCTGAGCACTATACTGCGCGTTATCCTTAAATATAAATCTTGAGCCTACAGCGTGATTTTGCTGTAATATTCGATACAAAAATACGATTCAAGAACCACATACATTTACAACCATGCCTGAGGAATTACTAGGCATTATTTACCGTTAAGCAGAAATTCCTGATGTCACTGCTCTTCGCCAATTCTTCCTCACGATCTTTTGACCCCTATTGAACTACTGCTCTCCGATTTAGACTACAGCCTCCTCCCTCCAGTATTAACTAGTTAGACGGAGCAGTGTCGTTCTTTGCTGCAATTGTAAGGGACCGAAAGCCCAAGATCAGATATTTGTCTCCGCAGCAGGTATTAAGGGCAATAAATGTGTCACCGCTGAATATCAGTCAATAGGCAATTGATCTGTTTCCTCCGTGGTATCTTAAATGGGCATTAATACTCATAATATCTTGTCTCAGTCTTCTCTCTCCGCGTCCCTTCCCTCTCTACTAAAGTCAAAGACCTTATCCACATTCCTCACAACCAGCACACAATAGTTCAACGATCCTTTTTAACCGCCTTCCAACTCCCTTTAACATTGTTAATAAGAGGAAAGAGCTTGACATAGCATCAAGTAGAAGTATTTTCCAGTGGGGTGTAAGTAATCTTGACCCACGACGACTTGGCTTTGAACATGGACATTCTCATAGTTTTCGATTTGGACAACTGTTATTAGTAAGGTGAGTACCTGATCTTGTTACTCATTTGATATGTTTGTTATAGACACGATAAAGGCTTTTGGGCTTATGTCGTGTCAAGAAAATAAGGTGAAATTCTTTACGTTTCGCGGAGAACTTTGCTGTACGTCATCAGAAGAAAATCTCGACTGTCCACGAGAAAGGCTTTTCAACCAATGAGCTTTGAATTTAGACGTTATAATAGAAGTGGAAGTAGTTTGTTCATTCGTCACCAGATGGCTCTCCGGACGCGGTGAAGCGCTAGCGTTCGAAGCGGAAGCTGACGGAACCATCAGAATAAGTGTGAGAGGGTCACATAACATAGCATGTTTACGCACCATATGACACTGACAGGTGCATGACATTGACATATGTTTCATTCCGGGCTTGTCTTCCGGTATAGGCTAGAACAAATTTGTTACTTTCATTCGCCTGTCTCAGTCTCATCCTTGGCTTTTGACAACATGAACATGACCGAGGTATGAGCGATGCTAGTAATGCCATTCCTTATGCAGCCAGTTCCTGTTATAAATGATGGGAAAATTGTTCTAGCACGCCTCTTCAGTGACACCTGGGACAGGTATGACGGCTGATGACGGAGCTGCTGAGATCCAAACCAGCCTCCGGACTGAGCGCTCAAAATAAATAAATAAATAAATAAATAAATAAATAAATAAATAAATAAATAAATAAAACAATTCCTTTACTGTTGTGGACAGCCGGGAATAGAACCTCTATCCGCGAGAGGTCTGAGGAATTTCAAACGACAGAAGTTTTAAACTAGAGTGCTCAAAATGTCATTGCCGGACAGTATGTCATTTTCTACTTCTACTTCTTATTATTCTTATTCTTATTCTGCATCCCTTATTTTCATCTTCGTACAGTTTTTCTCTAGCCGGGTTCAGTGGTTCAGGCGGTTTAGGCGCTGGTCTTCTGACCCCAACTTCGCAGGTTCGATCCTGGGTCAGTCCGGTGGTATTTGAAGGTGCTCAAATATGTCAGCCTCGTGTCGGTATATTTACTGACACGTAAAAGAACTCCTTCGGGACAAAATTCCGGCACCTTGGAGTCTCCGAAAACCGTAAAAGTATTTAGCGGGACGTAAAGCAAATTATTATTATTATTATTATTATTATTATTATTATTATTATTATTATTATTATTATTATTATTATTATTATTATAGTTTTCTCCGTCTTCGTAATCTTCCTTGGCTCCTTATTTTGTTGTCGAGCTGACCACGCGCCTTCTGGTGATCTACATGCTCTTGGGATGAGTAGTGGTGGCTTGGTAGACGAAGGACCATCGGCGCTGCACCGTCATAGGTTTGACTTTTGGTTAGGATATTATTATGTTATGAATGTTTGACTGTATTGTAATCCATATCGTAATGTTATTTATGAAAGAGAACTATTACACCCCCGCATTGGATTTATCAAACGTGGTAGTGCACAAAGGACAATAAGTACATTCTAAAATAATATAAATATTTCGTGATATGGAAGAATTATTTGGAAGTAGTATGGAGAAGGGGTTGGATGTGGTGAGGGGGATGTGGCTGAGGGGTTTGCCTAGGTCTAGGGAAATTGCAGAGGTGGAGAGATAATTGCTTTCTGTGTGTTGACATTCCATCAGGCAAAGCGGGGCTGGGACAAGGAACTGGTGGGGTGGTAGGTAGAAACTTAAATATTGATTGCTAGCAATAATTAATGTTAGAGGGTGGTAGTGACTGCGGAACAGTGTAATAGCACCTAAATAATGGATTGGCATGCGTTCTCTCCATAGATGGTAGGTGTACCTTTTGTCGGCAATTCTGCTACAGGACCCTTCCGAAACTTTCACCTCCCCACCGTCATCGTGCGTATGAATTCCTGCATGCGAACACAAAGGGAGGAAATACAAGGCAAAATCATTGTGTGGGCACCAAAGAAATTGATAAGTAATAATAATAATAATAATAATAATAATAATAATAATAATAATAATGATAATAATAATAATAATAATAATAATACGTAGGTCGAGTCTTAAGTCATGGCAACTATTTTTTTTCTCGCAAACAGGAGACAACACGGAAAATCTAAGATATGCATTTGGAAACGTACGGTATGTACTTGCGTATGATGCCACTAGATGGTGTATGTAAACAGCAGTGTGGGTCTAAGCATGCCCCCAAGTTCAGTCTGTGAGTGAGAGCGTCACAAAGTGGAAGTCAACAAGCAGGAGCAACGATCGTATATTAAAATAGCAGTTCTCCGCTTCAGAAATGCACGTCAATGCCATGCAGAGCTGCGGGAAGCATTAGGTGTGCATGCCATGCCCTATAGATCAGTGGCCATTACGTGGACAACGGTTTGCTAACAAAGAGGACATCATCACAGCATTTCGGAGAGAGGTGTCACACGTTAGCGATACACATGCAGCGAATGGTATTCAGCGCTTGCCCCACCGCTGGCAACGCACAGTGGAAACCTTGGGTGATTATTTCGAAGGTCTGTAATCAGTTGAAATCTGTTCTTTGTACTTAGTCTTGTGTATTTGCTGTCTATACCATAATAAAGCAATGCTTACCAATGGCCTGTGATCTGTCACTTTTCACTTTCCTACGAGAATCTCCTGAAGTCAGAATTTGTCTTCAGGTACTATGCATAAGTACATACCCTATATTTCCAAATGCATATCTTAGATTTTCCGTGTTGTGTGCTGGTCGCGAGAAAAAAAAAGTAGTTACCATGACTTATGACTCGACCCTCGTATTAATAATAATAATAGTAATAATGTAATCTAATTCCTATGTCTCCTCGGGAAGCAAAACAGAGCAACAAGAGAACGCCGTGAGAAAGTTGTGCAAGACAAGAGACCTAGAGGCCGACCAAGAGAGGTGGTGATGGTGGTGGTGATTACTGTTTTAAGAGGAAGTACAACAAGGCAACCATCCTCTATAAAATTCTAATCAGAGAGAAAAAATGGAAGCGATCTGACACTTCAAAAATGAAGCTATCGGCAAAAGAAAGACAAAGGCCACGAAGGGCATGAAAATGAAACTCCCTAGCCATCGGAAATCGTAATAGCGTCGGGTTCGGAAAGGAGCAAGAGTTTACCAAGGGAGGTCGGATAGGATAGATGAAAGTGAGGAGCCTGGCACAAGTAAGTGGAAGCAATGCCAGGACTCAGCTCTGTGGTCGCTAAGCAATGCTCCCAACTTAAGAGCCTTTGACCGAGGTCGATAGCTGCAGTCGCTTAAGTGCGGCCAGTATCCAGTAATCGGGAGATAGTGGGTTTGAGCCCCACTGTCGGCAGCTCTGAAGATGGTTTTCCGTGGTTTCCATTTTCACACCAGGCAAATGCCGGGGCTGTACCTTAATTAAGGCCACGGCCGCTTCCTTCCAATTGCTAGGCCTTTCCTATCCCAACGTCGCCGTAAGACATATCTGTGTCGGTGCGACGTAAAGCAAATAGCAGAAAAAAAAAGAGCCTTTGGGCATTTTTACTCGCCTCTTACGACGGGCAGGGGTACTGTGGATGTTTTAGTACCACCCCCACCCACAGGGAGTCCGATCAAGAGAAAGACTGGACAATCAAATAAAACAGGACATGGATGGAAGAGAAATGGTCCAAGAATAACAAAGAGAGGGACCAGTAGCGCAGACTTCGAGGTAGCAAGACGTTTTCTGCCCATCAAAAATTATCTTAGAGGGACAGAGTGCAATTTTTCTCCCTCCCCAATAAAAAAACTCCCCTTAGATATTATGTCCCCGTAAAACGTGGGGTTTGGTAGTATCCGGAGGCTGCTAAGGAGTTAAATCTGGAGAAGGTGGTAGATGATTTTATATAAACAATGAAATAAGAGATCAGACATTCCTCCAGAGAACTACATTTCCCAATGAAGACTGCTCAGGTGGTACATCTGGTGGTAGAGATGTTCTCATTTTGCAGCATGTATATGCAGTAATAGGACATTTATTAAGAAAATGTATTTATGAAGCAAGTTCCATTTTTTTTACTTGTGATTATTTTGTATAGCTTCGTACATTAAAAAATTCCTTCAAAATATTTTTTTTTAATTAAGTTCAATTTTTCTGTTTACTCGTGAATATGATTGAAAACTCAGTACATAAAACTCATTCAAAAATGTGTTTGAGAAATAAGCTCCATTATTGTTCTGTTTGTGTGTGAATATTGTTATCATATAGGAATGCCTGTGATCATTTTAATCATGCCCCCCCCCCCCTCCCTCCGCAATATTTATCCGAAGTCGGCGCGAAACGGTGATAGAAATGGAGAGACGGTAAAATAATGATGACGATGATGATGATGATGATGATGACAATGACCATTTCCAGCTTAGAATCGAGTTTTATGTATATAAATAGCAGCATGCAACTTAATCTGCTCCGAAAACCGTAAAATTAGTTAGTGGGATGTAAAAACAATAATATTAAATTAATATGAACAAGATATATACAAAAGTGTTTTCATAACAAAAGTCGTAACATCTACTGAAAATCAGTTCTGTAAATTCAGGAACTCATACCTCAGTACTTTATTTGACCTCCGCTGGTCTTCAAAGTTTCGGCATGGATTTCGTCAATTTATCGTAAATATTCTTGATCTCTTCATCATGAAACCACACCTTGATAAGAGAATATATCTTGTTCAGTTTTGCCATTCCCTTCTTGCAAACGACCTATAAATTGTCAACGGGATTGATATCGGGTGAATTGCTGTGCCAAGGGGGCATTTTAGTGTTTCAAATAATTTTTGGATGTGTGGCATGGTACAAGATCTTGTTAATAAACATTTTTACCATCTGGAGAGAGTTCTTGTAACCCATACACTACCCTCCTTCGAAGGATTTCTGTGTACTTGCCACTGTTCATCATACCCTTAAGGAGGGACCAACACCTTTGACCGAACAAAAAAGTGACTTATCAATTTATATTTTTCATTTAAAATTGAACTTTTATTTTTATAGCAGTGCAAAATTTTTGTTAATATCTCCAATACTTTCGGAGTTATGACAAAAGAACGTCAAGCTTTGTCACCCAAGCAAGCCCTTTATCGTTAAGTTTGTTGCTCATTTCCGTAACTTTTATTTTTCAGAACCGTTTCCTTGATAACTCTGAAGTTTTTAAAGACATTCGGATGAAATCATGTACGCATGTATATTTCATGGAGAAGAAGATACACTAGAATTATTGAGCTGAATTCATTGGTTAAGTTAAAAAATGTTCGAATGAAAATTAATGAGAAAATTGACTACTTGAAAATAACTTCATAAAAAAATATTTATACTTGTTGGACTTCACTGATTCTAGTGCAGGTTGTAGCTATAAAATTGCAAATCATAATTAAAAAATTAACCATACAAAAATACTTGTGTGTTTGGAAATTATCAGGGTAACGGCAAAATAATGGCCATGATACACTGCCTATTAAATAATTATATATAATGCTATTGGTTTATATGATTTATAAATAAATACGTAGGCATATTATTAAGGATTATTGTGTTTGTCTTACTAAGTTTCGTTTTAGTATTGATTTTCATTATGTTCAAAGGTATAGGTCCCCAGGACATCACTTTGAAGGATGTTTACGAATTTGCTGAAAATGGGCCAGTGACGTTTTCTCTGATGTTTCTTTACGCACATAAGGACCATGGTAACCACAAACTTTCAAATGACTCTTATCTGAAAATGCGACTCTCTTCCAATCCTCCGCAGTCCACTCTTTATGTAGTTTAGCCCTATCAGTCACTTTTGCACATAGCGCTCATCAGATATTGCGTCTTTGATGATCTTCTTCCTGTCTCCAACACTCTGTGGTAAACTGTCGAAACGTGAACATTTCCCCCACTCTGACTTAAATTGTGGTTTAGGTCAACAGCTCAGAGGTTTATTTTACTCTTCTTAATGAGTAAACGGTCATCTTTTGGTGTAATCCTGCGTTTCCAACCACAGTTTCCTTCCTTTAGCGATAAAAATGAACCGGTTTCTCTGTATCGCTTTAAAATTGAGTTTACCATAGCCACACCAACACGATATTGTGAAGGAATTTGCCTTTGCCTCATTAAGGTATGCTCAGCTAATGCCATAATTTTTTAACATTTTCGCTGGGTGGTATCCTTGACACAGCACTGAAAACATATACAACATTACCCGGTGACATTCAACTGATTATTGCACTACAAATAACATCCACCGGGCGAGTTGGCCGTGCGGTTAGGGGCGCGCGGCTTAGAGCCTGCATCCGGGAGATAGTGGGTTCGAATCCCACTGTCGGTAGCCCTGAAGATGGTTTTCCGTGGTTTCCCATTTTCACACCAGGCATATGCTGGGGCTGTACCTTAATTAAGGCCACGGCAGCTTCCTCTCCACTACTAGACCTTTCCTATCTCATCGTCGCCATAAGACCTATCTGTGTCGGTGCGACGTAAAGCCACTAGCAAAAAAAAACATCCAATAAGGTTAACAATAATGGTGCCTACCAGGTGTATGCATAAGTTTTTGCCGGTTTTTTGTGGTAAAGAAAACACGTAATTTTCAAGTGAAATTCTTTTTTTTTTTTTTAATTCAAAGTATTGGTCATCGGCTTCTACACACTTCACTCATCTTTCAGGTAAGTTATGAATACCGTGCCAAGAAAAGTGCTTGTATTTTGTGGAAAACCATTCGTCGAGTCATTTTCCAACTTCCTCGAAATTGCTGAAGTGCTGCTATGCGAGCGAGTGCCCCATTGATGCGAAGAGGTGAGAGTCAGTTGGCGCCAGGTCGGGGCAGTACGGCGGGTGCGAAAGGATGTCCCATCCAATTGATTTCAAGTTGTCTTTCACTCGTTTTTCTGTGTGAGATGGCGCATTGTCGTGTAACAAAATCACTTTGCCATGTTTTCTGGTCCATTCCGATCGTCTTTCAATCAATGCGTGATTTAAATGAATCATTTGTTAGCGATAGCGTTATGCATTAACACTTTCGCCGGGCTTCAAGTGTTCATAACACACAATACCGCTCTAGTCCCACCAGACACAAAGCATGGTCTTCTTGCGTGAAGCGTGTTCACAATATGTTTCCACCAGCAAACGATGGCTTTCCACAGCCTTTTCCTTTTGATTAAATATGAACAGCAATGTTTGCCGCATTTTTTTTCTTTTTCAGGCAAAAACGTCATCATGATCACTGAACGAAACAATACAGACGCTACTGTTTGGCGGACTCAACTTGTGTGTGTTGGTAGGTTAATGTCCTACGAAGAAACTAACGTATGTGTCAAATTCATACGTTGCGTACTGTTCGCTGGCGCCATCTCTTAGTGAAACCGGAAAAGTCTTATGCATACACCTGGTACAATGCAATTAGCTTGAAAGCAAGGATAGTATTTAGTGGAAATGCATGTTTTTGCCATCATTAGTTATAAATAGTTTTAGAAATTACTGTGCTCACTTTAATGTGCACACTACTACATACAGACACTGCCTGACCAAACAATTTAAGCACCCAGAAGGGATGGTAGGATGTCACTGTAACTTCGTACACGTACAAACCTTCGCCGCTTGTGTAAATTACATTAGAGTTGCAGTTCTCTGTGAATGGTAGAACGACCACCAAAGGCATTAGTGTTGTTACCTGGCCTGGTAGTGTCAGATGTTGAGTGATCGATGTGAAGGACATGGAGTTCCCACGTACTCGTGCGAGACAGCGTTATCGGCACCTGACAGAGATTAAATGGGGCCTCATTGTCGGTCTCCATTTTGCTGGATGATCGAATCGTGCAGTATCCAGATTTGACAGTAGCCCGATGTTGGATTGCATGGGAATGTGAGGGCAGGCATACTCGTCGTCAAGGTTCCGATCGACCCTGTCTGAACACCACAAGGGAGGATCGCCCTATTGTTCATCGCAACTCCTTCATATCTCCGCCTGCCATCCGAGACTTACTGCAACATTCTGTGTTATCCCGCACCATTGGTCGGAGACTGTCAGCAACCGGACTAGGGAATTACCGTCCCATGCCTAGGCACCGTTAACACCACAACACAAAGGGCTACGTTTGGAGGGGTGCCGTGACGGGGAAACATGGACTGCTGATGAATGGCATTGCATTGTGTTCAGCGACGAATCACGGTCAGCACTATCCCGGATGACCATCGTCTACGGGTATGGGGCACTTGCAGGAATCCTAACCTAACCCTATGGCACTACAGCCCTTGAAGGGTCTTGGCCTACGAAGCGACCGGTGCTCAGCTCGAATGCCTACAGATTACGAGGTGTCGTGTAGTCAGCACGACGAATCCTCTCGGACATTATTCTTGGCTTTCTAGACCAGGGCCACTACCTCACTTTCAGATAGCTCCTCAATTCTGATCGCGTAGGCTGAGTGAACCTCTCGAGCCAGCCCTCACATCCAGGTAAAAATCCCTCAGGGTCTCAGGGACTTGCAGGAATACTTGTATTTAATTTTAAGAACGTCTCTAGTGGTGTAGGATGATTTGGATGTCTTTTGAAGTACTGGAGAGGTAACAAAGTGTCTTATCCAGCATTGGTGAAACTACTGGTTCTACTGAAATGGAAAACTGACAATGTGTTCTTCATCATGACTTAATTGTTTTCCCGTTACTTTTTCCGTCCGATGTACTGGAACGTAACGATTGCAATTTTAATTCAAGAACAAATTACGAGTAAACATTACATTTCGTAAAGGAGTAACAATTTCAACTAAAAATTACTAAAAAATGTATTCATTCCCAGTAATTCGATTACTATTAATCAGTTAATTTTTAATTTAACCCACACATCATGCGAAGAAAATATTTAGAAGTGAAATGGAAGAAAAATGGAACTGTGTAAGTGGACGAATAACATGAAGGAACATGCCACGCGGGAGTTGTTTATTCAACAGTTCATCTACGTTTAATCTCGAAATTCCTGGAACCCACTTTTGTACCTACACAATTTATGACTGGACATGGTCAATTTAGAAGTTATTTTCAACGGTTGAACATTCCCAAGTGTCAATCGGACCAAACAGTAGTTCATTAAATTTTCTCTGGTCCACTATAGGCTATTAACACAAACTACACTAGTGCCCAAAAGTTTTTTTTTTTTTTTGCTAGGGGGCTTTACGTCGCACCGACACAGATAGGTCTTATGGCGACGATAGGATAGGAAAGGCCTTGGAGTTGGAAGGAAGCGGCCGTGGCCTTAATTAAGGTACAGCCCCAGCATTTGCCTGGTGTGAAAATGGGAAACCACGGAAAACCATCTTCAGGGCTGCCGATAGTGGGATTCGAGCCTACTATCTCCCGGATGCAAGCTCACAGCCGCGCGCCTCTACGCGCACGGCCAACTCGCCCGGTTGTCCAAAAGTTAATCATAAGTTACGAGTAAGGAGGGCAACAGTAAATAGACCGCAAATCGCACGACATATGCAGCTACAAACCTTACGTGTTCGCACTGTATAGTAAAGGAGTGTTCCCTGCTTTGACTACCGGCGTAACCGCAAGGTAAACACAGCCAGTGCCTGCGCCCCATATTCCCTCAGTCGTGTTTGCCCTGTTATAGTGTGCGGAGTGTATCCTCGTGGTGAACGTGACAATATAATGCCACAACGATCCCATTTGGACCCCGTTTTGCAGGGTAGAATACTCGGCCACCTGGAAGCAGGCCAGACACAGACCGAAGTCGCCGTATCCTTGAAAGTGTCACAAAGGGTCATTTCCATGCTTTGGAGACGATTTCGAGACACAGGAGATGTTACTCGTAGGCCAGTACTAGGTCGACCAAGAGTAACCACCCCACAGCAGAAGCGATATCAAGCCTTAACCACCTGACGAAATCAGAGTTCATCTACAAGACAATTATCGGCGGAGTTTGCAGCCGTCTCAGGGGTTGCCGTTTCCCGACAAACTGTGTAACGGAGGCTCAGAACAGCAGGGAGGTTTTCCCGACGTCCAGCGGTGTGCGTCCCGCTCACTCCAGCACAGAGACGGGCCCGTTTACTGTGGAGCCGTCAACGTTGAAACTGGACCATGAATGAATAGAGGCATGTGTCCTTCACAGATGAATCCCGCTTCAGTTTGCAGCACGATTCCCGTCGCACATTAAACTGGAGAGAACAGGGTAGCCGATACAACCATAGGAACGTCGTGGAACGGGACCAGTATGGTGATGGAGGCGTCATGTTGTGGAGTGGCATCATATTGAATGGCGGTATGGACCTGTACATCTTCATGGGTGGTCCGAGGAACACTGTTAACGCTGGAAGATACAAGGATGAGGTACTGAGACCGCATGTTCCACTCTTCAGAGGTGCGGTTGGTCCAGACTTCCTCTTAATGGACGATAATGCCAGACCGCACCGCGCTGCTCTGGTGAATGAATTTCTGGCTGGGGAGGACATTCACCTCATGGACTGGCCAGGGAGGTCTATGGATCTCAATCCTATAGAACATGCCTAGGATACATTGGGGAGGCGAACTGCATCCCGTCAGCCTCCACCAAGGACCCTTCAAGACCTTCGCATTGCCCTTTCGGAGGAATGGGATCGACTGCCACAAGAGCTCTTGGACCATCTTATAGAGTGCATGCCACGTCACTGCGAAGCGTGTGTGGTCGTTAGGGGTAACCATACACCCTATTAACAGCATATTTTGTTGTCGAAGACATTGCCAAGTTTTGTTAGTTGTTGTCAAAGGTGTACCTTAGCTATCAGAACCTTTCTGACACTGTGTTTTGGACAAGTTGTGTGATATATGGTGTGTGATTCAGTTTCCGTTTGTTCAGCAATCTGTCTGGCATTCCCACCAGGCGGTATGGCCTCGTTTAGTGATTATGCTTAACACTAGTGTATTTGTCAGGATACCTGAGTTACTGTAATGTAAATATCATAGAGTTAGTATATTATACACTAGAGGTAGCAGTGGCGCTGCAGTCGCGTGCGAAGTTGAACGAGCGCGCTGTTTGGCAAAAGCTGTATTGTTTGGCACTGTCACCACTGGAGCTTCCCGATAAATTGAAGTATATACTTCTGTGAAGGAAAATGCCAGTCTCCTGTGCAACTTATGGCTGCATAGAGAGGTTCATAAAGGGCAGTGGCGTATCATTTCACAGATATGTTTCCTTGAAATTCGTTTCCGTGCGTATACAATAATACTTTGGCCTACTTGGGCTGACTTCGCAACTGATTCCCCTGTCGGCGCGAATGAGTTTCTTTGGATCTTTCCTTGAAGACTGAAAATAAAGTTTTTAGGAAATATAAGGGATGACATTTTCCTTTCGCTGAATGGCCATGCTTTTGAAAGCAAATATGCAGAAAAATCATGTGCATGATACCGAGCGAGTGGCTGCAGGCTTTAGGTCACGTAGCTGTCAGCTTGAACCCCACTGTCAGCAGCACTGAAGATGGTTTGCAATTTTTACATCTTAATTAAGACCACAGTCGTTTCCTTCCCACTCTTAGCCCTTTCCTGTCCCATAATCGCCGTAAGACCTGTGTGTGTCGGTGCAACGTAAAGCAAATTGGTACAAAAAAGAAAATAAGAAAAGTTGTGCATGATAGCCCGGAACTGTGTTCCGTTTTTCAGTTTCTGTGTGTATTTATAGTATTAAAAGCTAATGGATATATTTTCTGTGTATACAGTTTGTTGCTTTCCCTTCGTATAGTACGTGTACTGTAGCAGTCCCCGTTCATACCTCACCAGACTAAATGTGCAACACCATGTGAACATCTGAGTCCTTTACTTTCGTGAATATTATTCCCTTAAATGGCGATAGCACTACAGGCCTATACAAGCATAATACGTAAATTAATGACCGAGCGAGTTTTTTTTAATTTTTTATTTCATTTCAATATAGGCACCTGAGCCAAGGCTCTTCTTGGTGCAATACAAATAAATGACAATGGCAGCTATATTCACAATCTGATTACAAAATAAAATACAGTAAGTATATAATTTAACATGGTGTAAGAGATAAGATAGGACAAAGCTTCCTAACCATAATTACCATACTACTTCAGGTATTTAGTTAGATTACTTTTGAAGATAGATAAAGTTGGTAACATTTTTATATTTTTTGGAAGCGAGTTATACATAGTTATAGAAAAATGCCAAAGAGAGTTTTGACCATAACTAGTGGAATGAATCTGATTGTAGTGAATATTATAAATAATTCTTGTTTCATAATTATGAATCTGTGAATTAGTAATTACTGATGTGTTTGAGCGGACTAATTTGTTTTGAATTTTATAGATCATAATTATAGAAGCCTTTATGCGGAGGTTTGGAAGTGATAATATATTACAATATTTATACAGATCTTTAGTCGGTGTCAGAATGGGCAGTTTGAAAATTATTTTTAGTGCTCTCTTCCTAAGGACCTCTACCTTTCCAAATAATTCTTTATTACAGCATGCCCAGACATGTATCATATAAGAGATGTGGCTTTCAATAAGAGCATAGTAAATACCCTTCAACAACCCACGAGAAAACTTATATCGCAATCTACTGAGGATACCAATCACAGGGATAATTTTATTACAGATAGTCTCCACGTGATTACTCCACGACAGATTTTCATCTATAATCAGTCCTAAGAATTTAGTACTGTGCACTTTCATTACTCTTTGATTGAAGAAAAGCAGATTTTTATCCAAATTTAATACATATAAAGGTTTGTGAAAATTTATGTAGTTTGTTTTTGTTAGATTGATAGTTGGCAATGCGGTTAGAGTCACGCAGCTGTAAGTTTGCTTTCGAGAAATAGTGGGTTAAAACCCCACTGTCGGCAGCACTGAAGATGGTTTTCCGTGGTTTCCCATTTTCACACCAGGCAAATGCTGGGGATGAACCTCATTTAAGCCCATGTGCGCTTCTTTCCCACTCCTAGTCCTTTCCTATCCCATCGTCGCCATAAGACCCATCTGTGTCGGTGCGATGTAAAGCAAATTGTAAAAATTATTGTAATTTTTCAGTTCTCTTCAATCATATAATTTACCACTTTCCCTTTCCATTTTACATTTTACAAGTAAAAATCTTAAAGCAAATCATACATTTCACGACAAGCTAAATAAAAACTCCATAATAGGCTGAAACCATAAGCGAGTGTCATATTTCCACTTGTAATCGCATTTAGAAAACATCGATGATAATAATAATAATAATAATAATAATAATAATAATAATAATAATGGATTTACGTCCCACTAACTACTTATGCGGTTTTCAGAGACGCTGAGGTGTCGGAATTTTTTCCTACGGGAGTTTTTTCATGTGCCGGTAAATTTATCTACAAGAGGTTGATATATTTGAGCATCTTCAAGTATAACCGTACTGAGTTAGGCTCGAACCTGCCAACTTGGGCTCAGAAAGCCAGCGTCTAAACCGGCGATGACAATATTTTGTCTAGTTTACCCCAAAATCTCGCCAACGTTTTTAGGCCTAAAAACTCTCTCATTCGCTTCGTACGAGAGAGAGGACATTTTCGGTCATTGGGCAGAATTATAGCAAATTCCTGGCCATTTACACAAAAGATAGCAAAATATACGTGCCCTCCTTCTAAACGTATTTTGTTAGAAGACTTAATATGAACAGCAAATTGATTTTGTGTTACTCATCTGCACCTGAACACCGTCCTCTATTATCACTCATTTCTCCTGTATTTTTGCTTTTAGGGCTCTCGTTTTTACTGGAGAGAAGCATCGCAAGTATACTGTAGTATCTGAGAATGTTTACATGTTAGAAATGTAAATCGTATCTACATCCACACAGTTTTAAAAGTCCCCGATTTACACTGATGAGTACGGCGGAGTGAGCTTTTTGCCAAACAGCTGCGATTTCAACATGCTCCGCTCGCTACAGTGATTCTCTGGTAGACGGTGGCACCAATGCTACCTCTAGTGTGTTATTTACTAACTCTATGGTAAATATTACCCGCCAATTTCTGATAATTTGTGAAAAGGTGTTGCACTTCAGCTTTTATCTGTTTTTTAGACAAAGTTTCACTCTTTGTAAAATTCTTATGCAGTATTTTGACCAACAAATGAAGGCTATTATTAACCTTTAATATTGTATTTTTATAAATGATACTAATAATAATAATAATAATAATAATAATAATAACCCGTGTGGGGATTTACCGGTTACCTCCATCGGGCGCGTCCCATTGGAATTGGGGACGCTCGCTGGCTCTGCCGCCAGCAGAGTCAGAGGGTAGTAAGGAAATAAAATACCACCGTGAAAAAATAACTGGTCCCTTGCCAGGGTTACGGCGAAGACTGGTAAATGACCAGAAGCCAGAAAACATCTTGAGGCAACCTCTAGGGCTAACAACCCTAGTTGTAAAAGGATGGGTACCCGTCCAAAGCAAAGTCAAGTCAAAAAGCATGATGGCACATCATTTCAAGAAACATACCCCAGGGGGTAAATCTTCGGATAAATCCCTCGTCGTGAACGCGACGGCGCACGAGTCTCGTTCGGATTCTGGCGGGAGACTCGACATCATGCAAGAGACGAGTCGGAGCGGCTCGGTGTACCCCGAAGAGTCAAAAACTCAGGCCAAAATCTAAAACCTTTCTAGCAACTTTCAACATAAATTCACTTACACAAACTGGCAAGCTGAAAACCCTCACCAAAGCTCTTCACCAAAATCAGATATCCATAATGGCCCTACAGGAAACAAGGTACCCAGATGAAGAGATTTTTGAATCCGAAGGCTACCGATTTTTCAAGAGCAAAGCGCAAAAAGGAATCCTCAGTGGAGCTGTGATGCTTGGAACCGCGTTTGCTGTTAGAACCAAGATCCTTAAATCGGTTGCAAATTTCGAACCTGTGAATGACAGATTGTCCATACTCACAATTAAATGCGCGAACAAAACCTACGCCCTAGTTAACGCACATGCTCCTACAAACGATAAGAACAAGTCTGATCCAGACGAAGTTGATAATTTCTGGGACCTACTAGATGAAAAATTCAAACACCATGTCAGGCTTCTTTAGGGTGACTTCAATGCCCAACTAGGTCGTGAACAGAAGTACAAGAAAGTTATAGGAAATTACCCTGCTCACAAAAGAACCAATCCCAACGGCAAAAGACTGGTGTCCATTTGCGAAAATCACAACCTGCAGGTCATGTCGACCCACTTTCGCCATCTACCCAGAAAGCAAATGACTTGGCGTTCTCCCGTCCAAGCTCTCGGAGAGTTCCAAATTGATCATGTTGCAATCTCCAGGAGAAACAGCCCTGAGATTATGAATGTCAAGGTAAAGAAAGGCATCAATGTGGCCTCAGATCATTATATGTCTCTTATCAAATTCAAACCAATTCCCGCAAACACAAGGAAGACAACCAAACAGATCACATGCTTCGACAATAATAAACTTCGGCAAAGGGTCGAGAAGTTCCAGGAGAAGGCTAGACCAAATGACTGTGACTTTAACAACGCCAAAAGTCTCCTTGTTGAGGCCCCCAAAGACGTTGCAGAAATCAAGAGAAGCAAAAAGCATGCCTGGTGGAATGGTGCCTGCGAATCAGTCCTCCAAGAAAGACTGAATGCGTGGAAACAGTACTACTCTACGAAATCAGAAAATGATTGGGAAACCTACAAAACCCAACGTGCCCAAGCAGCTAGGGAGTTCAGAACTGAGAAACGTAAATACGAAAAATCCCTCATTGAAAAGATAGAACAAAACTTTAGGAAGAATGAAAGCAGAGAGTACTACAGAGCCTTCAAACGCAAACTCACTGGCTATAAACCACCATCTCTATGCTTTGAGCGAAAGGACGGCTCACTGGCGACGTCAAATGAAGAAAATTGCAGCATTCTGGCAGACTACTTCAAGAATTTACTTAATTGCTCTAAACAGCAAAGCCCCATTGAAACCAAGGAACCCTTACTCAAGTACCCAGATTCCAGACCACCCGACAGAGATGAAATCAAGCGCCACATTGCCCGTCTCAAAAATAACAAAGCGCCGGGGGAAGACTCAGTAGTAGCAGAATTATGGAAATATGCCCCAGAGGAATCACTTGATATCTTGCAAAGGCAAATAGAAGAAATTTGGAACAAGGAGACCCTACCCGAAGATTGGAAAATAGCTTTGATCCATCCATTACACAAAAAAGGCAGCATGAAGAACATGAACAACCACAGAGGAATATCTTTGCTACCCGTGACTTACAAAATTCTATCACTTGCCATCCTGGAGCGTTTGGAAGCATAAGTCGATCATCAAATAGGTGAATACCAGGGAGGGTTCAGAAAAGGTCTCTCAACAGCTGAACAGATCCAAAATCTCAAAACGATCATCGGATATTGTACACTAAGGTCCAAGCAGTATGTGTCTATCTTTGTGGACTTTAAGAAAGCGTACGACTCCATTGACCGGGAAGTCCTGCTAAACATCTTAAATGGATTTGGAGTTGATTTGAAACTGCTGGCATTAATTAGAGCCACCCTGACCGATACAAAATCCAAGGTGAAGTTCCACGGATGTCTCTCGCATTCCTTTGACATCAAAACAGGAGTCCGACAAGGTGATGGGCTATCCCCGATACTCTTCAACTGTGTTCTTGAAAAGATCATCAGAACCTGGCGGGTGAGATTACAGGAAACCAACTACAGTCCATTGAGAATAGGAACCAAATCTAAGGGGATCGCAACAGACTGCTTAGCATTTGCCGATGATATTGCTGTTTTTTCAAACGACATAGAAACCGCTAGAGCTCAAGTTGAAATTTTAAAGGAAATTGCCGAACAAACTGGTTTGCAGATATCGTTTGAGAAAACAGAAGTAATGACTAACATCAAAGAGGCTCCACCAAAACTCCATACAAAATACGGGGATATCACCCGAGTAGACAAATTCAAATACCTGGGTGAGATCATCATGAAAAATGGACTGGACAAAGAAGCACTTCAGGAGCGAGTACGCAAACTGGAAATAGCCTACCAAACATCCCGCACAATCTACAACAAAAATGCCTTTCCCAAAACACCAAGATACGTCACTATGAACCAGTTCTGAAGCCAGTAGTTCTATATGCTGCCGAAACCCTGTCTCTAAATGCCAACAAAGGACTCCTTGAAGAACAGGAGAAAAGAGAACGCAAAATTGTGAGAGGAATCTTGGGATCAAAGTACAGAAATGGAGTCCATCAAAAGAGATCCAACAAGGAAGTCTACAGCAAAATAGAGAAAATTACCGACACAATCAGAAAAAGACTGGCACGATTTTACGGTCATCTGAAAAGAATGGACGGAAGAAAGTTAACTAAAGAAATTGTACCGGGCGGTACACCTCTACTCTGTTTATTTAAAAGTTGCGCCAGTTGAAACTCCTCTTCTGGAGGAAGTCTGAACTTTATCTACACTATTAATCTACTAATTTCTCAGAAGATGTCATTTTTGATGTGTTTTTGTTTCGCTTGAAGTAAGAAGTGTGAACTTTCTCTTCTAGAGGACACTACTGAAGATCAACAATAGTGCGACCTAGTGCGAAATCAAAGAACTATTTTGTTGGAGAAATTTTTATTTCAAGAGTTTGTTCTTTGTTAAATTTCTTTCTGTCATGGTTTAAGTTGGCTGTATACCCCTCTTTTTCCCCTTATTTTGGATCTAGCCAATCCCGAATTTCTTTAATTAATTTTCCACCAATAATGTGTTTCTTTTTCCTCTATGTAGGGGTTTCTTTTCCCTAGCCAATAAAAACTTTGAGGGAGGGTGTTTTATTTCCCCTAACGCCTAGAATCTTCCGCGAGAGGTTATAAACTGCTGATTTTGGGGTCTCCGGGCCACTTCTGTTCCATCTTTCAGTGTATTAAGTACATAGCAGGAGGCGGGAAGCGCCTCTTTCTTCTTCAGCCGTTCAACACCAGGTAATGGCCTATTAATAACTTCTTTTCTTGCTAGGTCGGCAGTTTAACACTCGCGGCGGGTTCGAAGCATTTCCATCATGTAACCTTTTCCTAAAATGTAATTACTCTTTTCATCTTTTTCTTGTAAGGCTACATATTGGGATAGAGAGTGCTAACCCTCTCGAGCTCCCACTCATATTTGTTTTGAGGTGAACTTATTTTCTCAAACTATTCTTCGTTTATGTAATGTAAAGTGTTCTTCTCTAAGTCACCTCTGTAGTATGGGATTAGCCCTTGCGTTAGCGGCCCAGAGCCAGATTAGGTTTAAAAAAAAAAAAAAAAGTGTATTAGGAGTGCAAGATCGCCTCCTCTCAAATTGTTATTTTAGAGGTCATGTAATCAACCTTCTTTTCATGTAATAGACCTCTGTAGGTTGGGTATTTTACCCCTGTGAATACGTCCTTAAAGGACAGCTTGAAGGTAGAGTTTGGTGTGGCCTTTGAGAGGCTTAAATTTTAAGAGCGGATCGCTCTTTTGAAAATGGAGTGTCATATGCCTCGTGGAGGCTTTTCGGTGTAATTCGGAGCCAGGGGCTCCTAGGGATGAATGGGGTTTTCTGCCCCTCTGTTAAAACTTGTGTTTGTGGTAAAACTGAGCTGATCGCTGAAGTCAGGGCGTGAAGCCCAAAACCTGTAAATATTGTAACTCCCCTTGTTTTGCTACATTGTACCTGCCATGTCTGTTATTGCTTTGTTTTTGAAAAGAAAATATAACCTTGTTAAATTTTAAATTAATTTTACATGCACTATAATTTCGTAGCTTGAAACCCATTCACACCCGCACCTTCTTTTACGCATAACTACCGCTAAAACACGGTAACAAGTGGTAGCAGAGCGTGGTTGAATGGGTCTCAATTTAGCCCCTTTTGACGGCTAAACATTGCTTTGATTCGAACTCTAACAATTGTCTCAGTTGCTGGAATTTTTTGAGTTTTTCAAAATTGTTCTGTCATCATGCCCGGCCCTCGCGATGTTCTCCTCCTTAACTATTTGCGCAAAGAGGAGTTGATATACGAGTTAACTATCAGAAATGTGCAATCTGGAGGCACGGTTGCAATCGACACCAACAAGCTTAGAGAGTCCCTTGATTTGCCCATTTCCATCCCCAATTTGGGAGAGAAAGAAATTGATGAGTCTCTTTCCACGATCGTCGAGAATATTACTGGGCTAGCATCTGTAGTCAGCTTTTTTGATGAAAACGATCCGTCTCCTAATCAAATTAAGCGTGTGCAAGGCAGGCTATATCACTTTTCAAATAGAGTTAATGATCTGTTGTCTCTGAAGGTGAATGACGTTCAGAGGAAGCAAGCTAATACGCTCCTTGAAACTATCTCTGAATTGTCTAGTAAAGTCACTCAATTGTTAACTGGGGAAGTTCCTCCCAAATCTGATCAGCCCACCGTTGTGAATGTAAGTAGTGAGGAAGAACCTGCTAAGGGAGAAGGCAATAGGATAACCGTTGCTGCTCAAACTATCTCTGCCCCATTGGACAACGAGTCTGAACGCCGCACATCGTTGAACAATGTACGTGCTGAATTAACTTCCTTGCCATTGAAACCTTTACCTACTATGTCGCCCGGGTTTAGCAGCTTGCCTCATCCATTGGCAATGTTGCTCAGAGGTATATCCAAGTTTTCCGTTAATACCACCAGTGACGTAATTTCATTTTTAAGATTTCTAGTGGAATTTCAGGATCATGCTCTTGTTTTTTCTCTTTCGCCATGTCAAATTTTGCAAATTATCTATCCGTATGCTATTGGTATTCTCTCTGATAAAATCGTAAGAGCCATTGCCGAGCAATCATCTATTGAGGATTTCCATGCCCATTTGCTAGCTAACTTCATCCCGGCTAGGGCCAGGTCCTCCCTGATTCAGAAGTACTATTACCGTGCACAGCGCTTGGATGAAAACTTGGCTGATTTCATTCAAGATATCAAATTCTACACTAGGGTGTTTGCTCTGCACTTTCCTGAAGATCAGATTGTGCAGGCTATTGTAGAAGGTATTTCGCCATCCTACAGGTCATATTTGTGTTTCGCGGCGTGTCCGCAAACCTTCTCTGAACTTGAAGCATTGGCCGTCTCAGCGGAAGGAGTTAGATACGCCGATTCTTTGCGTGTCGCGAAAGAACCCCCGCCTTCCTTTAGTAACACTCGGCCTCCACCTCGCCGACCAGTCAATCTCCGTAAATGTTATGCTTGCGGGTCGCCTGACCATCTGCGCAACAAGTGTCCACTGATCAAGCCAAGTGGGACTAGGAATGGAGCTGGTTCATCACAAGGCTGCTTTAAATGTGGGGCTTTCTTACATATCGCCAAGAATTGCCCAAACTCAAATAGCACCCCCTCCTGCTCTGGTGCAAATTCCACCCATGCCAATAATAAAAAGTGACTAGCGGCTTCGGCTGAGTCGACTAATTCTGCTTTCCAAGGTTCAGCCCCGGGCAAAAGGGTCGAGAATTCAGGGAATGAGCAATCTTCAAATTCTTTTTTTGAATGCCCCAGAGAGTGTCTTAGGATTGCGGCGGATACCCCCGCACCGGTTCCTTTTCTTAGGATTGAGTTGAATAACGAGCCTATAACAGCTCTCTTAGATTCAGGCAGCGTTTGTTCCATTATTTCGGCTGATTGGTATTCTAAATTGAAATCTGTTTGTAAACTCCCTGACTATGACTCATCTCCTGTTAAATATGTTTCGGCTAATTCATCTCCATTAGAAATTCTAGGTTCCTTACATGTCAAAATTCGTGTTTTTAAATTTACATGGAAAATCAAATTGTTTGTGGCCAAGCATTTGTCTTGCCCCATCATACTGGGAGCGGACTTCATGTCTCACACTGGTCTTGTGCTCGATCTCCAGAGTAGGTCGTGCAAATTCAAATTTGCGTCCAATTGTAGAATTCCCTTGTTAAAGTGTAATTCTGTATCATGTTCATCTATTTCGCCTACCCAGGATGAGATGTTGTTAGACCTTAGACATCTACCTGAGGAGCAGGCTGATAGTATTCGGAAACTGTGTCAGTCGTTTCCCGAGGTGTTCTCTGATACTCTTGGTGTTACTGACCTTATTGAATACAAAATTGAGGTCACGGATTCGATTCCTGTTCGCTTTCCACCGTATAGGCTATCTCCACCTAAAATGAAGGCTCTGAAAGAAATCATCGATCAGATGTTGAAGGACGGTATTATTAGGCCCTCTAAGTCTGCGTATTCTTCGCCTATTTTTCTAGTACCGAAACCTCAAGGAGGTTTCAGGCCTGTCATTGATTACAGGGCTCTCAATCGGAAGGTGGTGTTACAATCTGTGCCCCTTCCCGACCTTCATTCTTGTTTTTCATGGTTTCGTAAGGCCAAGTTCTTCACCATCTTGGACTTAAATCAGGCCTATAATCAAATTCCCCTTGCCGAAGAGTCTAAACACCTTACAGCGTTTGCCACGGACTGGAATTTATACGAATACAACCGCGTGCCTTTCGGGCTCCCCACGGGGGCAGCTGTGCTCACTAGGCTACTAGATAGGGTCTTTTCCGACATCAAATTTGAGTACTTATATCACTACTTAGATGATGTCGTCGTATTTTCAGAGACTTTTGAAGAACATCTGGATCATCTGCGAGAAGTTCTCGATCGCCTTCGTAAGGCTGGGTTAACTGTTAAGTTGTCCAAGGTTGCCTTTGCTAAGCCCTCTATGTCATTCCTAGGGCATATTGTGTCACCCGATGGAGTAGCAGTCGATCATTCTAGAACACAGGCCATCCGTGATTTTAAACCTCCCAAGGACATCAAAGGTATCGCCAGGTTCATTGGTATGGTGAATTTCTTCAGGAAGTTCATTCCTAACTTTGCTAATAGAGCGGCGCCCTTAAACCTTCTTCGTAGGAAAGGCATCAAATTCGAGTGGGGACCTTCTCAACAAGCCGCTTTTGAAGATCTGAAATTAGCTCTCTGTAATGCCCCTGTTCTTGCTATGCCTGATTTCTCGAAGAAATTCATCGTCCAAACCGACGCATCGTCGTCAGCAGTAGCTGCAGTTCTTCTTCAAGAGACTGAACTAGGGAGGCGACCCATCGCCTATGCGTCTAGGACATTGTCAGCTCAAGAAGCAAAGTACTCCATATATGAGCTTAAAGGTTTGGCAGTCTTATTCGCCTTAGAAAAGTTCCGTCTCTATCTGGAACACGTCAAATTCGATCTGGAGACAGATAATCAAGCCTTAAGCTGGGTCTTAGGTAGGCCGCGTCGTACAGGTCGTATAGCCCGTTGGGCCATCCGTATTTCTGCCTTCCAATTCGATGTACGGCATATCAGAGGTACTGAAAATGTTGTTGCCGATGGACTCAGCCGTATGTTTCATAACGACGTAGAGACCCACGAACCGGTCGACAGTTCATCACCTTCCGAGTCCATACTATCTGGTGTTAATGCCATCTTAACAGATGCTCCCATGCTTTTTAGGGATATTGAGAAATACCAACGTGAAGATCCGACGCTGGCTCCGATAATGGAAACCCTTTCTTCTGGGGAACATGCTGTCCCTTATGTTCTAAGGAATGGTGTTCTATGTTGCCCTTCGAGGCATGATAAGTTGATGAAAGTTGTTGTTCCAGCGGTTCTTGTACCTATGATCTTCAAATACTATCATGAGACCCCATTGGGGGGGCACCTGGGTATCTTTAAAACTCGTGAAAAGATTCGTGAAATGTTCATATGGAAAGGTATGGACGGTGAAATTCGGGAACTTGTAAAAGCTTGTAAATCTTGTTTGATCAGTAAACCCACCATGTCCACTAAAGTAGGCCTTTTGTCTTCTCATCAAGCGTCGCGCCCCATGGAACGTCTGTATATCGATTATGTGGGACCCTTCCCCCAGTCAAAGGGTAATGCCAACAAGTTCATCTTTGTGTGTGTAGATGGTTTTACAAGATTTTCCTGGTTATTTCCGACTAAGCTGGCTACCGCTCAGTCCACCATTACTTGCCTAAATTCTATTTTTGCTTCTTTTGGTCCGTGCCAATACATTGTATCTGATAATGCTAAAGCTTTTACATCAAATCTGTTTCGTAAATTCTGTTTTGACTTGTCCATCTCTCATGTAACTACATCTGCTTATTACCCTCAACCATCTCTGGCTGAACGGGTTAACCGTAATCTCAGGTCCGCACTTATTGCCTATCATCATGAAGATCATTCTAGGTGGGACACGTCCCTGCATTGGTTAGCTTTTGCTTTGAATTCGGCGGTTCATGAATCTCACAAATTTACTCCAGCTTCTTTGATGTTTAAGTTCGTTCCCAACTCGCCGCTCTCTAACCTCTGGTCTCTGAATGACATTCTGCCCGAGACAATAGATCCGGACAACATTAAAGATCTTTGGAAGAAGGCTAAAGCTAATCTTAAAGTATCTCATGAAAAGGGTTAGGGAAAGGTATGATCGTGGACGGAGACCCACCACCTTGAAGGTAGGTGACCAGGTTATGGTCAAAAATTTTGTTCCCGCGGGCAAGCTTGCCCCCAGATTTCATGGGCCTTGTATCATTCTCGATTTTCTTACGCCGGTTACCTTATTGCTAAGTAATCCAGCCACCGAGAGGATATTTAGGGTTCACCTGTCCCAGGTGAAACCGGTGTAATTTCTGTGTTAACTTGCTTCATATTATTTTGAAAGGATATGAAGGTTATATTTTTTTTTGAGTTTCACTTTTAAGGCATTCTGCCCCTTCTATAGGATTTTGTTTCTTATGTAAGCATGTTTGTGAAACCTGCCCCGACCCATTAAACTGCCATCCTGTCTTTGCCACGGCCATTACCACGCTCCCGTCTCCTGCTCCACTCTACACAGTGGCTTAATGAATACCATGAATATCTGCACGCCGCTGGCCCCTCACTCTCTCTACAAGCCTGTACCCTCAAAGAAAATGATTGTCCAACACAATTCTGCCGCCTAGCTTTAATGTTTCAGCGCCCCCGCAGCCGCGCAGCGCCGTGCAGCGACTGGGGAGGGGGATGGGCCCCCTCCTCTCCAGCGAGGACGACATGTGCACGGCGAGCCGGAACTCTCCTCCCGGCCAAGGCTGATGTGCGGCGCACGACCTGCTACATGCCCGCAGCCTGTATCTGTTCACCGCGGGCGCGGCGTACTTCAACACCTCTGCTCCCCTCATAGTGCGGGCGAGCGGTATCTCAGGGTACTTGAGGGGTCCGAGCGGCCTCCGTTGGACGCAAGCTGCAACGGCCGGTCTGGCCATCCGACTCAATCTACATCAACTACATGGACAGTCACCATAAGTAATGATTACACTTGGGAATTCAACACCGTATTTGGTGGACATTGCCAAATTTTTCATCACTTTCAAGTATTAAAAGTTTATCTTCAGAAATTCAACTTCTAAAAACAGAAAGACTTTACTTCACCTGCAACAACAAATTGTGAAACTGAATCACACAACATTCTGAAAATCTTGTAATCTATTTTCATATTCACTTTATAACTTGGAACTTGTTTCAAACTGATTTCATGTGTCACCCCTGGAGGAACTTTTGGGGGGGGGGAGGTCTGTACCGGGCGGTACACCTCTACTCTGTTTATTTAAAAGTTGCGCCAGTTGAAACTCCTCTTCTGGAGGAAGTCTGAACTTTATCTACACTATTAATCTACTAATTTCTCAGAAGATGTCATTTTTGATGTGTTTTTGTTTCGCTTGAAGTAAGAAGTGTGAACTTTCTCTTCTAGAGGACACTACTGAAGATCAACAATAGTGCGACCTAGTGCGAAATCAAAGAACTATTTTGTTGGAGAAATTTTTATTTCAAGAGTTTGTTCTTTGTTAAATTTCTTTCTGTCATGGTTTAAGTTGGCTGTATACCCCTCTTTTTCCCCTTATTTTGGATCTAGCCAATCCCGAATTTCTTTAATTAATTTTCCACCAATAATGTGTTTCTTTTTCCTCTATGTAGGGGTTTCTTTTCCCTAGCCAATAAAAACTTTGAGGGAGGGTGTTTTATTTCCCCTAACGCCTAGAATCTTCCGCGAGAGGTTATAAACTGCTGATTTTGGGGTCTCCGGGCCACTTCTGTTCCATCTTTCAGTGTATTAAGTACATAGCAGGAGGCGGGAAGCGCCTCTTTCTTCTTCAGCCGTTCAACACCAGGTAATGGCCTATTAATAACTTCTTTTCTTGCTAGGTCGGCAGTTTAACACTCGCGGCGGGTTCGAAGCATTTCCATCATGTAACCTTTTCCTAAAATGTAATTACTCTTTTCATCTTTTTCTTGTAAGGCTACATATTGGGATAGAGAGTGCTAACCCTCTCGAGCTCCCACTCATATTTGTTTTGAGGTGAACTTATTTTCTCAAACTATTCTTCGTTTATGTAATGTAAAGTGTTCTTCTCTAAGTCACCTCTGTAGTATGGGATTAGCCCTTGCGTTAGCGGCCCAGAGCCAGATTAGGTTTAAAAAAAAAAAAAGTGTATTAGGAGTGCAAGATCGCCTCCTCTCAAATTGTTATTTTAGAGGTCATGTAATCAACCTTCTTTTCATGTAATAGACCTCTGTAGGTTGGGTATTTTACCCCTGTGAATACGTCCTTAAAGGACAGCTTGAAGGTAGAGTTTGGTGTGGCCTTTGAGAGGCTTAAATTTTAAGAGCGGATCGCTCTTTTGAAAATGGAGTGTCATATGCCTCGTGGAGGCTTTTCGGTGTAATTCGGAGCCAGGGGCTCCTAGGGATGAATGGGGTTTTCTGCCCCTCTGTTAAAACTTGTGTTTGTGGTAAAACTGAGCTGATCGCTGAAGTCAGGGCGTGAAGCCCAAAACCTGTAAATATTGTAACTCCCCTTGTTTTGCTACATTGTACCTGCCATGTCTGTTATTGCTTTGTTTTTGAAAAGAAAATATAACCTTGTTAAATTTTAAATTAATTTTACATGCACTATAATTTCGTAGCTTGAAACCCATTCACACCCGCACCTTCTTTTACGCATAACTACCGCTAAAACACGGTAACAGAAATATTTCACTTTTTTTATTCAAACCCCAAAACCACAATTCCCTGGTTTAGAAATACCAAAGAAGACATTCAAATGCTTCATATCTCAGCTGAAGACGCCCTTAACAGAGATCTCTTCCGCAGGAAAATATTGACGAACGGGCTAAACCGAGACGAGCAACCGAAGAGAAGACACGGTGCCCCTTGGACAGAGGAGCGTAAGCAGGCCCACTCACAAAGAATGAGGGAAATTTGGGCTCTAAAGAAGGCCAAGTTCAGTGTCAAATGCAACAAGACTTAACGTGGTCCTTGATGGCCCCAGCGAATTATATAATAATAATAATAATAATAATAATAATAATAATAATAATAATAATAATAATAATAATAATAATAATAATAATAATTGTTACGGAGATACCTGTGGACCAGCAGAGGTGAAAGAAGGTGCCGGGGTGAATGGGTCTAATTACAATGTCACGAATTGATTTAAAACTTTAACAAAGGTTATATTTCTTTACAAAAATTAACAAATAACAATGTAACAGGTACCAGTAGCAATAAACAAGTCTAGGAAAGACAAGACAAGACAAGACAAGATTGGTGGTATAAACAGATCTTGTGCTTCAAGCCATCATTTTACAGTTCCTGAGCTCCTCGCTCGAATTTACAAAAGACGCAAATTTACACAAGGGCAGAAATCCCTCAATACCTGGACGTTTGGTCCCAACATATAATATCCAGCCTTCAAAAGGCATTCAGTAATCTTACTTTGAAAAAGAGCTAACAGGCTCTCAGTTTTCAAGCCTCCTCAAGGCAACACCAAAAATATCTTACATCTTTTGGCCTTCCATGGCCCAGCTTACAAATTGAAACAGGGGTATCTCGTACCCAACCTATAGCGCCTTCGTGTAAAAAGAAATAGCAGTTAGATAAATGGCCCGAACACACAATGAAAGCAGGCGAATGCTAGCACTCCTAGATATGAATTCTTAAAACCTAAAGGGCACTAGGCCGATGAAACAGGGGCTATTCTCAAACTATGGAGGTGACTCGTATAAGAAAACATTTAAGACATTACGGAAAGGAAGAAAATCACTTACAAAACGTAGTCACCTCAAACCAATATGAATGGGAGCTCGAGAGGGTGCATCACTCTCTATCCCCGATTTACAGTGAAAGATTTTATGAAGTTATTACATAAGCCGGCAAAAGTTACACTTTCAGAAAAGTAGGTTACATAGTTAAAGTTTCGGACCTCTCCCTCGGGTTAAACTGCAGAGCTAGCAAGAAATAACGATGCTAATTGGCCATTACCTTGTCGCTGTACTGCTGCCTGATGAAAGAGGCGCCTCCCGCCTCCTGCTTGACACACACACTAGTTCAGATGACGATCAATTGGCCAAGAGACGTGAAAATCCACAGTTTATAAACCCTCGGGGAAAGTTCGAGACCTTTCATGAATAAAGCAGCCACGCCCTCTCCCTTTATTGGTGAATTTATAAGTTATACTCAAAATCGAGGATGAAGCCTGTGATAGGCGGAAAATTAATTACAGAAATTCGTGATTGGCTAAATTCAAAATTGGCGGAAAGAAAAGATAAATATTGCCAACCCAAAAATAAGGGACATTAATTAGTAAAAAAAAACCTTTTGAATACAAAACTTCTTTAAATCGAAGTTCATCCACTTCGCACCAGGGTGCACGATCATAGTTTTTGTTAGTGACATCTGTTGAAGAAAGTCCAAACTTCTTGATGAAGGGCAAACAAAACAAGTAGAAATTCAGACAGTACTGGAAACTTCACAATGTCAAACTTACGTCAAATTACTGTAGTAACATTTTTGAGTAAAATTTTTAAGGAGATCTAGTTTCAAGTTCACTGTTTTTCCTATAGAGGAGTTCTTTTAGGCGCAAGATTTAAATGCGCGGCGTTGGGGTGTACCTCCCGGTACAATAATAACTAAAGGACCCGTGCTTCTCCGCAGTGTTCGTTGTAAATAGGTTAGATAACACTTCTTGATGTGACTGTCGTAGTATTATTGTTTAGCGTGACTTTTCCAATAGTTTTATGAGCATTTAATAACCATTACATAATGACTGATTCTTTCTTAGTGTAGTTTATAACGCTTCTGTCCATATAAAATTGACTGTTCTTCGAACAATCGGGAATATCTGGATCTTAACATATATAAATGATTTTGTCCGAGATAGTGCAACATAGAACTGACCGTGTCTGAATACTGGTACCGGTAAGTAGACACCCCCTTTTCCAAGAGTTTGTCCCTGCGCTTTATTACTGGTCATACAGAACGCTAGTCGACTTGATATGTTCCCGTCTGTGCGTACGTCGTGTGTTTCCTCTTAGCAGCATATACTGTAAGTCAGGACCTCTCAAACGCCCAAAATCTCACGCGTGCAGAGCGAGGCGCAAGAGCTCCGTGCACTGTGCATCGGTGCCGCTCGGTGCCGCTCGGTATGGCTCGGATCAACGCTTCGTCTCTGGGCTACTCGGCTATGCTCGGCTCTACTCGGCTATATTCGGCTCAACTCAGCCCGGATTTGGATCGCTACGGCGCAAGTGGGGGAGAGAGAGACAGGCGGAGCGAGCGAGAGAGGCGTGAGGAAAGAGAGAGTTAGCGCTATTGCTCCAAATCGAGGAGTGGGGGTCTGCACTCTGGTCAACCAAGCCAAGTCGTCTTTTGCACCGTGCACAGTGCATGCACCACCCGCATGCACCCTGAGAGGCCTTGCTGTAAGTTATTAAGAACGTTCTGCCATCTGTTGAGTATATTTAGAAGCTGGGGAAGGTCAGAGAATCAAAGCGTATCTACCAGGGAATATTATTCTTCCATGATCAGAGGAAGTGCATATTCTTTGGCTTGATCGGTAGTAATCAAACATGACTGCATGCAGTCAAATGACTAAGGATGCAAATCACATATATCAAAATATTAATGAATGTGTTAATCATTTAGCAACCGGCTAAGTACAGAATTTATTGCGGGCTAGGTTTATTTTAGGACCATTCTAAGTTGACTGATCTTAGAGACGTATCAATATATGAAGATTCACCTACAGGTAATTCCTGAGAGAATAAAAAAGGTTGAAGCAAATCTGTCAAGCAGATCGGCGGGACTGGACAAAACTTTTTAAAATACACTTTTTAACCCCCAAAACCCCACGGCACTTAACGCCCCTGAAAGAGCCTTGGCCTGCCCAGCGACCGCTGCTCAACTCGAAGGCCTGCAGATTACGAGGGGTCGTGTGATTAGCACGACGCATCCTCTCGGGCGTTATTCTGTGCTTTTGAGACCGGGGCCGCCATCTCACCGTCAGATAGCTCCTCAATTCTAATCACGTAGGCTGAGTGTATCTCGAACCAGCCCTCAGGTCGAAGGAAAAATCACTGACCTGGCCGGGAATCGAACCCGGGGAGAGAGGCAGGCACGCTACCCCTACACCAGGGGGCCGGCAAAATTTTTAACATATAGGCAATAATAATAATAATAATAATAATAATAATAATAATAATAATAATAATAATAATAATAATCTTACTATATATAAAAATGGATGTGTGTGTGTGTGTGTATGTGTGTGTGTGTGTGTGTGTGTGTGTGTGTGTGTGTGTGTGTAAATGACACATCTCCTCCTAAACCACTGGAGCAATTTCAATCAAATTTTGAACACATATTATTTGCTATCTGGAGACGAGCACTGTGGGGGTAAGCCACCACTACCCCCCTTAGGGGTGGGGGTTAGGGGGGTCAGGTAAAAACATAATCGAAAATAGTGTCGAATCCATAGTTTTTGGGGTCGCTGAGGTGAATAGTCAAAATTCTGCTCCCATTTGGTGGGGGGCGAGGGGGAACTGATGATGAATGTATGTATGCAAATGACACATCTCCTCCTAAACCACTGGAGCAATTTCAATCAAATTTTGAACACTTTGACTAGCAGAAGGCAAGGGAGCGTGCATTTTTTTAAAACTCTTTTACCTGATTCTCTTTATCATTAGGTATAGGGGCTCCCGGTTATATACAAATTTACGCATAGTGAATTGCGGCAGACAAGTGGACCTGTCGTTATCATCACAACTCTGCAACTCGCACTTTACATTGGAAACAACGTCTGCGGACCTCCCTATGCATTTTCTCGGATAACGCCAAGAGACATGCAATTAAAGAAGTTAAGAAGTTTTATTCACTTCATGTACAGCAATTTACTTCGATATCCGTATACATTGTAGAATACCGTAGCGAAGCACGGGCACATTTGCTAGTAATAATAATAAAATACTTCTCATCTCAACCAATATGGTATGTTAAACTAATGATGCCATATGTTCTTCTCAAATTAAAGACGGACTATTTTAAGACTGTTCAAGAGTATGCTAATTCAATTACACGATAGACCTATAAGTGGTCACGGCTTGCTGAATACTGTGCAGAAGACAATTTTAATTTCTTGTAGGTGTAACATAGCTAATGATGACAATTTAATATTATTTTAATTAAAAGGTAGTGCAGAGTGAGGCAGACTCAATATCTGACCTAAATATGTTCTTCTTATTCTCCGGTGTGCAATTGGAAAATTGGTTTTTTAGCAGTTCATTAGCTGTAGGTAGCTGTGACAAGTCTTGTCTCCCAATGTATCTTCTTAAATCTTGCTGATGAAGAGATAATCCACCCGATAGCCTCCCTATTAGGGAATCGATTTGACGGGCCACGTAATAAGTTCATATGAAAAATATTTATTTAGTTGTTGTTTGAATGTAAGTGGGGTTTGAGTTAAAATTTAAAATTTCAATTGTCAAATATTAGGCGGATTTTCTTTTTCATATTTTATTGGAAAATTCCAATACATTGTGTTTCAGGGTCAGGTAGTACAAACGATTGTAACAATCGACAACGATTATTTTAGCACAGTGTCCGCTATGTTCTGGATCAATGTGTCCAGATTTTCATTATTCTTGGGATGTTCAGCGTCTCCTTTGGAATTGCCTTTCTAACGCCAGTCATAAACCCAGTGACTTACCAATTTTAATCTCATATTTCTTTCCGAGATCCTCACTGCATGTGTCATGTACGGCCTTGCTTTCTCACACACTAATCGAGGCTGCTGTTCATTTTCTTCGAATATTACAAGCGGGATCACCCACCATACCCGTATCTTTTTCCCGACCAATTTCAATAATATCAGCTCGTCTTGTGGATCTATTTGTGGAAAAACATCGGACTTCTTCATAGACCTGCCAGAGTTTTTTTACGGAGGCTTACAGCAATCAATAATAATAATAATAATAATTGTACCGGGCGGTACACCTCCACGCCGCTAATTTAAAATTTGCGCCACTTGAAACTCCCCTACTGGAGGAAGTCTGAACTTTATCTTATGTGTTAATTTTCAAGTTACCCAGAAGATGTCACTACTTGCAAATTTTGAAGTTTCTGAACTGTGTTGTTTTCGACGTATTTTTGTTTTGCTTGTAGTAAGAAGTGTGAACTTTCTCTTCTAGAGGACACTACTGAAGAACTACAATGGTGCACCCTAGTGCGAAGTGAAAGAACTGTTTTTTGGAGAAATTTTTATTTCAAAAGTTTGTTTCTTGTTAAATTTCTTTCTGTTATTGTTTAAGTTGGCTGTATAACCCTTTCTGTCCCCTTGTTTTGAATTTAGCCAATCCCGAATTTCTTTAATTAATTTGTGACCAATAAGGTGTTTCTTCTTCAAATTGGATATGCTGCTTAAACCTAACCAATAAAATGATTGTGGGCGGGTGTTTTCTTTCCTGAAACGCCTCGAACTTTATGCGAGAGTATATAAACTGCTGATTTTAGGGTCTCTGGGCCACTTCTGTACCATCTTTCAGTGTGTAAAGTACATAGCAGGGGGCGGGTAGCGCCTCTTTCTTCGGGCAGCAGTTCAACAACAAGGTAATGGCCGATTAATAACTTCTTTTCTTGCTAGCTCAGCAGTTTAACTCTCGGGGCGGGTCCGAAGTTTTTCCACCATGTAACTTTTCATTAAAATGTAAAGACACTTAGTATCTATTCTATCTTTTAAACTGCATATTGGGATAGAGAGTGCTTAACCCTCTCGAGCTCCCACTCATATTGTTTTGAGGTGAACTTATTTTTCACAACCTATTCTTCCTTAATGTAATGTAATTTGTTTCATCCTAAAGTCACCTCTTTAGTATGGGATTAGCCCTTGCATTAGCAGCCTAGTGCCAGATTAGGTTTTTAAACAAGTGTATTAGGAGTGCAAATCGCCTCCTCTCAAATTGGTATTTTAGAGGCCATGTAATTAACCTTTTTCTCTTAATAGGCCTCAGTAGGTTGGGTATCTCTTACCCCTGTGTATATGTCCTTGGAGGACAGCTTGAATGTGGAGTTTGGTGTGGTCTTTTATAGGCCGGAACATTAAGAGCGTATGGCTCTTTTGAAATTTGATTTCTGTGTGCCTCGAGCAGGCTTTACTGTGTAATTTTTGGAGCACGTGCTCCTGGGCATGAATGGGGTTTTCTGCCCCTCTGTTAAAACTTGTTTTGGGGTAAAGTTGGGCTAATTGCCCAAGAATTGTGAGTTCGGGGCTCGAAGCCCAAATCCTGTAAATACCGTAAGTGTAATTTGTTATCTTGCTACTCTGTACCTGCCATTATTGTTATTTCTTGATTTTGCTAAGAAAATATAACCTTGTTAAATTTTAACTTAACTTTAATTTCGTAGCCTGAGACCTGTTCACCCCCGCACCTTCTTTCACTTCTAACTACCACGGAAAACTCCGTAACAACAACAACAATAATAATAATAATAATAATAATAATAAATCCAGGTGGCAATAAAACGGACAGATAAGTTTAAATATCTTGGCGAGTGAATAGAACCAAACATCTCTGAAAAAGGAGCTTTCGCGCCGCGCAAGAGTAAAATGGATATGGCTTATCAACTGACCAAAGACGTTTACAATAAAAAGTCCATATCCTTGAACGCAAAACTGAAGATATTATTGTACTGTCATAAGACCAGCGGCTTTGTATGCAGCGGAATGACCTGCTACGAACAAGAAAGGCCTGATAGAAAAATTGGAAATCGAAGAAAGAAATACAGAAAGAAAGATCTTAAGGAAAATAACTTACTTGTCCCAATTAAAGGCAGAGATTAATATAGACTTAGGCATAACTATGAGCTGTATACTCATTTCTAGAAGATCTCTGATGTCATGCGGAGAGGGAGAACTGCATTTTATGTCCAGTTGCTAAAAATGAAACCCATTCGATTACCGAACCAAACCTTCGCCTATTTTAAAGATAAGAAGACCCAGCCAACTTGGATCAAGGAGGTGGAAAGGGACCTACAGGAGTTGGGGTTCACTTATGAAGATATCCAAGAACACAGCCCACTCAGGAGGAAACTAATAGACCGCCAGGGTTTTCAAGAAAGGTGAAAGTGGAAGACGGGAAAGATGTGGACGGAAGAAAGAAAAGAGTAATACCGGCAACGAATGAAGAAGCACTGGGCAAAGATCAAAACCCAGAGAAGACAGCTGAAATAACGTGGTCCTTAGTAGGCCGATACGAATTCAGAACAATAATGATAAATTCACAAATGGCAAGTTGATCAAAGCGAAAGACCAAAGAAGAAGACCGGAAAAACTTGGTCTGAAGATAGAAATGGAGCCCACAATGAAAGACTGAAAGAAATATGGGCACAAATGAAGAATCAAACTGTAAGTACTCTGCGTAGTCCTAAGGGGCTAATTCGCAAATATTTAATAATAATAATAATAATAATAATAATAATAATAATAATAATAATAATAATAATAATAATAGTATTAATAATAATAATGTTATTGGCTTTACGTCCCACTAACTACTTTTTACGGATTTAGAAGACGCTGAGGTGCCGGAATCTAATCCCGCAGGAGTTCTTTTAAGTGCCAGTAAATCTACTGACACGAGGCTGTCGTATTTGAGCACCTTCAAATATCACCGAAATGAACCAGGATTGAACCTGCCAAGTTAGGGTCAGAAGGCCAGCGCCTACACCGTCTGAGAGATTCAGCCCTGATAATATCTAATATTAATAATAATAAATTCAATAGCATGGTTGATTCTTTGTGTCTACCTTCTGTAAACTCGAACATGAAAATTCCTGCAGTTTTAAAAATATGAGCATGTGGATTTTAATATGTTTACCCTAAGATTAAAACCTGTAGCAATGGTAGTACTACTATTGTATTTTGTTTCCCTCCATAGAGGTTCAACCACCTGAATAAAACACACATAGACAGACAAGTTGGGGAGGAGGAGAAGTTAATGGGTTTTCCATGTATGGAGCATTCGTTTGAAGTTTTATAACACTGGTATAAAGCAAGCGGCCCACCTTGATATGCTTGCTTTACCTCCTCTCCCCTTTTGTAAACCGAGTAATAATGTTAGGGAGTAGGGTCGAAACATATCCTCAGGGCTCGGGGCTGGGACCGCGTCAAACCACTCTCTACTACCTTACTTTTAATGTGACAACGTGTAATTGGATAATATTACTCTCCATTATGCCATGAATCATTAAGCTTCCCTCAGTGGTATTAAACTTCTGAAAAAAACGAGGAGATAAAAATTATAAAAAATAATTACGTCACAAATTAATTAATTAATTGAATGATAAGGCTAAAACGAAGTCGGAAATTCTATTCACTGTGACAGACTGAATAGCTCCTGCCTCCGACTATATTACGTTGTGATCAACCCACTGTTAGACTGATAAATGAACTAATTGATTACTTGAATGATGTACAGGGAGAATCGTTGAAAATTTATATTGTGCATTTATTTAGGTACGTAGCACAGGATGATGGACTGGAGTTGATGAATTACTTGAAACCTAGGGAACAGTACATGGATATACACAAATAAGGATGGCTAGAAGAACATTTATGTGAGAAAGATGTTTAACAAAAATTAGTAAGGTGTAAATACGTAGACCTACGGAATATATCAAAATGATTATTCATGTAATAATCCTATGTTATATGCAAAGAATATGTAGAATATATTCCCATCTTACGCTGATAAAAATAGAGTGTATTTTCTTATCGGGCGAAATACACATTTTGTTGCTGGACTGAGTGGCTCAGACGGTTGAGGCGCTGGCCTGCTGACCCCAACTTGGCAGGTTCGATCCTGGCTCAGTCTGGTGGTATTTGAAGATGCTCAAATACGTCAGCCTCGTGTCGATAGATTTACTGGTAAGTAAAAGACGTCCTGCGGGAGAAAATCCAGGCCCACCCCCGGCGTCTCCGAAGACCGTCAAAAGTACTTAGTGGGACGTAGGGAAGAAAATTCTTCTTCTTCTTATTATTATTATTATTATTATTATTATTATTATTATTATTATTATTATTATTATTATTATTATTATTGTACCGGGCGGTACACCCTTATGCCGCAATTTTAAATCTTGCGCCAATAAATACTCTACAGGAGGAACCCTGCACTTTAAAAACTGGATCCATTCATTAGTTTTCTCAAAAGATGTCACTACCGTAAACTTTGTGATTACGAAGTTGTCAATACTGTGTGGATTTCAACTTGTTTTGTTTTCCACTGATCAGGAAGTGTGGACATCCTCTTATAGATGTCTCTACCAAAAAAACTATGATCATGCACCCTGGTGCGAAGTGAAGGAACTTTTCTTGAAGATATTTTGTACTCATAAGTTTTCCTGTAACTAAATTTCGTTCTTTCATTTGTGGGTTGGCAATATTAATATTTTCTTTCCGCCAGTTTTGAAGTTAGCCAATCAATTATTTCTGTAATTAATTTTTGACCAATCGTGTCTTTCTTCTTCAATTTAGATGTGTAACTTTTAGCCAGCCAATAAAAGCCTGTGGGTGTAGCTGTTTTATTCATGAAAGGTCACGAATTTTCCTCGAGGGTATAAAAACTGCTGATTATCTTGTCTCTCGGCCACATCATCAAAATTTATCTTAGTGTATGGACATGTAGCAGGAGGCGGGAAGCGCCCCCTTTCATCAGGCAGCTGCTCTTCAACAAGGTAATGGCCGCTTAACACCTTTATTTCTTGCTAGCTCGGCAGTTTGTTGCTTGCTTGTTGTTTAAAGGGGCCTAACATCGAAGGTCATCGGCCCGCTCGGCAGTTTAACCCGCGGGGAAGGTCCGAAACCTTTATTATGTAACCTATCTTCAAACATGTAATTTGCCGTCGCTTTTGTAAAACCTCACATATCTTTAACTGTAAATCGGGGATAGAGAGTGCTTTACCCTCTCGAGCTCCCCTTCAATTTGGGATTTGAGGTGACTACGTTTTCCTAACCGTTTTTTCTACTCTTCCTCAATGTGTTCAATTTATTCTGTATACGAGTCACCTCCATAGTTTGGGAATAGCCCCTGTTTCATCGGCCTAGTGCCTCTTAGGTTTTAAGAAGTTTCATGCAATTTTAATTCATATCTCAGATTTGTGGATAGACCCATTCCAGCCCGCACCTTCTTTCACCTCTGCATTCTACGGGTAACCCCGTAACAATTATTATTATTATTATTATTATTATTATTATTATTATTATTATTATTATTATTATTATTATTATTATTATTATTATTATTATTATTATTTGCTAGTTGCTTTACGTCGCACCGGCACAGATAAGTCTTATGGCGACGATGGGGTATAAAAGGGCTAGGAGTGGGAAGGAAGCGCCCGTGGCCTTGATTAATATTACAGCCCCGGCATTTGCCTAATGTGAGAGTGGGAAACCACAGAAAATCATCTTGAGGGATGCCGATAGTGGGGTTCGAACCCACTCTCTCCAGAATGCAAGCTCACAGCTGCGCGCCAGTATCCGAATGGCCAACTCACTCCATAATATTATTATTTTTATTATTATTATTAAATTTGCGAATAATCCTATTAGGACTACTCAAAGTAGATATACTTAGAGACGTGCGTTTTCCTTACTTTGTGCCCATTTTTCTTTCATTCTTTTACTGTGGGCTTCTTTCCTGTCTTCAGACCAAATTTTTCCTGTCTTCTTCTTTGGTCTTTTCTCTTGGTCAACTTGCAATTTGTTCCGGACATCTGCTAGTGTAATTTCCTGCCTGCTTACAGATCAGTTTTGATTTCGCCAATGCATTTTATTGCATCTGTTTTGGCTTTAATCCCGTTTTCATAGGATTCGACTATTTGTTTTGTTATTTCATTATTTTAATGTGTCCATAGAATATTAGCCTGCGTTTTCTTATATCGCTGTGATATTTGTGTATTGTTTGATTTCCTGTCTGCCTCTGAGTCGGTATTATTCGTCGGCGAGTTTTGAGCTTAGAATTTTTCTTGTGATTTTGCGTTCCCTTTTCTCAATATTTACAATGTCCTCTTTCCTGTTCAAAATTAGCGTCTCTGATCCCCAAATATATTCTGGTTTAATGAGTGCATTGTAATGCCTTAGTTTTGTCTGCTTGGAGATACATTTTTTGTTATAGACATTTTGGGTTAGTCGATATGCCGTTTCCATCTTTTGGCATCTAATTTCATTGGCTTTTGTTTCGAGTCCATTTTCCTGAATTGTTTCACGAAGATACTTAAATTGTGATACTCGATTAATTTTGTCTTATTTTGTCTCTATGAATTTTAATGTTTTTCTTTCTTTTTTTTTTCTTTTTTGCAGGGCATGTATTCTTTCTTTTCAAAAGAGATCTCAAGGTCGACATTTCCGCAGTTTCTTTCGAGAGTTCAATCTGATTTTGAGCTGTTGAAATGTCTCGGGTTAATATTGCCAGGTCGTCCGCAAATGCTGAGCAATCAATCGCTAGTTTTCCTCTACTTAGTGTGATTGGTTGGTGATTTTTAAGACAAATTTCTGTTTGCGCCATCCTTGTATCACTTTTTCAAGGATGCAGTTGAAGACTAAAGGTGAGAGTCCATCTCCTTGTCTTACTCCCGTTTGGATTTCAATTAATAATTAATGTTATTTGCTTTACGTCCCACTAACTACTTTTAAGATCTTCGGAGACGCCGAGGTGCCGGAATTTAGTCCAGCAGGAGTTCTTTTTACGTGCCAGTAAATCTACCGACACGAGGCTGTCGTATTTGAGCACCTTCAAATACCACCGGACTGAGCCAGGATCGAACCTGCCAAGTTGGGGTTAGAAGACCAGCGCCTTAAACGTCTGAGCCACTCAGCCGGGCGTTTTTTCATTTCAAAGGGACCTCAAGTTTCCCTCATGAATTTAACCTATGACATCGTGTTTATCAGGGTCTGTTTTATGATGGCAAGTGTTTTCATTTCTAAACCTTGTTCTTTGATGAATATTTGGAAGAGTGATTTGCGATCAACTGAATCATAGGCTTTCTTGAAATCAATAAATGTGCAGACTACATTTTTGCTACAAATTGTCTGATGTCTTAGGATCAGCTTTAGGTTCTAGATTTGCTCTGAACATTTTTTTTTTTTTTTTTTGATTCGTTGTGCCCAGCTGTGGAGCGCGTTTGAACTTATTTTGCACAATGTTTCTTCTTCTTTTCTTCCCAATATCTCTTCATTTTTTCACTGTGTTCCTTTCTGCGCGTTTCTGTCCAGCCTGTATTTTTTCTTGTTGGTTTCTCTGCAAATTTATGTTTGTTTACTAAGCTTCTAAATTTCATTCTATCTTGAATGGTTTCGTCCTCAATACCCATTTCTTGTAGATCTACATGAATTTCTGCTAACCAATTGTTGCGGATTTTCAGGGTTAGAGCTAGATTTAGAATTTTCTTTGTCAGCCTGTTGTTATCCACTCTGTGTAGGTGTCCGTAGAATTTTAGTCGTCTCTTTCTGATGGTATCTGTGATTTTTTCTGTGAATTGAAAAATTTCGTGTGGTTTCTTTTTCATCCAAATTCCATTTTCGAACTTTGGTCCTAGGATTTTTCTGAGAATTTTCCTCTCTTGTTTCTCAATGCTTTTCATTTGTGACCTGCCGCCAATGATCAGTGTTTCAGATACATAAAGTGCCTCTGGTTTGATGACTGTATTGTAGTGTCGTAATTTCGCATTTTTTGATATACATCTTTTGTTGTATCTGTTCCATGTGATTTTGTAAGCCCTTTGCAGTTTAGCAGTTCTTTCTTTGTTAGCTTCCTGATTTAACCCTGCTGGATGAATAATTTCACCTAGATATTTGAATTTGTCTACTTGGGAAATTATTCCACAGTTGGTGATTAATGGTTGATTGTCGAATCTTGATTTAGTTCCTTCCATAAACTGCGTCTTTTCAAATGAAATTTGAAGTCCGGTTTTTGCGGCTATTTCATTCAATTTTTCTATGGATTGGATTGCTTCTTGTCTGTTGTTCGAAAGGATCGCAAGGTCATCTGCGAAAGCTAAGCAGTCAAGGTGAATTTTGTCTTTAAGAAGTCTGCCAATGTTTATACCTTTAGTTTCTTTTCTCCATTCACGAATCACTTTTTCCAAAACTAAATTGAATAGTAGTGGGGATAGTCCATCTCCCTGTCGGACGCCAGTTCTGATTTCGAACGGTTCAGAAATTTCTCCCAAGAACTTAACTTTTGATGTTGTGTTGGTCAGAGTTTGTTTAATCAATTCCCTCGTTTTCCTGTCGACTTGAAATTCCTCTAGTATGTTGAACAGGGTCTGCCGATCTATGGAATCATACGCTTTTTTGAAGTCAACATTATTATTATTATTATTATTATATTATTATTATTATTAATTCATGAAAAACTACACAAGGATTAGAGATCCACTTTAGTGAGATATCATCAAAGAGAAATTAGCATGAGGATGGTCATTATCCCGACGACAAAGAGAGTAGACAGAGGCTATCTGTAGGTTATTCCTCTAGCTCTGACCTGGCAGAGTTCCACAAAACATGCAATTCAGATCGTCTGTGGTCGTCCGGCGCTGACCTATTATATAGAACGACATGAATAACTGCGGTCTGCTCCACAACAAGATATTGTATTAGAATTCGAAAAATATTTAATAAAAATTATGACCCAAAAACGGGTCACCACAAATTACTACGGAAAACAAGGTCAAACAGTTAACCAATGCTTTAAATATATCGTGGACATTATATTAAATATAGCGAGGGCACACACGATATAGGTTAAAATATTTGATTTTTCAATAAAAGTACACACACCATGTTTCCAATGTTATTCGAAGTTAGCTGTGAGTGCTGAGAACGGACCGCGAAGGAGACAGAAAGAATGTGAACGGGAAAGAGAAGGTGGGATATGGCCTGCACATTTTAGGACGCAGAACGTGTTCAAGAATTTTTAAAATATCTGCCTTTTAAATTCTCGATTATGCTTTATATCTCGTACGGTGCACGACTGGGTATGCTTTTTAATGAAGATTTATGGCATAGTGACTTATTTTTTTTGTGAAATATACAATGTATAGGCCATAATTTGTTTTCTTATTCTCTATGATAATGCTTTCTGCCACCTGATTCAACAGCAATTCCTTCTCTTGGAACATCGTGTTAGGCTTGTTTCTTCGTTTTATGGTCAATAGCAGGCGTAATTCATGATCAATTATTTGCAGGCAACAAGTCTAATCAAAAATTCGTTTATATTTCGAAAATGGCGGCAGCACGTTATTTGATTTCCGCGCGTCAGTATGAAAAATTTAAGTTTCACATTCAGATTGAAACGAAACCTTAGTTTTGGTAAACGAAGATAATAAATTCTGTTGTCAATAAAGAAGTTAGGGTTGTCCGAGACAATGATATTATCCGAGTATTGGAAATATAACTTAAAAGCAAATGTAACTGACCTTGGTGAATTACGGGCCTAAGAGACGAATCCAATCCTAGTCCCCTTGGTCGGTCTCCCTCTACTTCTCTTACCCTCCACGGACGAGTCCATTATTCTCCTATGAAACGTATCTTCCTCCATTCGCCTCACATGACCCACTACCAAAGCTCGTTTATGAACACAGCATCATCCATCAATTGTATTCCTAGCTTAGATTTTTAGTTCGTGATATTATTGGTCTTATGTCCCACTCACTACTGTTACGGTTTTCGCAGAAACCAAAGTGCCGAAATTTAGTCCCGCAGGAGTCCTTGTACGAGGCTGGCGTATTTGAGCACTTTGAAATACCACCGTATTGAGCCAGGATCAATCCCGCCCAGTTGGGGCAGAAAGCCAGCGCCTCAACCATCTGAGCAACATAGTCCGGCGATTTTCAGTTCCTGATTCTGACTAACTTCCTATCATTTTTCCTCCTGTTTGTACCAACAATCATACGAAGTACCTGTTACTTTCAAATTATAAAAAAATATATTTTGAATCCACCCAGCTTTCACTTCCATACAGAGGAGTATCCCTGAAATCAGAACGTTGTAAACATAGTTTCATCCAAATTCTGATGAAAATCCTTGAAACTAGCTAGGAACAGAACCCAGGTCTTTAGAGTTAGAATCAAGAATTCATTTATTTATTTATTTATTTATTTATTTAGTGTATAACACATAAAAACACTAAATTATCATTAGTTAGCACATACATGAAATTATATAAGACTTCCAGCTATTGAAGTATAACTTCCTGCATATATCTGTATACAAATATTCAAGTTCTTTATGTAGCATACAGCATCCGTTGTAACTGTTAAAAACTCCTTGCAGACCCTACACTATGCATAGTTTGGCACTAGTCACTTAGTGATGAATTGTCTAGTTTGCCACAAGGTTCTGTCCTTGCCCCTCTGCTTTTCAACCTGTACGTATCTGACATGCCAGCAATAAAATCTAAAAAGTTTGATTATGCAGATGATTGGGCCATCGGTACTCAGAACAGAATCAAGAATGCTAGCCATAAAGTACGGAACTAGTCGGAAGATTATGGATAAACCAGAAAGAAGGAGACAGAATGAGTATATGTTGCATGTAGCAGAGAGAGTGGTGGTGGTGGTGGTGGTGGTGATGGTAGGTGAGGGGTTGGGTGGGTGGGGGGGGGGGGAGGACGAAAAACGCAACATAAACCATACCGAGGAATACCGCACCCTCGCAACATCCCTCTCAACAGTGTAATAAAGTAAATGTAATGATAGGGGCGGTTTTTGGTTTGCAGGAGGAAAAGCAGTGTTTGAAATAGAAAAAAATTATATGTGGGAGGAGAAAAGAGTACGATTGATGGGTTGAGGGGTGGTATTGTAGTCGGTGGAGGGTTAGAATTGAGGATGAGGTGGGGGGTAGCTTTTGAAAAATACCTTTAGCAGCAAAGTATTTTCAAGCCAGACATTATGAGTTTGGTTAGCGTGCGGACCAGACGACAAGCCACTCATTTTATCCCAGGTTGACAGTAATTGCTGCCCTATATAATCCAAACTTGGCTTTCCACCAGCGCTACTCAAAGAATATTCGTCCATGGCGATATGACGGGACGATACACTGCCTGACACAAAAGCTGGCTGGACTCTTGTATGAAAGAATTAACGTCACTCTTTGTATACCTGGACCAGTGCTAGGACATTTCGTAATACAATACAGGGTGGGTAAAACCACAGGAATGAATTTCCTATATTATCATTATCATTTAATTTATGTATCCAAATAGGCTTTCAGATGTGAAAAATTTGTTCTAAAAATATATTTCTTAAGCAGCTCCAATTTCACGTATTTTATAGACATTTCTTTCCTTCTTTCTGTCCGGCTCCGTGAATAAATGGTTAGCGTGCTGGCCTCTGGTCACAGGGGTCACGGGTTCGATTCCCGGCAGGGTCAGGACTTCATCATCATTTCATCCTCATTACGACGCACCGGTAGCCTACGGACGTCAAATGAAAAGACCTGCACCTTGGATACTCCCAACACTAAAAGCCATACGCCATTTCAATGCTTTCTTTCTTTCTTTCGTTCTTTCTTTCTTTCTTAATCCGTTTACACTGTAGGGTTGGTTTTTCTCTCGGACTCCGCGAGAGATCCCACCTCTACCGCCTCAAGAGCAGTGTCGCGGAGCGTGAGACTTCGGGTCGGGGGATACAACTGGGAAAGAGGACCAGTAACTCGCCCAGATGGCATCACCAGCTATGCAGAACAGAGGCCTTGTGAGGGTGGGGTTGTGATAAGATTGGAAGTGATAGGCAAGGGAGAGGGAAGGAAGCGGCCGTAGCCTCAAGTCAGATACCATCCCGGCATTTGCCTGGAAAGAAACCACGGAAAAACACGGAAAAACACTTCAAGGATGGCTGAGGTGGGAATCGAACCCTCCTCGACTCAGTTGACCTCCTGAGGCTGAGTTGATCCCGTTCCTGACCTCGTACTACTTTGCAAATTTCGTAGCAGAGCTTAAAATCGAACCCGAACCTCAGGGGGTGGCAACTAATCACACTAACCACTACACCACAGAGGCGGACAGCTTCAATTTTACGTATTTTAATATGTATTTTGTTGTCTGCCTTGGCTGAATGGTCAGCGTTGAGGCCTTCGGTTCAGTGGGTCCCGGGTTCGATTCCCGGCCGGGTCGGGGATTTTAATTGCGTCTGGTTCATTCTTCCGGCTCGGGGACTGAGTGCTTGTGTTTGTCCCAACATTTCCCTCATATTCATACAACATACTATACTACCAAACACCACAGAAAACACGCAATACTGATTACATCCCTCCATCTTGCAAGAGTAACGTTCTGCCGGTGGTTCCTATAACAATGCGGCATGACACCAAATTTCGCAGCTTCTGTGTTGTTCACAGATGAAGCGACATTCCCAAGAAACGGAATACAGGATTTCCATAATCAGCACGTGTGGAATGATACAAATCTTCATGCAAACATCCAATATTCTCATCAACAGAGGTTCGCCATTAACATCTGGGGAGGGATTGTTGGTGATTCCTTGTTGGGACTATACGTTCTTCCAAATAGGCTTACTGGACAGAACTACACGAATTTCTTGCGTACTGCATTGCCAGATTACTTGGAAGACATGCCACTTGCATCCCGTCGACAAATGTTTTTCATGCATGAAGGTGCTCCAGCACATTTCAGTCTATCTTCCCGTAGGTACCTGAATGCCCATTTTCCTGAGCACTGGATAGGTAGAGGAGGACCGATTGCTTGGCCACCACCGCACTCTCCTGACTTGAACCCCCTGGACTTTTACCGGCGGGGACACGTTAAGGTCTCTCGTGTATGCGACTCCTGTTCCTGATGAAGCAACTTTACGTGAGCGCATTGTGAGAACCTGTCAGGTAGTACGCACTGCACCAAGCATTTTTGATCGCGTGCGTAACTCCATGTGACAACGAGTGGAGGCTTGTATTCAATATAAAGGTCGCCACTTTGAAAATTTCCTCTGATACATGCTCAAAGTGTTTCAGCTGCCGTTACAGATGTACGGTGTAAATGTACAAAAGTTTGAATAAATCTGTAAGTATACGTTTCCGAACCCATATTGTCATAAGCATTTTTTCTTCTCTCTATGTGAGGAATCCATTCCTAAATTCTTGCCGTTGAGTTTTTGAACATCCTGTATATGAAGAGACTATCTTGACGGTGAAGTAATTGACAGTTATTGGAAGAGATTTATTGTTTAATAGCACGTGGCTAACATGCTGAGGCAGACAGTTGAATTGATCAGTAGTCATATGTTTTCAACTGTATTTCAGTGTGTAACCTCTGTGGTATTCGGTGCCAGTTGTCAACTCTTTACAGATGGCGGCTTTGTTGATATTCTACAAGTGAAGTGTTTTTGTTTTGTGATACGGTGATTAAGGTTATGTGTGTGTTAATTTGTGAATATGTACCAACTGACAGCATCTCGTGTGCGTCTGTGCGGCTACGTTAATCCTTTGTTCTTCCTTCTTCTCCCAGTTCCTTTTCCTCTTCTCGAACCATTTTGAGCCTGTTTTGTACCCATCCGATTTTGGAATCCTTCCATTTTAAACTTTTTCTTTCTAAAAATCTATCTCTATCTCTAACTCTCTCGTTGTTGCTTCTTCTTCCCTTATGTTGTTTCTTTCCAAATCTCTCTTGACTTCGTGAATCCAGGTTGTTGTTGTTGTTGTTGTTGACTTCTTGTTCCAAAGATGTTTGAAGATTATTTGGTTAACCTGTTGTCATCCGTTCTGTATAAATGACCAATTCATTATTATTATTATTATTATTATTATTATTATTATTATTATTATTATTATTGTTACCGTGTTTTTGTGGTAGTTATACGTGAAAGAAGGTGCGGGGTGGTGAACAGGTCTCAAGCTACTAAAGTAAAATTAATTTAAAATTTAACAAGGTTATATTTTCTTTTCAAAACAAAGAAATAACAAGCATGGCAGGTACAAAGTAGCAAGTCCAAAGGGTAGTTACAATATTTACAGGATTTGGGCTTCGCGCCCTGACTTCACAATGCTAGGGCAATCAGCTCAGTTTTACCCCAAACACAAGTTTCAACAGAGGGGCAGAAAACCCCATTCATGCCTAGGAGCCCTTGCTCCAAATTACACTGAAAAGCCTCCACGAGGCATACAACACTCAATTTTCAAAAGAGCCACTCGCTCTCAAATTTAAGCCTCTCCCAGGCCACACCAAACTCCACCTTCAAGCTGTCCTCAACGGACATAAACACAGGGGTAAAATACCCAATCTACTGAGGCCTATTAAGTGAGAAAAGGTTAATTATATGGCCTCTAAAATACCAACTTGAAAGGAGGCGAAGCTGCACTCCTAATACATTTTGTTTAAAACCTACTTGGCACTAGGCCGTTAATGCAAGGGCTAATCCCATACTATAGAGGTGACTTCAGAAAAGAACAATTTACATTATATTAACGAAGAATAGGTTGAGAAAAATAAGTTCACCTCAAAACAATATGATTGGGAGCTCGAGAGGGTTAAGCACTCTCTATCCCGATATGCAGTTTAAAAGATGGAATAGATACAAGGTTCTTTACATTTTAAGGAAGGTTACATAATGGAAAAACTTCGGACCCGTCCCGAGAGTTAAACTGCTGAGCAAGCAAGAAAATAAGTAATTAATCGGCCATTACCTGGTTGTTGACCGCCGCCGAAGAAAGAGGCGCTTCCCGCCCCCTGCTAGGTACTTTACACACTGAAAGATGGAACAGAAGTGGCGCAGAGACCCAAAAATCAGCAGTTTATATGCTCTCGCGGAAGGTTCGAGGCGTTAGGGGAAAGAAAACACCCTCCCACAATCACTTTATTGGTGGATAAATAAAACCCCTACACAATATGAAGAAGAAACACATTATTGGTGGAAAATTAAGTTAAGAAATTCGGGATTGGCTAGATTTAAAACAAGGGGAAAGAAAGGGTTAATATTGCCAACTTAACCAATGACTGAAAGAAATTTAGCAAAGAACAAACTTTTGAAATTACATTTTCTCCAAAAAAAAACAGTTCTTTCACTTCCCACCAGGGTGCACTATTGTTGATCTTCAGTAGTGTCCTCTAGAAGAGAAAGTTCACACTTCTTACTTCAAGCAAAACAAAAACACATCAAAAATGACACAGTTCTAAAACTCCAAAATTTTCCAGGTAGTGATATCTTCTGAGAAAGTAGAAAATTAATACCGTCAATAAAGTTCAGACTTCCTCCAGCAGAGGAGTTTCAACTGGCGCACATTTTGAATTAGCGGCGTGGAGGTGTACCGCCCGGTACAGACCTCCCCCCCCCCCCCAAAAGTTCCTCCAGGGGTGACACATGAAATCTGTTTGAAACAAAGTCCAAGTTAAGAAGTGGATATGAAGATTGATTGCAGAAGCATTTATAAGATTTTCTTAATTTGGTTTGATTCAGTTTCAAAATTTTTGTTGTGACTTGGTGAAGTAAAGTCTTTATGTTTGTAGTAGTTGAATTCAGAAGATAAACTTAAGTTTTTAAAGTTGAGGAAAATTTTTCTAAGTCCACCAGGTATTGCAGAAAAATCCCAGAAAAGGGTAGTAATGTTGAACTGGAATGTCCATGTAGTTGCTGTTGATTAAGTTGGATGGCCAGACCGGCCGTTGCAGCTTGCGTCCAGAGGAGGCCGCTCGGACCCCTCAAGTACCCTGAGATACCGCTCGCCCGCACTATGAGGGGAGCAGTGGTGTAGAAACACGCCGCGCCCGCGGTGAAGATATACAGGCTGCGGGCAAAAAGCAGGTCGTGCGCCGCACATCAGCCTTGGCCGGGAGGAGAGCTCCGGCTCGCCGTGCACATGTCGTCCTCGCTGGGGTCGAGGGGGCCCATCCTCAAACCCAGTCGCGGCACAGCGCCGCGCGGCTGCGGGGGCACTGAAACATTAAAGCTAGGCGGCAGAATATTGTTGGACCATCATCTTTTTTGAGGGCACAGGCTTGTGGAGAGGTTGAGGGGCCAGCGGCGTGCAGATATCCATGGTATTAATATAAGCCAGCCACTGTGTGTAGTGAAGCAGGAGACGGGAGCGTGGTAATGACCGAGGTAAGGACAGGATGGCAGTTTAACTAATCGGAGGAGGTTTACAAAAATGCTTAAATATGAAACAAAATATTATAGAAGGGGCAGAATGCCTGGAAAATGAAACCTCAAAAAAAAATAACCTTCATATTCCTTTCAAAATAATATGAAGCAAGTTAACACCAAAATTTACACTGGTTTCACCTGTGACAGGTGAACCCTAAATATCCTCTCGGTGGCTGGATTGCTTACTAACAACGTAACCGGCGTAAGAAAATCGAGAATGATACAAGGCCCATGAAATCTGGGGGCAAGCTTGCCCGCGGGAACAAAGTTCTTGACCATAACTTGGTCACCTACCTTCAAAGGGGTGGGTCTCCGTCCACGATCATATCTTTCCCTAACCTTTTCATGAGACACCTTAAGATTGGCTTTAGCCTTCTTCCAAAGATCTTTAATGTTGTCCGGATCTATTGTCTCGGGTAGAATGTCATTCAGAGACCAGAGGTTAGAGAGCGGCGTGTTGGGAACGAACTTGAACATCAACGAAGCTGGAGTAAACTTATGAGATTCATGAACCGCCGAATTCAAAGCAAAGGCTAACCAATGCAGGGACGTGTCCCACCTAGAATGATCTTCATGATGATAGGCAATAAGCGCGGACCTGAGATTACGATTAACCCGTTCAGCCAGAGATGGTTGAGGGTAATAAGCAGAGGTCGTCACATGAGAGATGGACAAGTCGAAACAGAATTTACGAAAAAGATTTGATGTAAACGCCTTAGCATTATCAGACACAATATATTGGCACGGACCAAAAGAAGCAAAAATAGAATTTAGGCAAGTAATGGTGGACTGAGCGGTAGCCAGCATAGTCGGAAATAACCAGGAAACTCTTGTAAAACCATCTACACATACAAAGATGAATTTGTTGGCATTTCCCTTCGACTGGGGGAAGGGTCCTACATAATCGATATACAGGCGTTCCATGGGGCGCGACGCTTGATGCGAAGACAGAAGGCCTACCTTGGTGGACATGGTGGGTTTACTAAGCAAACAAGATTTACAAGCTTTTACTAGTTCACGGATTTCACCGTCCATACCCTTCCAGATGAACCTTTCCCGAATCTTTTCACGGGTTTTAAAGATTCCAAGATGCCCCCCTAATGGGGTCTCATGATAGTACTTGAAGATCATGGGCACAAGAACGGCTGGAACGACAACTTTCATCATCTTGTCATGCATCGAAGGGCAACATAAAACACCATTCCTCAGAACATAAGGGACGACATGTTCCCCAGAAGAAAGGGTTTCCATTATCGGAGCCAGCGTCCGATCTTCACGTTGGTATTTCTCGATATCCCTAAAGAGCATGGATGCATTAGTTAAGATGGCATTAACATCAGATGGTGTGGACTCGGGAGGTGATGAACAGTCGACCGGTTCATGGTTCTCAACGTCGTTTGAAAACATACGGCTGAGTCCATCAGCGACAATATTTTCGGTACCTCTGATATGTCTAACATCAAACTGGAAGGCAGAAATACGGATGGCCCAGCGGGCTATACGACCAGTACGACGCGGCCTACCTAAGACCCAGCTTAAGGCTTGATTATCTGTCTCCAGGTCGAATTTAACATGTTCCAGATAGAGACGGAACTTCTCTAAGGCGAATAAGACTGCCAAACCTTCGAGCTCATAGATGGAATACTTGGCTTCTTGAGCCGACAAAGTCCTAGATGCGTAGGCGATGGGTCGCCTCCCTAGTTCAGTCTCTTGAAGAAGGACTGCCGCTACTGCTGACGACGACGCGTCGGTTTGGACGATGAATTTCTTCGAGAAATCAGGCATAGCAAGTACAGGGGCATTACAAAGAGCTAATTTAAGGTCTTCAAAAGCGGCTTGTTGAGAAGGTCCCCACTCGAATTTGATGCCTTTCCTACGAAGAAGGTTTAAGGGCGCCGCTCTATTAGCGAAGTTAGGAATAAACTTCCTGAAGAAATTCACCATACCAATGAACCTGGCGATACCTTTAATGTCCTTGGGAGGTTTAAAATCACGGATGGCCTGTGTTCTAGAATGATCGACGGCTACACCATCAGGTGACTCAATATGCCCTAGGAAAGACATAGAGGGCTTAGCAAAGGCAACCTTGGACAACTTAACAGTTAACCCAGCCTTACGAAGGCGATCGAGAACTTCTCGCAGATGATCTAGATGCTCTTCAAAAGTCTCTGAAAATACGACGACATAATCCAAGTAGTGATATAAGTACTCAAATTTGATGTCGGAGAAGACCGTATCTAGTAGAATAGTGAGTACAGCTGCTCCCGTGGGGAGCCCGAAAGGCACGCGGTTGTATTCGGATAAGTTCCAGTCCGTGGCAAACGCTGTAAGATGTTTAGACTCTTCGGCAAGGGGAATTTGATTATAGGCCTGATTCAAGTCCAAGATAGTAAAGAACTTGGCCTTACGAAACCATGAAAAACAAGAATGAAGGTCAGGAAGGGGCACAGATTGCAACACCACCTTCCGATTGAGAGCCCTATAATCAATGACAGGCCTGAAGCCTCCTTGGGGTTTCGGAACTAGAAAAATAGGCGAAGAATACGCCGACTTAGAGGGCCTAATAATACCATCCTTCAACATCTGATCGATGATTTCTTTCAGAGCCTTCATTTTTGGTGGAGAGAGCCTATAAGGTGGAAAACGGACAGGAACCGAATCCGTGACCTCAATTTTGTATTCGATAAGGTCAGTAACACCAAGAGTATCAGAGAACACCTCTGGAAACGACTGACATAATTTACGAATACTATCAGCCTGCTCCTCAGGTAGATGTCTAAGGTCTAACAACATCTCATCCTGGGTAGGCGAAATAGATGAACATGATGCAGAATTACATTTTAACAAGGGGATTTTACAATTGGACGCAAATTTGAATGTGCACGACTTACTCTGAAGATCGAGCACAAGACCAGTGTGAGAAATAAAGTCAACTCCCAATATGATGGGGCTAGACAGGTGCTTAGCCACAAACAATTTAATTTTCCATGTAAATTTAAAGATACGAGTTTTGACATTTACAGAACCGAGAATTTCTAATGGAGAAGAATTAGCCGAAACATATTGGACAGGAGATGAGCCATAGTCAGGTAGTGTACAAACCGATTTCAATTTAGAATACCATTGATCCGAAATAACAGAACAAACGCTGCCTGAATCTAATAGAGCTGTTACAGGTTCATTATTTAACTCAATCTTAAGAAAAGGAACCGGTGCGGGGGTATCCGCCGCAATCCTAAGACATTGTTTGGGGCATTCCAAAGATGGATTGGCAAACTGAACGTTCCCAGAATTCACGATCTTTTTGCCAGGGGCTGAGCCTCGAGAAGCAGAATTAATCGACTCAGCCGAAGCCGCTAGTCACATTTTATTATTGGCATTGGTGGAATTTGCACCAGAAGTTGAGCAGGAGGGGGTGCTATTTGAGACAACAGATCGTTAACTCTATTTGAAAAGTGATGTAGCCTGGCTTGCACACGCTTAATTTGATTAGGAGAAGGATCATTTTCATCAAAAAAACTAACTACAGAAGCTAGCCCAGTAATATTCTCGACGATCGTGGAAAGAGAGTCGTCAACTTCTTTCTCTCCCAAGGTGGGGATGGAAATGGGCAAATCAAGGGACTCTCTAAGCTTATTTGTGTCTACCGCAACCGTGCCTCCAGATTGCACATTTCTAATAGTCAATTCATAGATCAACTCCTCCTTGCGCAAATAGTTAAGATGGAGAACATCGCGAGGGCCGGGCATGATGACAGAACAATTTTGAAAAACTCAAAAATTCCAGCAACTGAGAAAATGGTTAGAGTTCGGAACAGAACAATGTTTAGCCGTCAAAAGGGGCTAAAATGAGACCCATTCAACCACGCTCCGCTACCACTTGTTACCGTGTTTTTGTGGTAGTTATACGTGAAAGAAGGTGCGGGGTGGTGAACAGGTCTCAAGCTACTAAAGTAAAATTAATTTAAAATTTAACAAGGTTATATTTTCTTTTCAAAACAAAGAAATAACAAGCATGGCAGGTACAAAGTAGCAAGTCCAAAGGGTAGTTACAATATTTACAGGATTTGGGCTTCGCGCCCTGACTTCACAATGCTAGGGCAATCAGCTCAGTTTTACCCCAAACACAAGTTTCAACAGAGGGGCAGAAAACCCCATTCATGCCTAGGAGCCCTTGCTCCAAATTACACTGAAAAGCCTCCACGAGGCATACAACACTCAATTTTCAAAAGAGCCACTCGCTCTCAAATTTAAGCCTCTCCCAGGCCACACCAAACTCCACCTTCAAGCTGTCCTCAACGGACATAAACACAGGGGTAAAATACCCAATCTACTGAGGCCTATTAAGTGAGAAAAGGTTAATTATATGGCCTCTAAAATACCAACTTGAAAGGAGGCGAAGCTGCACTCCTAATACATTTTGTTTAAAACCTACTTAGCACTAGGCCGTTAATGCAAGGGCTAATCCCATACTATAGAGGTGACTTCAGAAAAGAACAATTTACATTATATTAACGAAGAATAGGTTGAGAAAAATAAGTTCACCTCAAAACAATATGATTGGGAGCTCGAGAGGGTTAAGCACTCTCTATCCCGATATGCAGTTTAAAAGATGGAATAGATACAAGGTTCTTTACATTTTAAGGAAGGTTACATAATGGAAAAACTTCGGACCCGCCCCGAGAGTTAAACTGCTGAGCAAGCAAGAAAATAAGTAATTAATCGGCCATTACCTGGTTGTTGACCGCCGCCGAAGAAAGAGGCGCTTCCCGCCCCCTGCTAGGTACTTTACACACTGAAAGATGGAACAGAAGTGGCGCAGAGACCCAAAAATCAGCAGTTTATATGCTCTCGCGGAAGGTTCGAGGCGTTAGGGAAAGAAAACACCCTCCCACAATCACTTTATTGGTGGATAAATAAAACCCCTACACAATATGAAGAAGAAACACATTATTGGTGGAAAATTAAGTTAAGAAATTCGGGATTGGCTAGATTTAAAACAAGGGGAAAGAAAGGGTTAATATTGCCAACTTAACCAATGACTGAAAGAAATTTAGCAAAGAACAAACTTTTGAAATTACATTTTCTCCAAAAAAAAACAGTTCTTTCACTTCCCACCAGGGTGCACTATTGTTGATCTTCAGTAGTGTCCTCTAGAAGAGAAAGTTCACACTTCTTACTTCAAGCAAAACAAAAACACATCAAAAATGACACAGTTCTAAAACTCCAAAATTTTCCAGGTAGTGACATCTTCTGAGAAAGTAGAAAATTAATACCGTCAATAAAGTTCAGACTTCCTCCAGCAGAGGAGTTTCAACTGGCGCACATTTTGAATTAGCGGCGTGGAGGTGTACCGCCCGGTACAATTATTATTATTGGGAGCCTCCGTGGCTCAGACGGCAGCGCGTCGGTCTCTCACCGCTGGATACCGTGGTTCAAATCCCGGTCACTCCATGTGAGATTTGTGCTGGACAAAGCGGAGGCGGGACAGGTTTTTCTCCGGGTACTCCGGTTTTCCCTGTCATCTTTCATTCCAACAACACTCTCCATTCTCATTTCATTGCATCTATCAGTCATTAATAATCACCTTGGGAGTGGCGACCTCATTGTAATACTAGCCTATATATGTTTCATTCATTACATTCGTGACCCGGTCTAAGACTGGAAAACAGGTTGTAGGTTTTCATTTTTATTATTATTTTTTTTATTATTATTATTATTATACATATTATTATTATACATCTCCATTGTAGACCGTTATGCCTTTCAGCATTCGTCTGCAACAGTCTTTGAATTTACTGATCGCCGCCACAATCCTCTATTTGTAACTAGTTCTGTGGCCTTCTTTAGTTCTATACCTTTTATTTATCTTTAAATTTTTCAGAAACTGAGTCTAACCACCGTCGTCTTGGTCTCCCTCTACTTCTCTTACCCTCCATAACAGAGCACATTATTCTCCTAGGCAACCTATCCCCCATCTATTCGCTTCACATGACCCCACCACCGAAGCCGGTTTATGGCGTACAGCTTCATTCATCGAGTTCATTCCTAACTTCGCCTTAATCTCCTCATTCCGAGTACCCTCCTGCCATTGTTCCCACCTGTTTGTACCAGCAATCACTTTCGCTACTTTCAAGTCTGTTACTTCGAACTTATGAATATGATATCTCGAGATGTGATAACCTCTTTTTCATGGTCTCTGAAATTTTCTCCACATTTTTGTAGATTTCATTGCTGTTCCGAAGTTTTCAGCCGGTTTCAGTCTGGTTTGGGTCCAAGATTTTCACGAAAAATTCTTCACTCTAGGATCTCCAGCTTCTCCAACTTGTAATTCATCGAGTGGCATTCACTGCCAAACAAGCATTCTTTTTTTAGTACAGTGTTGTAATGCCTTATTTTGGCATACCATAAGATGCATTTTTGTAGTAGACGCTTTTCGTTAGTCTACAGTATAAGCTCTGTCCATTTTTGAAATACGGTCGTCTACAGCAGCTTTCACTAGTCCGTTCTCTTGTATGATTTCACCGAGGTATTTGAACGTTTTAACCCTCTGAATCCGTCCAATTTTTGTTTCAAGGAATTGAAGGGCTTATTTGCAAATTGATGCATCTGCAAGAAATGGTATTTTTTTAACAAACGCAATTTTTCAATAAATGGATTTCTAATAAGGTAAGAGACGTCATTTTTTATATGCAACTACAACACTTTCTATAAAATATGCTTGCAATGGTGGCTAAAATCCTAGTGCAAAAAATACCATCAAAATGGGGGAGAGGGTCTTGAATTTACCTTACTTAGGAACTAAGGGGGCTGGAAATGAAAATTATGCGGACCGGCGAAGGCTAGGTTACATTGTAGGTGCTAAAACTTTCAAATGTAATGCGTCACTTTGGAAATAAGCCCTTAAATTTAGTCCTTATTTTTCTGCTATTCTGCTGATAGTCGTTTCTTTCTCCTCGAGTAATGATGTGCCTGCCTCTCAATTTCTTCATCAAACGTCGACATTTGCACTTATATTCGCCACTATTACAGAAAACTGCAGAGTAATTACGAATCTACGAGCGAAGGAGAAGAGTCCCGCCACAATCGGTAAGCGGTCACGAGATATACGCGCACCGGGCTATTAGTCGTGTGGAGTTGCGGGACTTTGAAAATAAAAATACCGGGAGGTTGCGTCACTTTCGAAATAAGTACAACATTTAGATGCCATTTTAACCAAGAAATACTCGGCTTTAGAAATAAATACGTTCTTACATGTTAGAGAATTATTGTGGGAAATGCATTCCCACGTTCAGCTTGAAATCCGAATTAAGTGGAGTTGCGTCACTTTGGAAATACGCCCTTCAATTATGGTCCATGTTTGTCATTCATCATGAACTTGGTCTTCACTTTCGATATTATTATTTTTATTTACAACATGTTGAGGTCAATTTTTGTTCTTCTTATTATTATTAATCATCTGTTTACCCTCCAGGGTCCGACTCGTTGGCTGAACGGTCAGCGTACTGGCCTTCGGTTCAGAGGGTCCCGGGTTCGATTCCCGGCCGGGTCGCGGGTTTTAATCGTCTCTGATTAATTCTTCTAGCCCGGGGACTGGGTGTTTGTGTTTGTCCCAACACTTTCCTCTTCATATTCACACAACACACTACACTAATAACCACCACAGAAACACGCAATAGTGATTACATCCCTTCATATAGGGTTGGCGTCAGGAAGGGCATCCGGCCGTAAAACAGGGCAAAATCCACATGTGCGACACAGTTCGCACCCGCGACCCCACAGGTGTGGGAAAAGCGGTAGAAAAAGAAGAAAGAAAGATCTGTTTACCCTCCAGGGTTGGTTATTTCCTGGGTCTCAGCGACGGATCCCACCTCTACCGCCTCAAGGGCAGTGTCCTGGAACATGAGACATTGGGTCAGGAGATACAACTGGTGAGAATGACCAGTACCTCGCCCAGGCGGCCTCACCTTCTATGCTGAACAGGGCCCTTGTGGGGGTATGGGAAGATTGGAAGGGATAGACAAGGAAGAGGGAAGGAAGCGGGCCGTGGCCATAAGTTAGGTACCACCGAGCTCGATAGCTGCAGTCGCTTAAGTGCGGCTAGTATCCAGTGTTCGGGAGATAGTGGGTTCGAACCCCACTGTCGGCAACCCTGAAGATGGTTTTCCGTGGTTTCCCATTTTCACACCAAACAAATGCTGGGGCTGTACCTTAATTAAGGCCACGGACGCTTCCTTTCCACTCCTAGCCCTTTCCTCTCTCATGGTCTCCATAAGACCTATCTGTGTCGGTGCGACGTAAAGCAACTTGCAAAAAAAAAGTTGGGTATCATCCCGGCATTTGTCTGGAGGAGACGTGGAAAACCACGGAAAACCACTTCCAGGATGGCTGAGGTGGGAATCGAACCCACCTCTACTCACTTGTCTTCACGAGGCTCAGTGGATCCCGTTCCAGGACTCGTACCACTTTTCAAATTTCGTCGCAGAGTTGGGAATCGAACCCGGGCCTTCGGGAATGGCAGCTATTCACACTAACCACTACACCACAGAGGCGGACGAGGTCAATTATTACAGAAGGTAATTCAATATTTTTCCAATACTCGTTTTAATAAGAATTGAAATTCTTAGCATATGGCGAGCTACCTTATGGAAGTCAAATAGTTTTGTTTCGCATATTTACCCGAGATAATTCAACAAGAACGTGAGGTGAAATTCTTAATCAAAACAAAATGTAATATCATCGCCTTTTTGTTTTACTTTTGCAGCATCTACGAGGACAATAAATTGTTTTTGTTCTCGGTCCCTGTTCCTCGTGTATGTTCGTTCCGCCCTCTTGAACATAACTCAATCAAGATGACGTCACAGCACAGGATGGATGGGGCGGGGAGGGGAGGTGGTAAAAAAAAAGTGGAAGGGGGAGTGGCAGGGAAAACAGAATCAATTGCCCCTACAGTGTTCTTGAAAACAAGCTATTACGATAACGTTCAGTGGATAAAATGACAGAAATTGCTTGCTTCTGAGTGGAGGGGTGAAGGATGGATAAAATAAAGTCGCATTCCATCACCTGCATTCAACTCTCAATAAAAGTAAGGGGGGAGAGGAAAAGGGGTAATAACAATTCCGACACACGGGAGAAAGATGTGAGGGCGAGAGGAGTAAAAGGGAGATACTCCACTGAGCAAATTTGTTTCATGAAGAAATTGAATGCTGCAGTTATAATGTAGTTTGGACGAAGTTTATGATTACTTCTAGGAATCGTTCAAGAAAGAGTAGAAATAGAGTTGGCCAGAGACGGAGAAAATTATTAAAATAAAGAAGAATATATATCAAATTTAGCCGGCCCCATGGTGTAGAGGTAGCGTGCCTGCATCTTACCCGGAGGCCCCGGATTCGATTCCCGGCCAGGTCAGGGATTTTTACCTGACCTGAGAGCTCGTTCGAGGTCCACTCAGTCTACATTATTAGAACTGAGGAGCTATCTGACGGTGAGATAGCGGCCCCGGTCTAGAAAGCCAAGAATAACGGCCGAAAGGATTCGTCGTGCTGACCACACGACACCTCGTAATCTGCAGGCCTTCGGGCTGAGCAGCGGTCGCTTGGTAGGCCAAGGCCCTTCAAGGGCTGTAGTGGCATGGGGTTTGGTATATTATAAATTTTAACAACTAGTAAATAAACAGAGAAACGGAAAATAAAATGTACTGTCGGTAATAATAATAATAATAATAATAATAATAATTTCGTGTGGCTATTTCTTTTTTTTGCTAGGGGCTTTACGTCGCACCGACACAGATAGGTCTTATGGCGACGAAGGTGGCTATTTATAGCCGAATGCAGCTCTTGTAAGGCAGACCCTCCGATGAGGGTGGGCGGCATCTGCCATGTGTAGGTAACTGCATGTAATTGTAGTGGAGGATAGTGTTATGTGTGGTGTGTGACTTGCAGGGATGTTGGGGACGGCACAAACACCCAGCCCCCGGACCAATGGAATTGACCAATGAAGCTTAAAATCCCCGACCCGACCCGGATTCGAACCCGGGAACCTCTGAACCGAAGGCCAGTACGCTGACCATTCAGCCAACGAGTCGGACATGTGCCGTCGTTGATCGGTTAGTTTTGTATAATTGAGGACCAACGATAAAAAGGATCAAAGTGCCAAAATATGAAAAAAGTGCGTTTTTAATGTTGAATAAAAATTTCTTAACAGACAAAGTAGGTATCTCCATTCTACGAAAAACGTAACATTAAACAATTTTCTCAATTGTGCCGTAAGTTGAAGGGCTGAGGGGCCCGGAAAGGTTTTTAATTTTGAATCTTGGATAGCTCTGTCAAACTAAAAAAACTTTCGAAAATTACTTCCGCCCTAAATGCAGTTCCGGAAAAGCAGACTAAAATCTCTTTTTCCTTTACTTGTTTTCTTTTTTATTCAAACCCCGGCCTAATTAACATATTTACATCGTTCTTTCTGTAATGTGTTCCTTGGTTCAATACTCTCAGGCAATGTCCGATTTTTTTAGGAAAACGTCCACACCGACTGTAGTTACAAGAGCTTACGAGACACTCTGCATTGACTCACATTGGCGCTCGTAGTGGTAGAAAAAGGCAAACTGCTAATCTAATCGACCGGATAACGATGATTAAGAAAAGGATTGTAATTTTTAAGAATAAATAAATAAATATTCTCCTACTTTATTTATTTTATTTACCTAAAATTCGTAGCTCGTATCTCTAGGATGTTTTCAAAATTGAGTTGCTTGCCTGAAGGAATAGAACTGTGAATTTTTTAATAAAGGGATGTATTAGCCACGCCGTATATATTGTTCAACTGTGCGTGTGTCCAAGGTCATTATTGTAGTTAGTAAGAGGTTGAAGAGTAGATCCATAGTCCAATTTCTCGGCCACTTAATTAAATAAATGAAAAATGTAAAAGCTAAATATTATTATTTATTTATTTAGTGCACACTACTGGATTTCTAATCCCAATCACAATGGCAATTGTTTACATGTGTTTATTTTTCAATGTTTTGAAACAGTCTAATAATATAATATATAAACTATTCTAATATTATATTTACATTGAGAAAGAAATAATATTTCATATCTAATCCTTAAATCCAGCAACAGTTTCACATCTAATCCTTTCAAGAAACAAGCAGATAATAATAATAATAATAATAATAATAATAATAATAATAATAATAATAATAATAATAATAATAATAATATGTTTCATTTATTCTAGCAAAGTTAGGGATATACTCCCTTTCTTACACTTAACCAGTCTTAACCTAGAACACTTAATATTAACAATAGAAACAGTAATAGTATTAATAAAAGTAACCACACTAAAAAAATCGTATCATCTATATAATAAACATCCTACGTAGAATACATTAAAATATATGAATAATGAGTATTATAACTACTACTTAAAAGGAAGATTAGAAAATGTATACCTTTCTACAGTACACCGAAATATGACCTTCAATGAGAGGTGAAGAGAAGGATTAGTAAGAAAAAGAAGAAGAATTATTTCATATATAAACTCTTCTAATATCCTAATATTTGAACTATTCTAATATTATATTTGCAATGAGAAAGCAACAGTATTTCATATCTAATCTAATTTAATCTTTACAAGAAAGGGTAAAATAAAAAAAGTAATTTCATATCTAAACTATTGGTTTCCTCTAGTTCTAATACTTATGGGATAGGGCTTAATGTAGAATGTTTAAAGTACATTTTGTGGTTCAAATCAGCATTTAAGTTATTTAGGGAGTTTTCACGGAGATGGTGAATTGCAAAACAGGCCTAGAGGTACAGAGAGGTCTAAATAAAGCAATGATATAAAATGTATTTGAGGTACCGATAAAATTCTTGCACTTCCAAGACCGTTTTTTTTTTTTTACGTCGCACCGACACAGATAGGTCTTATGGCGATGATGGGACAGTAAAGGCCTAGGAATGGAATGGAAGCGGCCGTGGGCTCAATTAAGGTACAGCCCCAGCATTTTTCTGGTGTGAAAATGGGAAACCACGGTAACCATCACAGTTGCGCGCCCATAACTCGGCCGGTCGATGACCGTTGGTCTCCTTTGGCAGAGAAGTCTGAAGGTGCCAGTTTGCAAGGGAACTCTATTATTAGCTTTTACTGGAAAAAAAATATTTTTTGCAGTTTGATATTAGGTCCTCAATTGCAGCAGTACTGCCATCTAGCAGAGATAAGTCGTAACAGTGGAGACAGAGGATAATTCAACCAGCAACAGTCGATTATCAAAGATTATGTTACCTGGAGGAAAGCATAAAATAATGTCGTTGTCGTTGATTAAGTCATCAGTTGATAGAACTGGTTGATGTAGCTCTCCATGTCACCCTATCCTGTGCCAAACTTTTCATTTCTGTGTACTTATTACATCTAATATGCTTGTTTACCCCTAACGTTCTTACCACCTAAACTTCCCTCAAAAACGTACTGAAAAATTCCTGTGCGTCGAAGATGTGTCCTTTCACACTATCTCTCCTTCTCGTCAAATTTAGCCAATTTGATATCATCTCACAAAATCGATTCAGTTTCTCTACATTCGTGATTCGTTCTACCTATCTCTCCTTCAGCATTTTTCTGTAACCCCACATTTCAAAAGCTTCTATTTTCTTTCTTTCTCAGCTAGTTATCGTCCATGTTTCACTTCCATAAAATGCCACGCTCCAGGCGGAAGTTTTCAGAAACATCTTTCTAATTATTCCTATATCAATGTTCGAAATAAGAATTTTTTTAAGGAAGGCGTGTCTTGCTCACGCTAGTCTGCATTTTATATCCATCTTACTTCTGCCATCATTAGTTATTAGCCAAGTAACAATAATAATCTACATCCTTTAAGATTTCATTTCCTAATCTAATATTTCCTGCATCATCTGACTTCGTTCGACTGCACTCTGTTACTTTTGTTTGGGACTTGTTTATTTTCATCGTTTACTCCTTCTTTTACTCTGTCCATACCATTCAGTAATTTCTCGAGATTTTCTGCAGACTTAGATGAAATAACAATCATCATCATCATTAGTCGTTGTGCTCATTACTGAGCGTCGTGACCTCATAACTCCATCATTTCCGTTTTGCAACCTTGACAAGATGTCTCCATCCCGAGCGGATTTCACATTTCGTTAATGTTGTAAACAAGGTTGGGTTTACAAAAACACAACTTCTTTATTTGCTTCACATGTAAAATTACAATATTTACACTAACAAAACTGAAAGTTATCTCGAAGCAAATTGAACTATGAATTTGGAGAAAGAGTCTGTCTTTGTACACTATATACACGTTGGAGTATTCACGTTCACTACTATTTCGGAAAGATAGTCCTTGTGACCTGAAAAGTTCTTGATAGTCGAAAACTATCAGAAGCACTGACGTAAATATCTCAGAGTGTCCTTCCTTGTTGAAGTGTCTGAGTTCATTAACGTAAGTTCAATGACTGAAGAGTTCCTACTTAGCAAAACTAAGTTGATAATGGGAGCTCGCATTAGCTAGGGAATGATATTGGCATATAATGGTAAGACTGGGCATGGACAGCGGAATAGGCAAGAGGAGCGGTGACCCGAGGTGAGACCTCTTACTGCCAGAAATTCAGTCCACCTGGCCGAAGCACATTTTCAAGAGGAGTAGCCTCCGTGCTCGACGTAGGGTGTATTCTGGAGCTGGACACCGGGGTCAGTGGGCGTCTGGACAGACTAGGAGCTCCTTTTTATAGCACACACGACGTTCCAGGCACGCGCACTGAGAGCTGCGCGTCGAGGCTCGAAGAATAACACACTGGCACGCGTGTAGCTGGCTGGCGGATCGAGAAGGGAGCGACGGACATACAACAGTTAATATGACCCGAAGTGGTAGCCCAGTGATCTTCTTCGCCTGATCTATCCATCTGCTTGCTGTTCTTCCTCGTGGTCTACTGCCTTCAATTTTGCTTTGTAAAATTACCTTTTCCAAGTTCTCTCCATCTCGTCTTAAAATAGGACCAAGGAACTGGAGGTAACGTTCACTCACACGGGAAGATAGGCGTTTCTTGATGCAGAGTAGTTCTTCTTTCTGTCCAGGGTACACGTAGCATTCTCCGCCAACACCACATCTCAAAGGCATCAATGCGCTTTTTGTCTTTAGCATTCACGGTCCGGGTCTCACAGCCGTACAAAAAGACAGAGAACACTAGTGATTCTACCAAGCGTATCTTCGTGGCTTTGAAATAACAATATCATCGGTAAATCTTAGGGTATTGATTTCCTCTCCTTGGATTGTGATTCCTATTCCAAATTTCTCTGTTTTTAACCGCCTTTTCTACATAAACATTGAAAAAGAAGGGGGAAGAACTGCAGCCTTGCCTCACTCCTTTCTAGATTGATGCTTATTTTTCCCCAAAGCCCTCGATTCTTATCACTTCAGACTGAATTTTGTACAGATTGTACTAGAAGAAGTTGTACTTTGCTTGCATTCATGCCTGTCTTTTGGTTTTTTATAAAAAATTCCGTTTTAAAAATGTACAATCGATGAAATTAAATTATGGTTTCCTCCTTGGAACACTGCATTTTTTTGATCTTGGAAGACTGATATGTAAGAGAACATTCTGGTTCAGTGAAGAAAACAACGGGAAACTACCTCACTCCTAATTTCACTAGTACATCTTTTCAGCGACAGGTAGGTGATGACTAGAGTCCGAATTTTTAGGTACTGATAGGTTGGAATGCAAACTTACTTAAGCCAGTAACAAGTATACTTTACACTGTACAGTACAACGGTTATGCTATGAGATTTGCATAGATATTAGGGGTACAGCCTATAGAACTTCTTGAATTATGCTACTCTTCCTACACTGTGGTACAACGTGTTGCATGACACTTCCTACAAACCAAATTACTTCGCATTCTAACCTATTACCACCTACAAATCCGAGGTATAGTGATGACGTATTGCAGTATTGAAACGTCTTGTGAAGTCTCGAATTTGACAAACCTTTGATTGTGTACAACATGCTTTAGTAGTCTCCCATAACGTGCAGGGTGTACAGATAATGTATCCTTTGAGTTCATCCACAGGGGAGATAAAGAAATCGGACAAATCGAAGGAAAAGCATTATTATTATTATTATTATTATTATTATTATTATTATTATTATTATTATTATTATTATTAGCCAGCACTGTGGTGTAGAGATAGCGTACCTGTCTCTTATTCCGAAGCCCTAGGTTCATTCCTTGGCCTGTTCAAGGATTTTTATTCTGGAATGCGGAGTAGAACTTGTTTCACTCAATAGGAGATTTTCTCAAGCTCTTAGGCCCGAATTCATCAACGTTAGTTACTTTTACTGTATTATTAGATTTCCCAAACTCGGATAACGCTCACCACCGTATTTACCATAGCATTTATTAACTCACTTTACCAAAACTAAGTTGTTGTTTCAATCTGAGTTTGAACCACCAATTTTTCATACTGACGCACGGAAAACGAATGACAACGTGCACCGGCAACTATCGAAATGTAAACAAGTCAAAGGAGTGAATTGGTTTTTAATATGGCGGCAGAAAGCTTTAACAACAAATTAAAGCCTACACATCGTATATTTCACTAGCCTCCGTGGCTCAGAAGGCAGCGTGTCGGCCTCTCACCGCTTGGTTCCGTGGTTCAAATCCCGGTCATTCAGTGTGAGATTTTTGCTGGAAAAAGCTGAGGCGGGACAGGTTTTTCTCCAGGTACTCCGGTTTTCCCTCTCATCTTTCATTCCAGCAGCACTCTTCAATATCATTTCATTAAATCTGTCAGTCATTCATTATTGCCCCAGAGGAGTGCGACAGTCCTCGGCAGCCAGAACAATTCCTATCCTCGTTGCAAGATGGGGGCTTCATTAATTCCATCCCTGCCCCGGTCAATGACTGGAAAACAGGTTTTTCACATTGTATATTTCACTCAAAATATGAGGCAGTGTTCCTTAATCGTTCATTTAAAAGTCACCCAGTCGTGTACCGTACAAGGTATAAGCTATGATCGAGAATTCATCATAAGCCTACCTATGTGTTTGCAATTCCAGGTTATGTTCGATTATGGAGAAGCCTGACAGTGTGGAAGCTTTTTTGGATAATCTAAAATGTGTCTGAAAATCAGTGTCGTCGTATTCCTCGAAATATATCCCACGTTCCTGTATCCATCTAAGACGTTTATTAATTGAATAATCATGATGATATTACTCGTCGCTGTGATTTTCTCTATCAGATATTCCAGCCAACTACGAGCAGCCATCTTGGAAGGCTATTATCTTAGATTTCCCATTTTACTGGCCAACTAAACTCCAGTAAAATTTTTACCCGAGATAATGTTGTTTTTTTAATACGGGCGTTAGTAAACGCAAAAGAAGCGCACGGGGAAAAGATGACGCTACTCACCAAGTATACGTACAGTACGTGAACCTTTTCTTGAGTCCTAGTTCCCATTCAGCACTATGGAGCTCAGGGTTCAAGAAAAGGTTCGCGTACTTACAGGATTACTGGTTGCCATGGTTACAATGATGGTGTCGTCCTGATTGCGAACAAGTGGGTACCTGAAGGGGATGATTAGAGTTTGACACGCATTAATGAGTCGAGATTGCAGCCAGGCATAAAGTAGATGCGCTAAGCGAGAATATAATGAGCAAGAATATATCATTTTATATATGTCACGCTGCTTATCTAGGTGGATTGTGGCAGCAGTATGCATCAATAGAGGCACCTAGGTCCTACAGTCTTCTGAAGTTCTTTAGAAAGCTGCTTTAATTATTACGAGGGAGATTTGAATTTATTCACAAACCAGCTCTGGCAATAAAGAAAGCGGCCAGAAAAATTAACCCTCAGTTGGTACACCAAGTCCTGGTACACACAATTAGAATACTGGGTGATGCACAAATAAAGTTAAAAGCATGTAAGAAAAAATCCACTTGTTTCCAAATAAACTGACTATTTCACTTCTTATGTATTATTTTGAATAATAATAATAATAATAATAATAATAATAATAATAATAATAATCAAAATCAATATTCTAAAGGCTAATGCCTCGTCGATGCAACCACTCATTTCTTTCATGGGTATAATAATAATAATACCGGACGAATTGGCCGTGCTGTTAGGGGCGCGCGGCTGTGAGCTTGCATCCGGGAGATAGTGGGTTCGTATCCCACTGCCGGCAGCCCAGAAGATCGTTTTCCGTGCTTTCCCATTTTCACATCAGGCAAATGCTGAAGCTGTACCTTAATTAAGGCCACGGCCGCTTCCTTCCAACTCCTAGGCCTTTCCTATCCCTCGTCGCCATAAGACCTATCTATGTCGGTGCGACATAAAGCCACTAGCAAAAAAAAATAATAATAACCTATTAATAATACAACTCTTACTAATCCACAATAAACAAATACCCCTCTAGTTATCGTATACAACAAAAAAGATAAACTTCTAAATGGTAAGATTACCTCAAACTAAATTTTAAACATTTGCAATGAGAAAAATATTTTTTAAAATATGGTTACGTTACCTAAAAAATCCCAATGTACCAGTTAATGTTAATACTACTAGAACAAAAATTACATATGACTCTGCTTTGAAAATTGTATCTGTTTTATGTATCTCACGTCAACACTAATCTCTTGTTCACAATCTGGACTGTTCGCACTCAAGACACAACCACAATGATATCGAGAAATGTATGACCCTAATAGTTGCAGGTAGATCCCCAGCCCGTAAACATACCCATTTTAACACGTTCCCGGCGGTTCGGGTCACCATGTGTCCCGAAAAATTTTACTCTTATCCGTCGGTGCGAACTTCCCGAAATTGCGGATTAATTAACTATATCCTAGTTACAAATTTCCGATAACTAATGGCTACATAGTGTTCCTAATGAAGTAAAGGATCGAGGCATACTGCTAGTTTCGACGGCTCACCGGTAACCCGAAGGGATTTTTCTTTATGCTTCTTCCATTCATATCGCTTCGGTTCACGCTGTGTTCGGATTGTTGTCTAACCTATAAGTTTACGTGGGAGTCGCTTGCGCGGTTACGATGAATGATTTTGTTGCTGCCTTCAGATGGCAGATTGTTGTTTAATACGAGGAGTACCACCCTTCTGTCATCTCGTGTAACCTATTCCTTTCTACATTACTCTCAGGTAAGCGGATATAACTTTTCAGATTTCTATTTCATGGAGTAGTTATTGATATGTTTATTATCTTCCGTTGGTAATATTTACAAGAAATTTCCCGTCTATTTTCTTCAGGCTTGGAGCCTTCACATTCTGACACACCGCTGGCATGGAAAAGAAAGTTTTTCTTTTTTTGCTTCTGGCTTTACGTAGCACCGACACAGATAGGTCTTATGGCGACGATGGGATAGGAAATGACTAGGAGTTGGAAGAAAGCGGCCGTGCCCTTAATTAAAGTACAGCCCCAGCATTTAACTGGTGTGAAAATGGGAAACCAGGGAAATTCATCTTCAGGGCTGCCGACAGTGGGATTCGAGCCCACTATTTCCCGAATGCAAGCTCACAGCCGCGCGCCCCTAACCGCTTGGCCAACTCGCCCGGTAGAAAGAGTTTTAGGACGGCACTTGATCCCGGAAGAAGGTGTTGACAGTGACGGTAATTTCTCTTCAGTACCTGATGACGACTCTACGTACAGCCTCGTCTTTTGTGATGTTATTTTGTTACTAAGCATAATGTGAAAATAATTAACATACACTATCATATTCACGCCGGCCCCGTGGTGTAGGGGTGGCGTGCCTGCCTCTTACCCAGAGGCCCCGGTTTCGATTCCCGGCCAAGTCAGGGATTTTCACCTGGACCTGAGGGCTGGATCGAGGTCCACTCAGCCTACGTGATTAGAATTGAGGAGCTATCTGACGGTGAGATAGCGGCCCCCGTCTAGAAAGCCAAGGATAACGGCCGAGAGGATTCGTCGTGCTGACCACGCGACATCTCGTACTCTGCAGGCCTTTGGGCTGAGCAGCGGTCGCTTGGTAGGCCAAGGCCCTTCAAGGGCTGTAGTGCCATGCGGGGGGGTATCATATTCCCATAAAAATAGATCAATGAAGGAGAGACTAAAATTTACTTCCGGGGCCATTTCTGGGTCACGCACTTGTTGAATCGGAAAAGTGTCGCAGAGGTAAATACATCGGAATGTCTCCTCAACAATAACGCGCACAAGTGCTCCAGAATTGTCTTGAGTTTCACAGTAGGGACTAACCAAAGTCAAATTCGTCAGGTCACCGGTGACCCGAACCGATAATAACTAAAGGTAGCATCGGGTCAACGGTGCGGTGGGCGGATACGACGCAAAATTAGGTCATCAAAATTCACAGCCGCAGATTAGGTATTAAAAGTTAGCAATCGTGCTGAGTGACTTAAAAGCAGATGCAACTGCAACGTAAGAAGTGCTCAGCTGCGATTTGTGACTTTCCTGGAATGTGCGGAATGTCGCCTTGGACTGGAAAAGGAACGGTATATTTTACTGCCCTGACAAGTTTCTGCTCACGCAAGCCAGCAGTAGCCCTGCAGGAAAGGCCACGGAACCATCTCTTGGAGTAGATCAGTGCAGCAGGTGTGTTGTTCATTCTTCACCGAAAGTGAGTACATTCGCTACAGTGCGACCAGGAATACCCTCAACAGTATGGAATCAATTTCTTTAATTTTATCAGTAACAATCCTACTGCAAGTAATTCGTCCATCTACGAGTGATATCAGTGGAGAAGATAATTTAAAAATACTGTGGAGAACTTATATTTCTGATGGTAAAGTTTGTGACTATAATCAGAACTGTTCGTATCTTCTCCAGCAAGGACCGTGTAAGAATACGGAATGGTGGGTATTCGAGCGGAATAGCAAAGATATTCATCTTCACGCGATGTGTCTTACTAAACCGTGTTCTCATTCTACCCGTTACATGTCTTTCGACAAGAAGTGTCATGATGTAAGTGAAGTAAATACTGTACTTTGCCCAAATAATACTTTCTTCTATAACTTCTTCGGTGAAGGTGAGTGTAAGTGTACTTGTAATACCACGGATTGTGTTGGTGAATATTCAGGTATTGTGCACCTAAAACCCTGTGATGGTACTCAGTTACAGATCTTATTACCAGTACAGGTGGTATCGCTACCTATTGGTAATATCAAGGATGAAAACTGTGCAGAAAATAATCATGGAGATTGTGTTAAACCTCTGAAGGGTCCTGAAGAAACTAAAATAGATGTAGGAATTGACACTGAATGACAAACTTTTAAAAGAAGAAAGAATTCAATGTTGTTGTTGTTTTTTTAAATTTAAAATGTTTATACTTGCTTTAGCTCGATCGTCATATCACCACTTACATTAAATGTAAAAATATCAAAACAGTTTTATATAAACAAAAGACTTACATTGGACATACAACCTGTGAAAAAAACAATCTTTAAATTTGGAAATATAAACAAGTATCTTTTTAAAAAAAATTACAAGCATAGTGAGAGAGAGTTCAGTGCCTTTTGGAGCTAATTAATACTGCGTTACTTTCACCGTTGATTGAACAGTTGACAATCAAGCATATTTATATTTTTATTTACAGAACTGGCTCCCAATGGGGGTAGCCCCAAAGGACTCAGTATACCCTCATGACAATATTAATTATCATTACGGTTAAAATTACAATACTAAAACATAGTAATATAATATAATACCTGATACATATATAGGAAAACTATCCTGTGAAATTTCAAGCTCGTATGTCAGACGGTTTGAGAGAAATGAATATTTATGCCATCAGCTACCCCTCTCCAGTCAGAACCCCTTAGGGTTGTATTGTTCTAAGACCACTTCTTATTTAATATCTTTTCCATTTAAGGGCAACCATTATGTGCAATTTCAATTTCATATGACAGTCGGTTTATGCTTTTAGGGTAGATGAAAAGTTTCTAAAAGCAGTTAATGCACTTTTGGAGTCAGAACAAATTATAAATGAATTGGAATAGTTTGTTTGTCGAATCTGTAACATATCCTGTTTATGTGCAAAGCGTTCGTTAGTGTAAAGTCAGGCAGTCTAAAGAGCATGCTGTGATACAATAATTTCTTTCATAGCACTTTGATCCATCATTATAAATTCGACTGTGTTTTGGGTGTCTGCTGCAAATCTCATTGAATAATAATTGTTGATAAACAGATTTATAAGTCTGATCTTTAGCGTTGTTGATTATCTAAGAAGGAGGTACAGGAGATCGGTCGGTGTGTAGTCTAGGGCGAACTCTAAGGTTCAGTTCTTTGAGGTGTTAAGATATCCTGGTATGGAAATGTTGTGCGTGTCTTTGTGTCTGTTAAGAAAGGACGTAAGGTTGCATATGTTTATCATTCATGGCTGCTATCTTGAAGGAGTATGATACAGTCAGGTTGTTTTCTTCTGACTGCAAGTGATGGTTAATTTATTTCGATCTGCATACTGGTTACTGGCCTAGTACGGGAAACTCCCAAGGCTATTCGTACAGCGGAGGATTATACTAGGTCAAGCATCTTGAGCGTAGACATTCCTGCAGAATTATACACTATTGAGATAAAAAAGATATACAATTACCAGTAAAAAGGATTCTTGCGTGTTTACAGTGAAACACGGTTATAGATATTTAAACAGCAGTCACGCAAAGTGATTTTTACGTTACGAGAGAGATGAAATGAAATGGCGTATGGCTTTTAGTGCCGGGAGTGTCCGAGGACAAGTTCGGTTCGCCAGATGAAGGTCTTTTGATTTGACTCCCGTAGGCGACCTGCGCGTCGTGATGAAGATGAAATGATGATGAAGACGACACATACACCCAGCCCCCATGCATTAACCAATGATGGTTAAAATTCCCGATCCTGCCCGGAATCGAACCCGGGACACTGTCCTTGAGGCGCTGAGTCCGAGAGAAAACCCGACCTTGGAGGGTAAACAGTTTAAGGAGGAGAAGAAGAAGAAGAAGGAACGTTTTATTTTTTGTCAGGCAGGGAACTCTTTAGCATACACTCTTTCTACTGTAGCCAGGTTATCTTTCGATAGGTGTTTCCAGGCAATGTCTAAGGCGTATGTAATGATGGGGTCTGTTTGTACGTAGACATTTTTCTTTTAGCAACATGTAAGTTATTTGGAACGCTCTGCCATCTGTTGAATATATTTGGAAACTGGTAAAGGTTAGAGAATCAAAGAGTATCTAGCAGGGAATAGTATTCTTTTCTAATCAGAGGAAGTGTATATTCTCTGGCTTGAGAGGTAGTAATCAAACATGGCTGCATGCAAACACATTACTAAGGATGAAAATAACCTAAGTCAGAATATTAATGAAAGTGTTAGTCGCTTAGCAACCTGCTAAGAAGATAATATATTGCAGGTTAGTGTAAGCCTCCGCCTGCTATTATTGGAGTGATCAATTAATGATTTGACTTTATGATCACTCAAAGTTTGCTGACCTCAGAGACCTATCAGTGCCTCATGATTCACAGGCAGGTAATTCCGGAGGGAATAAAACAAAAACGGTTGTGTCTCATTTGCGATCACTTCCATTACTGTGGAAAACAAGAATGTAAAGAAAGACCAGTTCGTGTCGCATTTGCAATCACTGTAATATTATCAGCAGCCTATCAGGGTTTTCCAACGTCCATGCAGTAGGGGGACTGCTAATTAGGGCGTACTGCACACAAGCTTTCCCTTGAAGGTTTTTTTTTTTTTTTTTTTAGATAATCGAGACGAATAAAGGCAAGACTTGTGCTTTATATAATGGATACTCTTACAGAAATTTACTGAAAAGTCAGGGATATTTGGTGACATGGGTTTTTTTATCGGCGGCTTTACATCGCACCGACGCACATAGGTCTCATGGCAACAATGGGATAGGAAAGGGCTAGGAGTGGGAAGGAAGAGTGGCCGTGGCCTTAATTAAGGTACAGCCCCAGCATTTTTCTGCTAGTTGTGAAAACAGGAAACCACGGTAAACCATCTTCAGGGCTACCGACAATGGGAATCGAACCCACTATTTCCCGATTGCTATCTCATTTTTTCGCGCTATGATCATAGAATTATCATATCTTCAACTTATTTAAATCTAAATAGTTTCTTAATATTAAGTTCTAGAATCTTGTACATCTAATCCGAGCGTACAGACAAAAAATTATCATTTTATTTACATAGATGAAAGTAGGCGAGTGGCCGCGCGTTTTAACGCGCTATGGCAATGGAGCCAAGCTCTGCATTCGGGAAACGTGTGGGTTCGAACCCCACCGTCGGCTGTTCTCAGAGTGGTTTAATATTTTCTCTTCCAGACAAATGCCGGTACAGTTCCTATGCATAGGCCAGAGCTGAGTCTTTCCACCTCTTACCCAATTTCATTCACCATAACACATTTCATCTTCATTAGCTTCTTAACTGAGTTTGGTGCCAGGAAAGGCATCCGGCCGTAGAAACATCCTGTATAAATTGATCTCATCTCATCTCCACCCGGTATTAAGAAACGAGACTAAGTGGTAGACATAAATACAGATAGATGAAAGTAGGCTAATTACATTTTGAGCAGCTGCTAACTTAACGTTTCAGTATGATGTTCGAACAGTTTGAGCATTATTTAAGTAATTTAATAGTGTCCCCTATTGTATAAGAAAGTGTAGGTGAACTGTTAAGTTTGAGATGATCTACAATTGCTTCAAAAAGGGGTAGCACTATCGAAGAAGCAAAGTGTTACAGCAAAATCCTTCGTTTTGAAATTAGAAAGTGTAAAATTCAACGGTTTTAATACGCCCATTTTTGTCCTACTTCTTAAAACTCCTTTAACCCCCTTTGCACCCACAACCATCTAGTAACTCTAAATAAAAGGTTCATTTCAGTCCTATTTATTCTCTGTCAATCCCAATATTAACGCATCACTCTCAAACGGTAAATATACGTAATTTAATGAGTTTCAACATACGATTCGTAAGACTCCTAGTACAGTATGTAGTTTGGCCAGTTACATGAGGGATATTTTCCTGTAACAGTCCTTCAGTAGGGAATTCTCTCACAGCAACCTGTTTGTATGTCACTGATAAGAGTGATCGCAAATGGGACTGATCGCAACAAAAACGAAGCCAATCGGTCCAATAGAACGGGCGGACGGATTTGCCAAAACTGGTTTTAATAAACTATTTTAATATACAGGTAATATTGAATCATCGCGACGCATATTTTCCATGTTTGATCCATGTATGGCCATTTTCTTGTTTTCTTGTTCGCGTCTCCCTATGGAAGATAATATAAAAATGTTATTGGCTTTGCAAACCACTAACTACTTTTACGATTTTGGGAGATGCCGAGGTGCCGGAATTTAGTGCCAGTAAATCTATTGAAACGAGGCCGACGTATTTGAGCACCTTCACCGGACTGAACGAAGATCGAACCTACCAAGTTTGGGTTAGAAGGCCAGCGCCTCAACCGTCTGAGCCACACAGCCCGGCTGTTATAAAAGATATGAGAGATGTGTACATGGTGTTATCTTGTAATAAAACAAAATAAAATGAATGTCATTTGAAATGCAAACTGTCCACTAAGTTACAAGATCTTTAAACATTGTCTCGTGGTCCTGGATTAATGAAGGTAATACGAACTTCATGATATATGCGGTATTTATCTGTTGTAAATGGATTAACCTATACATCAGTGAATATTGTGACGGCGGTAGATTACTAATAATAATAAAAATGTTATTTGCTTTACGTCCCACTAACTACTTTTACGGTCTTCGGAGACGCCGAGGTGCCGGAATTTAGTCCCGCAGGAGTTCTTTTACGTGCCAGTAAATCTACCGACACGAGGCTGTCGTATTTCAGCACCTTCAAATACCACCGGACTGAGCCAGGATCGAACCTGCCAAGTTGGGGTTAGAAGGCCAGCGCCTTAACCGTCTGCGCCACTCAGCTCGGCAGGTAGATTACATAGACGTGTAATGCAGAGATGCCTTTTTTTTGTGTGTGTGTGTGTGTGTCGATGGGTAGGCTACAACACCACGGTACTCGAAGAGAGCAGAGAAAAGAATCAACAAGGTTAAGTCTGGTGTTCTTCTTCTTCTAGTTTTTTCTTGGTTCAAATGGGCCTACTTTGGACCAGTGTAACTCTTTACCTTCATCTTTCCAGGGGCCTTGTAGGGGGATGGGAAGATTGGAAGGGATAGGCAAAGAAGAGGAAAGGAAGCGGCCGTGGCTAAGCTAGGTACCATCCCGGCATCTGCCTGGAGGAGAAGGAGGAAACCACAGAAAAACAAATCGAGTATGGCTGAGGTGGGAACCGAACCCCCGCCCCCTCCCTACTCGCTACTCAGTAATGTTGATCTCCCGGGGCTGAGCGGACCCCGTTCCGGCCCTCGTACCATTTCCTTCAAATTTCGTGACAGAACCGGAAAACGAATCCAGGCCTCCAGGGGTGGCAGCTAATCACACTAACCACTTCACCACAGAGGTGGACATTATTATTATTATTATTATTATTATTATTATTATTATTATTATTATTATTATTATTATTATTATGTCCGGCTCTATGGCTAAATGGTAAGCGTGCTGACCTTTGGTCACAGGGGTCCCAGGTTCGATTCCCGAGAGGATCGGGAATTTTAACCATAATTGGTTAATTTCTCTGGCACGGGGGCTGGGTGCATGTGCCGTCTTCATCATCATTTCGTCCTCATCATGACGCGCAGGTCGCCTACGGGAGTCAAATGAAAGACCTGCATCTGGTGAGCCGAACTTGTCCTCGGACACTACCGGCACTAAAAGCCATACGCCATTTCATTGTATTATTATTATTATTATTATTATTATTATTATTATTAACGAAAAGAGCGAGTTGACCGCGCGGTTATGAGTGCGTACCTGTGAGCTTGCATTCAGGGATTGGTGAGTTCGAATCCCAGCGTCGGCAGCCCTGAAAACGGTTTTGCGTGTTTTCCCATTTTCACACAAGGCAAATGCTGGGGTTGTAGGCCTACCTTATTTAAGGCCACAGCCGTATCTTCCCATCCTTTCCCACGGAAAATCATCTTCAGGGGTGCAGACGGTGGGATTCGAACCCAGTATCTCCCGAATGCAAGCTCGCAACTATGCGACTGTAACCGCCTAGCCAACTCGCTCGGTCCACGCGTCTCGTCTTGAAAAGCAAGGTCCAATGGAAATACACACTTGTTGGGAATAATGCAGTCGTTCATGTATTCTCTTTTAGCTGGGTTGGCTAGCTCAGGCGGTCGAGCGCTGGCATTCTGAGCTCAACTTGGCTTGTTCGAACCCGGCTCAGTCCCGTTGTATTTGAAGATGCTCAAATATGTCAGCCTCGTGTCGGTGGATTTATTGGCACATTCAAGAATTTCTGCGGGACAAAATTCCGGCACCTTGGCATCTTCGAATATCGGCAGAAAAGTAGTAAAAGATAACACTATGATTATTATTATTATTATTATTATTATTATTATTATTATTATTCGTCAGGGTTTTCTAGGGTCCACGTGACAATTTCAATGTGTCATTCTGTGTTATTCCTTCTTCTTCCTCCGTACTCTTTCATCTGCTCAGTATGCTTGCTTTTCCGCTCTTCGGACCATTTAGATCATGTTTTCTTTCCCTCCCGACCTTGGAATCCTTCCACTTTTAACACTTTCTTTCTAAAAAAAATATTTCGCTCTGTTGCTTCTTCTTCCACCGGGCGAGTTGGCCGTGCGTTTAGGGGCGCGCGGCTGTGAGCTTGCATACGGGAGATAGTGGGTTCGAATCCCGCTGTCGGCAGCCCTGAAGATGGTTTTCCGTGGTTTCCCCATTTTGACACCAGGCAAATGCTGGGGCTGTACCTTAATTAAGGCCACGGCCGGTTCATTCCAACTCCTAGGCCTTTCCTATCCCATCGTCGCCATAAGACCTATCTGTGTCGGTGCGACATAAAGCCACTAGGAAAAAAAAGCTTTTTCTTCCCTTATTTGTTGTTTCTTTCCAAATCTTCATTGATTTCATAAATGCAGGTTGTTGTTGACTTCTTATTCCAAAAATATTTGAAGATTTATTATTATTATTATTATTATTATTATTATTATTATTATTATTATTATTATTATTATTATTATTGTCCGCCTCTGTGGTGTAGTGGTTAGCGTGAGTAGCTGCCACCCCCGGAGGCCCGGGTTCGATTCCCGGCTCTGCCACGAAATTTGAAAAGTGGTACGAGGGCTGGAACGGGGTCCACTCAGCCTCAGGAGGTCAACTGAGTAGAGGTGGGTTCGATTCCCACCTCAGCCATCCTGGAAGTGGATTTCCGTGGTTTCCCACTTCTCCTCCAGGCGAATGCCGGGATGGTACCTAACTTAAGGCCACGGCCGCTTCCTTCCCTCTTCCTTGCCTATCCCTTCCAAACTTCCCATCCCTCCACAAGGCCCCTGTTCAGCATAGCAGGTGAGGCCGCCTGGGCGAGGTACTGGTCATACTCCCCAGTTGTATCCCCCGACCAAGAGTCTGAAGCTCCAGGACACTGCCCTTGAGGCGGTAGAGGTGGGATCCCTCGCTAAGTCCGAGGGAAAAACCGAACCTGGAGGGTAAACAGATGATGATGATGATGATGATTATTATTATTATTATTATTATTATCTCCATTAAAAGCACGCTGTCCCAAATACTTCATTGGAAACGGAACACTCACGAAAGATGCTCTTCCGGCTGTTTTCTTCTGAAGGTTTACCATGTCGAATCCTTCGAACTCACTGCAGTACTATTGAAAAAATTGACCGAATGGACTGGTATCTTCCATCTCTTCCATCCCCAAAAGCAGTGATTCGCGCACACCTCGAACCATAATAGCGCTGTGCTTTTGACTCCATACGAGGGAGAGCAAAGAAGGGTAGATGGCTCTCCGACCTATTTTCTAATTCTGTCTTCTTTACGGTCTCGTTTCCAAAATTTGGAGGTTCCTAATGGTCGTATTTGCAAATATGCTAGTGATTTTATGTCGCACCGACACAGATAGGTCTTATGGCGACGATGGGATAGGAAAGGCCTAGAAGTTGGAAGGAAGTGCTCGTGGCCTTAATTAATGTACAGCCCCAGCATTTACTTAGTGTGAAAATGGGAAACCACCGAGCTCGATAGGTGCAGTCGCTTAAGTGCGGCCAGTATCCAGTAATCGGGAGATACTGGGTTCGAACCCCACTGTCGGCAGCCCTGAAGATGGCTTTCCGTGGTTTCCCATTTTCACACCAGGCAAATGCTGGTACTGTACCTTACTTAAGGCCACGGCCACTTCCTTCCCATTCCTAGGCCTTTCCTATCCCATCGTCGCCATAAGACATATCTGTGTCGGTGCGACGTAAAGCAAATAGAAAAAATGGGAAACCGCAGAAAACCATATTCAGGGCTGCTGACAGTGGGATTAGAACCCACTACCTCCCGGATGCAAGCTCACAGCCGCGCGCCTCTAACTGCACGGTCAACTGCCCACCTGGACTGTCGAAGCTTCCCCCATGAACAGATTAGAGGCCTTTGAAATGTGGTTACACTGGAAAATGCTCAGAATACCCTGGACACCCGGATAGAAATAGCCACACGGAATTAATTACCCCTTCAATCACATAACAATGGAATGAAATATCCTCACTTTTCCTAATTAAATTGTGAAAAGCATCTGTGTCAAATTGCATTAATCCAGCTTCGTGAAAATTGTGAGATTTAAATATTATGAAGTGAGTAACGCTAATCGGAATAAACATTGATTATATTGTGCCAAATTTCAACCCGCTAGTTTCGTGGGAAGTGAGAGATTTAGTGATGCTCTATTTAGGGTGGTTATCCCAATTCCACCCCTTTATCACATAACATGAGAATGAAAAACATATATCTAGTTTTCCTAACTAGACTAAAAGGAAAATCTGTGCCAAACTTCAGCCTGCTAGCTTTGTTGAAAGTGTGAGAGTTAATGATGATTGGGTCAACAAGCAAGTCAGGGCTTTCTCTTTTATCTACAGATTTATAAATTATTTTTATATACAATTTGCTTTACATCGCACTGACACAGACAGGTCTTTTTTTATTAATTTTTTATTGTTTCTACTTGCTTTACGTCGCACCGACACAGACAGGTCTTATGGCGACGATGGGACGGAGAAGGGCTAGGAGTGGGAAGGAAGCGGCCGTGGCCTTAATTAAGGTACACCCCCAGCATTTGCCTGGTGTGAAAATGGGAAACCACGGAAAACCATCTTCAGAGCTGCCGACAGTGGGGTTCGAACTTACTATCTCCCGCATACTGGATACTGGCCGCACTTAAGCGACTGCAGCTATCGAGCTTGGTCACAGACAGGTCTTATGGCGACGATAGGATAGGAAAGGGCTAGGAGTGGGAAAAAATCATCTTCATGGCTGCCGACAGTAGGTTGGAACAAAAAGGCAACAACTAGCTGGATTCAAGAAGTAAATAAAGATTTAGAAAGAAATAATATAAGAGAAGAAGAAACTATGGACAGAGAGATTTTTAGAAAGAGTTTAGTAAGTATGGACCGGCTCCATGGCTAAATGGTTAGCGTGCTGGCCTTTGGCCACAGGGGTCCCAGGTTCGATTCCCGGCAGGGTCGGGAATTTTAACCTTAATTGGTTAATTTCTCTGGCACGGGGGCTGGGTGTATGTGTCGTCCTCATCATCATTTCCTCCTCATCATGACGCGCAGGTCGCCTACAGGAGTCAAATCAAAAGACCTGCATATGGCGAGCCGAACTTGTCCTCGGACACTCCCGGCACTAAAAGCCATACGCCATTCTTATTATAGTAAGTATGGAAGGAAGATTGAACAAGAAACCTGGTGCGAAGTGGTCCGAAGACAGAAAGAAACAGCATAGTGAAAGGATGAAAGAATATTGGAAGGAACGGAAGAAAAAACAAGGAAGGATGAAGAACTGAACTGAAATGGGTACATGGTCTTTAGCAGGCCTCATCGGAAAGAAGAAGAAAGAAAGAAAGAAAGAAAGAAAGTAAATGGATGAGGCATATTTTTGTCTGTGAGTTATTAAAATAATTACCGTTCTCTATTTAATAAATACTTTCGCAGGGAGGAAGCACAATGACTGGAACAGCCATCGCTTTGTTGCCCCTCATTCATTTTCCTTCTGAGTTGCTCTGGCACATGTTATACGCGTAATCCGTTACGCTGCGCATCGCCCGCAGCTTCTTATCACTGTTGAACAGAAGTCATCTATTTATTTATGTGTATTTTCCAATATTCTTGTACTGTACAGCAGTTGCTACTGAAGATTTTGATGCTATGATGCGCAGCGATACATCACGGGATGACCTCCTGCGGGTGGGGGACGCACATATAGAATACACCCGCGGTATCTCCTGCCTGTTGTAAGAGGTGACTACAAGGGGCGACCAAGGGATGATTGAATTAGAACCATGAAACTACTCTTGATTCGTACCATCATGCGGGGAACACCATGGGTTGCATGTACTTGCGAGTAGTATCACTAAACTGGTACGAAATAGGTTTGTGATTTGTTGCAGTAAACAGCCTGGCCTGGTAGATTCCAGTACCCGTGCGTTGTACCCATGTGGGCAACACCGCGGGTCTGGGCGTAGCCTGTGAGTTGTACCGCTAAATGAGCGGCACCGTGGGTCAGCGTTGCCTGTGATTGGTACTCACTATGTGAGGAACACCACGGGAATACCGGCGCCCGTGACTAGTACACCTAGGTGAGGAACCTTACTGGTTTGCGTTGGCTATGAGTGGCGCCATTATGTGCGAAACACCGTAGGTCTGCGTTCCCTGTACGAATTGCAATACTTGTGAGTAGTACCATCTTGTGTGGACCACCGTGAGTATTCGATACTTTTGATCAGTACCCCAAAATGACAAATACCATGGTTCTACTTTACTAGCGACATGCACCATTCTGTGGGGCCTTAGACGTGAATTTAGCACCCCTTCAGACATCAAGCATCATTGTGCTTTATAAATGGTCCCTTGGTCAGTAATACTCTAATTAACTACCTTCTTTTTGAGTCTGATCCACTGGTTTTTTTGTTTTTGTTTTTTTGGTTTTTTGGTAGGGTTCATGTCCATCCATTCATTCTTCATGACATTTTTTATTTTATTTTGGTCAGTGGATGAATTTGAATTTTTTGTTATTTCATTTCGTACCATTAGGGGCCGATGACATCGATTTTAGACCCCTTTAAACAACAAGCATCATCATCATCATCATCACGGGATGACTTGCACTGATACAGAAATTCGCCATGATGTTTATCCGTGCTTGGTTTTGTTAGTTAGCTTTTGATTTTATTTTTTGCCACATTTATACCACGTTTTCACAGGCGTATTTAATTGTTACCATTCTTTTCGTGAGGGTGATATGATAAGCACAGTAGTACCCGGCACTGCCTGGGCAAGTTTATTAAATGCAATTAACCGCATCCCCCCCTCCCCCCGAGCCCATAAAAATTATCTGTTTTCTATTTTCTCCTAGTTTACCTTGAACTTCAATAGTGCAGTACTTTATCCATGTTGCTGCAAAAACCTAATTAAGTCTTCCCCCACCCTACAAACTCTGTACCCTAGATTTTTAAAAAAATAGTTGAAACTCACTTTGTTCCTTCTCTTATTTTGGACTTAAAGGCTGAGTTTCACCAATATATATACCACGATTTTCCCCTGATGGTGTTGAGCAGAACCGTTCGATATAGCAACAAATAGTAATACTGTTTTCTTAACATGGAATCAGCTATAGCTAAAGTGTCTTCTATTTCACCTGAACGCCGATTATACCATTCACCACTTGGGAAGGCCCTTGGTCGTGCAGAGAGGAAAGAGACGACAGTCTTACTTATTCCCTGACTGCGATGTTGCCGTCCCTCCATCTCTTGCCACAGCCGACCGGAGATAGGTTTCAATTTGCACGCTACTGGATGAAGATCACGTGATTTACCCGGGCGCACACCGGGCCAAGGGCCTTCCGAAATGGTGACTGCTATAGCTCCGGCCGACTTCACGGTATCTTGCGGGCAGTGTTTCCAACTTAGCAGATTCTCCGCCAAATTTGGCGGAATTAGAAGACTGTTGGCGGAGTAATATACCATTTAGCGGACAGCGGATTTTTTGGCCGAATTCTAGATTTATTATAGCGGAATTTAGCGTTTTATCCATTTTCCTTTTTAAAAAAAAATTGTACTCCAGTCTGTCTCTGAGCTAGTCCGCATTTCTTGTCAAGAGCTAGCAGTCACACGAGGAAAACATGTTATTTGGATTTGATGTTATGAGATCGTGGTAGCCTATCATAAATTTGTAATGCGTGGGAAACGGGTACTTATCTCTTAGTTGACGAATGACGACAGATAACGAACCTGTGCGAGAGAAGCATTTATATTTATGCTATGAAGTAAGACCGCTTAATGAACTGGCCTGTTCTGTGTGTGACCCTTGAGGTAGGGGATTCACCTAGTTTGCACCCGGCAGTGAAACGCCTACAAATTTTAGCTCGTCGGCTCGCAGGCAGGGGGTTAATCCCAGTGGAAATCACAGATCAGGTGAGTACAGATATTTACGATTATTATTATTATTATTATTATTATTATTATTATTATTATTATTATTATTATTATTATTATTGCCCATTATTTGAGATCGGATTTCTTGGCGGAATTTTAGCGGATTTTTAGTAATATATAGTGTTCTTTAAAATATAAGTTGGCAACACTGCTTGCGGGACGGTCCCTATCCCTATCGGGTCCCCACTTGTACATTTTTAAATATCATACGAAGAATCTGAAGATGCCCACATGATCGGACGAAACGTGCAATTCTGTAACTAATAGTAAACGGCATAAGAAATAGTTAAAGCACTGTGGAATATAACAAATAATTATTAAATTATATTAAACTTATCCCACTTATTTCTGGAGTGGTTGGAGCCACCAGGCGCATTTCCGTTTCGCCGGGAGTTATAAGACTGGATGCCCTTCCTGACGCTACGTGACTCTGGAGATGAAAATATCGACCTTAGATCGACTGGGATTCGAACCTAAGCCTTCCGTATGGAAAGTCAGCAGCTGGGCCACTGAGCTTATCACGCCCTACTTAATAAAATGTTAAACATTTCAGAAAAGTTACTATTTATTGTTTTTGAACTGAAAACTGAAATTGAATTACTTTTTCATATAACTGAGCGAGTTGGCCGTGCGGTAAGAGGCGCGTAGCTGTGAGATTGTATTCGTGAGATAGTGGGTTCGCACCCCACTCTCGGCAGCCCTGAAGACAGTTTTCCGTTGTTTCCCATTTTACACACCAGGCAAATTATGAGGCTGTAGCTTAATTAAGGCAACGGCCACTTCCTTCCTACTCTTACCCTTCCCTATCCCACCGTCGCCATTAAGACCTATCTATGTGGTGCGATGTAAAGAAAAAAGAATCATATTGAACCCTTGAACTTACCATTCCATCGTTGGTCGGCCACGGCTGCTACAGTAGAACAATTTAGAACTCTTAAATCTTGGGTCGTTGCGGGAATAAATTCGGTCACGATCTTAACCAAACGATGGGGTTCAGAAGAGAGCCTAACTACTTGAAATGAGGAGCAAAAATGTGCTTACTAACTTTTATTAAACTGAAAGAGCACGATAACATCGTTAATTTAATATGCATTCTTGCCACAAAAATATAGAAAAATTTTAATTATTGATTTTTGAAAAGTTCCAAACACAGTCACATTACATAACGTCACTTCGTTTCTTCCAATGTCGAAGAGTTGCTTCGGAGAAGCTAATATGTTAGTGGACAGCGAAACTGAAAAACTGAAAAAGGGAAGACCTGAAAACCGGGCACCTATTATTCCAAACGAGAACTGAGAGTTAATCCACACGATCCGTGGAAAATCTGACTTTCAACAAGTAGAACGCCTGATTTTCTCTTAATTAAGGTTATCCACCAGTCAAATACCCTTCACGGATACGGAACATCCGCCGAATGGACCCTTAATCGAACCAAACTGACTATCAGTTGCTTTGGATAGGTTGCGAAATATTATGGGAAAGCATGGTGTTCACTACAAGTTAATGGCATCATTCACAATTGAAATAAAATTCCACCATGTATTTGTCATTCATGACACCCTTAAGTGATAAGGTAATCCCGATGCTAAACGTGCATCACCCCAAACAGCTGTTCGGAAGGAACCAACAACAACATGATCCGAGAGGATCTTACGTTATGTCGTTCTAAAGGAACAAAACCGCGAAATGCAGGAAACAAATACTAATCATGCATTTAGAAGAAATGCCAAACACTGAAGTTAATCAAAAAGTGAAAAGTCACTTGAAAATATTATTATTGAACCGATTTTCAGGTTAGAAATGGGTTTATTATGCTTAATAAATTTACCAGTCCACGCTAAAATTTACTACAATTTTAAGGAATTCTTTCCCTTGACAACAATGCTACCAGTACAGATCTCTCTATTTACTGTCTGTCCCAACACACTACTGGAAAGTGATTACTTACTTATTCTAACTAAGAATACGAATGAAAATACGACAAGATTAAAATAAAATAAAATACTGGCTGACGAATCGAAACCGCATTCGCAACTCAAGTCTCACTCTAAAACACTGAGTGTCAATGTGCACACTATCAACGAAAACGGACGTCAAGACGAGGAAACAATAAAGTCCGTAAAAAATAAATTAACATCTCGAAGTCATACAGCTTAACACGCACGAAGAAACACAGTAAAAATATTTAATCTAGATCGGGTCGATGTCCCACACTTGGACAGCCCTCAACTCGTCTGATAGCAGTCCCGTTATCTCAATGAGAGCTTCGCATAGACCCTCTACAATAAATCATATCGTACTGTAACGGCTACCTTCAACCAGGCCACTTCCACAAAAGAACAAACAAAAGGAACATCTTAACCGAGACTTGAGTGTGTACAGCTACCATCCCAGACCTATCGTCGGGCTCACTTGAAATCTGTACACCCTAAACCTAATTATTATGTACATGATGCCTTCCAAATTCTATCGTCGGGCGTGACCTAGGACGTCTCATCATCAATGACTCCAAGAATAAACACGTGACGTCCTAAATCTATCGTCGGGCGTCAAAGTGGGTCGTACTACGTCTCCCTTAACATATCAGGCGAAATGCAATTCTCAAACAACTCTGATATTTAACACTAGATTTCGTCAAACAAATACGCACGACGGAACCCACGTCTCTATTATCAAATGAATGCAAGTCGAAATACCGCAAGTGTCTACCTCATTATAATATGTGAACTCAAAATAAATAGACGTGACGAACGGTTCTCCACCTCGAACACAATCTCAGCCTGTGCGCTGACGTGTTAGGGAAGCAAATGAAAATTCCCAACACACGTGTACCCTTTTAGTGGACGCCTTCAAAATAATAATCATCACCAACGCATTCGAAATTCTCAGATCGCCTATCATCAATTCCAACCATCTTATCCATGACCTCTCCAATGAACAAATTAAATATAACCCAACCGTGTGTCCAAAGTACTCTTTGATCCTGGAGATCGTTCATTCTCTTATCATCCATGCGGGCTTTACGTAACATAGATCACTGGATGTGTACTACCCAGCCTTTAACATTTTACAAGAGTCGTTTTCACTTGGAATCTTTCTATAAATTTCACAATGCTTCACATCATAGTCATCTCAAATTCGGATTGATTGCGGAAAACAATACAGCCTGCCTCACACAGCCCGTTCCTAAATACTTCCTCTACAAAAATACAGCTTGTCTCAACACTCTTTCTCCTCGCTTTCCAGCGGTATTACTTCCATCTATCTCGTCTCCACATACATATCAATTCATCGCTCTCAATTCCTTTTCCTTCAAGATCCTTTTCATACATCGATCCCCTGGTGAAAACGACAACCATTATTAAACACATCTCTTACCTTACTATTATTAAGACTTTCGAACCTCAAAAATCCAAGAGCACACATCGACCTTTCGCAACACTGGTATACACGATGTCTCAAAATTTCTTTCCCATTAACGACTGTGACTCTAACAAATTTTATTGACATTATCTAAATATGCTTACGATCCTTGTAAAAATAACTGGTTAAATGTAATTTAACAGAGAGGAATTTCCTTATCCCGCGGTAAACATTATTATTATTATTATTATTATTATTATTATTATTATTATTATTATTATTATTATTATTATTATTATTATCGACCAGCATTTCTGAATGCAACTGACACCTGAAATTACAATATTCGCCACGACAAATTTACACTTATAACGTTCACAAATCCGCACTTTGAATGATATCTCATCTCAACACAAAATTTTAAGCGTCGCATTTGCCGTTCTTGACATGAACTTTACACACTGAAATTTTCACACGCTGACCAAAATTTACAACGCCTTTCGCCTGATAATTACGCATATCACCCGACAATCATCTGGAAAATTTGGTTAGGACAGACAGTAACTAACTAACTAACTACATAATATAAAATAGACAGACCTGCACATTGGTGACATTCTCAGCATTCTGATTACATCATCACCAGCAACCTCGTACTTAGCCACTCATTTTCACAGATAACATTTTCATTTTCAAAAACTCACTCATCCAAACACTACCCTTCACACACACGAGATTAAAATTACCATATAAATAATGCACTTTCTCTGTAACTTGCACCACGAACTTCCCTCGTTCTGCAGTCGACTATAACTGTCTGATGCGTTTCCCAGAGTGGTTTCTCTCCCCGTTGTTTCAATAAGAACAGGTGTTCGGCCGATAAGGGAGTAGAACTATTTTGAATCGCTTCCCCCAGACCCTCTTCACTTACAAGAGTACACGAAATGATAAAAATAAAATCTGCTGTGTATTTTTCAACCAGCCTACACCTTCCCAGTTCGTCTGCAAACGTTCACAGCTTCTCCAATCACTTTTCTTCTTAACTAAGTATATGGACCTTAGCCACGAACATGTATTGAATTATTGTCGGTCAATCTGGCGCGAATTTCTAATGACGACGGGCACAAGCTCCCGCGGCTTCAAGTTCCAGATCGACACTGAAAAATCTACGGTGGAGGGTTTCTTTTATAATTTCCGGAAGGACGCTATCCCCTCTATGAGGCTTGGTTGTGAAATCTGCCAAATTTGCTTCTAATAGACCAATTTTGATAAGATTTGTCCCAGAACTCCGGACAGACTTGCACTTATGTTCGATGTTAATTTTATAATTTTTCTACACTCACAACAGGAGAAATAAATTGTTTCTGCCCGTGCGTTTCGCGCGTTTTCTTCTGCCTATGACCTTGGCACGTGTAACTAGCTCGCTGATCTCACGCTACCATGTACTTGGGCTTAACTGCACTTAAAATTTTCCCTGGTGTCTCTACCTTCACAGAGGGTGCATGAATAATTTTGCTTATTTATTTCATTATTTACTACATTGTCCAAATCCCTCGTTGTGCAGAATTCCATTAATTTAAAGAATTGTCGGGCACTCGAGCCCCGCCGAGGTGTCCCGGCAATCCACGAGCTCGCCGGGAAGGAAGAACCTCCCCACGCAACATCGGGCTCTTGGGAGCGCAAAATGGCTGCCCTCAAACATACAGTAGTTTCTGAATACCAAATAAATATTTGAGAAAAATAAAAAAATTTTCTCACCGTAGAATTATGGGTTCATAATCCACCTACAACGACGAAATGTTTACCCAGAAAGGGGAAATATTTAAACAGATATATTCCTTCAAAATTCTGAATTGTACATGGGAATTTTGACACAAATGAACCATGATTCTACGTAAAATTTCCCAGCCGATCTCACTCTTGACGTAGGGCTCTGTTACTTTCAGGTATTTCCCTGTTTTCTTCTTCCAACAATAGGATTGCGTTACAGATGTCATCAACAAAGTCTTCTCTTAAGAATGAACATTGTAAACATTCAGCGTCTTCCTCTTCTTTACTCCCGCTGCTTGCCTGTCCTTGGATTGGTGCCTCGACCTGTCTTCCTCTCGACGTGACGATCATATTTACGGGTTGTACTTCTTCTTCTTCTCCTTCGGTGACCATTTCCCCAGCTGGTACGGCTGCGTCATCCTGTAGTGGAATTCTTTCTTCGGCTCTATGATAAACCTTTAAATTGGCTGCATCATCATTGAATTCGGAGTTGCTCGGAGTCTGTTTCTTGATGTTACTGATGTTATGTGCGTCATTTGGTTGTCTCTCCTTCAGAATCTGGGATGAAAGACTCTGAACCTTTTCCTACTGGGAATTTGAAGTTGTTTTTCTTCTATCAAGAGCCGACATTGACTCCTGCTCAAAATCTGGCGCAAACGGGTTCAGACCGGAGTTTCGTTGGTCTTGCCTATGTGCCTTCTGGAATTCCAAACTTTCAGCCCCGAAACAATCGGTGTTGACGTCCTGGCGCTGTATAGCCCCCTGCCATTTTTTCCTTTCGTGGTCCTTCCTTAACCCGTCGGTGTACTGAACACGTTCACGGTACCGTTCATCCTCATCACGGCGGAAGTTCTGGGTTCGATTATTTCCCCAGTCCCTGCGGTTATTAAGTCCATTCCTGAAATTCCTCTGGTTTTCTCTGTCCCCATCGTATCGCCTCCAGTAAGGGTTCCTCCTTTGTGGATAATTCCAATTACCCCTACGTCTTTTCCAATCCTCATTTCGTGGATGCGAGGGTTCCCAGTTATTGCGAAACTCACGCCTCCGCTCAGTCGGCTTTGGTTTCCCCTGCTCAGGTGCCTCTGGACTTCCCTCTGGAACCTGGCTAACAGTGTTTACATGTTGCTCGTGCGATCGTCCCCCTCTGGGTGCTATTTGATTATGGGTATGATCCAATTGCCTAAGGATCATTTCTGCCTGCATGGGGGTCTCTACCTTTGATGCAATGAGCATCCTTTGTACTTCGGGAGGTAACTGCTTTTGGATGGCCTGTACCAACTCTTGCTCCGAGGGCGGCGCCTCAAGTTCTCTGAACTTTACCATTTGTGCAATAAAGTATTCACTGAACTTTGTAGGGCCTATTGCAGTATACCGACGTGAGTATAGCTCTAATCTAAGACTCTGCTGAATTTCCGTACTCCAAAATTTATTGAGAAACGCCCTCTGGAATTCATCAAAGGTATCAAAGTGGTATCGGAAGCCTTTAAACCATAAAAGTGGTGCCCCCTCTAAATATCTTTCAGCTACCCTCAACTGACGTTCCTCAGGAATCTTGGCGTCCCGGATGTACTCCCTGAGATCCTTAAGGAATCCCTTCGGCGTGGTATGTGGACTTCCATTAAATTTCTTAGGCTGGTCCTCATGTAACTTGATCATGTTAATAACGTTGGTGACCCCTGAGCTTTGAGATCGACTGGTATCTACATTCGAGCTCTGACCGTTATTATTCACATGATTGATATTTGGCAACTGACCACTGAGGTCAGAGTTAACAGCTGTCGAGGTTTGACTTAATACTTTGTCCACCTTGGACTGCATATCTACCACGCTGCTAATCCAACTGCTCACTTCGCTCTTAATGAATCCAACTTTCTTGTCTGTCTCTTCCTGGGCTGACGTGATTTCCCTTAAGTCCTGTTCTATACTAATTTGCCTGTCATTGAATTCCCGGGTGTGTTCATTTTTCATTTCAACTAACTCCTCTTGAATTTCTTTAATTAAAACTTCGGAGTCCTCATTAGCCACTTGGAGTTTACTAATTGCTTCCTCATTAACTTGCAACAGTTTCTTCTCCATGGTTTCGGTTTTTGACAATACCTGACTCTCCAATTCCACACTAATTTTATCTACCTTGTTGTTCAGTGACTGAATGTCCGCAGATAATATTTGACGTTGTTCCTCTATTATGGTTAGCGTTTTCCCCTTTTCCTTATCACTGGAGATCCGCATCTCTACGACCTGTTGTGTAATGTCGTCCTTAAATTCAACCTGACTGTCAATCAGCTGTTTATGCGCCGCCTGGCTCTCCAGTAAATGCTTGTCAAGTTCCTTCCTCATCTCATCCTGACTATCACATAACCTACTGTACATGTCGTGGCTTTCGTCAAAACGCTTGTCCATATCGGTTTTTAAACTGTCATGGATTTTGGAAAACTGTTTGTCGAAATCGTTCTTTAAACTGACCTGCACTTCCGCAAATTGTTTATCAATCTCATTCCTAATTTCCACTTGGCTATCATCAAAACGCTGGTTGAGTTTACCTATCTCACCCCTAACTTCCTCTTTAAGTTCGGTGCACATAGTGTGTGTCTCCTGAACTACGTTCTTCAATCCAGCCTTCAACTCATCACTAGACTCTTTACACCTAGCCTGGGTATCCTCAATACTACTCTTTAACTCCTCACGAGTGTCTTTCAAACTCGACTGCAACTCCTCAATCTTACCATCCAAACTTTCATTATGAGCCTTCATGTCCTCTCTCAAATTCTCACTCTGGACTTTCGCGTCCTCCATCTTACTATCAAAACTCTCTAACATTTGCCCTTTCGTATCCTCCATCTTACTATCCAAACTGTCTATCTTACTATTTAAACTCTCATTTGTCTTAATATTTAACATCTCATTATGAACTTTCATGTCTTCCATCATCTGCTTTAGCAGATCCACGGTCACCTGACCTTCCATCTCACAATACCACAAAGAATACAATAATGAGTACGCTGGCTGTTGATGCAACCAGAATACTCCAAACTACTAAGGAAAGAATTCACTATCTACTGCGTTTCCACATACAAACGCTATTACAATTTAATACCGAAAATGACAACATTCCAACAGTTGTCTTATAAAATTTTGTTTAGGTGGCTGATATCACAAATTATTTAATAAAAAGAAAATTCTGAAGTTAACAAGTTACTATGGATAAATATCCCAAAATAGTTTCGCTTCCGTAAATTAATTAAACAAAGAATATGTTAACGCATAAACTTTGAATGTAATTCAGCGTTACCACTTCCAAAATTTATATTGGCAACATGACATAAGCTTCAATAAAGCTTTAAGTACTGATTTCCTAAAATGCATTGTGACTGTTATTATTATTATTATTTACCAAGTAGTTACGCTCCTCATTAAACGTGTTAATATCTAGCACTCTCATTGGGCATAATTCGTTTAACTGTGGCTCAACCATAATTTTCACCCGCTTGTATTATTTATAATGTGGCTTAGGCCTCAACATTATTTTATATTTTTCTAACATTTATTTTCAATGGATAATTTCATTATCGTTATCGTGGCATCGTATCGTTATCGTGACTTTGGGCTCCTCATCGTTATCGTGACATTAAGCCCAACAGTTGGTGCGTCACTTCTACTGATCCACCAACGTATAACAATCCTACAATTGGTCATCGTTTCACTGATGTCAACCAACTTAACTTGTAGTTCTTCTCTCGATGTACTTAGGCCCTGTCTTAAGTGACTGAAGCCACCACGTTGGAAGCCACTTCTACTGAACCCTTGAACTTACCATTCCATCGTTGGTCGGCCACGGCTGCTACAGTAGAACAATTTAGAACTCTTAAATCTTGGGTCGTTGCGGGAATAAATTCGGTCACGATCTTAACCAAACGATGGGGTTCAGAAGAGAGCCTAACTACTTGAAATGAGGAGCAAAAATGTGCTTACTAACTTTTATTAAACTGAAAGAGCACGATAACATCGTTAATTTAATATGCATTCTTGCCACAAAAATATAGAAAAATTTTAATTATTGATTTTTGAAAAGTTCCAAACACAGTCACATTACATAACGTCACTTCGTTTCTTCCAATGTCGAAGAGTTGCTTCGGAGAAGCTAATATGTTAGTGGACAGCGAAACTGAAAAACTGAAAAAGGGAAGACCTGAAAACCGGGCACCTATTATTCCAAACGAGAACTGAGAGTTAATCCACACGATCCGTGGAAAATCTGACTTTCAACAAGTAGAACGCCTGATTTTCTCTTAATTAAGGTTATCCACCAGTCAAATACCCTTCACGGATACGGAACATCCGCCGAATGGACCCTTAATCGAACCAAACTGACTATCAGTTGCTTTGGATAGGTTGCGAAATATTATGGGAAAGCATGGTGTTCACTACAAGTTAATGGCATCATTCACAATTGAAATAAAATTCCACCATGTATTTGTCATTCATGACACCCTTAAGTGATAAGGTAATCCCGATGCTAAACGTGCATCACCCCAAACAGCTGTTCGGAAGGAACCAACAACAACATGATCCGAGAGGATCTTACGTTATGTCGTTCTAAAGGAACAAAACCGCGAAATGCAGGAAACAAATACTAATCATGCATTTAGAAGAAATGCCAAACACTGAAGTTAATCAAAAAGTGAAAAGTCACTTGAAAATATTATTATTGAACCGATTTTCAGGTTAGAAATGGGTTTATTATGCTTAATAAATTTACCAGTCCACGCTAAAATTTACTACAATTTTAAGGAATTCTTTCCCTTGACAACAATGCTACCAGTACAGATCTCTCTATTTACTGTCTGTCCCAACACACTACTGGAAAGTGATTACTTACTTATTCTAACTAAGAATACGAATGAAAATACGACAAGATTAAAATAAAATAAAATACTGGCTGACGAATCGAAACCGCATTCGCAACTCAAGTCTCACTCTAAAACACTGAGTGTCAATGTGCACACTATCAACGAAAACGGACGTCAAGACGAGGAAACAATAAAGTCCGTAAAAAATAAATTAACATCTCGAAGTCATACAGCTTAACACGCACGAAGAAACACAGTAAAAATATTTAATCTAGATCGGGTCGATGTCCCACACTTGGACAGCCCTCAACTCGTCTGATAGCAGTCCCGTTATCTCAATGAGAGCTTCGCATAGACCCTCTACAATAAATCATATCGTACTGTAACGGCTACCTTCAACCAGGCCACTTCCACAAAAGAACAAACAAAAGGAACATCTTAACCGAGACTTGAGTGTGTACAGCTACCATCCCAGACCTATCGTCGGGCTCACTTGAAATCTGTACACCCTAAACCTAATTATTATGTACATGATGCCTTCCAAATTCTATCGTCGGGCGTGACCTAGGACGTCTCATCATCAATGACTCCAAGAATAAACACGTGACGTCCTAAATCTATCGTCGGGCGTCAAAGTGGGTCGTACTACGTCTCCCTTAACATATCAGGCGAAATGCAATTCTCAAACAACTCTGATATTTAACACTAGATTTCGTCAAACAAATACGCACGACGGAACCCACGTCTCTATTATCAAATGAATGCAAGTCGAAATACCGCAAGTGTCTACCTCATTATAATATGTGAACTCAAAATAAATAGACGTGACGAACGGTTCTCCACCTCGAACACAATCTCAGCCTGTGCGCTGACGTGTTAGGGAAGCAAATGAAAATTCCCAACACACGTGTACCCTTTTAGTGGACGCCTTCAAAATAATAATCATCACCATCGCATTCGAAATTCTCAGATCGCCTATCATCAATTCCAACCATCTTATCCATGACCTCTCCAATGAACAAATTAAATATAACCCAACCGTGTGTCCAAAGTACTCTTTGATCCTGGAGATCGTTCATTCTCTTATCATCCATGCGGGCTTTACGTAACATAGATCACTGGATGTGTACTACCCAGCCTTTAACATTTTACAAGAGTCGTTTTCACTTGGAATCTTTCTATAAATTTCACAATGCTTCACATCATAGTCATCTCAAATTCGGATTGATTGCGGAAAACAATACAGCCTGCCTCACACAGCCCGTTCCTAAATACTTCCTCTACAAAAATACAGCTTGTCTCAACACTCTTTCTCCTCGCTTTCCAGCGGTATTACTTCCATCTATCTCGTCTCCACATACATATCAATTCATCGCTCTCAATTCCTTTTCCTTCAAGATCCTTTTCATACATCGATCCCCTGGTGAAAACGACAACCATTATTAAACACATCTCTTACCTTACTATTATTAAGACTTTCGAACCTCAAAAATCCAAGAGCACACATCGACCTTTCGCAACACTGGTATACACGATGTCTCAAAATTTCTTTCCCATTAACGACTGTGACTCTAACAAATTTTATTGACATTATCTAAATATGCTTACGATCCTTGTAAAAATAACTGGTTAAATGTAATTTAACAGAGAGGAATTTCCTTATCCCGCGGTAAACATTATTATTATTATTATTATTATTATTATTATTATTATTATTATTATTATTATTATTATCGACCAGCATTTCTGAATGCAACTGACACCTGAAATTACAATATTCGCCACGACAAATTTACACTTATAACGTTCACAAATCCGCACTTTGAATGATATCTCATCTCAACACAAAATTTTAAGCGTCGCATTTGCCGTTCTTGACATGAACTTTACACACTGAAATTTTCACACGCTGACCAAAATTTACAACGCCTTTCGCCTGATAATTACGCATATCACCCGACAATCATCTGGAAAATTTGGTTAGGACAGACAGTAACTAACTAACTAACTACATAATATAAAATAGACAGACCTGCACATTGGTGACATTCTCAGCATTCTGATTACATCATCACCAGCAACCTCGTACTTAGCCACTCATTTTCACAGATAACATTTTCATTTTCAAAAACTCACTCATCCAAACACTACCCTTCACACACACGAGATTAAAATTACCATATAAATAATGCACTTTCTCTGTAACTTGCACCACGAACTTCCCTCGTTCTGCAGTCGACTATAACTGTCTGATGCGTTTCCCAGAGTGGTTTCTCTCCCCGTTGTTTCAATAAGAACAGGTGTTCGGCCGATAAGGGAGTAGAACTATTTTGAATCGCTTCCCCCAGACCCTCTTCACTTACAAGAGTACACGAAATGATAAAAATAAAATCTGCTGTGTATTTTTCAACCAGCCTACACCTTCCCAGTTCGTCTGCAAACGTTCACAGCTTCTCCAATCACTTTTCTTCTTAACTAAGTATATGGACCTTAGCCACGAACATGTATTGAATTATTGTCGGTCAATCTGGCGCGAATTTCTAATGACGACGGGCACAAGCTCCCGCGGCTTCAAGTTCCAGATCGACACTGAAAAATCTACGGTGGAGGGTTTCTTTTATAATTTCCGGAAGGACGCTATCCCCTCTATGAGGCTTGGTTGTGAAATCTGCCAAATTTGCTTCTAATAGACCAATTTTGATAAGATTTGTCCCAGAACTCCGGACAGACTTGCACTTATGTTCGATGTTAATTTTATAATTTTTCTACACTCACAACAGGAGAAATAAATTGTTTCTGCCCGTGCGTTTCGCGCGTTTTCTTCTGCCCATGACCTTGGCACGTGTAACTAGCTCGCTGATCTCACGCTACCATGTACTTGGGCTTAACTGCACTTAAAATTTTCCCTGGTGTCTCTACCTTCACAGAGGGTGCATGAATAATTTTGCTTATTTATTTCATTATTTACTACATTGTCCAAATCCCTCGTTGTGCAGAATTCCATTAATTTAAAGAATTGTCGGGCACTCGAGCCCCGCCGAGGTGTCCCGGCAATCCACGAGCTCGCCGGGAAGGAAGAACCTCCCCACGCAACATCGGGCTCTTGGGAGCGCAAAATGGCTGCCCTCAAACATACAGTAGTTTCTGAATACCAAATAAATATTTGAGAAAAATAAAAAAAATTTCTCACCGTAGAATTATGGGTTCAATATAAACGTCAAATATTCTGGGCCTAGTCCTACACTTATTTCCGTGACTGCAGAACCAACTGTCCACATGATTCGATTAATAATCAAATTAGGCATTAATCATTAAGTTAATCCCAAAGATAAGTTATTTTTTAAAGAATATTCAATTTTTCAAGGCCTAGTCCTAGATCTATTTCTGTGACCAGAAGACCAACTAGAAGTTCAATACAACCTTTTTCAGTTGTACAATACCTGAATATTCAGTAACACCAATAATCGGGAATAATTCACTTACTTTGGAACATTACAAATTCTTTTTCGGGAAAAAAATTTAGCTGAAACCTGAAATTTAATTATTTCGTTTCATATAATCAATTATTCAGAGGCTAGATATAGATATATTTCCGTGAAAACAGAACCAAATATCCACTAATTCGATGAATCATAGAATTTAGGCATTAATTATTAAGCTAATCCCAAAAATAATTACATATTTGAAAAAAAAATGGAACACAACCTCTTTCAGCTGTACACTACCTAAATATTCACTAACACCAATAATAAGGAATGATTAACTTATTGTGGAACATAATAAATATTTGTTTAAAAAATATATTTATTATTTTTAAGCTGAAAACTGAAATTAAATTATTTCCTTTCATATAAAAATCAATTATTCAGGGCCTAGACACAGATCTATTTCCGTGAACGTGGAACCAAATATCCACGTGATTCGACGAAAGATGAAATGTAAGCATTAATAATTTACCTTAAACCCGAAATCAAATGTTATTATTTATTACCTAAGTAACTGTCACTTATGTCCATGTCTGTGACTGAAGGACCAACCAGAGGTTTAACACAATCTCCATTATTATTTTCTGCACAGTTTTTATCTTTCAAGTCACGAATAGGTAGTAGGGGTGGTAGTACTCGTTGAAATAATCCTAGATCAATCTCTAACTGAGTCCCATCACAGGGTTTCATCTGTACAATACCTGAATATTCACCAACACAATCCATGGTATCACAAGAGCACTTGCATTCACCTTCACCGAAAAAGTTATAAAAGAAAGAATTATTCGGACAAAGCACAGCATTCACTTCGCTTACGTCATGACATTTCTTATCAAAAGACATGTAATGAGCAGACTGAGAGCAAGGTTTATCACGACACTTCGGTTGAAGAAGAAAACCGCTGGCATTCCGTTCGAATATCCACCATTCTCTATCCTGGCAGGGTCCTTGTTGGAGAAGATAGGAACAGTTCTGACCATCACAAACTTTACCGTCAGCAATATAACGTTCCGATAATATGTATGAGTTCGTTTTCCCACTGATATCACTCGTAGATGAATGAATTACTTGCAAGAGGAGTGTTACTGATAAAATAAGAGAAATTGATTCCATACTCTTGAGAGTATTTCTAGACACACTGTAGTGTATGTGCTTACGGCCCGAGTAAGAATGAAGAATGACTTCCACACCTGCACTCATCTCCTCCAATATTTTGTTTTGGCGGTCGCTCTTTCAAGGCTACTGCCAGAGGCTCGCCTGACACTGCAGAAACTGGTTTTAAAGCTTGTGAGAACATCATAAAGTACCGGACCTTTCCAATCCATGACGACATTCTGTACACCTGCTAGAAGGTCATCTTCAATCACAGCTGGAGCTTCTGGTTTTAAGTTAGACAATAGGATAATAATTGCAAAATATAGGATAATAATTGCAAAATTTCTTCAAGCCGTTGATAAAATTAAACGATGCGAATTCATTCTTCAAATTAATACAAACCAATATTATAATTATAATAATAATAATAATAATAATAATAATAATAATACCGAGTGAGTTGTCCATGAGATTAGGATCGCGCAGCTATGGGCTTTTATTCGGGAGAAAGTGCTCTCGAGCAGCCCTGAAGATTGCTTTCCGTGGTTTCCCATTTTCACACCAGCCAAATGCTGGAGCTGTAACCTTAATTAAGGCCTCAGCGCTTCCTTCCCATTCCTAGCCCTTTCCTATCTCATCGTCACCATAAAACCTATCTGTGTCAGTGTGACGCAAATAATAATAATAACAATAATAATAATACGGTACAACTAAAAATATCTACAACAACAAGTGTTTATCTAAATAATTAAAAAAACACTACAACACAGCAGTCAAACTGGAATGCCTATATGCGAGTGAATGTTTAGTACTGAATTACAAGTTGAATAAATTAGAAGTACTGGAAACAAAATATATACGGATAAAACTCGGCCCGCTAAGAATGGGTGACAACAGGTTAACCAAAGAGATCTTCAAATATCTTTGGAACAAGAAGTGAACAATAACCTAGATTCATGAATTCAAGAAAGATTTGGAAAGAAACAACATAAGGGAAGAAGAAGAAGAAACAGAGAATGATTTTTAGGAAGAAAGTGTTAAAAATGGAAGGATTCCAAGGTCGGGAGGAAAATAAATTAGGTTCAAAATGGTCCGAGGAGAGGAAAAGGAGGCGTAGTGAGCAGATAATAATAATAATAATAATAATAATAATAATAATAATGTAAGTCCAACTCTTGTCCCGTTTCTCTGTGGGGTCGAGTATTGAGTGAGGTGAATCTTCGTAGCGAGTTTTTATGGACCGTATGTCATTTCTGATGTCAACCTCATCAGAGGAGTTAATGAGATGAAATAAAATTAATGATGTGACATATGATAGTAGAAAGGGAGAGTGTGAAACCCCGTATCGGCACATAGCCTACCCCTGTCTCATAGCACCAAGGGCTATGCTGAAGTCTTAACGGCGCCATCCGACGGACGAATCACCATCAACAGCGTCATATGCCCTCACTCCATATGAGAACTGCGGAGAGGTTTGGAATTTAATCCACGCTTTTGGAAGGCAATCTAGCCATTAAAACTTGTAAACCACCACCTCCCCTACCCTGCCGGTCAACATTCTGATGGTGAAATTTTTTCGACAAACGGGACTCGAACCGGCTAACCTCGGTGTCAGACGATATAGTCTTCAACGCCTTAACGATCATGGCCACCAGGTGGAATAATAATAATAATAATAATAATAATAATAATAATAATAATAATAATAACAATAATAATAATATTTTTCGTGTGGCTATTTCAAACCGGGTGCAGCTCTTGTAAGGCAGACCCTCCGATGAGGGTGGGTGGCATCTGCCAAGTGTAGGTAACTGCATGTAGTTGTGGAGGAGGATAATGTTATGTGTGGTGTGTGAGTTGCAGGGATGTTGGGGACAGCACAAACTCCCAGCCCCCGAGCCATTGGAATTAACCAATGGAGGTTAAAATCCTCGACCCGGCCGGGAATCGAACCAGAGACCCTCTGAACCGAAGGCAAGTACGCTGACCATTCAGCCAACGAGTCGGACATGATAGTGATAATAATATATTTGCGTGGTTTCCCATTTTAACACCAAGTAAATGCTGGGGATGTACCTTAATTGAGGCATTCAGACTATGCCAGAACCCTTACAGATTCAAATCATTCTCCTATCAGGCCAAATTCAGGCATTACAGTACCGTAGGCAAACCCGGATGCTTATATGTAGGTGAGACAGTAGCCAGAAAAGGAACTCTCAAATATCGAAACAGAAAGAAAGTTCCTGAGAAAGATTCTTGGAGCCAGGAAACCAACTTTCCGTTTAAGATCGAACAAAGAACTATTACCAAAGATTTGAAAATATCACAACATGAGTGTTCATTAATAATTAAAGGGACTAGCAGTTTCCCGCTAGCTCCGCCCGCAATGTACAAAGTATGGTGTTGTTCGTTACTATCTTCAAGGATGTATTTGCAAAGTTTCGAGTCAATGAAATAAAGCACATGATCTGCTGTGGTAATAGAACGTAATATCATGTCAACAAAACACTTGAAAATACATCACACAAAGAAATTGAATTAAACGTTCCTTGGAACAACACTACACGCCGAACTGTTAAAAAAGTCCTTCAAAGATATTTGTCATGGAGACAAATGTACCCATAACTTTTCTCAGAACTTACCAATTTAAGTAGTCATTATCTCAAAAGAAAGCGTTTGATCCATTGAGTGTTTTTAGACTAAAACGAACTGCGTACCTCAATTAGAACGAAAGATATGATTGCTTCAATGAGAAAACATGTTGTAGAAATGAGACGTCAAATTGTATGTGCACTCATAATTTTCTTCAGAATCAACCAATTTGAATAGTTAAGAACTGAAATTAATAGCTTGATCCACTGAGTGTTCTTAGGCTAAAACGAACTTCGTACCTCAATTAGAACCAAAGATATTATTGCTTCAATGAGACAAAAAATTGAAAATATCAAATAATTTGAGGAAGGCAGAAGTTAAGTGATTTATAGTACCTGATGACAAATCTGTGCATGAATACCTTTCAGTTAAAAAAAATGAAGGAAATCGACCGGGTGGAATGGCCGTACTGACTGACTTTAGTTTTTTTAATATATAGATAATAAAACTACAGTTAAAAATAGTCATCATCATCATCATCTGTTTACCCTCCAGGTTCGGCTTTTCCCTCGGACTCAGCGAGGGATCCCACCTCTACCGCCTCAAGGGCAGTGTCCTGGAGCTTCAGACTCTTGGTCGGGGGATACAACTGGGGAGAATGACCAGTACCTCGCCCAGGCGGCCGCACCTGCTATGCTGAACAGGGGCCTTGTGGAGGGATGGGAAGATTGGAAGGGATAGACAAGGAAGAGGGAAGGAAGCGGCCGTGGCCTTAAGTCAGGTACCATCCCGGCATTCGCCTGGAGGAGAAGTGGGAAACCACGGAAAACCACTTCGAAGATGGCTGAGGTGGGAATCGAACCCACCTCTACTCAGTTGACCTCCCGAGGCTGAGTGGACCCCGTTCCAGCCCTCGTACCACTTTTCAAATTTTCGTGGCAGAGCCGGGAATCGAACCCGGACCTCCGGGGGTGGCAGCTAATCACGCTAACCACTACACCACAGAGGCGGCGGTAAAAATAGTATTCTTATTAAAATATTAATATCCATTATTTCCAAAATGTTCGTATATTCCTTTTTAAAAACAAAATTAATAAAGACGAAGCCAATTATAACAACTCTAAAGGAACCGTCAACTAATGATCGTTATAAGCAATAATCTCACAAATGGGTCTCTTTTGTTTGTTGCTAAAAAATCATATCTTAGTTTTAGGCTACACACATGATATAAATTTCAAAAACCTAAGTGAAATACGTAGCCGGCCCCCTGGTGTAGGTGTAGCGTGCTTGCCTCTTACCCGGAGGCCCCGGGTTCGATTCCCAGCCAGGTCAGGGATTTTTACCTGGACCTGAGGGCTGGTTCGATGTCCACTCAGCCTACGTGATTAGAATTGAGGAGCTCCCTGATGGTGAGATAGCGGCCCCGGTCTAGAAAGCCAAGAATAACGGCCGAGAGGATTCGTCGTGCTAACCACACGACACCTTGTAATCTGCAAGCCTTCGGACTGAGCAGCAGTCGCTTGGTAGGCCAAGGCCCTTCAAGGGCTCTAGTGCCATGGGGTTTGGTTTTTAAGTGAAATAAGTGTTGTAGCCTATTTGCGGAGTAGGTCTGAGAGGAATTTTTCTCTAATGTTTACACAGTACGTACAGCGATAACAAGTGAGCAAAGTATAAAATAATAAGCGAGGAAAGAAGTAGCAATAATGACGCACGTGGTCTTGACTAATAAATAATGAGTTCTCTCTGCCCTTCAAAATCGTAGAAATCGTTGAAATGAAATGGCGTATAGCTTTTAGTGCCGGGAGTGTCCGAGGACAAGTTCGGCTCGCCAGATGCAGGTCTTTTGATTTGACACCCGTAGGCGACCTGCGCGTCGTGATGAGGATGAAATGATGACGAAGACGACACGTACACCCAGCCCCCGTGCCAGCGAAATTACCCAATCATGGTTAAAATTCCCGACCCTGCCGGGAATTGAACCCGGGACCCCTGTTACCAAAGGTCAGCACGCTAACCATTTAACCATGGAGCCGGACGAACAGTGTAGTGATGCGTGCGCACATGTGCGAGTCAATGAATGGGACTTTGCAACACAGCTGTAAAGAGACGAGCTTGAAACCGTGAACCAGGCTGTTACCAATAAAAGGTGGGTAACGTCGAACGTTATTTTTAACTGTTACTTTTCACAGTTACTTTATTGTAGCGGTGACAGATGTAACAGTTAAACAATAACAGTTTCTCACACCTCTAACAGGCAGAATGATTTGAAATCTACACCACCCCGGTGAAAGTCTAACAAGGCTTATTGTTCCAATCTGTAGCTAGCTTCAGCTAGTTTCCGTCCCCGATTTTACATGGCGCTGGAGGTCAATCATAACGTGTAGGTAGTTGTAGAAAGGTTCTGTAGATGGCAGGCAAGTAGACATGAAAGGGGCGATATTAATAATTTAAGGCAGTTTGTCTCGAAGTGAAGTATTTCAAGTCTAACGTCAATTAGTGGGCCTTTCTAACAAAGAATTAGCCGTATCACGTCAAGTATTATGGAGATAATATTGCTGTATTGCATTGAATCCGACTTTATCCAATCGATTAATCTTGTTCGAACTTACATTGATTTTAAGCGATAGTTCCAATGATGCTACATTATTTGTGTTGTTTGAATTAAATTGCAAGTGCTCATGTGCTTGTGCTGTAAATCTTTGTTCCTTGTGCTTGTTTATTGGAAATATTGTGATGTTTGGGACATCACTGAATGTTTTTAATTATTGAACTATATATTTAATTGATAATATGTATATATTTAATCACTGATAGGTCATTTTAAATTAATATGTATATATTGAACCCTTTAGGTCCATATTGAGGGATACCTACCTTTCTTACCTATCAGCAAAGTTCATGAGATCTGTCTCTTGGGTCGTTTCGGGTTCTTCGTCACTTGCTGAGGTAAAGGTAGGGTTCAGTAATTCTAATCTATCTACTGGAATGAAAGGTCTATTTAAACGATTCCTATTTATTCAGGGAAATGAAGTAATTTACTATGTCAACGATGTCATAGTCAATTGTGTCCACTGGACACCACAATCATTTTTACATAAATGTCAGAACACTGGTGTGAGACTTTAACGTAATTGCCTGATGGGCATTCTTACTAGAAACCATTGTCTCAATTATTAATCATTTAAGAAAGGAAAGTCTGGAAATCCTTAAATTCGGCTTCCATGTGAGATCACATGTACCATCATAGTGATTCGTTATGGTCCAGCCCTCGTAACACGAACTCTGGACTCTGAGTATAATTAAGGCCGTCCAATCGGTGTGTGCCACACAGTGGTTCTACGGCATGGACCCTTAATTGAATCGATGTGACCTGCGTCTATGTCATGGACCGACCTCTAATCTTTAAGTTACTTTAAAGATCATTGTGGATGATGACCGCAAGGAAATGATGCTACGATGGCATATGGCCCTAATCTAAGTCACTGAGGTTGATGACCCCCTGACCATCCAAGTTTCTAGGCTGAAGGCTAAACACAATTAAGTTACATCGGTTGATGACCAAAGTTTCCACTTTACTATCCCCAGCACATTCACTGCTCAATCAATCAAAGTTCAATAATTACAACAACAACAATGCTCACAAACTTTGTGGCATAAAATCCATTTCCTTCGGATATGTCCCTTTTATCTTTACTTTATTTTTTTAATATTCCCCAGACAACAAATTAAAATTTCCAGAATGCATCTCCAAGTTATTCGCTTGATTAAAGTTATTTCAAAATGCGGTTTCACTGAATTCAATAATTTAATAAATTTAAATGATTTAACGAAATATTAACAAACAACAAATTTTATCTCCGCGGACTCTGGTTTCCTCACAAATTTCTACGCAGCTGTGATGTGAATTCAATATTGCGATGTTTATCTGGCTGGAAAAGAATTTGTTACATCATTCAAGTCCAGCTATATATCTCGTATCGTGATATCACACTTTAAAAATCTAATCTAATCCTAACCGTTATTAACACTTGGATATCCTAATAATCCACGTACAAACCAAACAACTCGCCATATAATTACGATGTCATATCTCGTCATTACCATTATGAATTTTGCACACCCCTCGCAGACAAATCGATCATCACGACCATCGCTCTATATTTTGGACAACCTTGAAATTGGGTTACTCTGTTCCTTATACTCAAAGTTCATGGTTTCGAATGTTCATTGCGTCCCCAATTACAGTATTTCACAAATTTAGATCATTACCGGCTATGAATTTTCAACTAAATCCAGCATTTTAACGTTTTCCTGGCCGAGAATTAAAGTACAATCTCGACTCCACTCCTATTCCCGTTATTATCCCCGCTGTCCGCTTAGGTCTCTCACCCCATGCTCGCTTGGCAGTTACAGGAACCACCTGGTTTATTCACAGATGACTGACTTCTCAAAATGCTCCCTTTAAACTCTGCCGACATGATTCAACAAATACGATATTCTAACCAACAAAATGCACAGATATGCTTCAAGATGCCCACACTAATTATACGCGTCGCCAATTATACCGCTATGGATTTCTATGAATTTCTTTCCATTCCCAACATTATAAATATTCCTCGGGTTATCATATCCCGGCTTCAATGACAGGACTCTAACCTGATTCGCACATCTCATCTCAACTCATATAAAACACTCCTCGGGCTCTGTATCCCGGCTTCAATGACAGGTCCAACCTGATTCACAAAACTAACCTCTGTTTCCCAGCTCCACAATTATCATCGACCAAGAACTGGAATGAAATCCCCACTAGAAATCCCAACATCTAATATCGCACAATGCATTACTCATGAATAACTTCGCATAAATGATATCGTATTTAATAACTTGATTTTTACGAGAAATGACTGAAACATTCTACTAGATCTTTTATTGTCAGTCAGACACAGTTTAAAATGGGCATTAAAAAAAAAGAACGTTTCTCTCCGTGACCAAATTCATCCCCTAGGTTCTCACCCGACAGCGCGCTTCCACTCGATTGAAAATGAGTAACCATGGATTATTATTATTAACGTCAAATTGCAGACAGAAGAATTTTACGTCGAATGAACATCTTACATTGACATCACAAAATACAGGCAGTACACTCACACGGATGACGATCTACATTGGACGTGATATCACTTCGGAACCCTATTCAATAACTTTTTACAACATTATATGGCACTCGCAAGACTTCAAAATTTTATCCAAGTGGAAAATAAAACAAATGACTCTTTTAGTCGTACTCTCACACTTACAAAACTTAGTAGGGGTGACCACTGCGTCGTATATCCCCATGCAAAATACACTTTTAGAAATCACGAGATGAGATATAAGAGGCAGTAAGATGGGAAGTCACCTACCTCATGTCTTCATGCCAGTATTCGTCTTAGGGCTCACCTGCGACCCTGGCATTTTATTTAGCCATTTTTACATTCATGGCTTTACAATTTATAATTATTTCTTCAGGTTTCCTGGAATAAAGCATTAAAAAAAAGAAAATACCCTTCACTTGTTTGCTTGTACGCACACGATGGACTATAATTATTCCCGCACACGAATTACTTAATCACATTAGAATATTTCAGTACTTTGACCGTCCTATCTGATACACTTATTTCTCTCAAGAAAACTATCTCCCCATGGAGTCAAGACTTAGCCGCAATGGCTAAAATCTGCAGTCGAACTCAGTCTACTTTCGTTGATTTGATTTCGCAGAGCAGCTCAACAATTTCGTCCGCTTTGTATCACAAATGCCGGAGAAGGAAGCTTCGTCATGGCGCCCCTTCATATTTATAGCAGTTACCTCCTCTCTTCGGATCTCTCCCTTTGCCGCCAAGAAAATTTCTATAAATTTTCTGACTTACCTAAACTGTAATTTCAAGAGTTTTGAAAGTGACTACATGCTTGCTACATTTCTGACGGTAGTGTTCATGGACATTTAAAAATTTTACGGGTTCGATTTGTGAGATGATTGACCTCCTTTGATAGGCACTATATTTTTTTGACTTGGCGTGGTCACGCCGTGTACACGCGCTTTGAAATAGTTCATAAAAATTACTTGAGAGTCTTCCGCCGTCGACACGTGTGGTTGACGTCACGTACCCCAGAGCGTGGGACCGAAGGTAATCACCCCCTCGTCACGTGTCAAATCCATGCTATCAAGAATCCAACTTTTAATTTAATTGTTATATAATGCATAATGTTCTTAGGGCACAAAGGTCATGGGTTCAATATATATATATATATATATATATATATATATATATAGGGTTTTTATCATCCATTTCAATCATCATTTCATTTCTTTGTATCGCGGCTATAACGTATTCTGAACGAACAAATTATTGGGTAAAGTATTTCAACATCACGCATATTTATAACTTGCAGTAAATTTTCCAATAGCCGTTGTGAGGTGACCAGAGTCAGCAGGCTAATTTCAGCCCAGTTCCAGGAAAAGTACGTCATCGAGGTTACGAGAGATATTACCCTCTCCACCTCATGAAAAGACAGTTGATACATTATTAACACCCACTTTTCAAACTCAGCTTCGAGACGCTTTATTTCAGCGGGAAAGTTCAGCCTATGTGAATGAACGTAATGAAGCAACGTGATGGATGCACAGCTATACAAGGGAGAAGGGATGAGACCTCGAATCTTACTGGACCATGTGATATGGCTGATGGAAGGAGACTTTTGAACCAATATATACCACCGACAAGGGCTGGAGAGGACACTAACATTCTCATTCAGACTCACATTCAGATTCGTATTCGGAGATTCGGACATTCTGATTCTGATTCTCACGCTTGGAACATACTCTTACTACGATTCTACGTCTACACATCGGAGAAGATTTTAACTTAGTTCACTTCGCATCGGAGTATATTCTACTCAAAAGTTACTCTCATTGGGACTTGATATCTCAATGACGAGAGGTAGTCAACGGGAGACCGGTTCTGACTGGTATAGGGCAGGAGAGCTTTTATTATGAGTTTAGCTACGCTACTGTTCCGTAATTCGGAAGAATACAAGTGTATTCTCTCCATGAACATAACCCATGGTGGTTTTGCACTTAAAATTAGGACTCATTACGACTTTATGTAAGGAGTACAATAGGAAGTGTTAAAGACAGGAAATGTGGATGTAGGACTGGAATCCAACAACAGATGAGGCAGCCTGTACGAGAGATCCACCCATCTTCAGCTTCAAGACAACAGAGTCTACATTTGGTGAGCTTATGGCATAAGTTACTGCAAGTCTTCGCGCAACAGTTCATTCTCTTAAAGTTAATTTCATTCACTTTTTCTTTTGCTTCCGTAAGTTCAGATTTCGTTAATATGCCGTTACGTCACGTTTTCATCTTAATAAATAGCTGTTTTAATTTGTATTTTATGAAATGATTATTAATGATCCTTAAATTCCAAGTTAGTGTACTTAATGATTTGTGTTCCGTTCACCCCACCCCTGGGAGTTTTTTGAGTCTCATTACGTATTTTTATTTATTATTATTATTATTGTTATTAATTATCTACTTTTGTTTTCAAGCCATAAGCTTGAAGACTGGCGCCCTTGGGATACTGTTTCTGGAGAAACCATGACATATCATTTATTTATTTTAATATTAAAGTGACCCGCCACGTTATAAATTTGTCATTAATCTGTGGGCCAAGTGGGTACGTCACAATATATCTTGGCCAGTTCTCCTGAAATCCTGTATTTCCTGTTTGAATACCTCAGGGGCTGAAAGCTGAATGATTCTATTAATGTAGTTCTATATATTTCCTGTCTCAGTGCATTTAATTCTGTTATTTTTATTTTCATGTGGTACAAGGATATTGATGTGATACCCCATTCTCTTGCATATGGTGTGCTCTGCTGTCTTGCTTTCGAAGGTATTTCTTATTTGTTATAATATCAGCTTTGTGTTAATGTGTCAATCATTCATTTGAAGTTAAAACTGCTTTGAGGTGTATGGTTATGTTCTCAGTAACATAGTATGCCATACGAACTAGGGGTATCAGATCATTGTTTACAACATAGTAAGTACTTGGAAATAAAAATATATGAATTACAATGTATTGGGCATGGAAGTAGTAGAACTGCATTATTATCGACGGGGTGTCGGAGGGGGGGGGGGTTGAGGAAAGGAGGCGGAGGAGCTGTAAGCATACCCGGATGTGCGTCACTGCGCCGGATGTCACTTCTCTGCAGTCGCTGTTGATAATAGCAGTAAGATAGTGCACAAAATGCGTACTGTGGCGCTATCTCCGATCGGGGACTGAAACTACTAGCGCCGAGTGGCTTGGTACCGAAATTTATCATTGAGTTTCATCCACTGATCTCTATACATGGATCGCTGATGGCAGCTCTCCGCTGCAGGAGAAAGTACGCCAAGTTGAGTGCGCGGTTCGCCATGCTGGCGTACCCATCCTAGAGCTCTCCTTATGGGGAAGCAATGATAATATAGTCAATTTTAAATCGCAATTAATGGCGCATTGGAATAACTAAAAATATAGGGACATGTTCACTCAAAGGATAAGGACATTGGAATCACTGACATGTCGTTCCGAGGTCAGTAAATCTCCGGGATAGCAATAAAAATGAGTGTATAATAACGGCCGACTAATATTAACTTAGGTGCTGAATACATGCAATTAGCGATCGGTAACACAATACGAGTGAAAATCAGTTTCTGGAAACATTGCTGTAAATTGTGTACATGTATGCCACGAAATTATGCATTCTTAAAATGATGTACCTATAAATGTAGCTCACTATACAGGCATAGATTCGACATACCATAATCGGTGCTTCATAATGAATTCCTGTTTCCTGTTTCTATGAAGTAACGCGCAGTTTAGCAAAATTAAAATATAATTGAAGCGAATGTACACATTCATAAAACCAGCAAATATTCAAAACTTGTCAATATATCACATTACCTGCAGCTTAATTTACTATTACAGACCTCTTTAATTAAATTCAGCTACCAAAGCAATATTGATGGTCATTGTTACGGAGATATCCGTGGTAGGTAGAGGTGAAAGAAGGTGCGGGTGTGAATGGGTTTCAAGCTACGAAATTAACGTGCAATGTACAATTAATTTAAAATTTAACTAGGTTATATTTTCTTTTCAAAAACAAGAGATAACAATCATAACAGGTACAGAGTAGCAAAAATGTAGGTACAAGATTACTGGGTTCGGGCTCAGTGCCCTTACTTCATAACTCTTGGGCAATCAGCCCCGCCTTACTCCCAAAGAAAATTTTAGCCAAGGGGCAGAAAACCCCATTCATGCCCAGGAGCACTGGCTCCAAACATTACACATAAAGCCTGCACGAGGCATACAGAAACAAATTTCAAAGAGCGATCCGCTCTCAAAATTGTAAGCCTATCACAAGGCCACACCAAACTCTACCTTCAAGCTGTCCTCTAAGGACGTATTTACAGGGGTAAAATACCCAAACTACGGAGGTCTATTACATGAAAAGAAGGTTGATTACATGACCTCTAAAATAACAATTTGAGAGGAGGCGAACTTGCACTCCTAATACACTTTGTTTTTAAAACCTAATCTGGCTCTGGGCCACTAACGCAAGGGCTAATCCCATACTACAGAGGTGACTTAGAGAAGAACACTTTACATTACATAAACGAAGAATAGTTTGAGAAAATAAGTTCACCTCAAAACAAATGTGAGTGGGAGCTCGAGAGGGTTAGCACTCTCTATCCCAATACGTAGCTTTACAAGAAAAGATGAAAAGAGTAATTACATTTTAGGAAAAGGTTACATGATGGAAATGCTTCGAACCCGCCGCGAGTGTTAAACTGCCGACCTAGCCAGAAAAGAAGTTATTAATAGGCCATTACCTGGTGTTGAACGGCAGAAGAAGAAAGAGGCACTTCCCGCCTCCTGCTATGTACTTAATACACTGAAAGATGGAACAGAAGTGGCCCGGAGACCCCAAAATCAGCAGTTTATATACTCTCGCGGAAGTTTCTAGGCGTTAGGGGAAAGAAAACACCCTCCCACAAAATCTTTATTGGTTCGGGAAAAGAAACCCCTACCCAGATGAAGAAGAAACACATTATTGGTGGAAAATTAATTAAGGAAATTCGGGGTTGGCTAGATCCAAAACAAGGGGAACAAGAGGGGTATACAGCCAACTTAAACAATAACAGAAAGAAATTTAACAAGAAACAAACTTTTGAAATAAAAATTTCTCCAACAAAATAGTTCTTTGACTCCGCACTAGGTCGCACTATTGTTGATCTTCAGTAGTGTCCTCTAGAAGAGAAAGTTCACACTTCTTACTTCAAGCGAAACAAAAACACATCAAAAGTGACACAGTTCAAAAACTCAAAATTTTCCACGTGGTGACATCTTCTGAGAAAGTAGAGAATTAATAGAATAGATAAAGTTCAACCTTCCTCCAGAAGAGGAGTTTCAACTGGCGCAACTTTTAAATAAACAGAGTAGAGGTGTACCGCCCGGTACAGACCTCCCCCCCCCCCAAAAGTTCCTCCAGGGGTGACACATGAAATCAGTTTGAAACAAAGTCCAAGTAATGATGTTGATACGAAGATAGATAGCAGAAGCATTTACAAGATTTCTTAATAATTTGGTTGGTTGCAATTTCAAAATTTTGTTGTTGCAGGTGCAGTAAAGTTTTTATGTTTGTAGAATTTGAATTTCTGAAGATAAACTTTTAATGCTTAAAAGTGAAGAAAAGTTTTGCAATGTCCACCAAATATTGTTGTTGAATTCCCAAGTGTAATTATTGCTTATGGTGACTGTCCATGTAGTTGATGTAGATTGAGTCGGATGGCCAGACCGGCCGTTGCAGCTTGCGTCCAACGGAGGCCGCTCGGACCCCTCAAGTACCCTGAGATACCGCTCGCCCGCACTATGAGGGGAGCAGAGGTGTTGAAGTACGCCGCGCCCGCGGTGAACAGATACAGGCTGCGGGCATGTAGTAGGTCGTGCGCCGCACATCAGCCTTGGCCGGGAGGAGAGCTCCGGTTCGCCGTGCACATGTCGTCTTCGCTGGAGAGGAGGGGGCCCATCCCCCTCCCCAGATCTGCACGGCGCTGCGCGGCTGCGGGGGCGCTGAAACATTAAAGCTAGGCGGCAGAATTGTGTTGGACTACCATCTTCTTTGAGGGTACAGGCTTGTGGAGAGTTTGAGGGGCCAGCGGCGTGTAGATATCCATGGCATTTACTATTATGAAGCCACAGTGTAAGGTGGAGCAGGAGACGGGAGCGTGGTAATGGCCGTGGCAAGAACAGGATGGCAGTTTAACGGGTCGGGGCAGGTTTTACACAAGGCTTACATCTAAAACCAAAATATTACAGAAGGGGCAGAAAGCCTTAAAAGTGAAACTCAAAAAAAAAATATAACCTTCATATCCTTTCAAAATAATATGGAGCAAGTTAACACAGAAATTACACCGGTTTCACCTGGGACAGGTGAACTCTAAATATCCTCTCGGTGGCTGGATTACTTAGCAATAAGGTAACCGGCGTAAGAAAATCGAGAATGATACAAGGCCCATGAAATCTGGGGGCAAGCTTGCCCGCGGGAACAAAATTTTTGACCATAACCTGGTCACCTACCTTCAAAGTGGTGGGTCTCCGTCCACGATCATACCTTTCCCTAACCTTTTCATGAGACACTTTAAGATTGGCTTTAGCCTTCTTCCAAAGATCTTTAATGTTATCCGGATCTATTGTCTCGGGTAGAATGTCATTCAAAGACCAGAGGTTAGAGAGCGGCGAGTTGGGAACAAACTTGAACATCAAAGAAGCTGGAGTAAACTTGTGAGATTCATGAACCGCCGAATTCAAAGCAAAAGCTATCCAATGCAGGGACGTGTCCCACCTGGAAGGATCTTCATGATGATAGGCAATGAGTGCGGACCTGAGATTACGGTTAACCCGTTCAGCCAGAGAAGGTTGAGGGTAATAAGCAGAAGTAGTTACATGAGAGATGGACAAGTCAAAACAGAATTTACGAAATAAATTTGATGTGAACGCCTTAGCATTATCAGATACAATATATTGACACGGACCAAAAGAAGCAAAAATAGAATTTAAGCAAGTAATTGTAGACTGAGCGGTAGCCAGCTTAGTCGGGAATAACCACGAAAATCTTGTAAAACCATCTACACACACAAAGATGAATTTGTTGGCATTTCCCTTTGACTGGGGGAAGGGTCCTACATAATCAATATACAGGCGTTCCATGGGGCGCGATGCTTGATGAGAAGACAAAAGGCCTACTTTAGTGGACATGGTGGGTTTACTGAGCAAACAAGATTTACAAGCTTTTACAAGTTCACGGATTTCACCGTCCATACCTTTCCAGATGAACATTTCACGAATCTTTTCACGAGTTTTAAAGATACCCAGATGCCCTCCCAATGGGGTCTCATGATAGTACTTGAAGATCATAGGTACAAGAACCGCTGGAACAACAACTTTCATCAACTTATCACGCCTCGAAGGGCAACATAGAACACCATTCCTCAGAACATAAGGGACAGCATGTTCCCCAGAAGAAAGGGTTTCCATTATAGGAGCCAGCGTCGGATCTTCACGTTGGTATTTCTCAATATCCCTAAAAAGCATGGGAGCATCTGTTAGGATGGCATTAACCTCGGATAGTATGGACTCGGAAGGTGATGAACTATCGACCGGTTCGTGGGTTTCGACGTCGTTATGAAACATACGGCTGAGTCCATCAGCAACAGCATTTTCGGTACCTCTGATATGTCGTACATCAAATTGGAAAGCAGAAATACGGATGGCCCAACGGGCTATACGACCAGTACGACGCGGCCTACCTAAGACCCAGCTTAAGGCTTGATTATCTGTCTCCAGGTCGAATTTGACATGTTCCAGATAGAGACGGAACTTTTCTAAGGCAAATAAGACTGCCAAACCTTCGAGCTCATAGATGGAATACTTGGCTTCTTGAGCCGACAATGTCCTAGACGCATAGGCGATGGGTCGCCTCCCTAGTTCAGTCTCTTGAAGAAGGACTGCCGCTACTGCTGACGACGATGCGTCGGTTTGGACAATGAATTTCTTCGAGAAATCAGGCATAGCAAGGACAGGGGCATTACAGAGAGCTAATTTCAGATCTTCAAAAGCGGCTTGTTGAGAAGGTCCCCACTCGAATTTGATGCCTTTCCTACAAAGAAGGTTTAAGGGCGCCGCTCTATTAGCGAAGTTAGGAATAAACTTCCTGAAGAAATTCACCATACCAATGAATCTAGCGATACCTTTGATGTCCTTAGGAGGTTTAAAATCACGGATGGCCTGTGTTCTAGAATGATCGACAGCTACCCCATCGGGTGACACAATATGCCCTAGGAATGACATAGAGGGCTTAGCAAAGGCAACCTTGGACAACTTGACAGTTAACCCAGCCTTACGAAGGCGATTCAGAACTTCTCGCAGATGATCTAGATGTTCTTCAAAAGTCTCGGAAAATACGACGACATCATCCAAGTAGTGATATAAGTACTCAAATTTGATGTCGGAGAAGACCCTATCTAGTAGCCTAGTGAGCACAGCTGCCCCCGTGGGTAGCCCGAAAGGCACGCGGTTGTATTCGTATAAGTTCCAGTCCGTGGCAAACGCTGTAAGGTGTTTAGACTCTTCGGCAAGGGGAATTTGATTATAGGCCTGATTTAAGTCCAAGATGGTGAAGAACTTGGCCTTACGAAACCATGAAAAGCAAGAATGAAGGTCGGGAAGGGGCACAGATTGCAACACCACCTTCCGATTGAGAGCCCTGTAATCAATGACAGGCCTGAAGCCTCCTTGGGGTTTCGGGACTAGAAAAATAGGCGAAGAATACGCTGACTTAGAGGGCCTAATAATACCATCCTTCAACATCTGATCGATGATTTCTTTCAGAGCCTTCATTTTAGGTGGAGATAGCCTATACGGTGGAAAACGGACAGGAATCGAATCCGTAACCTCAATCTTGTATTCAATAAGGTCAGTAACACCAAGAGTATCAGAGAACACCTCGGGAAACGACTGACACAGTTTGCGAATACTATCAGCCTGCTCCTCAGGTAGATGTCTAAGGTCTAACAACATCTCATCCTGGGTAGGCGAAATAGATGAACAGGATACAGAATTACACTTTAACAAGGGAATTCTACAATTGGACGCAAATTTGAATGTGCACGACCTACTCTGGAGATCGAGCACAAGACCAGTGTGAGAAATAAAGTCAGCTCCCAATATAATGGGGCAAGACAATTGCTTGGCCACAAACAATTTAACTTTCCATGTAAACTTAAAAACACGAATTTTGACCAGTAAGGAACCTAGAATTTCTAATGGAGATGAATTAGCCGAAACGTATTGAACAGGAGAAGAGACATAGTCAGGGAGTTTACAAACAGATTTCAATTTAGAATACCAATCAGCCGAAATAATGGAACAAACACTGCCTGAATCTAAGAGAGCTGTTATAGGCTCGTTATTTAACTCAATCTTAAGAAAAGGAACAGGTGCGGGGGTATCCGCCGCAATCCTAAGACACTCTTTAGGGCATTCAAAAGATGAATTTGAAGGCTGGTCGTTCTCTGCATTTACAACCTGTTTACTAGGGGCTGAGTCTCGGGAAGATGGATTAGTCGGCTCAGCCGACGCCACTAGTCACTTTTTATTATTGGCATAGCTGGAATTTGCACCAGAAGTTGAGCAGGAGGGGGTGCTATTTGAGTTTGGGCAATTCTTGGCGATATGTGAGAAGGCCCCACACTTAAAACAGCCTTGTGATGACCCTGCTCCATTCCTTGTCCCACTTGACTTGATCAGAGGACACTTATTCCGCAGATGGTCAGGTGACCCACAAGCATAACATTTACGGGGATTGACTGGTCGGCTAGGTGGAGGCCGAGTGTTACTAAAGGAAGGCGGGGGTTCTTTCGCGACACGCAAAGAATCGGCGTATCTAACTCCTTCCGCTGAGACTGCCAATGCTTCAAGTTCCGAGAACGTTTGCGGGCACGCCGCGAAACACAAATATGACCTGTAGGGTGGTGAAATCCCTTCGACAATAGCTTGCACGATCTGATCCTCAGGGAAGTGGAGAGCAAACACCCTAGTATAAAACTTAATATCTTGGATGAAGTCTGCCAGGTTTTCATCCAAGCGCTGTACCCGATAATAGTATTTCTGAATAAGGGAGGACCTGGCCCTAGCCGGGATGAAGTTAGCTAGCAAATGGGCATGGAAATCCTCAATAGAAGATTGCTCGGCGATGGCTCTAACTATTTTGTCAGATAGGACACCAATAGCATAAGGATAGATAATTTGCAAAATTTGACATGGGGAAAGAGAAAACACAAGGGCATGATCCTGAAATTCCACTAGAAATCTTAAAAATGAAATTACGTCACTGGTGGTGTTGACGGAAAACTTAGAGATACCTCTAAGCAACATTGCCAATGGATGAGGCAAGCTGCTGAACCCAGGTGACATAGTCGTTAAAGGTTTCAATGGCAAAGAAGTTAATTCAGAGCGGATGTTACTCAATGACGCACGGCGTTCAGATTCGTTGTTCGATGGGGCAGAGATAGTTTGAGCCGCAACGGTTATCCTATTGACTTCTCCCTGAGGAGGCTCTTCCTCGTTACCTACATTCACCGCGGCGGGTTGATCAGTTTTGGGAGGAGCTTCGCCGGTTAGCAATTGAGTGACCTTATTAGACAATTCAGAAATAGTTTCAAGGAGCGTATTAGCGTCCTTCCTCTGAACGTCATTCACCTTTAGAGACAACAGATCATTAACTCTATTTGCAAAGTGATACAGCCTGCCTTGCACACGCTTAATTTGATTAGGAGATGGATCGTTTTCATCAAAAAAGCTGACTACCGATGCTAGCCCAGTAATATTCTCGACAATCGTGGAAAGAGAGTCATCAATTTCTTTCTCTCCCAAATTGGGGATGGAAATGGGCAAATCAAGGGACTCTCTAAGCTTGTTAGTATCTATTGCAACCGTGCCTCCAGATTGAACGTTTCTGATAGTTAACTCATATATCAACTCCTCTTTGCGCAAGTAGTTAAGGAGGAGAACATCACGAGGGCCGGGCATGATGACAGAACAATTTTGAAAAACTCAAAAAATTCCAGCAACTGAGAAAATTGTTAGAGTTCGAATTAAAGCAATGTTTAGCCGTCAAAAGGGGCTAAATTGAGACCCATTCAACCACGCTCTGCTACCACTTGTTACGGAGATATCCGTGGTAGGTAGAGGTGAAAGAAGGTGCGGGTGTGAATGGGTTTCAAGCTACGAAATTAACGTGCAATGTACAATTAATTTAAAATTTAACTAGGTTATATTTTCTTTTCAAAAACAAGAGATAACAATCATAACAGGTACAGAGTAGCAAAAATGTAGGTACAAGATTACTGGGTTCGGGCTCAGTGCCCTTACTTCATAACTCTTGGGCAACCAGCCCCGCCTTACTCCCAAAGAAAATTTTAGCCAAGGGGCAGAAAACCCCATTCATGCCCAGGAGCACTGGCTCCAAACATTACACATAAAGCCTGCACGAGGCATACAGAAACAAATTTCAAAGAGCGATCCGCTCTCAAAATTGTAAGCCTATCACAAGGCCACACCAAACTCTACCTTCAAGCTGTCCTCTAAGGACGTATTTACAGGGGTAAAATACCCAAACTACGGAGGTCTATTACATGAAAAGAAGGTTGATTACATGACCTCTAAAATAACAATTTGAGAGGAGGCGAACTTGCACTCCTAATACACTTTGTTTTTAAAACCTAATCTGGCTCTGGGCCACTAACGCAAGGGCTAATCCCATACTACAGAGGTGACTTAGAGAAGAACACTTTACATTACATAAACGAAGAATAGTTTGAGAAAATAAGTTCACCTCAAAACAAATGTGAGTGGGAGCTCGAGAGGGTTAGCACTCTCTATCCCAATACGTAGCTTTACAAGAAAAGATGAAAAGAGTAATTACATTTTAGGAAAAGGTTACATGATGGAAATGCTTCGAACCCGCCGCGAGTGTTAAACTGCCGACCTAGCCAGAAAAGAAGTTATTAATAGGCCATTACCTGGTGTTGAACGGCAGAAGAAGAAAGAGGCACTTCCCGCCTCCTGCTATGTACTTAATACACTGAAAGATGGAACAGAAGTGGCCCGGAGACCCCAAAATCAGCAGTTTATATACTCTCGCGGAAGTTTCTAGGCGTTAGGGGAAAGAAAACACCCTCCCACAAAATCTTTATTGGTTCGGGAAAAGAAACCCCTACCCAGATGAAGAAGAAACACATTATTGGTGGAAAATTAATTAAGGAAATTCGGGGTTGGCTAGATCCAAAACAAGGGGAACAAGAGGGGTATACAGCCAACTTAAACAATAACAGAAAGAAATTTAACAAGAAACAAACTTTTGAAATAAAAATTTCTCCAACAAAATAGTTCTTTGACTCCGCACTAGGTCGCACTATTGTTGATCTTCAGTAGTGTCCTCTAGAAGAGAAAGTTCACACTTCTTACTTCAAGCGAAACAAAAACACATCAAAAGTGACACAGTTCAAAAACTCAAAATTTTCCACGTGGTGACATCTTCTGAGAAAGTAGAGAATTAATAGAATAGATAAAGTTCAACCTTCCTCCAGAAGAGGAGTTTCAACTGGCGCAACTTTTAAATAAACAGAGTAGAGGTGTACCGCCCGGTACAGTCATCATCAGAAATATGTAACACCCGTTAAATGAGCCACAAATACCACTAGTATAATGGGATAACCTAAAACACCCACCACACTTTGCCTTTTCCCACCACTCGTGTCTGAAACCCATAATTATTACTGATGTAAATAAGGTCTAGAATTCCTCCAGACTTCATTTTCTAATATTGTTATAAGGTCACGTCAATTATTTCATAAAAACCGTCAGTTTAATTATGACAAATAAATAAAAATAAAAGTAAATCTTTACTTGCAGTTAATGTTCAGTAAAATTGAATATAGTTGGCTATACATCACTTCTAAGGCGTGTGCAGTTTGTCCATTTTTATCTAAATAGTCTTCCTCAACGTGATGGGAGCAGAGAACAGCTGTTTAAGAAGGCTCCCGAGTCTCCCACCTGATACTCCTAATCCATGATCTTACATGTTCGGGTTTCGAGAAAGGAAACCTAGAAAAATTGCCATTTTGCTCCCAGAATATGCGAAATAAGATACAATAAACCTAAAACTCAAAACACTACCCTAGGAAGATTATTATGTACAGTATAAAACTCACCGATGAAATGATTTCTCCTTCTGCTGATCGTTTCTGTTTGTATATCCATAAGCTGAACACTGCGGTATGTTAATACCCGGTAGGATGCTTCTTCATTCGGATTTCACATAAATACATGCATATTTAAATTTAATTTTGTAATTTACAAGCAGTGTCCGCCTCTGTGGTGTACTGGTTAGTGTGATTAGCTGCCACCCCCAGAGGCCCGGGTTCGATTCCCGGCTCTGCCACGAAATTTGAAAAGTGGTATGAGGGCTGGAACGGGGTCCACTCAGCCTCGGGAGGTCAACTGAGTAGAGGGGGGTTCGATTCCCTCCTCAGCCATCCTGGAAGTGGTTTTCCGTGGTTTCCCACTTCTCCTCCAGGCAAATGACGGGATGGTACCTAACTTAAGGCCAAGGCCACTTCCTTCCCTCTTCCTTGTCTCTATCCCTTCCAAACTTCCCATCCACCAACAAAGCCCCTGTTCAGCATAGCAGGTGAAGCCGCCTGTGCGAGGTACTGGCCATACTCCCCAGTTGTATCCCCGACCGAAAGTCTGAATCTCCGGGACACTGCCCTTGAGGCGGTAGAGGTGGGATCCCTCGCTGAGTCCGAGGGGAAAACCAACCCTGGAGGATAAACAGATTAGGAACGAACGAATTTACAAGCATACTACAAGGCAACAAACCTAAATTCATAAAATACACTACTATTTCTTTTGAAATAACACAGCACAGAACACCCGTGGAACTACAATCAAGGGGTTTGGCGTCACTGAACTAAGCATAAACAAAGCAAGCGCGCTCCTCGTGGTCTATTCAATGGGTCTACTGCACGGTGCGCTCGCTGCCATCTTACTACGCCAGTCATCTTCTATTCGGCTTACTGCTACCCAAGCCACCAGCCATCCATGTATAGAGATCAGTGGTTTCATCTCTATTCTATTCTATCCTCTCCTCTTTGATCTACACTCTACTGAAAATAAGGGTTTGAAAATAAGCTTTACATTGTTGTCAGAAATTCACAAAGGCTTAACAAACAAAACTCAACATTGAACGTTATAGTCGATACATTTCTCCGAAAATATGACCAAATACGTCGTTTTATACGATTTTTAAAAATACAGTGTTCATATTGGATTTTGATGGGACCGTTATATTTCACCGTTTTATCGAATACCTCGTTAAAAGCGGTGTCACAATAAACGGTTTCGCGTGTGTTTATCTTTATTTAAAATTAATTAATTAATTAATCAGAACCTAGTCCTAGATCTGTATCTGTAATCGGATGGCTCTCCACATGTTTAACATAATCTCCATGATTATTTTGAGCACATTCTTCAGGCTTAATATTGCCAATAGGTAGTCGGACTGGAAATACTTGAACTGGTCCGAGCTCAATCTGTAACTGAGTCCCATCACAGGGTTTCAGCTGCACAATACCTGAATATTCACCAACACAATCCGCAGTATCACAGGAACACTTGCACTCACCTTCACCGAAAAAGTTATAAAAGAAAGAATTATTTGGACACAGCACAGCATTCACTTCTCTTACGTCATGACACTTCTTATCGAAAGACATGTAATGAGCAGATGGAGAGCAAGGTTTAGCACGACACTTCGGTTGAAGAAGAAAATCACTGGCATTCCGTTCGAATATCCACCATTCAGTATCCTGACAGGGTCCTTGTTGGAGAAGATGATCACAGATTTTACCGCCAGAAATATAAGTTTTCCACAATATGTATGAATTCATTTTTCCACTGACTCCAGTTATAGATGAGTGAATTAAATGCAAGAGGATTGTTACTATTAAAATTAGAGAATTTGTTTCCGGTCGCCTCTGTGGTGTAGTGGTTAGCGTGATTAGCTGCCACCCCCGGAGGTCCGGGTTCGATTCCCGGCTCTGCCACGAAATTTGAAAAGTGGTACGAGGGCTGGAACGGGGTCCACTCAGCCTCGGGAGGTCAACTGAGTAGAGGTGGGTTCGATTCCCACCTCAGCCATCCTGGAAGTGGTTTTCCGTGGTTTCCCACTTCTCCTCCAGGAAAATGCAGGGATGGTACCTCACTTAAGGCCACGGCCGCTTCCTTCCCTCTTCCTTGCCTGTCCCATCCAATCTCCCCATCCCTCTACAAGGCCCCTGTTCAGCATAGCAGATGAGGCCGCCTGGGCGAGGTACTGGTCATTCTCCCCAGTTGTATCCCCCGACCCAAAGTCTGAAGCTCCAGGACACTGCCCTTGAGGCGGTAGAGGTGGGATCCCTCGCTGAGTCCGCGGGAAAAGCCAACCCTGGAGGGTAAACAGATTAAGAAGAAGAAGAAGAATTTGTTTCCATACTGCTGAGAGTATTTCTGGACACACTGGAGTGTATGTGCTCACTCCCGGATTATTAAAAAGGAAGTATGAGGGTGAAGAATGACTACCACACCTGCGCTGAGTTCCTCCAAGACTTGTTTTGCAAGGCTACGTACTGCTAGCGTGCCTGAGAAGAAACTGGTTTTAAAGCTTGTCGGTGCGATAAAATCTAGTCGACCTTACCAATCCATGATGAAATTCCCTACATCTTCAGGAAGGTCATGAGTCGCATCTGAAGCATCTGTTTTTAGGTCAGACAAAACAATAAAAATATTGTGAAATTTTTTTCCAGCGCGTGTTTATTTTATCTGTCTGTGTCTACCAGAGATAGAGTAAAAGCTTGTGGATGCCTCTTTAAGTGTGTCTCAACCAAAAGGTTTTCGTTAATTTTGTTAATAAACAGTGTTAATGAGCAACGCTCATAAACATTTCTGTATGTTAATAAACAAAATACGGACCTCGATAGCTGCAGTCGCTTAAGTGCGACCAGTATCCAGTATTCGAGAGATAGTGGGTTCAACCCCCACTGTCGGCAGCCCTGGTTTTCCGTCGTTTCCCATTTTTTTTTTGCTAGTTGTTTTACGTCGTACCGACACAGATAGGTCTTATGGCGACGATGGGACAGGGAAGGGCTAGGAGTGGGAAGGAAGCGGCCGTGGCCTAAATTAAGGTACAACCCCAGCATTTGCCTGGTTTGAAAATGGGGAAACCACGGAAAACCATTTTCAGGGCTGCCGACAGTAGGATTCGAACCTACTATCTCCCGAATACTGGATACTGGCCGCACTTAAGCGACTGCAGCTATCGAGCTCGGTGTTTCCCATTTTCACACCTGGCAAATGCTGGGCTTGTACCTTAATTAAGGCCACGGCCGCTTCTTTTCCCAGTCCTAGCCCTTTCCTGTCCCATCGTCGCCATAAGATGTATCTGTGACGGTGCGACGTAAAGCCATTAACAAAAAAAATACCGTTTTCATTAACTTTTCGAGCATGTTGGTAAACAAAATCTCTTTTACTTTTGTGAATGAAACTTTTCATTAACATTTCGTGTTTTCGTCAACATTTCAGTTCGCACATGCGCAAGGACGCAATTAGAACACGCAGATTTGTAGCGCGGAATAAAATGATTTCATATTTCTTCTAAAAATTGACTATCAAATCGCAAGTGACAGTTCTAATATACAGTATCTTTAACTCTGTATGATATTCTATTAGTTGTGTTCTAATGTAGTTTCATTTCCAGCTTCGCTCCTCGCTGAATAACCTAACCGCCCATAATAGCAAGTATATCATCAAAATAATACTATCCTCAACTAGGTAGGTTAAATTAGGATTTTCTTTATTTCGTTCCTTTACCAATTCCTTGATATTTTTAACGGGATTTGAATGAAGAAGATCTGGGGTATTTTTAATGTTAAAATTGAAAATACGATTTTTTTGTCAAAACTCCCAACATTTAACACAAGACTTCCCTTATTCCTTTATGCAGACATGAAGAAACTGTACGTCGCACCTAACATGGAGAACAGACGCTACGTGGTGGATTCCAGTGTAATTTCTTTCTTTTTTCTGGCTGAGTGACTGAGATGGTTGAGGCGCTGACCTTCTGATCCCAACTTGACAGGTGTGATCCTCGCTCAGTCCGGTGGTATTTGAAGGTGCTCAAATACGTCAGTCTCGTGTCAGTAGATTTACTGGCATGTAAAAGAACTCCTGCGGGACAAAATTCCGGCACCTCGGCGTCCCCGAAAACCGGAAAGAGTAGTTAGTGGGCCGTAAAGCCAATAACCTTTTCCTTATTATTATTATTATTATTATTATTATTATTATTATTATTGTTACAGGCATACTGTAGAGCATTACCGAATTTCAAGTTCCTAGCTCACCTTCAAGGGTCTAACACAAAATTTCAGTCCGATATTTTGATTGGGTGGAAGGGGGGATAAATATGAAAAATTTCACCTTTTGGGAATTTTTCCTTGGGTTGCAGCCTAATATCTATCAGACTGCCGAATTTCAAGTTCCTGGTTCACCTGGAAGTGGGCAAACATTAATGTCTGTCTGTCAGTCAGTCAGTCAGTCAGTCAGTCAGTCAGTCGGTCGGTCGGTCGGTCGGTCGGTCGGTCGGTCGGTCGGTCGGTCGGTCGGTCGGTCGGTCGGTCGGTCGGTCGGTCGGTCGGTCGGTCGGTCGGTCGGTCGGTCGGTCGGTCGGTCGGTCGGTCGGTCGGTCGGTCGGTCGGTCGGTCGGTCGGTCGGTCGGTCGGTCGGTCGGTCGGTCGGTCGGTCGGTCGGTCGGTCGGTCGGTCGGTCGGTCGGTCGGTCGGTCGGTCGGTCGGTCGGTCGGTCGGTCGGTCGGTCGGTCGGTCGGTCGGTCGGTCGGTCGGTCGGTCGGTCGGTCGGTCGGTCGGTCGGTCGGTCAGTCAGTCAGTCAGTCAGTCAGTTAGCCTTGTGGCTTTACATATATAAGATAAGAATAGAGCCAGGCAATGTTCACGCTAAACAGTGCAACTTTCATTTGGAAATTCATTGCGGCCAAACGGTAAGTCGTATCGAGGTAGGGATTGCGCCATCAGACGTCCCATTTAGTCGCCTACAGTACTGTCTGAGGTATTTTCTTGTATCTCGCCTATTTATACTATAGAAAGGGGTGAACGTTTCGATCCATATCAAATTTCGTCCGCTTAACAACAGTTGAAAAGTAATTTCGCCAACTTAGCAGACAGATACAGTCTTAAAACTTGGCAGGCAGGTCGGTGATAAGAGGTGTAAGAATATGCGGACATGAATGGATGGATAGGGAGAAGATAAAATTTTAATTTAAAACTTTAATATTTGGGTTTTATATCTTCCCTTTTTATCTCTTTTCCTTCCAGATTTTAAACTTTAAACCAATAACAATGGACTGGATCAGGTTACCTCATGAGCTTAAGAAATAATTTAGGAAAACAATCAAACAAAACGATTTAAGAAATGAGCTTGAAGCTCCCAAGTTACAATTTTATAAAAGCACCATTGCTCCCTTCAATAAATCCACAAGGAGACTGAGTTCTCGAAATCTATTACATTCACACGGAGCGTCTTTGCCTTACATAATTAAGTAGGAGACTATTCTCCGAAATTTACAAGTTTCAAGCCTATCCAAGGCACAACCTAACTTTTACAAAACAAACCGTATTCACAATCTTATCTGCACAACAGTTGAATTTTCATATGAAATGGAATAATAGTAGTTAACTTTAACAGGGGCAGTAAGTACACATTCTACGTGGCCTTAGTGAGAAAGAAAAGAAGAGGTTAACGTCATTAGCCAAAAAATCAAAATGTTAGGAGACGAACTCTTGAACTCCTTTGAAATTCACCAGAACATAATTAAAAACCCTATGTGGACATATGGCCCGACGTTACAGAGGCTAAGCCTACACTAAGGAGGTGACCACATGGTGAGAAATTTAAATTACAAAAGGAGGAGATACATTTTAAAGTTTACGAAGTCATAGTCACCTCAATACACAGTCGAAGAGGAATACAAGAGGGTTCCCACTCTTTATTCCATAAGTCAGACTAAGATCTTTACACAATGTTTAAAGTTTTACATGGACAGAGTTACATTAAGAACGGATTTGAAACCTTTCCCTAAAACTAGCTTTCTGACACCATTCCATGATTAAAAGATGTCTGTCATTACCTTGAGCTGGTGGACCTTTAGGAGATGGATGAGGCAAGCCCTCCCCAGCCTCCTCTACGGACACACACTACTACTGGACTGGAGCGATCGAAAGACAATATGGCCCAAAAGGTTCCAGCCAGCTTTTATAGCAGAGAGGAAAGTTCCAGAATTATCTAGGCCGAAGCCTAGACACACCCTCAAATATCATTGAATAATCAAACAAATATAAAAAATTTCTGATTGGTCGAACATTGGAAGCCGGCGAGAAGAGATAGAACTGCTGATAACCTTAGAATACCAAAACAAATCACTTTTACCAACTAATGACAATAAAACTTCTCTTGAAAATCAATTGTCCATCCTCTCACCAGAGGAAGCACATAGGTTGACAGTAGAGACATCTGACGATAAACGTTCCAACATTTTCCACTAGAAGTTTCGCAGTTCATATCACAGATGGCCTCTTAAAACGCGCTCGTTTTACATGCACGGAGCGGATGTACCTCCAGTACAATTACAATTACTATTATTAATAATAATTTCCTCCACTTCGGAAACCACCACCCCACCTAAGGGGCCGGGTTATTCGCTACTCATTATAATATAACTAACCGATAGTGTTCTAGCATCTCAATATTTAAAACCAGCGTTTCACCCCATTGTACTTTTATTTATTTATTTATTTATTTATTTATTTATTTATTTATTTATTTATTTATTTATTTATTGGTTTTCGGAAACCAAACCAGCGAGATGTCGAATTACAGAGTTACGCACTGAAAAATATGTTTATGATGGTGTAGCACAATGCAACTTTAAAAAAATAAACGTAAGAGCAATGAAGCAGAATAATCTAATGACAAAAATGGCGGAAGCAAATTAAAAACTAACAAGAAAACTCTAGGGGCACAACAATTAACAAAAAAGAACAAAATAAAGAACGATGATAATTACAGATTGAAAGTAAAATAAAGAGAAGAACTTATAGCTAGGCACAGTAAGAAAAATACAACGACACATAATTAATGGTACAGTACAGTTAAAAATAAAGAACACATAAGTAATTGTACAGTACAGTTAAAAATAAATAACAGATAAATAATGGTACAGTACAGTTCAAAATAAATAACACATATATAATGGTACAGTACAGTAAAAGATGAATAACACAAAAATAATGGAACAGTACAGTTAAAATAAATAACGCATAAATAATGGTACAGTACAGTTAAAAATAAATAACACACAATTAATGGTACAGTACAGTTAAAAATAAGTAACACGTAAATAATGGTACAGTACAGTTAAAACTAAATAACACATAATGGTACAGTACAGTTAAAAATAAATAACACATAAATAATGGTCCAGTAGAGTTAAAAATAAGTAACACATAATTAATGGTACACTACAGTTACAAATAAATAACACATAAACAATTGTACAGTACAGTTCAAATTTAATATTACATTGCAGTATGTACAATAGAGGGTACAGCAATGAGAAGAGAAAAGAAAGAATATCAAGGAGATGAGCTAGGTTAAGTGGAAGAATTTATTAAAATAGGCATACGAAGAAAACATGTCCAAGTTCCTGTCAGAAGATAAATAGTTAAGGAGGGTTGGAATACAGATAAATTTCTCTGAACAAGATAGAGGCGGCGATGACGAATATGAAGGGGTAGATTTATCCTGGTCTTGTGGGTCGGAACATGTATGGCAAAGAAGGATGCAGGTTCAGGAGAACGAAATAAACCTTTAAGAGAGTTATATGAGAATCTCTGCAACCTCGTCGGGTGGAACACCACATTTCTACAATATTTGCTTTTCCACGAAGGTAAGAAATCCAAGAGAACTGAATGTCAGATTGGAGATACAAAGTTGGAACATGTAGATCATTTCAAATATGTATGACGTGTGTTCTCGCAGGATGGTAACATAGTGAGTGAGATTGAATCAAGGTGCAGTAAAGCTAATGCAGTGAGCTCGCATTTGCGATCAACAGTATTCTGTACGAAGGAAGTCAGCTCCCTGACGAAACTGTCAATACATCAGTCTGTTTTCAGACCAACTTTGCTTTACGGGAGTGAAATTCGGGTGGAGTAAGGATATCCTATTCATAAGTTAAAAGAAACAGGCATGAAAGTAGAACTAGTTAAAAAAGAGGATTGTGGCGGCGATTAGTAAATTCCTAGAGGCTTGCAAACTGAACGCTGAAAGGTACTGGAAGGTTGAACTCCGGCTCGCCCACGAAATTCAAAAAGTGGTACGAGAGCTGGAACGAGGTCCACTCAGCCTCCGATGATCACCTGAATAGAGGGGGATTCGATTCCCACCTCAGCCTTTCTCGAAGTGGTTTTCCACGGTTTCCCACTTCTCATCTACGCAAATGCCTGGTTGGTACCTAACTTACGGCCACGTCTGTTTCCTTCTCTCTTGCTTCCTTATCCCTTCCGATTTCCACATTCCCCTCCCCACAAGGTCCCTGTTCACCATTGTAGGTGAGGTCACCTGGGCGAGGTACTGGACCTCCTCTCCAGTTGTATAAATCCGATCCAGTGTCTCACGCTCCAGGACACTACCCTTGAGATGGTAGAATTCGGATCACTCGCAAAGTCCGAGGAAAAAACTAACCCTGGAGGGTAAACGTATTAAGAAAGAGTATGATTCTATCGCGGATTACGTTTGACCAGCTGTAATTATGACGAAATATTTGTGACGAATTCTTCTGTGTTAACCGAACGGTCAATAGGTCCCAGAGACTATACAAATCCGAACTTTATTTTCCAGCCTCTATGCAAACAACCCTCTCGCAGTTTAATGAGCACAGCAAAGCAGAGCAGAGCACTGCACTAAATGGCCCCAAATCAACGATAAACAGGAGTGAAATATTTTATGACCATTAAAAGCGTACCTGCGAAGTTACTCGTGCGTAATCAATAGTTCACACAGCACAGTGCCATTCAACGATGAAAGCCTCAAACTTCCCACGAAAAGAAACAGAGAATAAACATTTTTCCACTCATAAATGTGTTTCATTTTCGGTGAAACCAGTGCGGTTTCGGATTACAAAGGGGCTGTCAAGACTAGATTTACGGTATGCGTTTACGAGAGCAATAAACAGTTGAAAATTATCCGGCTTACAAGTTCGGAGGATTATGTTCTCGACTATTGTGACACATAGCAGGCAAGATATACATTGACCATGAATGTTCCCGACTAGTTCAACACATGTTCCGTTAAACTACTATCAAGTTCCTTCAAAGTAGACTTACCTTCTTCGTCAACGGGTACACAGAAATAAATATTTCAAGACGCTTTTAGTGTTTGAGTAGAACGCGCATATCACTCAGAGTATTTAACTTAGTATGTTTGGGTAGAACGCGCATATCGCCCAGAGTATTTAACTTACTATGTTTGGGTAGAACGCGCATATCGCCCAGAGTATTCAACTCACTATGTTTGGGTAGAACGCGCATATCGCCCAGAGTATTTAACTCACTATGTTTGGGTAGAACGCGCATATCGCCCAGAGTATTTAACTTACTATTTGGGTAGAACGCGCATATCGCCCAGAGTATTTAACTTACTATATTTGGGTAGAACGCGCATATCGCCCAGAGTATTCAACTCACTATGTTTGGGTAGAACGCGCATATCGCCCAGAGTATTTAACTCACTATGTTTGGGTAGAACGCGCATATCACTCAGAGTCTTTAACTTAGTATGTTTGGGTAGAACGCGCATATCGCCCAGAGTATTTAACTTACTATGTTTGGGTAGAACGCGCATATCGCCCAGAGTATTTAACTCACTATGTTTGGGTTGAACGCGCATATCGTTGAGAGTATTTAACTCACTATGTTTGGGTAGAACGCGCATATCGCCCAGTGTAGTAACTTACTATGTTTGGGTAGAACGCGCATATCGCCCAGAGTATTTAACTCACTATTTGGGTAGAACGCGCATATCGCCCAGAGTATTTAACTCACTATGTTTGGGTAGAACGCGCATATCGCCCAGAGTATTTAACTCACTATGTTTGGGTAGAACGCGCATATCGCCCAGAGTATTTAACTCACTATGTTTGGGTTGAACGCGCATATCGTTGAGAGTATTTAACTCACTATGTTTGGGTAGAACGCGCATATCGCCCAGAGTATTTAACTCACTATTTGGGTAGAACGCGCATATCGCCCAGAGTATTTAACTCACTATTTGGGTAGAACGCGCATATCTCCCAGAGTATTTAACTCACTATGTTTGGGTAGAACGCGCATATCTCCCAGAGTATTTAACTTACTATGTTTGGGTAGAACGCGCATATCGCCCAGAGTATTTAACTTACTATTTGGGTAGAACGCGCATATCGCCCAGAGTATTTAACTTACTATTTGGGTAGAACGCGCATATCGCCCAGAGTATTTAACTTACTATGTTTGGGTAGAACGCGCATGTCGCTCAGAGTATTTAACTTACTATGTTTGGGTGGAACGCGCATATCGCCCAGAGTATTTAACTTACTATGTTTGGGTAGAACGCGCATATCGCCCAGAGTATTTAACTCACTATGTTTGGGTAGAACGCGCATATCGCCCAGAGTATTTAACTTACTATGTTTGGGTAGAACGCGCATATCGCCCAGAGTATTTAACTTACTATATTTGGGTAGAACGCGCATATCGCCCAGAGTATTTAACTTACTATGTTTGGGTAGAACGCGCATATCGCCCAGAGTATTTAACTTAGTATGTTCGGGTAGAACGCGCATATCGCCCAGAGTATTTAACTTACTATGTTTGGGTAGAACGCGCATATCGCCCAGAGTATTTAACTTACTATGTTTGGGTAGAACGCGCATATCGCCCAGAGTATTTAACTCACTATGTTTGGGTAGAACGCGCATATCGCCCAGAGTATTTAACTTACTATGTTTGGGTAGAACGCGCATATCGCCCAGAGTATTTAACTTACTATATTTGGGTAGAACGCGCATATCGCCCAGAGTATTTAACTCACTATGTTTGGGTCGAACGCGCATATCGCCCAGAGTATTTAACTTAGTATGTTCGGGTAGCACGCGCATATCGCCCAGAGTATTTAACTTAGTATGTTCGGGTAGCACGCGCATATCGCCCAGAGTATTTAACTTACTATGTTTGGGTAGCACGCGCATATCGCCCAGAGTATTTAACTTAGTATGTTCGGGTAGAACGCACGTATCACCCAGAGTATTTAACTTACTATGTTTGGGTAGAACGCGCATATCGCCCAGAGTATTTAACTTACTATGTTCGGGTAGAACGCGCATATCGCCCAGTGTATTTAACTTACTATGTTTGGGTAGAACGCGCATATCGCCCAGAGTATTTAACTCACTATGTTTGGGTAGAACGCGCATATCGCCCAGAGTATTTAACTCACTATGTTCGGGTAGCACGCGCATATCGCCCAGAGTATTTAACTCACTATGTTTGGGTTGAACGCGCATATCGCCCAGAGTATTTAACTTACTATGTTTGGGTAGAACGCGCATATCTCCCAGAGTATTTAACTTACTATGTTTGGGTAGAACGCGCATGTCGCTCAGAGTATTTAACTTACTATGTTTGGATAGAACGCGCATATCATCCAGAGTATTTAACATAATATGTTTGGGTAGAACGCGCATATCGCAGAGAGTATTTAACATGCTGTGTTTGGGTAGAACGCGCATATCGCCCAGAGTATTTAACTCACTATGTTTGGGTTGAACGCGCATATCGCTGAGAGTATTTAACTCACTATGTTTGGGTTGAACGCGCATATCGCTGAGAGTATTTAACTTACTATGTTTGGGTAGAACGCACGTATCGCCCAGAGTATTTAACTTACTATGTTTGGGTTGAACGCGCATATCGCTGAGAGTATTTAACTTACTATGTTTGGGTAGAACGCGCATATCGCCCAGAGTATTTAACTTACTATGTTTGGGTAGAACGCGCATATCGCCCAGAGTATTTAACATACTATGTTCGGGTAGAACGCACGTATCACGGAGAGTATTTAACTTATTATGTTTGGGTAGAACGCGCATATCACGGAGAGTATTTAACTTACTATGTTTGGGTAGAACGCACGTATCACCCAGAGTATTTAACTTACTATGTTCGGGTAGAACGCACGTATCACGGAGAGTATTTAACTTACTATGTTCGGGTAGAACGCACGTATCACGGAGAGTATTTAACTTACTATGTTTGGGTAGAACGGACGTATCACCCAGAGTATTTAACTTAGTATGTTCGGGTAGAACGCACGTATCACGGAGAGTATTTAACTTACTATGTTTGGGTAGAACGCACGTATCACCCAGAGTATTTAACTTACTATGTTTGGGTAGAACGCGCATATCGCCCAGAGTATTTAACTTACTATGTTTGGGTATAACGCGCGTATCGCCCAGAGTAGTAACTTACTATGTTTGGGTATAACGCGCATATCTCCCAGAGTATTTAACTTACTATGTTTGGGTATAACGCGCATATCGCCCAGAGTATTTAACATACTATGTTTGGGTATAACGCGCATATCGCCCAGAGTATTTAACTTACTATGTTTGGGTATAACGCGCATATCGCCCAGTGTAGTAACTTACTATGTTTGGGTAGAACGCGCATATCTCCCAGAGTATTTAACTTACTATGTTTGGGTAGAACGCGCATATCTCCCAGAGTATTTAACTTACTATGTTTGGGTAGAACGCGCATGTCGCTCAGAGTATTTAACTTACTATGTTTGGATAGAACGCGCATATCATCCAGAGTATTTAACATAATATGTTTGGGTAGAACGCGCATATCGCAGAGAGTATTTAACATGCTGTGTTTGGGTAGAACGCGCATATCGCCCAGAGTATTTAACTTACTATGTTTGGATAGAACGCGCATATCACCCAGAGTATTTAACTTACTATGTTTGGGTAGAACGCGCATATCGCAGAGAGTATTTAACATGCTGTGTTTGGGTAGAACGCGCATATCGCCCAGAGTATTTAACTTACTATGCTTGGGTAGAACGCGCATATCGCAGAGAGTATTTAACATGCTGTGTTTGGGTAGAACGCGCATATCGCCCAGAGTATTTAACTTACTATGTTTGGGTAGAACGCGCATATCACCCAGAGTATTTAACTTACTATGTTTGGGTAGAACGCGCATATCGCCCAGAGTATTTAACTTACTATGTTTGGGTAGAACGCGCATATCAGCCAGAGTATTTAACTTACTATGTTTGGGTTGAACGCGCATATCGCTGAGAGTATTTAACTTACTATGTTTGGGTAGAACGCGCATATCACCCAGAGTATTTAACTTACTATGTTTGGGTTGAACGCGCATATCGCTGAGAGTATTTAACTTACTATGTTTGGGTAGAACGCGCATATCGCAGAGAGTATTTAACTTACTATGTTTGGGTAGAACGCGCATATCGCCCAGAGTATTTAACTTACTATGTTTGGGTAGAACGCGCATATCGCCCAGAGTATTTAACTTACTATGTTTGGGTAGAACGCGCATATCAGCCAGAGTATTTAACTTACTATGTTTGGGTTGAACGCGCATATCGCTGAGAGTATTTAACTTACTATGTTTGGGTAGAACGCGCATATCACCCAGAGTATTCAACTTACTATTATGTTTAATTTCTCAAATGACAGATAATAGAGAAGGCCACCTATTAAAAAAGATTTGAAATGTAGCTTTCATGATATAGCACTTGAAATCAAGCCAACATTTGTGCTAAATATGGAAGTCCCACGCATACTCCTTTATAAGAATGCGATGTGTTGATTCCCGCGCTTAGTTGGATGTTAGCTGTCGTTGTGAATACATCGTGTATACCTTAACAAATTTAATAATGGAAAATAAATATTTGATTAGGATTCTTTAATAATGTGCAGAAGAAGATTTGAAACGAGAAAAGTGAATAATGCAGGAAGAAAAGAAATGAAACGAAAATAACTTAATATGAGAAACTGCAACAGAGAAAACAATTTACGACAAGTAACTCATAAGTTAAGTACCGGTATTTTATATCATAGACCCATTCAACACCCACGTTCCAAGTGTATCACGTTCTATTGAACAAAATAAAATTTATTATCCACATAATATTTCTCTTCAATTTCTAATCAGTAATACTACGAAACCCCCATAACCCTGCGGCAGTTACAAGATGGTTTTCCGTGGTCTCCCTTTTTCACACCAAACAAATGCTAGGACTGTATCTTAATTAAGCCAGGGCATCTTCCTTTCCACTCCTAGCCCTTTTCTGTCACAACGTCCTCATAAGACCTATCGTGAATACACTGCAGTATTTTTTATCATACCAAATATATTATATAATGAGCCCATAATGGCATTTATTAACACGCAAATATATTTGTGAAACAAACGTAAGCGAATTTCATAATTTTCATAAGGGCGTCCTCATTACCAATATAGGCAAAATGGATACAACTGTTTCTGTTGGACCATAATTAAATGTGGAAGTTCAGAGTTCTTAAATTGTTACTTTACACTACGCGCTCCTGACTGCTACCCACAAGGACTAAGAGTTAACTGCGAACAAGTTTCTCCGGACAAAGTTTTACGACATCAGCCGTGCAGAATGTAGCGAGATGCGCGCGCATGAGTAATGAGCAGAGAATGCAATCTGTTGTTTGGTTTCAAAGCAAAATACGCACTGCTCACACTCCACTAAATTAAAAAGAAACCAAGACGTATTGATGTTCATGCAAAGAGCGGCGACTGAGTCCGACAGAACATGCATCACGCTAGGTTCCGAACGTAAATGACCTCATTACAAATACAGTCGAAACCGGTTATAACGACTCCGAAGGGACGGCCATTTAACGGTCGTTATAGGTGATAGTCACACAAACCGGTTATAACGACTCCGAAGGGACCGCCATTTAACGGTCGTTATACGTGATAGTCACACAAACCTGTAATAACGACTCCGAAGGGACCGCCATTTAACGTTCGTTATAGGTGATAGTCGCACAAACCGGTTAATATGACTCCGAAGGGATCGTCAATTAACGGTCGTTGCAGGTGACAGTCGCACATACAGGTTATAACGACTCTGAAGGGACCGCCAATTAACGTTCATTATAGGCGATAGTGGCACAAACGGTTATAATGACACCGAAGGGACCACCAATTAACGTTCGTTATAGGCAATAGTGGCACAAACGGTTATAATGACACCGAAGGGACCGCCAATTAACGTTCGTTATAGGTGATAGTCACACAAACCGGTTATAACGACTCCGAAGGGACCGCCAATTAACGTTCGTTGTAGGTGATAGTCACACAAACCGGTTATAATGACTCCGAAGGGACCGCCAATTAACGTTCGTTGTAGGTGATAGTCACACAAAAAGGACTTTTTTCTTGCTAAAAATGTCATATCTGTAAGTTTTTCATTGCACACTTACATCATTAATCAACAGAAAGAAGTGAAAACTCAAAAAACATAAATATTATAAGTAATGCATTTGTGGAGTGGAAGTGAGAAACATTTCTCTTCTAATGTTTACGCAGTGCGAAGAGCAATGATATGTCAGCAAAATATACAATAATAAAAGAGGAAGGAAGTATCAACAATGTGAATATTAATCAATAATGTGCACGCGGTCTTGGCTAATAAATCAGATGTTCTCTATGCCCTTCCATATCGTAGAAATCGTGGAGTGTTGTACACCCAATTCCTTGGCGACGTTCATGTTTGTTTTCCCATTTTGTAATCACCAGATTATGTGTGACTTTTCGTCTACATTAAACACTTTCCCTTTCTCTTGAGACATCTGCACAGTAATGATTGGCTTGACTATTAAACACACAGACAGATTTTAAATCTACAATATACTAAAACCGAATGTTTGCAAATAAGCTTTACATTGTTGTCAGCAATCTACAAAGGCTTAAAAAACAAAAATCAACATTGAAGGTTAGAGTCGATACATTTCTCAGAAAATAAGTTACTTTTTAAATACATTGTTTATATGGGCTTTACATTGGACAGTTGGATTTTGCCGTTATATCCGATACGACGTTATAAACGTTGTCACAATAAAAGATTTCCATTGTATTAATAATAAAAGTATGAAGAAGAAGAAGTAGAAGAAGAGAAGAAGAAGAAGAGAAAACTATCAGGAAAAATCATGGCCCAACGCGAGAGAATGCATTTGGATCAAGTGGAAGCCTGCTACAGTCTAACGAATTGGTTCATTTATACCCCAAGCTAGACGCACTTTTAATTCTATAGATGTATTTACAGAACGAACAATATTAGACAGTATTACCGATGTTTAATACAATAAACGCCAATATAAGGTGACTACAAAACGCACAGGAAGTCTGAGAAGAAGTGAACATCACATATCACATCTTAGGAAATCGCAGTGGTAAAATGGGTCCAACTAAAAAGTCCAAAACGCTCTCTAAATGGGCAAAATGAATAATAATAAAGAATAATAATAAAAATAATAATAATAATTGGGAAGCTGAGGGCAACATGAAATGGGGAAGACCTAGAGAAAGCTGGATGAATGGTATACGGAGGAGCATGGAAAGAAGAGATTTAAATGAGGAAGATGCACAAGATAAGGAACTATGGAGGAAGAAATTATATGGACATTGGTTGATGGAATACTCTCTTGTATAACATTCCTAAATAATAATAATAATAATAATAATAATAATAATAATAATAATAATAATCTGAAGTGGTCATTGACAACTTGATAAAGAATTCGTAAACAGGTCACCCTGACACTGTTCCACTTTGCATTTTAAAAAACCCTCACTTCATCAATATTTTCTTTTTAATATTATTCCGTAGCGATATGCTGCTGCTGTTGCCTTATTCCCTCGGCCATACCGAGCTAAACAAATACTGCCATCCGATATTCTCCGCGCGTCCTCCCCCTGGAGAATGCTCGCGCTGCAACCCTGTGTAACCTTTTGTACCAAGCAGGGCAAAGCAAAGAAATCTTTTGCTTGTGTTATCTGAGAACACTCATGGCTGATGCTGGACATAACAATGATAATACGAAACGTGCCAAGCTTCTGGAAAACGTGACCGTATCTCGACTGCCATTGCTAGGTCATTAGAGCGAACATTTAATTGTTATCTCCTCTGCTTTAATCAATTACTTTATACGTCTTACCACATAGACCTATTTGTACAACATTTCTACTACTATTTTTAGAACATTCTTTTCTGCAACCTTAACTTATTGGGAATACCGTATTTACGCGAATAATCCCCGCACCCTACTTTTAGGAAGGCTCATTTTGAAAAATGAAATTGACTAAAATTCCTTGCATTGAAAGAGTAACTTAGGCATAAGCAAATATTTCATGTCACTCCGCGAGGTTCACGTGGTCTTTACATATTTGAACTTTTACGCAGATGAACTTTTAAATCAGCTGTACGAATTTATGCCGTTCCATTTAAAAATATGGAGTTAGTATCAATATCTCGGTGTTTAATCACCCCGTGAGACTAAGTAGCACGTCATTTTACAAGACCCTGTGTACCATTTACGAATATGAAAACAGAATGCTGATATCTTTAATGGTTTAGAAGTTATTTCCGTGTAACATGTTAGGTGAATAACGCTGTATATTACGTACCTTTATCTCACTAACTAATGCTTCTTTTAAGCGGTCTTGCCGAGATAACGCATTAAATATTTAACCAGCTTGTGTGAATGTTAATATGAATGAGAGAATGAATGTGCTTAGGATATTTTTTTAAAATTTCAAAATTTGACCATAATTTAACTTCGTCGATGGCAAGTGTTAAAAAATATTTAAGCTCCTTAGGCTTTTTCAATCGTGAAATTACCAGCGTTACGCCCCAGTGTAGCAGTTGAATCGCTACACACTTACAAGATGCTGACGGCTAATACGTCGATGAGACACCACTACAAGCCTCCTATGTAGGAAAATTCAGTGACGGTGCACTAGGGGAGGATGTGCCTCAACTTGTATAAATACCTACTTTTGGCCTTTATACTAAAAATTAAGTTCCCAGCAGGTAAAGAAGGAAATATATATATTTTTTATAATTTCATTATTCGGGTTTCAGAAATTTATATTAGTTATTATGCGGTTAAGTGTAAGAGAGGGCCGTCGGCCCTAACGTCGCCAGAAATGGAGGCATAAAATAAATAAATAAATAAATAAATAAATAAATAAATAAATAAATAAATAAATAAATAAATAAATAAATAAATAAATAAATAAATAAATACAATTTTTAACGCTTCGATATAATAAAAAACTAACTTATTAAACCAACATTGAAACAATATCTATCATATGACCTGATTTAAACTCATTTATATAATCATAGTTTTATACAAATTTAGTTTTATATGCTTTAGTTGAAACCTCCAACTTTATAAACTAATTGACGAAAGGCTAATGTTTTCACTAATTAGTAAATAAATCTTCCTAATCTACTGTGAAAACAATGTCGTAACGAGTATAGCTGCCCAGAGTGTGGTGTGTGCTTGTTGTGAATATTCATAATGAATTACTCTGAACATATTTATAATATATTATGTAGGCCTACCTTTATTTCAAGAACTACAGATAGAAAAATATTTAAATTGAAAAGTAGAAACAATATCTATTACATTGACTTTTTTGGACTCATTGGGTATAAAGCTAAATTTAAATTTAAATTCAGTTTTGTATGATTCTCTTAAAACCTCCAACGAAGATACGTTAAATCTGTTAAATGATAAAAATATCTCACTCAAGATAAAGATAAAGAAGCAACGGACCATTTACATGTAGTTCATGTTCACAACCTTTGAACATTTCTTCTTCTTCTCCTCCTTACTATTATTATTAAAGTCAACCATCTATAGCAGGGCCTCTCAGGGTGCATGCGCCGTGCAATGCACGGGCGCAAGGTGCAGGAGACGACTTCACTAGGTTGACCAGAGTGCAAACTCCCACTCCACTTCCCCTACACCTGTCTCACCCGTTCGGCCTGTCTTCGCCTTCTCCACCTTCCCCGCTGATTCTCCCCCTCACTGCGAAATGTTTATGTGCGGTGAGCGGGGACACTGTTGTATGGGACAACGTTACCGGTGTTAAAACACTCTTCTTTCAATTTGGTTTGAGCAGACCATTTATCTCCTTTACTCTTCTTTTCCTTTATCTTTGCAATGATACTAGTTATGCCTGAAACAAGGGACCGGCTGACAGCAATTTGAGAGCCTTCTTTAAATTACAATCAGAAATAGGCCTACTCGCACGCAATCTAGTTTTCGTACAAGTCAAAGCAGGAAAAAATACCTTTCATATGCATGTGGAACCAAATATAGAAATAAACTTAGCTGCTTCTCGATGCAGCTTAGGAAAATCTTCCTTCGACAAATTCTCGTAGAATTTGAGCTAAGCCTTTGTATTGGAAAATATTTTTGAATAACTTATCACATAATTATTGTCCCATGGATTAAGCATTTGGCTTTATCGTCACTAATGACAAAGAAATACAACGTTCCCAGGTCGATTGAAATGGACTTTCGGAAGTCTTTGCTTTCTTTGAAACAGGTTGCTCCATTATTGTGTTGTTGTCTTGCGCTTATCTATTTCACTGATAAACAAGCCGTCTATCACGGAACGCTTCGTCGCTCTCAGCGCACTACACCATCCGAGTCAAGCCGAGTTGAACCGAGTTCGGAACGATGCACAGTGCACGGAGTCTCTGCACCTCGATATGCACGCGTGAAATTTTGAGCGTTTGAGAGGCCCTGATCTATAGACTGGTTTGATGCAGATGTGCATCTCACCCTATCCTATGCTAATCTTTTCATTTCTACGTAACTCCCATATCCTCCATCTGCTCCGATCTGCTTGTCATATTCATACTATGGCCCACCCTTCTCTTCACACCACTCAAAGTTCCCACAAAAACCAGCTGAACAAGTTCTGGGTGTCTTAAGATGTATCTTATCATTATATCTCTTCTTCTCTTCAAATTTAGCCAAATCGATCTCCTCTCGATAATTCAGTTCCGTATCCCTTCATTCGAGATACGATCTACGTAGTTCACCTTCAGCATTCTTCTGTAACACCACATTTCTGAAGCTTCTATCTTCTTTTCTTTTCTGAACTAGTTGTACTCCTTGTTTCACTTCAATACTATGTCACGCTTCTGATGAAAGTCTTCAAACACACCCTTCTAATGATGTTCGAAGCGAGCACATTTCTTTTCTTAATAAAGGCCTTCTTTGTTTGTGCTGGTCTGTACACTATGCCATCCTTACCTCTGCCATCGTTACTTTCTGTATTTTACTGTTCAAGTATACCAGGCTTTTCATCTATGCCGACGATACTGCAGTGGCTGCCCAAGGAAAGACTTTTGAAGAGGTGGAGGATTGTCCAACACCTGTGTACCTAGGTGTTACTCTTGACCGAACACTGTCCTTCAAGAAACATTGCCACAACACCAGGCTGAAAGTTAGTTCACGGAACAATCTTTTGAGAAAGCTCACAGCCACCACCTGGGGAGCAAGCCCTCACGTCCTGAGAACCTCTGCTCTTGCTTTGTGTGTGTCCGCTGCAGAGTACGCTTCACCTGTGTGGAGTGCATCCACTCACACCAAGGAGGTTGACATTGCAATCAACGAGACTGTACGTATCTTGTCGGGATGTCTGAAGCCAACCCCAGTTGACAAACTCTACCCGATTGTTGGAATAGCTCCCCCCGCTATCAGAAGGGCTGTTGCTGCTGATGCAGAGAGGACAAAGCAGACTAATGATTCTCGCCACCCACTGCATGATCACCAGGCTGTAGTCTGTCGACTGAAGTCGAGAAAGAGCTTCATCACCAGGACTCAACCACTGGTAGGAACACCTGAGTCTAACCGCATCACCAGGTGGAAGAGCGTGCTGCCGCCTGATACTCCTGCAAAGGAAGAGCTAGCTCCAGGAAATGACCTGCCCTACCCTATTTGGAGATCACTTAATCGTCTTAGGGTGGGTGTACCTCTTTGCAAGACCAATATGCAAAAATGGGCCATACTTCCAGCTGATGGAGACGCATCCTGCGAGTGTGGTGTAACACAAGATCCGAACCACCTGCTCATCTGTCCCCTACTAGAACATCCCTGCACTACACAGGACCTGATCGAGGCGAACAACAAGGCCATCGGAGTCGCTACATTTTGGAAATGCTGACCGGACACGGAATGATGATGATGACTGTTCAAGTAAGAATATTCATCTACTTCCTTTAAAACTTTATTTCCTAATCTTTCCTGCATCACCTAACTTCGTTCGATTGCATTCCATTACTTTTGTTTTGGGCTTATTTATGTTCATCTTGCGCTATTTCCCCAAGACCGTGTCCGTACCATTCATCAGTTTCTCCTGATCTTGTATTGTGATTCACTTTCCAATTTCCTCTTTGATTTCATTTACCGTCTGTTCTATATAAACATTGAAAAGGAGGGGGCAAACTACAGCCTTGTCTCACTCCTTTCTGGATTGGTGCTTCTTTTCCAAAGTCCCCTATTCATATCATTGCAGACGGACTTTTAAATATTCTGAAACTCCTTAAAGTTTAGTTTTAATGTTGTAAACAGTTCTTAGCACACAAATTAGAGGTCTCCATTCTACGAAAAACGTAATATTACGCAATTTCCTCAATTATGCCCAAAGTTGAAGGGCTAAAGGGCCAGGAAATATTTCAAGTCATGAGTCTTTGATAGCTCTATCAAAATAAAAAAAGAAGAATTTCGAAAATCACTTCCGGCCTAAATGCACTTCCGGAAAAGTGTCTAAAATAGCTTGTTTCTTTACTTGCTTTCTCTTTTATTCAAATCATGGCCAAATTAACTTAATTACATAATTTTTATGTAATGTATTCCTTGGTTCAATACCCCCAAGGAACTTTGATTTTTTTTTAAAAAATGTCCACACCGAATGTAGTGAAGTGAAACTCTGCAGTGACTCACATTAGCGCTCATAGTGGTAGAAAATGGGAAAACTGCTAATCTGATCGACCGAATAAGGATGATTAAGATAATGATTGTAATTTTTAGGGATAAATAAAGAATATATTCTCATATGTTTCTTCTTTTCTCCGTTAGGGTGTTCTAGGGACAACGTGGCAATTTCAATGCTTCATCGTTTGTGGTTCATTCTTCTTCCTCTAATACTTCTTCATCTGCTCACTATTCCCCCTTTGCCTCTCCTTGAACCATTCTGAGCCTGTTTTCTGTTCTTCCCGACCTTGGAATCCTTCCAATTTAACACTTTCTTTCTAAAAATCTCTCTCTCACTGTTGCTTCTTCTTCCCTTATTTTGTTTCTTTCCAAATAGGTTTTGACCTCATGAATCCAGGTTGTTGTTGACTTCTTGTTCCAAAGATATTTGAAGATCTGTTTGGTTAACCTGTTGTCATCCATTCTGTATAAATGTCCAGAAAATAAAAATCTCCTCTTCCGCATTGTATCTGTTATGTTTTCTATGTTCCGGTATATTTAATAATTACTCCTTGATTCCCAGAGTTCTGTAGTTCTTAGCGGGCCGAGTATTATCCGTATAATTTTTATTCCCAGAACTTCTAATTTATTCGGCTTGTAACTCAGTACCAGACATTCACTCGCGTACAGGCATTGCGGGTTGATTACTGTGTTGTAGTATTGTATATCGAGGTTTTTAGATAAACACTTTCTGCTGTATATGTTAATAGTTACTCTAGTTATTCTCATAGTAAATCATACATTATTTACCTAAAATTCGTAGCTAACTGGAAGATTGTGAAGACCTTGATAAGTGCCCTCTCTTGTAATATCGCGTCACCATTGAATTATGGTTAAGGTAATTAAAGTCAACCCTAGAAATAGGAGGGAGTTGTCATATTGTTTTAATCATTTAATTTTTCCTATTGTTGTTGATATATCCCCAATAGCACATTCTCTAGGATGTTTTCAATATTGAGTTGCTTGCCTGAAGTGTTAGAACTGCAGATTTCGTTTTTGAGGCCTGGAAACACTGTTTCGTTTCTTGAATAAAACAGAGGTGTAGAATCCCTGGTTTAAATCCCCCAATACTTGGGCTAGGGAGCGAACTCCAGTCTCACTTAGATAGGCAGGCAAATAGCAGGCAAACTGTGAATCAGCGAATGTCATTTCGCTTGATGCATTTTTCGCAGGAGGTATTCTGAAGTTCAGTGCTCTAGTGTCAGAGGTGGAGGGTTAAAGCGAAAAGGCTGCTGTTTCTATTTCCTTCGACCGGAAACGAATTAGCAGAATTGGAAAGGGCAACCGGTTCAGGATTGCCTATCAGACGTGTTGGGGGGCGGACTGGAAGTGACAGTGTCGGCGGGAGGTGGACATCTAACTGGTGACGCGGGGGCGGGACAGGGAGGGTAGACAGAACACAACATTCCCATCCATTACCATCACTTCCACCGGAAAATATCGGATTTGTGCGTGAATTCTTAACCAGAAACGAGCTGTTTTTGCTTACTTGATTTATTGTGAAGAAGCCAATCATAAACAAATTCAACTCTTTTAAATATCATTTTGACGTAATTTTATTCTCAATTTTGCATCATTATCTCGTTACAATACAGTTTGTCACTCTTCACTCTGGATTAAAGAGGAAAATACAGGCAAAAAGCCACAGTTCTAGCTCGTCAGGCAAGCAACTCATTGTTGAAAACATCCTAGGGATACGAACTACGAATTTTAAGTAAATAGAATATAATAAAGTATGAGAATATATTATTTATTTATTTATTAATAAAATTTACAATCCTTTATCTTAATCATCGTTATCCGGTCGATCAGATTAGCTGTTTGCCTTTTTCTACCACTACGAGCGTTAATGTGAGTCAATGCAATGTTTCACTTAAGCACCACTACGAGTGCTAATGTGAGTCAAAGAAAAGTCTCACTTAAGCAGCACTACGAGTGCTAATGTGAGTCGATGCAATGTTTCACGTAAGCACCACTACGAGCGCTAATGTGAGTCAATGCAATGTTTCTCTTAAGCACCACTACGAGCGCTAATGTGAGTAAATGCAATGTTTTACTTAAGCACCACTACGAGTGCTAATGTGAGTCAATGCAATGTCACATTTAAGCACCACTACGAGTGCTAATGTGAGTCAATGCAATGTCACATTTAAGCACCACTACGAGTGCTAATGTGAGTCAATGCAGTGTTTCACTTAAGCACCACTACGAGTGCTAATGTGAGTCAATGCAGTGTTTCACTTAAGCACCACTACGAGTGCTAATGTGAGTCAATGCAGTGTTTCACTTAAGCACCACTACGAGTGCTAATGTGAGTCAATGCAATGTTTCACTTAAGCACCACTACGAGCGGTAACGTGACTCAATGCAGAGTCCACTTAGGCACCACTACGAGCGCTAACGTGAGTCAATGCAGAGTTCCACTTAAGCACCACTACGAGCGCTAATGTGAGTCAATGCAATGTTTCACTTAAGCACCACTACGAGTGCTAATGTGAGTCAATGCAATGTTTCACTTAAGCACCACTACGAGCGCTAACGTGAGTCAATGCAGAGTCCACTTAAGCACCACTACGAGCGCTAACGTGAGTCAATGCAGAGTTCCACTTAAGCATCACTACGAGCGCTAATGTGAGTCAATGCAATGTTTCACTTAAGCACCACTACGAGCGCTAATGTGAGTCAATGCAATGTTTCTCTTAAGCACCACTACGAGCGCTAACGTGAGTCAATGCATAGTTCCACTTAATCACCACTACGAGCGCTAATGTGAGTCAATGCAATGTTTCACTTAAGCACCACTACGAGCGCTAATGTGAGTCAATGCAATGTTTCACTTAAGCACCACTACAAGTGCTAATGTGAGTAAACGCAATGTTTCACTTAAGCACCACTACGAGCGCTAATGTGAGTAAATGCAATGTTTCACTTAAGCACCACTACGAGCGCTAATGTGAGTCAATGCAATGTCACACTTAAGCACCACTACGAGTGCTAATGTGAGTCAATGCATTGTTTCACTTAAGCACCACTACGAGTGCTAATGTGAGTCAATGCATTGTTTCACTTAAGCACCACTACGAGTGCTAATGTGAGTCAATGCATTGTTTCACTTAAGCACCACTACGAGTGCTAATGTGAGTCAATGCAGTGATTCACTTAAGCACCACTACGAGTGCTAATGTGAGTCAATGCAATGTTTCACTTAAGCACCACTACGAGTGCTAATGTGAGTCAATGCAATGTTTCACTTAAGCACCACAACGAGTGCTAATGTGAGTCAATGCAATGTTTCACTTAAGCACCACTACGAGCGCTAATGTGAGTCAATGCAATGTTTCACTTAAGCACCACTACGAGCGCTAATGTGAGTAATGCAATGTTTCACTTAAGCACCACTATGAGCGCTAATGTGAGTCAATGCAATGTTTCACTTAAGCCCTTAAAACTACATTCGATGTGGATATTTAAAAGAATCAAAATATGCTTGAGGGTATTTAACCAAGGAACACGTTACTGAAAGAATTATGTAAATAATATAAATTGGCTAATATTTGAATAAAAAGAAAACGAGTAAAGAAACTAGCGATTTTAGGCTAATTTTCCGAAACTGCATTTAGGCCGGAAATGATTTTCGAACATTTTTAAAACTCTGATTGAGTTATTGCTAGGGGCTTTACGTCGCACCGACTCAGATAGGTCTTATGGCGACGATGGGATAGGAAAGGCCTAGGAGTTGGAAGGAAGCGGCCGTGGCCTTAATTAAGGTACAGCCCCAGCATTTGCCTGGTGTGAAAATGGGAAACCACGGAAAACCATCTTCAGGGCTGCCGATAGTGGGATTCGAACCTACAATCTCCCGGATGCAAGAGATCCACAATTTAAAACCTTTCCAAGCCCTTTAGCCTTTTAACTTTCAGCGTATTTAAGGAATTTGTTTAAGTTTACGTTTCTCCATGTATGGGGACCTCTACTTTGTCTGCAAAGAAATGTTTCCAAGATTAAAACGCTGTGAAACTCAGTTTGGGCTTAGCAGCTGTCTTAGTACTGGGATGTCTTGGTGTCTGTCCAAGTTTTAGACCTGAAACAGACACTCTTTGCTCGCTTCACTGGTTATGAAAATCTTTTTGACATCATTAAACATCAGCTGAAAGATTATTTGTTTGACAGAAAAATATCTGAACAGCATTAAGCGGCTATGTTGGTACAAATCAGGTCACATCGAAAATTAAATAATAGTAATTTATTGCAGCCAATGGCCATACACACAATAATACACAATAATTAGTACAGCCCGGATTTTTATGCAATAACAGGTTAGATTGCAAACTAATTTGGTTAGTAGGAAGTGTTGGCCACCCGCTCTTCCATAATGTAGCAAGAGTAACATAAATTATAGGGGTTCTGATGGGCCGTACCCCTAATGTTTATGCAAACCCCTAGCATAGTCGTTATGAAGGTAGACTATACTTGCTACTTGCTTCAGTAATTTTGCACTCTAACCTATTAATGCATAAAAATCCGGGCTCTAATGATTAGGTTACATAGGTAGTTAAATTCCATAGAGTTACAATGTACACAGTCAGATAGTCATTGCCACGTACTCACTAGCAGTCATAGTGGGGATCTACTCCCGTTCCGTTTGTGGGATCTCTTATAAAACTCTTTTGGAGCTCATTTAGGTTAAATCCTCGCTTGGTTCGCGTAGAGTTACACATAGCGGGGGTTGGTCCTTTGGTTGTTCTATTTGTGAGAGTGCATTTAAGCGATCGTTGTTCTTAGGAGACACATTGATAGTCATAATGGTAGTAGGCTATTCCATTGTCTCACGTGTGGGGTGGCTTTTAAGAGGCGAGAGAGAGAGAGAGAGAGAGAGATTGATCATGACTTACATGCCACTGAGGCTGAAAAGCCCCTTTATGTAGCGTCTTCTTATAATACAATACAGATTTATGACCACAGTAACTACATTTTTATAATATTAAAGTGTTAAACTAAACATGAAACATTAAAAAAAATGAAAATACAGATACCAAATCCAGTAAGGTTAAGACATACATTATATAATAAGTAAGAAAGAAAATCATTAAGCCCTTCTGTTATTTTGGACTACGTGGATTTAAAGAATATAAAGCTAAGGCAGAAAAACAATTTTCTTCGAAATATACATATGTCTGATTGTTCGACACAAGAATGCCTGATGTCAGCCTCTTGCGTATTCCTCCAGAAAGATAGATGTTAAGAACTGCTTTAGTTGTGTACAGTTAGTGTTATTTGCGAAACGGTGAAGATTAAAGACGTTAAAGATACGTGATGCAGTGCAAACAAAGGATTTGTTAAATCTAGTGGTACGATGAAGGGGAATTTGAAGGGTGGTTTTTGTAAACCTATTATCTCTGTTATGTACCGACTCCATAGGTTTAAATGCATTATAAAGGTAGGATGGTGTCTTCAGTTTGAGAATTTTCTACGTGGCAACAGCTACTGAGATTTCTCGACGTTCATGGAGTTTCAACCATTGTAGCTGTATGTAATAGGGTGTTATGTGTTCATCACGCCTGGCATTTGTAACGTAACGAACACATGCGTTTTGTACACTCTGTAGTTTTATGTTCAAAGTTTCAGATAAATCGTTGTATACGACTACACCATAGTCAATTATTGGAAATATAAGACTTTGAACAAGTAGTTTTCGCATGAAAGGTGGTGTACATGACACGTTACGTTTCAAAATATGCATGGATGACACAACTTTTCGGATTACATTTGACGTATGATCAGACCAGGATAAGGTTCTGTCGAAAATTAGACCTAGATTGTTAACGGTGTCACTATAATGAATATCTGTCTCTAGAATTTTTATTGCTGGGAGGGATTTGAGGTCAACAGTTTTCAGGAGTTTTGTGTAACCTATGCAAATAAGAGAGAGAGAGAGAGAGAGAGAGAGAGAGAGATGGCCTAAGTGCGTTTGCTGATCATAATGGGAGAAAACTATTCTAGCGTTCAGCTTGTATGCAGGTCCGTACGGTGGTGTTCGTCTGTTCTTGTGTTCCATCTGTGAGAGGACATTTACGACTAAACATCAAAATTAAAAATAGCATGTTACTGAAGAGATCACAATCCAAAAAGCATGTTTGACTAGGTTGTGTTTAATGTCCAATCTTTTTAAATTAATACTATGAAGGTACTTTTTGATATGCCCTTGATGAAGTTGCTAAAAAAAAAAGGAAACAAAATCAACTGGAAAAAATTAAACACCATCCATTATGGAAATTACACTGTGAGAGATGTACTTCCTAACAATATAAAAAACGTTCGCATCTTTTGAACAACACCAGCATAAAATAAACACAATTCATGGCAATCAGCTAACATAAAATCACCAACGCTGTTATCAACCTGGACAGAAAAATCATGGACAGGGTGTCACATAACCTATAAACCTTACCATATTAATGGCCTATAGTGATCCGCATTGGCTACTTGCAGTCACATTACACTGAAGAACAGAATATAATATGATCCGCCTTGTCAATAGAATTCAACAAACTATTTAATAATACCAGGTGTAGGCATAAGTCTTTTCCGGTTTCACTAAGAGATAGCGCCAGCGAACAGTACGCAGCTTAAGAATTTGACACATACGTCAGTTTGTTCGTCTGACATTAACCAACCTACACACACAAGTTGAGTCCACCAAACACTAGCATCTGTGTTGTATCGTTCAGTGATCATGTCGAAGTTTGTACCTGGAAAAGAACATTTAATCAAAAGAAAAAGTCTGTGGAAAGTCATCGTTTTTTGGTAGAAACATATGGTGAACACGCTCCTTCGATTAGAACATGTGACACATGGTTTAGACAATTTAAACGTAGTGATTTCAATGTGAAAGGCAGAGCGCGCTCTGGTAGACCACAAAAGTTCGAAGACGAGCAATTGCCCGGCGAAACAGTTAATGCTCAACGCTACCGCCAACAAATATTTAATTTAAACCACGCATTGATCGAAAGACTATCGGAATGGAACAGAAGACATGGCAAAGTGATTTTGTTACACGACAATTCACCGTCTCACATAGAAGAACCAGTGAAAGATACCTTGAAATCGCTTGTATGGGACATCCTTCCGCACCCGCCGTACTCTCCCGACCTGGCGCCATCTGACTATCACCTCTTCGCATCAATGGGGCACGCGCTCGCAGAGCAGCACTTCAGCAATATCGAGAAAGTTGGAAAATGGCTCGGCGAATGGTTTGCCGCAAAAGACAAGCAGTTTTTCTAGCATGGTATTCATAACTTAGTGAAAGATGGCGAAGTGTGTAAAAGCCGATGGCCAATATTTTGAATTTAAAAAAATGAACTTCCCTTGAAAATTACGTGTTTTCCTTACCACAAGAACCGGCAAAATCTTTTGCATACACCTGGTGTTATCATTCCTACATGTTGCGAGATAACAAAATTTTAATAACTTTTTTTCTAAAATCAGATTTGTCCAGTCCGTCCGGCCGTTCTATCGGACCGATTTACTTCATTTCTGTTTTATTCCTTCTCGAATTACTTGCCGGTGATTCATCAGCCATTGAGCGGTCTCTAAGTTTAGTCCACATTGAGTAATCTTTAATCAAATCACTAAATGACCACTCCAATAATAATTCCAGGCGAAGACTTACCATAGCCCGCAATACATTTTGTACTTAGCGGGTTTCTAAGCGATTGACACTTTCATTAATATTCTGATATACAGAGAGTATCCGTGATGATATTACAAACTTTCAGGGATGATGAAGGACGGTAAATGGACCAATGTGTGATAAAGAATCGTAGTCCAGAAACGTTCAAGTCAAAAGTTATTAATAATCCATGTTGTTTAACGTTTCCTAACAGACGCCGTTATGTCGCAACTTCACCCCGTAGTAGTTGTTTAATGTGCCGAAAGCCAACGACATGGGCTTGTCACCTATAAACACCCTTTAAAGCCACCGACCTCAGTCAGGTTCGGTCCCGTTATCTCGGGATTATTAGACCAACGCCGTATCCACTACAACACTACGATGACGCAATGCCTGCAGTGACGCAGGAAGACGCCATTTTGAACATTTGTTCTAAATGGAACAGCTTGTGAAACTTGCGCAGGTAACCGGACTTTTGTTGAACATTTGGCTCGATCGTTTCCGGAATATGGTTCCTTATCTCGAATTGACCCGCATGCCTTCCTCTATCACACCTGAAAAATTTTGACATCATCACGTATACAGCCTGTATATATGATTTTCATCCTTATATTTATGATTGAATGCGGCCATATTGGATTATTACCTGTCAAGCCAGAGATTGTACACTTCTTCTGATCACGGAAAAAATGCTATTCTCTGCTAGATACTCTCTGATTCTCTGACCTTCCCCAGCTTCTAAATATCCTCAACAGATGGCAGACCGTACCTAATAACTCACATACTGGTAAGAGAAAACAGTCGAAGTACGCGTAGACGAGAAGGCATCAAGTCGACTAGACTTCTGTATGAGCATTAATAAAGCGTGGGGCTAGGGACACACTCTTGAAAAAGAGGGTGTCTTCTTACCCGAACAAATATTCATTCACGGCCAATTGTATGTTGCACTATATTGAAGAGTCTTTGGTTGTGGTACCATACACAACCATTAACCCGGCTCAAGGGAGATAGGGCCACCTTCCCTATTCTCCACTTGAGTAACTCCTGCCTGGCGCATCCACGTTGTGGGGGTGGGCATCCTCTAATCCAGTAGGTCGGTGTAAAAGGATGGCTAGGTTAACGTGGGAACCCAATCCCACGGGGTATAACGTTGAACCCATGCCCAGGGTTACGGGTGAAGACCTTAACGGCGGATCCAGCAGAGAAGGAGACCTTCGGAATGGTGGAAAAGACGGATGAGGCAACCCATCCTCACTGAGGTTAATTAGTTGAGGATATAAGACGGGGTAGACGGGACTCCTTAGTCGTGGTGAAGACAACCTGTCTAGAAGTAGGATGCTCCAAAATCAATGTCTCCACCCAGTGGATAGGGTTAAGCGTGGGGTTATTATTTTTTTTTTTTTGGTAGTTGCTTTACGTCGCACCGACACAGATAGGTCTTATGGCGACGATGGGACAGGGAAGGGCTAGGAGTGGTAAGGAAGCGGCCGTGGCCTTAATTAAGGTACAGCCCCAGCATTTGCCTGGTGTGAAAATGGGAAACCACGGAAAACCATTTTCAGGGCTGCCGACAGTGGGGTTCGAACCTACTATCTCCCGAATACTGGATACTGGCCGCACTTAAGCGACTACAGCTATCGAGCTCGGTAAGCGTGGGGTTAAAGGCATCACCTTGTAAAAAAAGGATTTTTCAGAAGACTTCTACGAGAAAACCGCACGGATATCAAAGACGATGGTGAACTATCGTAGAAGAGGCCAAGGCTCACACAGAGCTGTAGCGCCGGATAAGTAAGTAACTATCTTGAAGAGGATCGTGAGCAAATGTTAAAATCCAGATTCGCTCGAATGGTCGAAGCACAGTGAATTATGTACGGAAAGATGTGTTACAAAGTACATTACGATTGTATTAATTATGTACTGGTATTAAATGTTCATAAAGCTATTGAAAAAGGGCAGAGAAAACATTATGAGTACTGCAGGCACAACAAGACGAGATATCCTACCCTTTTTTTTTACAACTACCGGCAATGCTGTGGAGCAACACGGGTATATTGGTATGTACTAAACGGTACTTTGTATTGACAAGGCGGATGATATTATCTCCTGTTTTTCAGAGTAATGAGATTGTCACACGGTGTTATACCTTTCTAACACAAGAATGGGATGCAGATGTACCTCATACATGAAAACCAGAAATAGTTTTGAAGAACTCAGTTTCTGAAATTAAAACATTTTGTACCGAGCTCGATAGCTGCAGTCGCTTAAGTGCGGCTAGTATCCAGTATTCGGGAGATAGTAGGTTCGAACCCCACTGTCGGCAGCCCTGAAAATGGTTTCCCATTTTCATACCAGGCAAATGCTGCGGCTGTACATTAATTAAGGCCACGACCGCTTCCTTCCCACTCCTAGCCCTTTCCTGTCCCATCGTCGCCGTAAGACCTATCTGTGTCCGTGCGACGTAAAACAACTAGCAAAAAAAAAAACGTTTTGTGTGCAGCCGAATGACGCCAGTATGAAGACATATTCTCTGGTAACACAGTCCATAACGTCTCAAAACACACGGATTCCACCAGAAGAGGTCCAGTAGAGTTTAAACTAGTTTCAAACCACGCGAGCCGGGCCGGCACTCGTTTTGAATGCCGGGCTGAGTAGCACAGACGGCAGAGCTCTGGCTATCTGACTCTAAGATTGCAGGTTCGATCCTGGCTCATTATTTGAAGACATTCAAATACGTCAGCCTCGTGTCGATAGATTTAATGATATGCGAAAGAGCTGCAGGATTCTCTGTCTAACAAGAGTGAAAATTCTATCTATTATACTACGCTCTTCGATTATGGAGAAGTTAGAACTTTTCTCCCTCCAAAATGTTCGTATCATCCTCCGCCAGCACCACATTTCAGATGCGTCGATGCGCGTTTTATCCATCGCCTTCACTGTCCAAAATTCACAGCCATAGAAGAGGACTGAAAATAGTAAAACACTGCGTATACAAGGAAAGGAACTTAATTAAATTTCTAAAGTTTTACAAGCTGAAGCTGGCACTGAAACTTACAGGAACTTGGAAAACTACCTCTGACAGTGCTTGATGAGTCCGCACCGTCACCGTTAAAAAGTAAAAAAATGGCACTCGGTCTTGGGGCGGCGAAGACGCTCGGCTATGATGCCGTGATGTTTGAATTGTTTCGCTTTTATAACATTTCGCAATAACCTTCTAATGGGCGATGACCAACACTCAGTGGTGGTGGTGATAACTGTTTTAAGAGAAAGTACAACTGGGCAACAATCCTTTATTAACACCAATAAGGGAGAAAAAATTGAAGGGATCTGATACTTCGAAAAATGAAGGTATCGGCCAAAGGAAGACAAAGCCACGAAGTGCGTAAAAGCCGAGCTGAGTTGCTTACACGGTTGGGGCGCTGGCCTTCTGACTCCAGTTCGGTTATATTTGATGTTTCACATATACGTCAGCCTCGTGTCAGTTTATTTACTGGCACGTAAATGAATCCTGCGGGACAAACGTTTGGCAACTCGGCGTCTCCGAAAACCGTCAAAAGTAGTTGGTGGGACCTAAAAACAATAATATTATTGTTAAGGGCGGGAAAATGAAAGACTCCCAAGCCCTACAACCTACTACAAATTTTGGCAACTCGGCGTCTCCGAAAACCGTCAAAAGTAGTTAGTGGGACCTAAAAACAATAATATTATTGTTAAAGGCGGGAAAATGAAAGACTCCCAAGCCTCACAACCTACTACCGTCGGGGTCGGAAAAGAACAAGAGTTGACCAAGTGTGGTCGGACAGTATAGATGAAAGTGAGGAGCCTGGCACAAGTAACTGGAAGCAATGTCAGGATTAAGCTAAGGTCTCGTGGTCACCAACCCACGTTAAGTGCCCCTGGGGCCCCGTTTAGTCGCCTCTTACGATGGGTCACCCTGTGGGTGGGGGCGGTAGAATAACACCCACTGTATCCCCTGCCTGCCGTAAGAGGCGACAAAAAGGGGCCTCAGGGGCTCTGAACTTTGGAACGTGGGTTGGCGATCACGGGGCGCTCAACTGAGACCTGGCATTGCTTCCACTTACTTGTGCTGGCTCCTCACTTTCATCTATCCTATCCGACCTCCCTTGGTCAACTCTTGTTCTCTTCGACCCCGACGGTATTACGCATGGAGGCCTAGGGAGTCTTTCATTTTCACGCCCTTCGTGGCCCTTATCTTCCTTTGGCCGATACCTTCATTTTTCAAAGTGTCGGATACTTTCCATTCTTTCCCTCTGATTAGTGTTATATAGAGGATGGTTGTCTAGTTGTACTTCCTCTTAAAACAATAATCCCCACCACCTCTTACGATGGGCAAGGGACACCGTGAATGTTATTCTATTACTCCCAACCTACAGCGGGAAAAGAACAAGAGTTGACCAAGGGAGGTCGGATAGGATAGACGAAAGTGAAGAGCGAAAAGCATCGCCAGGACTTGGCTAAGTGCCTCGTGTTCCCCACCCCTGCTCCCAATTTTAGAGTCCTTAAGGCCCTTTAACTCACCTTTAAATCACCTATAAATCGGCTTTTAAGATAGGCAAGCGACACCGTGGATGTATCCTACTACCCTCACCCATAGGTGGTGGTGGTGGTGGTGGTGGTGGTGGTGGTGGTGGTGGTGGTGGTGGTGGTGGTTACTGTTTTAACAGGAAGTACAACTCGAAAAACATTCTCTATAAAACAATAATCAGAGAGAAAACAAGAGTTGACCAAAGGAGGTTGGGTAATATGGATGAAAGTGAGGAGCCTGGCACAAGCAATGCCAGGACTCAGTTAAGGACCCCCCCTGGTTGTCAACCCACCCTCCCAAGTTAAGAGCCCTGGGGCTCCTCTTAGTTCCCTATTATGACAGGCAGGGGATACGGTGGGTGCTATTCTACCGCCCCCACCCACTCAAGGATTGGGCACAGTGCGGTAATGTGTGTCCCGATATTTAAAACGGGCACCGTACGCAGGTCTCAAGCTATAATAATTAATCAAACGCGGTTAAAATTCTCAGTCTGGGTAGGATTCGAACTCAGGGCCGTATTAACCAGATATTTCAGCCAAGGACCGAGACTTGTTTAAGATAAATGCACTGTATGAATATTTAAAGCTACTTTAGAAACCAGAATTTAATTAATGTTTATATTCTTGACAGATAAAACAACTATAGATCAAATGATAGCAGGACTGACAAGATTGTAATAAAAAGTTAGATATTCCTACGTGTTGTAGAAAGAAATTGAATAAAAATTGTGAAATCCATTTATCTTATTTCAACGCTGACATCTGGGACATTAAAGAAATAATGTATTGTGAGACTTTTAATAAAGAGCAGAGAACACAATTTCTTCTCTTTTTTTTTTTTCCTTCCTCAAGGAATGCTCCCGCCAGATGCCGACAACTCTAGGCAGGGGTGGGTAATAGGCCCGTGCCTGTACGTGTTTCAATGGTAGCGTTCAAAATTTCTTCTTCGCTATTACAGATAAAGAAAACTTTGTCTTTGGTAAATAAAGTCGAACTATGTATTATTATTTATTTCTTAATCCGGTTACCTTTCAGAGTTGGTTTTTCCCTCGGACTCAGCGAGGTATCCCAAATGTACCGCCTCAAAGGCAGTGTCCTGAAACGTGAGAGTATATATTAGGGGATAAAACTGAGCAGGAGGACCAGTACCTGTTATACTGAACAGGGGCCTTGTGGGGGATAGCAGAATTAGAAGGGATAGACAAGGAAGAGGGAAGGAAGCGGCCTTGGCTTTATGTTAGGTACCACCCCCGACATTTGCCTGCAGGAGAAGTGGGAAACCACGGAAAACCAATTCGAGGATGGTTGAGGAGGGAACAGAATCCCCTTTTACTCAATTGACCTCCCGAGTATGAGTGGACCCCGTTCCTGCCCTCGTACTATTTTTCAAATTTCGGGCCTCTGGAAGTGGCACCTAATCACACTAACCACTACACCACAGAGACGGACATTATTAGTGTTTTTTTTTTGCTAGGGGCTTTACGTCGCACCGACACAGATAGGTCTTATAGCGACGATGGGATAGGAAACCTAGGAGTTGGAAGGAAGCGGCCGTGGCCTTAATTAAGGTACAGCCCCAGCATTTGCCTGGTTTGAAAATGGGGAAACCACGGAAAACCATCTTCAGGGCTGCCGATAGTGGGATTCGAACCTACTATCTCCCGGATGCAAGCTCACAGCTGCGCGCCTCTACGCGCGCGGCCAACTCGCTCGGTATTTTAGTGTTATTATTAGGCCTATTATTATTATTTATTCTCACAACATTGTGCCCAAATAAGGAGCGGGATCGAACTTATTCAGCAGATGAATTCGCTTTATTCTATTCCTAGAATCTCTTCATCTTCCTTGTGTGTCTTTTCTTCCGTTCATGCAATGGTGCTTCTTAGCAAAATGATGTTGGTTCACCAACGTTCTAAAGCTCGGCTGTCGCATATAATTTCACCTGTTATGTTGATTTATTGAAGGTCTTTTTCAATTTCTATTATCCAATGATTGTTGACTTTTATTGAGGAGGCATAATTAAATATCTTTTTAGTAAGTCTTACACTGTCCATTCTTTGAATATGGACATAAAATTTCAGTCGTCTTTATCTAATAGTGTGTGATATTTTCTCAGAATGCTGATTTAATTCAGGAGACCCACTTTTCATCCAGACTCCTTCTATGCATGCTGGGCCAAAGATTTCTCAAATGATTTTCGTTTCTTGCTTTTCTAAAGTTTTAGTAAGGATTCTGATGCTTCACGCTTAATTACAGTGTTTTAGTGTTTTCATTTAGCGTTCCGAATTTTTCTTTTTGATGTTGTTTTACCTGTTCCATGTGATTCTGTAGGCCTCTTGTAATTCAGAATTCCTCTCTCTGTTTGCGTCTCGATTTAATACGGAGGGTTGGATGATTTTCCCGAAGTATTTGCAATTATTTACCTGAGGGATTTTGCCAAACTGAGTTACCAGATGTTGTTTGTCTATGTATGGAGGAGATCCCTCCATGTATCGGGTTATCTCATATGATATATAAAAGAGAAGCCACAAAAGATATTGAGTCAGTCTCTGAGGCTAAATACCGTAGGTGTGCTACTGAGATAGATTAAAATCGATCTCTCCCCTATCTTCAACGTATTATTATTTTCATCTATACATTAAAAGAGTTTACTGAAAACAGTTTTGACAAATCCGTCCGTCCGTTCTACAGGACCGATTTGATTCATTTTTGTTTTATACTCTCCAGAATTACGAGACATTGATAGGTCTCTAATTTCAGCCAACTTTGTGTAATCACAAAATCAAGTCACTAAATGATCACTCCAGTAATTGCAGGCGAAGGCTTTTCCTAACCAGCAATACATTCTGTCCTTAGCAGGTTGCTAAGCGACTAACACTTTCATTAATATTCTGATATGTGTGATTTTCATCCTTAGTAATGCCTTTGCATGCAGCCATGTTTGATTACAACCTGTCCAGCCAGAGAGTATACACTTCCTCTGATCACGGAAGAATACTATTCCCTGCTAGATGCTCTTTGATTCTCCAACTTTTCTCAGCTTCCAAATATATTCAGCAGATGGCAGAGCGTTCCTAATAACTTACATGCTGCTAAGAGAAAAGTCTACGTACAAACAGACCCCATCATGACATACACCTTAGACATTATCTGGGAACACGTTTCGAAGGATAACCTAGCTTCACTAGAAAGAGTGAAGGTCGCGCACCTTAAACAAGTTCTCTGCCTGGAAAAAATGCTCCTTCCCGACTAACCTATGAGCACACAAGACAACCGTTCTATACAGAAGAACTGCGATGAAAGATACTATTCCCTTCTACGACGCAATACCAAGCTTTACATCAAGAACTGCAGGATAAAAAAGCTAATATATTGATAGATTTTCGCCAAACAGACGACATGACGACGTCAGAACGGTTGAAATCTGTCTACTAAGTGAGGTATACCATCACGCTCTTCTTATTAAATGTTCAAAAAATCATCGAAAACGGCAGGCAAAACAATATAAATACGAAAGGCAATATCAAGACGAGTTACCTGACCTATTAATAACGAGTGCTGCAGATCTTTCTTGCTAGTTGCTTTACGTCGCACCGACACAGATAGGTATTATGGCGACGATGGGAGAGGGAAGGGCTGGGAGTGGAAAGGAATTGGCCGTGGCCTTAATTAAGGTACAGCCCCAGCATTTGCCTGGTGTGAAAATGGGAAACCACGGAAAACCATTTTCAGGGGTGCTGCAGATCAGCACGGATCCTCTGGTTATTAATATTATTACATTACTATTAAAATATTAATTCCTGTTGGAAGATATCGTGGCGGTACGACAACATAAAACACACAAGAGTCCTGTTTATCATGGTGCGAACGAATTTCATTTCTGCTGGCTAAACTTTAGAATTGTCCCTACTGGTCATTGTGATGGGTTCAAGGGTGAATAGCTGCTATGGCTGCTCAGGTGGTCGGACAAAGGTCTTGCAGGTGAGGAGGAGAAGGGAAGAGTTACGACGAACCAATCGGGCACGTGTGACAGTCTTGATTTTCTTGAAATGTAGCAACAATTTGGTGAAATATACCTTCGCCAGTGTGTAAAAGCCCTTAAGTGAACAATAATATAGCTTAATTTTTCTGAAAAGAAATTAAATCATGTCCACTACCACAGTTTAACAGATTGCCAACTCAGTACTGAGTATTCTCTACTGTGAGGAATTTTTAGGCAGTCTCCAGACGCACGTTTTAATAACGTTATGAAGTCGAGATTATTTTGTACTGCTTCGGAGTGACACCCCATTTTCTTCCTCCTCCACTCTCCTCTCCCCACATCATCCACACCAGGCCACTCCCACCTTCTTGCCCTCTCAGGACTTCCCGGAACTGCCAGCAGAAAAGGGAAAAGAAAATCTAATTTTCCTTTCCGAAATTACTCGGTGTAATAACAGCTTAAGAGAATAGGCGTGGGTTCTGTCTCACAGTATGAGATGAGAATGTGTCGCGATTGTAACGCGAGATATGAGATTGCAGACTTGGGGGAGATGGTGTCTTATTCACAGATGGTTTATGCAATTTTGATTGGAGAAGATTGTTAAGCATTCCTTGAGATATTCTGAAGCATGGATGGCACTACGCTTTTGGAACGAACGTATTTATGATATCCAGACAGCCAACACCAACTTCTGGAATATAACGACTGTTCAGAAAGTCTAAAACTTACTATTATCTGCAGTGAAAGAGAGATACCCGTACGCAAAAAAACTACATGCCGGAGTTGTGCCCAAATTATGCAAAGTGAACATTATAGTAGTACATAAAATCGAAAGGTAGGTTTTAAAAAAGTATGACCTTTTTCATTTTATTTCATTACCAGAAATTACAGTTCTGTTCTAATTTGCAAATATATATTCTTTCTTTCTTAATTCGTTTAAACACCAGGGTTGGTTTTCCCTCGGACTCAGCGTCTCTACCGTTTCAAGGACAGTGTCCTGGAACGTGAGACTTTGGGTAAGAGGATGAAACAGGGAAGGAGGACCAGTACTTCGCCCACCCGGCCTCACCTCCTATGCTGAACAGGGGCGTTGTGGGGGATGGGAAGATCACAAGGGATATGCAAGGAAGAGGGAATGAAGCGGCCGTGGCATTAAGCTAGGTACCATCACGGCATTTGGCTGAAGGAGAATTGGGAAATCACGGAAAACCACTTCGAGGATAGCTGAGGTGAGAATGGAACCGTCTCCCGCCTCTACTCAGTTGACACCTCCAGAGGCTGAGTGGACCCCGTTCCAGCCCTCATACCACTTTTCAAATTTCGTGGCAGATCCAGGAATCGAACCCGGGCCTACAGGGGTGGAAGCTAAACTCACTAACCACTGCACCACAGAGGCGGAAAAATATATATTCACGTACAGAAAATAATCCATTTCACTAATTTCAAGAGATTTTTAAATAAATCATAAATCTGAATCCCTGAAACACAAGGTTAAAGCAGTAATCACCTCTCCTTCATACATAAGCTGGAGGGAGTTCCAATCCTCTGTTTCTTAGGAATAAAGCAGAGAAGTTTGGTTGTTTGAATTTTAAAAAATGTCACCAATGCACTTGGAATTTTTTTTAAACTGAAGAAATGAATTTTACGTAAAACATGAGGTCCCTGGCTATGGCCACTTTAGCAAGAGTCACGTAAAATTACGGCTTGCGTTTACTTCCTTACTTACACTCAGTACCCTCTGTTCTTTGGGTGCGGTATATATCATATAAATTTCCCCATTAATTATCATTTCTTGCCTGTTCATCTACTCCCTCACATGGAGAGTGAAGGTATGGTAGTTTGAGTTTATCGCCCAAGGTTTTGTGTTTGTGTGTCGGAGTGCGAGCCATAACGATCCATCACGGCGTACTTCTACTATCTCAGCAGCAGTCGTTACAAACAGCCTGTGTGTTATGGATAAGTCCCAGGAGATGTTCCGTGTCCTCTGTCCACCTACTGAACCACTTCCGAGGAGCGCGGTATCGCAACATCCATCAGAAAACATAGCAACGCCCAGTTCGAAGATAAGTCTTCCACGAGAAGAGGAAGTACACACTTTTAATTCAGTACTCCTCCTTAGTTATTAAGACTGGCCAATGATGACTTGTTGAAGAGGTGTATTAGGGGAAAAACTCAAAATCCAAATGAGAGTTTACACTCTGTTATTTGGCATAAGTGCCCTAAACAGACCTTTGTTTCCAAATCAAAGGTGGACATGGCTGTTGTAAATGCTGTGGGGGAGCTCAATATGGGTTCCCTAGCCCGTCAAAAGGTCAAAATGGCAGTTGCTGGCAGGCAATTGAGTGAAACCACTTACAAAGTGGGTCATGAACGTGACAGAGACAGGAAGCGTAAAAGTGCCATGACTAGTAAAGAAGACAAAAAAAAACTGTTAGGAAGAAGCAGAAGGTGTCAAAAGCAGTTGCTGAACAGAGAAAAAGGGCTAAGGAAGGAGAAACATATGGTTCTGAGAAGTTCTGATGAAGGTATTATTACTTGACAGTTGTTTATTTATAAAACTAGCTTTTTCTCAGAACTAACAATTTCAGATGTTTATAACGTTCCTTGCGCAACAGTTTTTGTATGATTACCTGCAAACTTTGTCCACACACTCCACATTATAAGGTTCATGAAACTTGGTATCCGTTTTAAAATGTAATTATAATTTTCAGAGATATTGGGCGTGAAATCCAAAATTTTCATAAGTTTTAACATGGTTATGAGGTGTAGCGAGAAAAATGGAAATAATTGGATAACCAATGGATTGTTTTTAAAATGAATACCAATTATTATTAAAATATGTGTTGTGACTATTGTAAGAAAGTTTCAAGAAAATATTTCAAAAAATATTGTGCAAGGGATATTTTGAAAATGATGTAATTTTCCAAAAGAAATCTTTTATAAATTGAAAAATATCCATTCAAATTCATTCAAACGTTATGATTAGCTTAAATTTACTTATCTCAATGTACCATCAAAATTTGGTGAATATCGGATAAGTATCGTAGAAAAATTAAAACTCAGTAGGGTATTCCCTTAACTAGCTATAGTAACCCACTTTTCCTGGGTACTTTTCTGAATGTTAACTTTTAGAATTTGTATTACCTGTTAATTATGTGTCAAGTGAATATTTCTTTATTGCGCCGTTGGTTGGTATTTTAGAAAATACTTTGTAGTTTTAGAATTATTGCAATGTGTTTAATTTTAAGATTCATAAGGGGCAATCAAATAAAAACCGAACATCCACTGCAACATGACCATGGCATGGTTTTACTCAAAAGTTATTACCAAAAGCATTAATACATTTATCCCACTGGGAGATGAGGGGATCAATTCCAGTTTTGTAGAAAGAGATGGGTCGCTGATGGATCCACAACCGCATCCACTCTTGTACTTCCTCGTCCGAATGAAACTGGATGTCCATGAATTTTATTTTTCAGGTTGCCAAAAATATGAAAATCACAGGGTGAGAGATCCGGGATGTACGGAGGATGTTGAACTGTTTTCCGACCCAGTTGCTGAAGTAGCCTTCGCCAGATTGGAAGTATGCGGGCGAGCATTATTATGCAACAGGTTGACTCCGTCCTACAACATTCCAGGGCGGATTGACTTCATGACGCGTCACAGTATTGTTTTCCAGATAGAAAATCATATATGTATCAACTTTGGATGAGAGCTATGCTGGAACGTACGCTCATACATCCAGAATATTAGTTATTTTCTACTTTTATTTTTCACCTCTTTAGCACCTCACCCCGTCCCCCCTCCCGCTCTCACTCTTGCCGATGTGGTTGAATGCGGACTTAAACGGCATACGGAGTGTCAAAATTCATCTCAGTGACGCCGAAAACATGGATTCAACACTAATGTTGGTCTTTGTTCGATTATTTGTATATATCACTGCTCCCCACCCCCACCCAACGTTATTTTTTTCCTAGATGGTAAATGAATTGTCTTCCAAGTTTGGTTGAAATTTATGCATGTGTTCTAGAACTACGTCGGAACATACACACACAAATATACACATAATCAACATGTGATTTTTTTAGGATTACTCAAGGTTGACTGAATTTAGAAACCTATCAGTGCTTGATGGCTCATCTGCAGGTAATTCCGGAGAGAATATGAAAAAACATGTAGCAAATCGGTCCAGTAGACCTCCTGGACAAAGCCTTATGTTTTGGTAATTTTTAAAAGATGTAGCCTATATGCGCTCTCTCTCACTGCGCATCGGCGCTAGACTGCTGACCTTCTTATCCCAAGACTGTGGGTTCAAAACCGGAAGAGGTCGTCGGATTCTCGAAGGGCTGTACCAACATTACTTATGTTGGATAAACACCAGGTATATCACCAACTCAACCACAGATCGTCCATCAAAGATCCTTTTTAGCTTGTTGTTTTATGGCCCCGAACGCAATGGAATCGGCAATAATATTTGTCATTTTCGATTATTTTTTATTGGCGTGGATTTCTTCCCTATTTTTATCATTATTTTCTGCGTCCGTTTTAAACTCCGAGCGGAAATTTGTAGAAGACTTTCAGCACAATGCGGGGACAACGTTTTGGCCTGCGAAGTGTTTACCAGTGGATTGAACAGTTCAAAAAAAGGGTCGCACGAGCGTAAAGGATGAGAAAAGATCAGGGCGTCCATCTGCAGCCGTAACTGATGCCAACATTGAACAAGTGCGTGATATGATCCTGAATAAGAGAGGAGTTACTGTTGATGACGTGGCAAACCATATGCACATTAGCTATGATTCTGCTGGTACAGACAGACAATGGCGCGGCCATATTTGTGTCGCAACAGCGCAAGCTGTACTGATCTCATAACGCTGAAACCTACCACTGACGTAGTCAACGGTGCCATCTAGCGGCTGGTGAGCGCACAACGCCATAGAGCCAATCTAAAGATAATTAGAGCAAAATTGCCGAAACGTATTGACTTGCCCTCGTGTATTCGATGTGGACATTAAAAAATTGAAACGCCTGAGGGTACTGAACCAAGGAACACGTTTAAGAAAGAATTATATAAATAAGTTAATTTGGGTAGGATTTATATTTTCAAAAATTAAAACGAGTAAAGAAACAAACGACTTTAGGCTGTGTTTCCAGAAATGCATTTAGGCCGGAAGTGATTTTTCGATTATTTTTTTTTTTTAGTCTGATAGCGTTCAGAAGAAGAGTCCAAAATCATTTCGAGAGAAACCACTAAAAAGGAGACCAAAACATATCATTTGCGAAGAAGAGAGGAAGATGACAATTGAAGGAAAGAGACAACCGAGGCAAGAGCCACAAAGTCCAACAAGGCCAACATTACAACTTTTTAATGAAACTGGAAGGATTGTACGCTTCAGAGTGTCAATTTTAAATTAAAAAGAAGAGAATCTGCAAGAACTCCAGAAGATTCTGAGGAAAATTCTGGAACCACAAAAGACTACTGCTGGGGCATGGAATGAAAGGGAGAATGAGAAGCTCTACAAGTACACTGAAAAATTCATGATCGCAATGAGGAAACGAAGGCTGAAATTCTACGGTAGCCAAGTCAGAAGTACGAAAAACGACTGACCAAAAATGTTCTTCAGTCAAATCATGGGATCAAAGCAGTGGCGTGCACTGATACTTTCCTAAGTCGCTGACTAATTTTACAAATATTATAAAACTGCATTTAAGTTGAAAAATATGAAATATCTGCATTTAAAATGGAAAATCTGAAAATTAATATTCATTAAATAAAATACACACTCATCGGACCTTGTAGTCACACTTACGTGTTACCTGCTTACTTACACATACGTTATTTGAAGGGCGACAGCTGCCACTCAGTGCAGCAATAATAGAATGAGACTCTTGACTATCTCTAGGGTGTGGGGTAATAAGCTTACTTTTGACAACATACCATATAAGTTCTGGGAAAAGGAGATTGGGGTTCGGTTTCCTCATTAATTTTGAGGTTAAGATATTTTACTGTTATTGAAATAAAACAATGAATTCTTTTGATAGAACAAAATGTATTCTTTAAATAATATATGAAAAAGAGTGAGTCTTGTTGCGATAAACAGATGAAATTATGACATTGCAACTGAAAGAAACTAGGCATGAATTTGAATTCTTCTTGACCGGACATTTAACAATTTATACGAAATATTTCCCTCACTGATTCACTTGACTGTACCTTCAACACTTTGAGTGTAATTACGACGTAATCCCTTGATCTGGTGTTTACTGTAGCTGTGTCACGCCTAACTTGGTGATACATCCTTGTGACTGCTTCTTCTCCATATCATCTGACTTCTTTGTAAGTCAATATGGTATCACCTCATAGCACGTCCAGGGTTGCCCTCTCTGACTTCATGGTAAGCCCTTGCGTCCGTGTCTTCCACTAAGTGACGGACCAACTTTGGCCTCACTCTCTCAATGACCAATGATTAATGGCTCACTGAGTCTTCTCCATCTCTCGTTCACACTCGTTGACTGACCGACTGAGGTCTCTTCATCTCGTAGACTTCTTCACTGTTCAGCTTCCGTTTAACTAATGACTGACGCTACAATATGCATCCACCTTTTATAGACGTTGGTTGACACAGCTACGTAATCTCCAGAAATAACAATGACATACTCCCACAACGCGGCAAATATTACATATAGTTGTGATACCGCCGCCGGCTCGCTGGGTTTCTCAAAGAAGGTGAGCTCAGTGCTAACTAAATACGATGACGTAGCCGTGACGTGACGATGACTTGGCAGAATTGCCAGTAGTGCAAAATATAACAACGTCATATCCAACATCTGATATATAACAATTCTCACTGCACATGTATTGAGTGTTGTTTTCCACACACGTATATATGCATATATCTAAGTACAATCCTGCAAGCGACAAGCATTGCAAATTGAATTGAACAATAATTATAACAAAATAATAGTAATATCACAGATAAAATAATAATAATAATAATAATAATAATAATACTGACATAATAATAATAATAATACAATAAAATAATAAAAATACAGATATCATCTTGTAACGGGATTTGAACCGTTACAGCACTAACCCCATCTACCCCAGCGCTGCTGGGGTAAAAAAAATGTATTTAGATTTTCTTATTGTTCCTCAGAATGCTTTTTGTAAAGTTTAAAACTGCAAACATCTTAGCCAAGCCAAGTACAGCTGTCTCGACATTCCGCTCGCACTACCGCAGTTCAGCTTCTCCAGCGAGCTAGGTTTCCTTGCCGGCGCGAAAAAAGAGCACCCCCAGCGAAATTTAAGTCGCTTGGATGACGGATGCACTTGAAGCTTCCTTATCCTGGGAGCGAGGCGGGGCTGTGGGCTCTCCCCCTACAGCAATTTACGGCAACTGGTCAGCTAGCTTAGGTAAGAGGTGTTAGTTTTAATACTTGACACTCGAAGTGTTCAGCGCCACACATTAGAGACTACAATAAAAATATCAACATGTTAACAGTATAGCCACTTGCGCATCGTCTTGCTGATAAAAATCGAGCCAGTTTATGAAATTAATTGTAATATATAAGAATATATTTTATTCTTGGATTTCATGTATAAACAATTTTCGAGCAATTCATTCAATTCATTGATGGCGTATTTTCCGATAGCCGCAGAAAAATATTTAGGTTGCCCAGCTTGAACACAGAGCTAAGCGCGAAGTAAAAGAATTTTGTATAGTGATATATATAGTGAAGTTTTCTAGTGTTCCTCTTGGATTATAGGTGAAGTTTTCGTGAGTTCTGTGCCATTCTTCATTAATATAACGTGTGTTATTCGTCGTGACGAATATTATCCCTCCTTTGTCGTTGACGCATGAAGGCCTATACTCGGTAAGCGAGTGAAACAATAGAATTTCGGCGACGATAAAATACCAGTTAAATTTTGTTGACTCAGTTTAGGTAAGGCTCAAAAACAAATATTTCGTCCCAATATATTATTGAAAACTATGACTGTACTATCACGAAGCGTCACCGGGTAAAACTGTAAGTACATTGTCTAAAATCTGCTCTAGATTAAGTTATGATGCTGTCGTCACTATCGTGAATATCAATTGGAAATATGTGCGCGTGGTTGAAAATATTCTTGAAATACCGTCCTCAGGTAGACCTTTCCACGAAAAATTCACCCTTATAAAATGGTAAATGTTGACTTTAGAGAGCGTAGTAGGTCTACGATTGCTTATATTAAGAAAAACATGTTTTCAGCTGGGGTAACGAATGTGTTCACCGCACGCCACTGGATTAAAGACCATCTCCAAGTGGATAGAAGATGTCAAGAGGGATGCAGAAGAAGTTAGAATTACACTGGAGGTGATCCACAACGGAAGGTCGTTCAGGAGAAGCGTCGAGAGTCAAAAAATCATTTGAAGAGAAACCAGTAAGGAGGAGACACAAAGCGATCATTATCAAAGAGAAGAGGAAAGAAGCGGGTATGGGAAGAGAAGCCTTAACTTCTGTGAGGTCTATAGATTGCCCAATTTGAAGCAGAAGAAGAGGAATAAACTGAAGGGATTCGTACGCAAGATTTTAATCCTGTCAAATTATTTCCTCTAACTCGGGGTCTGGGTGTTTGTTTCCATATTAATACACACGGCATACAGCACTTCGCACTATTTTGGTAAAGAATTTTAGGTAAAAATTGAGAAAAAACATAAAATAATGGCCGCAAAATCAAATTAGGGCCATTATATTATGGATTTTCGTTCACTTTAGGACGTAAGGAGCCAGAGGGAGAACAGAGTCACAAATTCATGCTGACCGATATAATTGGATAAGACCGGGAAGAAGAACAAGAAAAAAAGAAGATAAAAAATATGTCATGTAATCGTATTTTCTTCCTTCTTAATTCTCTTTATTATTATTGTATACTGTTGCTTCTAACAAGAACAACTAAATGCTATAGAATAAGGCATGATATATCGTATCATTACAGTCTCACAGTTATCTTTCCTCCCTCCGTAATGTGTCCTTCGTCTTTCAATGCTATCCTACTATCTTCTACCTAACAGTCTAGAGCAGGGATGGCGAACCTATGCCACGCGTGTCATTAGGTGACACGCGAACACGATTTCGGTGGCACACCACATGCGTATATTAAAATTTTTATGTACGCTTTGTACTTTAGACTATACATATCTCGTGCATCGTATAGTTATAGTGTTTCAGGTTTAAGAAATAAATACCGAATATCCAAATTCTAGTTCCACTAGCAAGTGCATTATGGCAACACTACAACACCCATAGATCCGGAAGTCAAATGAAATAAATGTCAGATGCAGCCGACGAGCCATTCGCTCACCCATATCAAGTGAATTAGTGAAGTTTGGCTTGTGTGTGGTTGCCAGCATCGCGTAATTATTCCTAGTGAGTAGCTGTTTATTGTTGTGAATTTTGTAAGACAAATAGTTGCCAAGAAAGTATCCCAATTTCGAGATATGGAGAAAGTATCGCACTTTATTTCAAAACCTCATATTGCACAAAAGAGTGTTTTTTTTTTTTCTTGAGTGGTTAGATATGGACAGATTAGAAACGGAGTTGACTGAATTTTAAGAAAGTATGTTTGTGTGAAAAAGTTCGTACAACTTGATGAAGCATTAGTGAAAATCGAGTGTGCTGTGGATTGTGAATATTCTCCCCAGAAGCCGGAGAACTTAATACTTGAACAGTAGAACAGTCTCCTACAAAATTTTCGGCCATGAAGAAACTTGTTACGGCGCTACTTACTTTGTTTGGGTCATCATACGCCTGCAAGCAGATATTTTCTACAGTGATCGTTGTGAAGACAAGTTATGAACCTAACATAAATGACAAAGCTACTAAGTATTTTTGCGGTATTCGCAAAATAGACCATGAAACATGCAGTCACATGTATTTTGTATTTTACAATTTATATATGCAATATCATATTATGAAACACAATTTGGAATTAGGGATGGAAGTCGGTGGTGGCGCTGGTGAGTAGGGGCGGGGGTTGTGTCCTTTACAAACGAAAATAACAAGTGGCACAGTAAACAGTTGAGAATAATAATCCAGACCTAAAATGGCACACTAGTTGGAAAAGGTTCGCCATCCCTGGTCTAGAGCTTACTATGTACATTATAGCGGTTCCTCCATTGTCTGTTAATTATCTCCAGATGCTCCTTAGCATATATTCTGAGCATTAACATTAACGAGAAGAAGAAGAAGAAGGAGAAGAAGAAGAAGACGGCGACGTGAAGGTGGGGAGGCATTATAGCCAAATGTTGAAACAATACTAGTGGAGGAGGACGTAAATATAGAGCTAAAGGAGACAGAGCGAGAACGTTAAAAGAAATAGCGTAGTAACTAGCACACGCACGCATGTGTGTTTAATAGAATAGATTGTGAATCTCACTTGCCTCGTTTCGTGCACTCTTGCACAACCCCTCACTGGCTCTCAGAGTTAAAGTGAAATTATAATACAGACAGGATATACTCACAAAGTTGGAACTTTCACTGCACTCTGCTTCTAGGGGTGTACAGAACGCTAGTGTAGCACAAGGATCGAATCAAAGCCGCATCCCAGAAATCCTCTTCTTCTTCCATTGTACAGTTATCATTAGGGTCCCGATGTTTATGACCTAAAAATGTATTAAAATATAGCGATAAATATGGCAAAACTTGTTTGGTCACATTTTCGAAATATTCAAAATCTTGCCGCTGCTTAAATTAACATTATTTTGCAAATATACTTTCAAAATGTAGATCATTCACAAAAAAGAATCAATAAGTAATAAATATTAATTTTATAATTATAATTTTGATCTAATTACTCTCGATTCTGCACAGAATGAAATAAACGTCACATTTTGATGGGCGATCAGAAAAAAATTACAATAGCAAATTACATATATTTTAACATTTTCAAAATGGAACGATTTCCTATTTTCAAGCAACATTGACTCGTAACGGGAAAAAGACCACTCAACATTGCAGGCATGATATTGGTCCATATTTGAAATAAGTCAAATCATTAGAGTTCAATTGAGGCTCACTATAATGCCGCTTTATACCCTTCTGTCTCTTTCTATACAGCGTACCCTCACATATATGTGTATGTAAATATTTCTAAGAAAGATAATGGTAAGAAATTACAGACAACAATAACGGGATGTGACAAATCCCTCTTTGAGACGACTGAAGGCAGGTATGCAAGAATGGAAAAAAAAGATAAAAATATGACAAAAACACTACAATTCAAGGGAAAATATGACCATAATATGAAAAATTACTGGAAAATTACAAAAACGATCATGCTTAACTTGTATTTTCCATGTAAATAATATAAAGAAATAAAATATGACATGTCATAAAATTTCGGGCCCTAGTTATCATTCAAGAAAGTGAAATACAGTCTAAATCGGTTATAACGACACCGAAGGGACCGCCAATAAATGCTCGCTATAGGCGATAGTCGCACAAACCGGTTATAACGACCCCAAAGGGACCGCCAATGAACGCTCGTTATAGGTAATAATCACACAAACCGGTTATAACGGCTCCAAAGTGACCGCCAATCAAAGCTCGTTATAGCCGATAACCGTACAAACCGGTTATAACGACTGCGAAGGGATCGTCAATCAACGTTCGTTATAGGCGATAGTCGCACAGACAGGGTTTATTTTTTGTTGCTAAAAATGTTGTGAATACATCGCGTTCACTTGTGTATAACAACCGATTTAATAAAGGAAAAGAAAGATTGACGTCACACGCATACTCTGTTATAAGATGGCGCTGTGTTGACTAGCTCACTTTATTTGGAGGTTAGCTGTCGTTCTGAATCAGGGAGTAAAGGATACAGGGAGTTGCCTTGGACCTGTGAGAGTGAAGCTCAGTGACAGTTGTCTACATAGGGGGCGTGGTCGTGTATAGGCACGAGAACGCATGCTGTTTTTTGATAGTCAATCTATCGCGGCTCATTGAAGTGAATACGATGAACGCAAATTGTAAATGCGGGCATTTTCAGATGCAAACACTGTACGACACGCTAAAATATAAAAGAGATACTAAGATTTCGTTGATGTTGTAGCTCTAACAATGTCTGTTGTGCATACGGTTGCACGAATCAGAAATACAAAAATACTCCTGGAATAAAATTTCACAGGTAAGATTCTAAGTATGGCTTGTAATATGCAGTGCAGTATATTATATTACCTCCATTGTTATTGTTCTAGTATTTCGGAGTGTCAGAAGCACCGTCTACGTTTCGTAAGAATTTTTAGGATAGACTTGATGTTTATCGTCAGATTTTCCTGAGGTTTCCTGTTCATGAAGAAAGGAGAGCAGAGTGAATTAAGGTCATTACAAGGGAAAATTGGATACCTTCTCCTTACATCGGAATACGTTCCGCACACTTCAAACCGAAATTGTTTGAACGGTCCGTGAAGAAAGTCGTTTTGAAAGAGAATGCAGTACCTACTATTTTTGAAGCATTCTCTTCTTACCTAAAACATTAAAGCATTTGAGGCCTAGGGAGCTTTTCATTTTCACGCCATTCGTGCCCCTTGTCTTCCTTTGGCCGATACCTTCATTTTTCTAAGTGTCGGATCCCTTCCATTTTTCCTCCTAATTAGTGTTCATAGAGGATAGTTGCCCAGTTGTACTTCCTCTTAAAACAATAATCACTACCAGCACAACACCCACGGTATACCCCGATTTTGGTAAGAGGCGACTGAAAGGGGCCACAGGAGCTCTCAATTTGGGAGCTTGGGTTGGCAATCACGGGGCCCTTAGGCGAGTCCTGGCATTGCTTCCACTTACTTGTGCCAGGCTAATTTTAATCTAGCATGTCCGACCTCATATGGTCAACTGTTGTTCCTTTCCGACCCCGAGGCGAAAACAGGATTTGAGGGCTAGGGAGTCTTTCATTTTCTCGCCCTTCACGGCCCTTGTCTTTCTTTGGACTATATCTTCATTTCTCTCTGATTAGTGTTAATAGAGGATGGTCGCCTAGTAGTACTCCCTCTTAAAACAATAATCACCACCACGTGTCGTAAGATGCGATTATGGGGGCCTAAGGGGCTCTTACGTTCGGAGTATGGTTTAGCGTCCAAGTGCGCTAAGGGGCTCTTAACTTCGGAGTGTGGGTTGGCGTCCAAGGGGCCCTTAGCTGAGTTCTGCATTGTTTCCACTTGTCAGAGGATGGTTTACTTGATGGTTGTTCTTCCTATTAGTACAATAATCACCACCACTCCAAAATATGTAGTAAGCAATGTAGCTAAGCCCAGTTTGGTGAATTATTGCGCATTACCCTGAAGAATTCAGATTGCGGTACGCCCATAATAATAGCCTACTACTTATCTTTACTGGTATCTGGTAAAGATTTGCATCTCCTGTTTTTGAGATACTCGGTTTATAGTACCGATAGTCAACTAGCGAGAGAATAGATTCAAGTCTGAGGGTCATGAGAAACGCTTCCTTAGAGCTTAGTAAAAAAACATTAATAGGTCTCAAAAATCTGATCAAAAATTAGATGTTGGCTTTTCAGGCGTTTGCTCTATTAACCAGCGTTTCGTCTTAGGTCTGACACTAGACTCGTCAGAGTGGGATGTGTCAGACCCTACCCACTGACGCTGGAGTGTATGCAGGTGAACTTATCAGAAGCCTATTTATGAGGCACAGTCTGATAACTGCATACAGGAGATAAAACTCCACAATGGAATTAATGCCCGCCTAGCAATTCCTAATGGAAATTCTAAGTTCCCATGGAGGGAACTAGATATTTTTCCACCAATAGAGCGTATCAAAAATCTGATCAAAAATTAGATGTTGGCTTTTCAGGCGTTTGCTCTATTAACCAGCGTTTCGTCTTAGGTCTGACAATAGACTCGTCAGAGTGGGATGTGTCAGACCCTACCCACTGACGCTGGAGTGTATGCAGGTGAACTTATCAGAAGCCTGACACATCCCACTCTGACGAGTCTAGTGTCAGACCTAAGACGAAACGCTGGTTAATAGAGCAAACGCCTGAAAAGCCAACATCTAATTTTTGATCAGATTTTTGATACGCTCTATTGGTGGAAAAATATCTAGTTCCCTCCATGGGAACTTAGAATTTCCATTTGGAATTGCTAGGCGGGCATTAATTCCATTGTGGAGTTTTATCTCCTGTATGCAGTTATCAGACTGTGCCTCATAAATAGGCTTCTGATAAGTTCACCTGCATACACTCCAGCGTAGGGATGGCAGTTTTTAAAAAAATACCGATATATCGATATTTCGATATATTGAAAACTTATTTTCGATAATCGATATTTATTGCACATAATATATCGGTATATTCAAGCGGTATCGATATATCGTAACCCAAGAGTAACTACAATATCATCACCAGATTTCAATGCATATATATCAATATTGGTTTATTCTGCCTGTGCACGCGACTGGTTGGTTGAGTTTATCTTGCTACTGGAATTCGCGGTTTAATTATCCATGGAAATTATCCATCAACGGTTGCTAATTTCAGATGACCACTAGCCTGCACGGTTGCTAGGGTTATACTTCCATAACACAAATTTTCATTCACCCGCAGCCACAAGACAGCAGTCGAGGCATAGATCCTGAATAAATAGCTTTTTTAGAGTGAAAGAAGTAGTGTCAGTAATGCTTGATGTTCATATTGTACCCGTCTAAATGGTACCTCAGTTAATTTGGGAAAGCTGGGAATATTTATTACGGAGCATTGCTTACGAGTGCGCGTGTACCAGCTGTGACATAGTTGTGCGAGAGCGAGCCGGCCGAAACTAGGTCAACAGCTGATCGAGGGCGACCAGAGCGCAGTTACGTCATGACACCAGCAGACGACAGAGGGGAGGAGAAATGTTCTCATAAAATCCACTCGTAGCGGTCAAGGACGAGCTATGGCGCAGGTCGATTACCAGCCAATAGAAATTGAGGAAAGTGCTGGAAATATTAGGATTGTTCTGGAACTAAGTCGAAGGAAGTTCTTGGGTAAGAACGACAGAACAGTTCAGGAGAAATTTTACGAGACGACGGCCAGAACAGTTTTTTCAAGAGCACGTCGGATAGTTGTTTCTTACGAGAAGTCGAACCGTGTATTCTCTACGGGAAAGAAGAATATTTTCAGACGACGTGAATACTAGTGTAATCCTTGTAGGGCACGATCATTACATTACTTGAATGCCAGTGTAATTCATTGTTAGCTCAACGCAGTATCCAGCGAGCTTATTACAGTCATGCATTCTCCCGGGTGGAAAATGTTAAACCACAGACAGTCAGCGTGCTCATTAAAGCCGATTCTTGCCATAGAAGCTTTAGGAATGTTCCATTGGACATTATGAAAGGAAGTCACGATCTCAAGTGGATAGGCGAGAGGAAATCTAACCTTTATTTAATCATCATAATATTCAGCCCTATTATTTGTCAGCCTAAGGCGTATCGTAACTTAATGAATGTGTTCAGAAGACGAAGCTTATAGTAATAATGGACCTGAAGTACATCGTTGCGCCAAGTTAAGTGTTGTAAATAACTTAGTGAGTTATAGCTAGTGTGGATCCCTGTGCTAATAGAATATTTTAGTTTCAGCTATCTCCGAGGAAACCAAGTTGTCGACATGCGGCGATCAAGAGGGAAATCGAGAGATTTTCTGGGACTTTGCTGGAGTAAAATGAAGACGCTGAATATAGCCACAGTCATGAGGAACTAAATTCCAGAGTGCACGCCAACGCGATGACTTTGTACATCCGTAAACCACCATAGATGAGGCAAGAGACGTCGTCGCCTGGAGCAGCATCCCGACGCCAAGGATTCTCACCGGAAATATGAGTACCCTTGTAAAATTTCTTCTCTTTTAGTAGATGACTAGATTGTATTCTTGCGTAGAGTAAAGTAGTTTCCTTAGTAATTTTGTATTTAATGGTGATGGGAGAGCATTCCTTACTTCGTTGTTTTATGATTTCAATATTGTTCTATCTTTGCATTTTCTTGGAATAATGATAATTTTATTTTTTGGACGTGATGATGAATAATCCCAGTTATTCTTGAGTTGACAAGAGTGAGTGATTACGATCTTCGAAAGTGACTTTAAGGGAGTAAGGTCTACTAACAATCATGATAATAATAATAATAATAATAATAAGAATAAATTAAACTCATAAAAATAGTAAATGAAGATATGATTAGATGTAGGAGTACACTATAATTAAATCGTAGTTTTAAAACCCTGTTAGTCATGTGTAGTGATTGATGGTAGAAGGGAAAGTGAACGACGAATGTGAGAAATATTCTTCGAGAGAACGATCTAGGAGCCATTATAGGATAATAATAATAATAATAATGCTAATAATAGTAAAGGTCGGATAATGTAAAAGTTGTTGAGATTAAACTTGTATGGTCATTGTGATAATGGAGTTCGCCATTAATGGACGACATGGGACTACTAGGGTGCATGTCGGGCCTAAAAGGTATTATGAGTCACAGTGATTGTAATGAATGATTATGGCGATAATGATTTATGAGGATGTACGAATTTAGGGACTAATAATAGGTCTATTTCTGGCTCAACAACTGATAGGAATAATACATGACTTAATCGTTATTAGATGTTTTCGAGGCTCGTGAGCTCTTATCACTGACGATGGTGATGGTTATTCTTCGAGAGAGAAATTTGGCTTTCTGTATCATCATAACTACAGTCATGAGCGAGTTTTTATTCTGGTCAGATGATTGTAAGGATCTTCAATAAAACTCAAGAGGAAGACGAGATAAATGACTGGATAATAATAATAATAATAAATATTACAGATTCATTGTGTGATAAAAATTTACTTATAACCAGTTGGTGGAATTGGGTTATTTGTTGTCATTTACTTATATCATTCCAAGGAAACTTATCTTGTATATTTTTTTTTGTTTGTGACTGAGATGCATTGTTGTTGTTGATTCCTTGTAGGATCACATGATGCTCTATCCATCCATGAAATGCTAGGTAATTTAGAAAAGTTAAATAGAGTAAGGAAAGAATACAGTCAAACGTAGTCTACGAGAGAGAGGGAGTTATGCCAAAGAAATTGTAAAGATATTTCCCAACACTAAAATGAAATTGTAAAGGAATTTTATGATGACAAAATGAGTTAGAGGATTTTCCACAGGTAGAGTGAAATGAATTTTCAAGAAATTTCCTCGAACAAGTAAATGCTGAGTTAATAGTAATTTTTCTTCAAAATGTATGAAATTATTTTACCTGTAAATGACTAAACATGAGTTATAACGGGAAATGACAGCTTTGCTAATTTAGTGATTCATTCGATGTTACAGAGTAAAATGTTGGATGGAGTTTCATTCATGAAGCAATGGAATCTAACTCCAGAAGCATGCGAGGACTTACAGTCGTGTTCATTTATTCACAAGCCATTAAAGATTGAGATATTTCTTTTGTTGCAACATCACATTGTATTTAATAATTTTTTTTTCTTTCATGCATTGTCCAGACTGAGTTTCCATTATGTTTTTAATAAACGTTGTTGTTATTTTGCCCTGATTTTCATTTATATTGTGTCACCTATCCAGTCACCAAGGGTCCTGAAAATATAAACTCTATGAAATTGTCCCTTAATAGCAAAATCGGCCCTGCGAACGGTCCACCCTTTTGGGACTCTCGCTCTGCCGACTGAGCGACCCCGGAGAAGGGGACATATTTCAGTGGCGCCCCACTTACAGGGCCAACCAAAACCCTCATTGCTTAGGCATTGATCGTTTTGGTGAGTTATTTCCAGGGCATATTTTTGTTGTTGTTATATTTACGATCTTGTTGTTTCGGCGAACACTATTGTGGCGCAAAAGCAAGGAGATGGTAATTTTCATTCAGTTAAATGGTGACAATGAAATGGATAGAGATACCAAGGTTGGTAATGACATAATACAGCTGGACATTGCTTCGGTATAGGTCTATTTGTTACAGTACGGAGAGCATGCTTGTTGAGTTCATACTTTGTATTTTACAAATTCTTTGGCAATTTCCGGTGAAATTTAGGCAAATGGGGCAAAGATGTACAGGTTCATCGTTGTTGGCGAGCACAATGCTTATGAATTGTAATGGATTTGGATACTTTAGCTCGGATGATAGCGGAGATGAGAGCCAGCGCTGAGAAATTGGGAGCTGAGAATAAGGCTAGTATTGAAAGACTTGAACTTGCGCAATCTCAAATGTCGGCTGAGTGTAGGGCTAGTGCTGATTCTATGAAAGCCGAAACTAAAGCTAGTATTGAAAGACTTGAACGTAATCAATCCGAAATGAGAGCGGAAACTAAGGCTAGTGTTGATTCTATTAGAACTGAGTTTAAGGAGAGTCAAGCACAGACGTCACGTGAGTTCAAAGACAACCAGACTAGGTTAACCCAAGAAATTAAAGTGATGTCGCGTGATTTTAAAGATAGTCAGGCGAAGTTGAAACAAGAGATTGAACGAACAGTTACAAACTCGATAGCTAGCGTAGCGCAGGAGTTTACTGAGAGGCTAGGCACGCTCAAGAAATCAATTATGGATAATATGATCACACAGAAGACTGAGGTGGAAAGGAAAATTTCTGAACTTAGCAACCAAATACAATCGCATAAAGAAAATACGACCGATGTGCAATTGAGGTGGACTAAACGATTTAAGGAAGTATGTGATAGTATAATTCAGGTCGACAAGGGGGTCAGACAGGAAATTCAGATGAGCAAAGAAGTCATTACTGATGAAGTAGAAGGTCTGAAAACAGCTGTAAATGACAATAAGAAAGCTATCGGAGAAGTTGTATCCAAGGTGGAACACGAACTTCTTGCGTCCCGTGGGTTAGTAGGACAAATGGAGGATAAAATAAAGGGGATGTCAGACGAAATATCAAATATGACAACGGAACTACAAACGTTGCGATTGCATAGTGACAGCACACGAGTTGTGACTGCGTCCGTAATTGAAAGGCAATCACAAATGGAGCAACAGTTTAAAGCAGGATTCATTTGTTCGACTCCTAATGCAGCACAGGAGATAAAAACTTCCGGTCGAGCTAAGAATAATACCGCATCGTTAAATCAAATGGACGATAAAGGGAACAGGCCGCAGATTGTGAATATTATACGTCTACAGGACAATCAACCCCGAAAGTTCAACAATCAAAACGGACCTACACCTAAAACCTTTATTAAGGACCTACAAGAATATTTTAAAGATAATGACATTCCTCCTGAACGACAATTACGAGTGACGGAAAAATACCTAGATTCGTCAGCTCACACGTGGTTTATGGCATTCCGGTACAGTTTCGATGATTTCGAAGGATTTAAAGTCGCATTTTTCGACAAATTTTGGAACACAGATATTCAGCACAATCTAAGGACGGAATGGTATGCTCGTCGATATGCTTCGACGCTGCCTACGAAATTTTCCGAGTTCGCCGCAAATCAGATCCGGAAAATTCGAGAATTGGACGACCCACTTCCAGAGGAAGAATTATGCCGAGTCATCATTCGACAGCTACCGCCGGACGTACAAAGAATATTAATAGCATCGAACATCCGAACAGCTATAGAGCTGGAAAGAGTATTAAGACAGCTAGATATGACGTCTAGGGATCATACCCGTAATACTCGAGCCTTGAGTCAGGAAATCAATTCGACTTATGTTGAGAAAGAAAGGACGGTGGTTCCACAGAAAAATAAAGAGGTACAAACTAAAGAAAGGTCCGAACGGAGTGAAACAAGGGATGAGCAGAGATTACAGAGGGGCTTCCATGGATTTCGACCGTATTCAATGGGATCAAGAGGAAGAGATCGATATTTTGGCCGAACTTCCCGAGGAATAAAATATGCCGCCGAGAAAAGAAGAAATTATTATCGGTTTTATCAACCAAGGGGGACAGTTGATGAAAGCAAAGAACATGTCCGGGAACTCAAGGAGAAAACAGACGGAGGTGAAATATGGAGAAGAGCTATTTTGAATCAAAATACAGATCCCGACGTAACAGGCGCAGAATCCCTCGCATTTCAGGAAGAAAAAAAAAGACGGAAAGGAGAGGAGGAGACCGCCTGCCAGCCCGGAATGAGTCAAGGGGTGAAAAAAAAAACGTCAATTTTTGAATGAAGAAATACCCGAAATATTGGCGAATGGTCGAGGGGACTGCTTTGAGATAATTCAGGTGGATTCATGGCTCACACGACCGCATGATTTATTGGAAGAAAGACGCCAGGACAACAACCCGAATAAAGGTAAATTACCTGTCATTACAGCACGAGTGTTCGACAGGAAGGTATCCTGTTTAGTTGACACTGGAGCTACCATTAGCGTTATATCCAACAGTTTTTTACAGGAACTGCAGGGAAAAGGAGATATACCATCAATTCCGGTATCCAATATGAAGATTAAGGGTATCATACCGGATAAATCCGTAGAATGCAAAGTGCAGGTTTTCCTCACACTTCAGATAGGAAATTCAGAATTTCCTCACATTTTTGTAGTAATGTCGCGGATCCAATACAATATGATTTTGGGAGTCGACTTCTTAGAGTACTATCAAGCTCAAATTAAATTCAAAACTAATCAAGTTTTATTAAGGAAAAACGATTTTTCAGAAATCGTATCCCTGGAAGATGGGGAAAAAATCTCATATCAAGAATTGGTCACCAACCAATTGTCGTCGCGGGACCATCTTTGGAATCAAGAACAGAATGAAAATCCTGGCCGAATTCAGCACAACATAGTGGATCCTGAAGAAGAAGTTTCCCTAAAAGAGATAGAGACGAAAGCTCAAGAGATTGAAGGGACGGCTGAACAAAAATTGATAGTTACATCAGTACTGTTAAAACATAAGGTTGTATTTTCGGACAAACCTGGGGTGATTCCAGACTTTAAATACACACTGTTAATCAACGATTGGTCTCCATATAAGAGGAAAGTATACCCTATCCCAGATAAATATTATGATAGAGTGGGAAAGGTGATTGAGAGGATGGAGAAAGATGGTATTATTGAGAAAGCCCGAACTCCGTATTTAAATGCTATTGTTATCGTTCCTAAGCCTGACGGTTCCCTCAGACTGTGTTTGGACGCGCGGGCTGTCAACGAAAGGCTAATTCCAGAGAATGATAGGATGCCTAATGTGAAGGATATACTCCGAAGATTTTCCGGCATGAATTTGTTGTCAATCATGGACGTAACGTCTTCATATTATCACATCGTGCTGGAAGAAAAGTCTAGGCTGTTTACAGGTTTCCTGTATGGACAACACACCTATGTGTTCGTTCGTCTCCCCTTCGGAATCAAAAATGCAGGGGCAGCTTTATTGAGGGCCTTAGATCGATGCCTGACGCCGGAGGTAAAGGAGTTCACCACTCGTTTTGTAGACGATATCGTCATCGCTTCTAAAACGTTTGAAGAGCACGTGATGAAGCTAGAAAAGCTACTCACAAATCTAGAAGAAGCAGGGTTGAGAATCAATTTAGGGAAATCCAAGTTTCTTCAGAAAGAAATCCAGTTTGTAGGCCATGTGATAGACGGAGAAAACATTAAGCCCAACCCCGTCAAGGTGACCGCTATTTGTGATTTTCCACGTCCACGAAGGATAAAACACGTACGTCAATTCCTAGGCATGTGTCAGTTTTACGCGAATTTTTGCCCGGGTTATACGAGAACGATCTCGCCATTGCAGGAATTATTGAAAAAGAACCAGAAGTGGAAATGGTCGGAAGTTGAAGAACAAGCTTTCATCCAGACCAAGGAAATGCTAAGGAATAATGTTAAGCTTAGCTACCCCAACTTCGAACGACCGTTCATTATTCAGACGGACGCCTCAAAGGTTGGAGTGGGAGCAGTCCTATTTCAAGAAAATCCAGAGAAACCGGACGTGAAAGACTTTATTTCGTTTGCAAGCAGGAAATTACGACCTAATGAGAAAGGATACACTATAACGGAATTAGAAATGTTAGCAGTTGTTTACGCTTTGACGCAATGGAAAAAAATAATTTATGGGTTCCCCATACTGATCCGAACAGATCACCATGCCTTGACGTTTATGACGCGCACCACAATGAGTAGTGAAAGGGTAATGAGATGGACACTCTTTGTCCAGCAGTTTGATATCCAAGTCGAGCATTGCCCGGGGAAACAGAATGTGTTAGCAGACTATTTAAGCCGTAATCCGGAAGAAGATGTCGAGGTTTATCGGATCGAGCTAATTCCGGATGACCTGGAGCTCCTACGAAAATTACGATATTTCCCACAGATGCAGAAAAGAGATGCTACTTTAAGGCCTTTGATTGATTGTTTGTCTGGAAAGATCGAACCAGGTGATCCCGGGTACAAAATGCTGAGGCGAAAGGCTAAACGATATCTTAACCAAGGGGGCATGTTATGTCAATTCGTGGACCCCATGAGGGTCAATTTAAAGGCCGTGGTACCCATGAAAATTCGAGAAGACTTAGTATGGCATGTGCACAGAATTACGGGTCATGCAGGACTCGATAAAACTGTAGCAACTATCCAAGAAACCTTCACTTGGGATAAACTCCGCCAGAATGTACGTGAAATTATACGCACCTGTGATACGTGTCAGAGAACGAAAGCCAGCTCACACTTTGCTAAGCAAAAACCTATTCCTATTATTCCAGAGAGACCACGAAGCTTATTCGCAATGGACATATTTGGCCCGATTCCAGCCAGTAGATTTAAACATAAATTCGTAATTGTGACCATAGATGTGTTTTCGAAATTTCTAACCCTTTTTCCAATTCAGAAGGCGAACACAAAATCGATCCTATGGAGATTAAAGAAAAGCATAATTCCTATGATGGGGAAACCCAAGGTCTTGCTGACTGACCACGGATCGCAATTCACGGCTGAAGAGTTCAGACGAGGCTTATCTGAAATGGGGATCAAGCACACCATGAGTTCGATCCGAAATCCAGCCAGTAATCCCGCTGAGCGGGTGATGCAAGAGATTTCAAAATTTTGCAGAATTTATTGTAAAAACAGACACGATAGGTGGATCGCAGTGTTACCAATAATGATGGACGTGGTAAATAACACAGTGCATGAGGCGACGAAATTAATTCCCTCAGTCATTCACTTCAATCAATATCCCGTCCGAACTTGGGACAACGTAATTCCACACCTGGATCAAAGACGTCCTACTCATGCGGAAGTAATTCTCCAAGCGAGAGAAAACCTCGTAGATCATGCCAACAGAAGACGGAGGAGAGTACGTAAGAAACGATTTCATCGTCCCTTAAATGTTGGAGAGTACGTATTACTCCGTAAACCCGCTATTTCAAGTCCTGTTGAAAAATTCTACGCGAAGTTCGCACCTTTATATGTTGGACCTTACAGAGTAATTAAAGACTTGGGGAACAACGCATACCAGGTAGAGAGCTTTGATGGACACTTTAGAGCTATTTATAATGCTGGGAATTTACGCGTCTATCACCAGTCCCGGAGAAATCCTAGAAATTAATCTTGAAAAGGAGCTGTTATGGTGCACATTTTCCGTGTACATTTAGAAAGTGAACTGAGCTGTTATGATTTAATCTGCTAATTAAATCCTAAATCAACCAAGGGGGATTATGTACCCGTCTAAATGGTACCTCAGTTAATTTGGGAAAGCTGGGAATATTTATTACGGAGCATTGCTTACGAGTGCGCGTGTACCAGCTGTGACATAGTTGTGCGAGAGCGAGCCGGCCGAAACTAGGTCAACAGCTGATCGAGGGCGACCAGAGCGCAGTTACGTCATGACACCAGCAGACGACAGAGGGGAGGAGAAATGTTCTCATAAAATCCACTCGTAGCGGTCAAGGACGAGCTATGGCGCAGGTCGATTACCAGCCAATAGAAATTGAGGAAAGTACTGGAAATATTAGGATTGTTCTGGAACTAAGTCGAAGGAAGTTCTTGGGTAAGAACGACAGAACAGTTCAGGAGAAATTTTACGAGACGACGGCCAGAACAGTTTTTTCAAGAGCACGTCGGATAGTTGTTTCTTACGAGAAGTCGAACCGTGTATTCTCTACGGGAAAGAAGAATATTTTCAGACGACGTGAATACTAGTGTAATCCTTGTAGGGCACGATCATTACATTACTTGAATGCCAGTGTAATTCATTGTTAGCTCAACGCAGTATCCAGCGAGCTTATTACAGTCATGCATTCTCCCGGGTGGAAAATGTTAAACCACAGACAGTCAGCGTGCTCATTAAAGCCGATTCTTGCCATAGAAGCTTTAGGAATGTTCCATTGGACATTATGAAAGGAAGTCACGATCTCAAGTGGATAGGCGAGAGGAAATCTAACCTTTATTTAATCATCATAATATTCAGCCCTATTATTTGTCAGCCTAAGGCGTATCGTAACTTAATGAATGTGTTCAGAAGACGAAGCTTATAGTAATAATGGACCTGAAGTACATCGTTGCGCCAAGTTAAGTGTTGTAAATAACTTAGTGAGTTATAGCTAGTGTGGATCCCTGTGCTAATAGAATATTTTAGTTTCAGCTATCTCCGAGGAAACCAAGTTGTCGACATGCGGCGATCAAGAGGGAAATCGAGAGATTTTCTGGGACTTTGCTGGAGTAAAATGAAGACGCTGAATATAGCCACAGTCATGAGGAACTAAATTCCAGAGTGCACGCCAACGCGATGACTTTGTACATCCGTAAACCACCATAGATGAGGCAAGAGACGTCGTCGCCTGGAGCAGCATCCCGACGCCAAGGATTCTCACCGGAAATATGAGTACCCTTGTAAAATTTCTTCTCTTTTAGTAGATGACTAGATTGTATTCTTGCGTAGAGTAAAGTAGTTTCCTTAGTAATTTTGTATTTAATGGTGATGGGAGAGCATTCCTTACTTCGTTGTTTTATGATTTCAATATTGTTCTATCTTTGCATTTTCTTGGAATAATGATAATTTTATTTTTTGGACGTGATGATGAATAATCCCAGTTATTCTTGAGTTGACAAGAGTGAGTGATTACGATCTTCGAAAGTGACTTTAAGGGAGTAAGGTCTACTAACAATCATGATAATAATAATAATAATAATAATAATAAGAATAAATTAAACTCATAAAAATAGTAAATGAAGATATGATTAGATGTAGGAGTACACTATAATTAAATCGTAGTTTTAAAACCCTGTTAGTCATGTGTAGTGATTGATGGTAGAAGGGAAAGTGAACGACGAATGTGAGAAATATTCTTCGAGAGAACGATCTAGGAGCCATTATAGGATAATAATAATAATAATAATAATGCTAATAATAGTAAAGGTCGGATAATGTAAAAGTTGTTGAGATTAAACTTGTATGGTCATTGTGATAATGGAGTTCGCCATTAATGGACGACATGGGACTACTAGGGTGCATGTCGGGCCTAAAAGGTATTATGAGTCACAGTGATTGTAATGAATGATTATGGCGATAATGATTTATGAGGATGTACGAATTTAGGGACTAATAATAGGTCTATTTCTGGCTCAACAACTGATAGGAATAATACATGACTTAATCGTTATTAGATGTTTTCGAGGCTCGTGAGCTCTTATCACTGACGATGGTGATGGTTATTCTTCGAGAGAGAAATTTGGCTTTCTGTATCATCATAACTACAGTCATGAGCGAGTTTTTATTCTGGTCAGATGATTGTAAGGATCTTCAATAAAACTCAAGAGGAAGACGAGATAAATGACTGGATAATAATAATAATAATAAATATTACAGATTCATTGTGTGATAAAAATTTACTTATAACCAGTTGGTGGAATTGGGTTATTTGGTGTCATTTACTTATATCATTCCAAGGAAACTTATCTTGTATATTTTTTTTTTGTTTGTGACTGAGATGCATTGTTGTTGTTGATTCCTTGTAGGATCACATGATGCTCTATCCATCCATGAAATGCTAGGTAATTTAGAAAAGTTAAATAGAGTAAGGAAAGAATACAGTCAAACGTAGTCTACGAGAGAGAGGGAGTTATGCCAAAGAAATTGTAAAGATATTTCCCAACACTAAAATGAAATTGTAAAGGAATTTTATGATGACAAAATGAGTTAGAGGATTTTCCACAGGTAGAGTGAAATGAATTTTCAAGAAATTTCCTCGAACAAGTAAATGCTGAGTTAATAGTAATTTTTCTTCAAAATGTATGAAATTATTTTACCTGTAAATGACTAAACATGAGTTATAACGGGAAATGACAGCTTTGCTAATTTAGTGATTCATTCGATGTTACAGAGTAAAATGTTGGATGGAGTTTCATTCATGAAGCAATGGAATCTAACTCCAGAAGCATGCGAGGACTTACAGTCGTGTTCATTTATTCACAAGCCATTAAAGATTGAGATATTTCTTTTGTTGCAACATCACATTGTATTTAATAATTTTTTTTTTCTTTCATGCATTGTCCAGACTGAGTTTCCATTATGTTTTTAATAAACGTTGTTGTTATTTTGCCCTGATTTTCATTTATATTGTGTCACCTATCCAGTCACCAAGGGTCCTGAAAATATAAACTCTATGAAATTGTCCCTTAATAGCAAAATCGGCCCTGCGAACGGTCCACCCTTTTGGGACTCTCGCTCTGCCGACTGAGCGACCCCGGAGAAGGGGACAATATAAACCTCGTAAATTAGTAGAAATGGCTGAAAATAGTTAAGAATATGATGCAGCATCTACCGTGCAAGTATTTATGGTTTTATCATTGCATTGATAGGATAAACAAGGAAGAGGAAAGGAAGCGGCCGTGGCCTTAAGTTAGGTACCATTCCGGCATTCGACTGGAGGAGAAGTGGGAAACCACGGAAAACCACTTCGAGGATGGCTGAGGTGGGAATCGAACCCACATCTACTCATTTGACCTCCCGAGGCTGAGTGGACCCCGTTCCAGCCCTCGTACCACTTTTGAAATTTCGTGGCAGAGCCGGGAATCGAACCCGGGCCTCCGGGGGTGGCAGCTAACCACACTAACCACTACACTACAGAGGTCTTACCACGCTTACGTCACTTGGTTAACTGTTTTGTTGAAACATTCAAATTTACGTGCAAACCAGATTCAGAATGACATAAAATCAAATGAAATTTTCCAATCATTTAGTAATACATAGAAGCAGATTCGAACAAATCAAAACATTGTTGATGGCTTCAAGCATGCTGCATATTTTAACGGACTTAAATTCTTAGCTGCCGCCTTACCTTATAAAGTAAGGAATCAATCAAATTCGGAATTATATACAAACAAATTAAAATTTTTAATCATTCAGTATTATGTACAGATAGATACAAACAAATTAAATATTTCTTGATGGCTTCAAACAAGTTGCATATTGTTAATAGATCCCCGATTTATAGAACTTCAGTATAATTTCAAATCCTTGTATTTTGGAAAAGAAATAATTTTATATCGAGATATATCGCTATTTTGTTTTGATAGTAGGATAATATCGGCATGTCGATATCGAATGAAATATCGATATTTATTATATCGGAACGTCCCTAGGTGTTGTCGATGCCTACGAGATAAGTAAAGGCCTCAGCATGCACGGTCTCTTCAAGTACTAAATTGACAAAGTAGCAGCAGTTCAAATATCGCCGCTGGATGTGAGGTTTTCCCTCCATTCCTCAGCACGATTCCAATTGGCATTACGATAATAACTTGCACATAAAAGCACATTACAAATATAAAACATTGCGTTTTGAGTAGGAAAGTGATATTTCTATGACGTTTAATGAAGAAAAATAAATGTATCACCGAGTAATTCAAGATGAGGTCATACGAATCAGGTAGTATAATTGCAACCGGAAAGTACACATCCTAATAAAAATGAAAATACTTCATAGTATATTTTAAAACACTGCAGTATTCACAGAGCCTTCGTCGATGAATGCAGAGTGGGTCTCGGCCCACAAGTGGCCACGGCTGGTCCGTGGTCCAACAGCTCTGCACTCCGACCAGCCAACCGAGCAGAGGAAGGGTGGCTCTTCGTCTCTGTATTCGGGAGACTGGACAGGGCTGGACCTCACGGCTGGTCTCCACTGTCGGTTTTCCTCAGAATGGTTTTACGTGGTTTTCCATTCTCCTGCAATAAGGCAAATGCTGGGAGGGTTCCTAGTATAGGCCACGGCCGCCAACCCCCTCACCATCTCCGAGCATCTCCTTCGCCGTAACAAATCTCCCGGCCTCACAGACGGCGTCACCATCTAAGAGGCCCGCCTCCTCCTTCAGGGGAGGAATTAAAACATTTTAGTATTAGTACGTAACCTAGTCTTGCCATGCAAATACCCTGAAAAAAGTGTTGGCATTGATTGCGACTAGTTTTAGTAGAAATGCTAAAACACGTGCTTTCAAAATGTTCACTACATACTACAGACTTCGAGGAAGGTTGCCACATGCTATTTTTCTCGTCACCGCGACATGACATAATTAAGACCCATTTTTCTCGTAGTTCGACATTTGCTCGTGGAAATAAATGCCACTACCTTTCTGAAGTTTACTTTTGCAGAATGGTGCACAGCAATAAACCATTGTTTATCACGCGCAATAAACATCTTGTGGATAGAATGTTTACAATAAATACTCTCTCGGCTCTTGTATATTTATCAATATGCACAAAACATTTTCTTAATGTAAATCCACAGCCTGTTTAGAGTCATTTGACCGGGTCAGCAATGGAACGAATTAAGCCCCATCTAGCAGCGAGAATAGGAAATTTCCCGGCTGCCGAAGCCTGTCGCATTCCTCTGGGGCAATGATTAATGACTGACAAATGAAATGATATTTGAGAGTGTTGCTGGAATGAAAGATGACAGGGAAAACCGGAGTACCCGGAGAAAAACCGGTCCAGCACAAATCTCATATGGAGTGACCGGGTTTTGAACCACGAAACCCAGCGGTGAGAAGTTGGCGCGCTGCCACCTGACTCGCGGAGGCTTCTATTTTCATAACTTTACGTTTAAATATAAACCACATACTCATCACAAGCTGAATACACAAATCAACGCCTTTTATAATGAATTTTAAGGCTTATCTCACCTAAACTTACCTTTTTCCTTCACAGTTTCCATATAGTCTGTGTTGTTACATGGTGGAGGGCTAACACGTCTAGCGGTGACTCTGGAACTAGAACGCATTTCGCTCTGTGTAAGCTGCCATGCGGAGGCAACTGTGCTACATATTCCACCGTTTGTATTCGAATTATAGTCCGGCCTACCAGAGGCTCAGAGCAAGGTATTGATTAGATTGGATATTTCCAGGTTGCAATTCCACCTTCACTAGCACCATCTCTTGCAGAATTATCGGCGTTCTCTAGTGCGGATGTTGTTAATGAAAATAATAATTTAAAGAAAAACGATATATTAATGGAAAAACCGATATATTATTCGATAAATCTAATCAAAATTTCGATATCGATATATCGATAAATCGAAAGGAAAATATCGGTATTTCATAAAAACCGATAAATCGTTGCCATCCCTACTCCAGCGTCAGTGGGTAGGGTCTGACACATCCCACTCTGACGAGTCTAGTGTCAGACCTAAGACGAAACGCTGGTTAATAGAGCAAACGCCTGAAAAGCCAACATCTAATTTTTGATCAGATTTTTGATACGCTCTATTGGTGGAAAAATATCTAGTTCCCTCCATGGGAACTTATAATTTCCATTTGGAATTGCTAGGCGGGCATTAATTCCATTGTGGAGTTTTATCTCCTGTATGCAGTTATCAGACTGTGCCTCATAAATAAGCTTCTGATAAGTTCACCTGCATACACTCCAGCGTCAGTGGGTAGGGTCTGACACATCCCACTCTGACGAGTCTAGTGTCAGACCTAAGACGAAACGCTGGTTAATAGAGCAAACGCCTGAAAAGCCAATATCTAATTTTTGATCAGATTTTTGATACGCTCTATTGGTGGAAAAATATCTAGTTCCCTCCATGGGAACTTAGAATTTCCATTAATAGGTCTGTTTGCCAGAAAATTTTCTTATAGTTAATCGCCATGTTATTTTGAAAACAATAGTACTTAATTGAACGATTCGAATTTCCCCTACTCCCGAGGAAAAGTCTTAGTTTGTATATATCCACAACGTAAGAATTGCCATGGGGGGCGTGGCCTTCGGCTTCAAGCGATAGCCGCAGAGATTTGTGTAGCGGGCAGCTCCCTGTATTCTTTACTCCTTGTTCTGAATACATCGTGGTCATTTGTATAGAACAAGAAATTTAATAACGCAAAAGAAATATTGATGTCACTTGCATACTCTGTTATAAGATGGCGCTGTGTTGGCTTGCACGCTCATTTGAAAGTTAGCTGTCATTTTAAATACACCGCAGTCACTTGTATAGAATAAAAATTGAATACTAGAAAAGTAAATTTGGATTATGATTCGAAAAAAGTGCAAAAATTAAGAGAGAAAAGGAGAAAAGTGAATGATTAAGGTAAGGTAAGGGTTTTTCTGCCAGAAGGCAGGTCCGAACCTCCGCAGAGGTGTTCCTGAGCCGGAGTTTACGTGCGGTAGAGTGGACAGTTCCTTTCCGCTCCTCCATTCCCTTACCCCCACCGACAGCGCGTGGTAACCCATCCAACTCCTGACCACGCCCAATGTTGCTTAACTTCGGCGATCTCACGGGATCCGGTGTTTCAACACGGCTACGGCCGTTGGCAAAAATCCGACTACCTCTGCCGGGTTTGAACCCGCTATCTTGGGATCCGGAGGCCGACACTCTACCGCTGATCCACAGAGGCAGCTGAATGATTAAGGAGTAAAAGAAATGAGAGGAAAATGACGTAATAGGCATTACTAGGAGAAATTGAAACAGCGAAAACATTTTATTAAGTGATACTGTATAGGCTTTTGGGCTTGTGCCATGTCAAGAAAATAAGGTGAAATTCTTCACGTTTCGCAGAGAACTGTGCTCTACGTCATCAGAAGAAAATCTCGACTGTCCACGAAAAAGGCTTCTTAAACAATGGCTTTCTGAAATTTAGCCGTTATAATAGAAGTGGAAATGGTACGTTCATTCGTCACCAGATGGCTCCCCGGACGTGGCACAGCACTAGCGCTCGAAGCGGAAGCTGACCGAACCATAAGAACCAGTCTGAAAGGGTCACATAACATATGACATTTACAGGTGTATGACATTGACACAAGCCTGGAATGAAACATCAGGCGACGACGAACGTACGAATTTGGAAAACACCGAGACGGAATAACAATAATGAAGGGACAGGAAAGGGAACTGCCTACGTAAATCCGTAATGACTGTCAACCAGGTATTACTTAATTGATAGCCAGTGTCCCTGTTAAAATGGTTAGGATTTCTACGTATTTCCACAGCATCCCGTATAATCCTGGACCTGTAGTGTCTAGTGTGGGTAAGAGCTCGAACATCTTGGAACATGACATCATGACCCGACAATAGAGCGTGCTCAGCTATTGCCGATTTGTCTGGCTGATTGAGACGAATATTATACTCACCTTATTTTCTTGACACGGCATACGCCCAAAAGCCTATACAGTATCATGTCTATAAGTAGGGGCCGTGAAAGCACCAATGACAAAATTTAATAAGTGAGTCCAAGAAACCCTCAAAACCCTGCGGCCCTTACAATAGTGACTCGACCGAGAGTCAAACCTGGGACATCGTGGTCTGAAACTGATTAGTCAGCTACGAAACCGAACATAGCAAGTTTCTGGTCATTAGTGAGGCAATTCTGAGCTAGCCACATGTTTCAGTTGGAGCTCTTGGCTTCAATTTGAAACGTTTCTGTGGACGGGCCTCTTCAGGATTCCTATTTTCATATAAATTGAGCTTGCTAATGTTGTTACAGCGGCTAACGACCTTCATGTGAAGGGTCTTTGAAGGAAACTTGAGATGTTTTGTTGCTAAGTTACTTTTATCGTTCATTATGAATTGCTGCGCTACCGCTGCTATCCACACACACACACTGCAGTGTTGTCCGACGCAGCGGGGTGGCTCATGGTTGCCGCAGGAGATATTGTTAACAAGAGGGTGTTCCGTCCACCCTATATGACCCCCAGGGAATCCTTTATCCCCGCCCTTTGTGGCTAGAACCCTTCCTGGAGAGAGAAAGCAAGAGAGGTGGGGGGGGGGGGATGTTGAGAAACCTTCATCATGTAATCATCAACATTTTCATCTTCCTAATAACATTCTGTTGCTACCTTCTGTTGTTTTCATTTCCCGACCTTAATGAGACATATATCCCCTCATTTAACAGCGTTCCTCATTCCAGTTAATGACCACTAATGGTTGAAGTCCTTAACAAAGTTTAGCTACTACAGTTAAAGTGCTCAATAACGCAAATGGAAACGTGTCAATTGGGAACAAACAGTATAGAAACGTTACTAATACACCTCTTGTGTTTATTAAAATGACTGGGTTTGGTGATCACTAATGCAAAATTTCGTCATAAATTAAAACCCTGATATTTGCTGATGATATTGTTATTTTATCCGAGACTGCACAAGATCTGGAGAAATTACTGACTGGTATGGACAAAGTCTTGAGTAAGGAGTAGAAGATGAAAATAAATAAGTCCAAAATGAAAGTAATGGAGTGCAGTCGAACGAAGTCAGCAGATGCAGTAAACATTAGATTAGGATATCAGGTCTTAAAGGAAGTAGATGATTATTGTTACTTGGGTAGTAAAATAACTAGCGATGGCAGAAGTAAGGAGGACATGAAATGCAGACCAGCAGAAGCAAAAGAAGGCCTTCCTTAGGAGAAGAAATTTGCTTACTTCGATCATTGATGTAGGAATTAGAAATATGTTTTTGAAGAATTTCGTTTGGAGTGTGGCATTGTATGGAAGTGAAACATGGACGATAACTAGCTCAGAAAGAAAGAGGATAGAAGCTTTTGAAATGTGGTGTTACAGAAGAATGCTGAAGGCGTGATGGACAGATCGAATAGCCAATGTGGAGTTACTAAATCGAATTGGTAAGAGGAGATCGATTTGGCTAAATTTGACCAGAAGAAGAGATAGAATGATAGGACACATCTTAAGACATCCAGGACTTGTGCAGCTGGTTTTTGAGGGAAGTATAGGTGGTAAGAACGGTAGGGTTAGACCAAGGTATGAATATGACCTTAAAATTAGGCCCCTTTAAACAAGAAGCAAGCAATATGACAGACAGATTAGAGGAGATGCAGGATGTGATAGTTACGTACGTAGAAATGTAAAGGTTAACAGAGCATAGGGTGGCATGGAGAGCTGCATTAAACCAGTCTACGGACTGATGACACAAACACAAACAACACATGCCTATTTTTATCCTCAATCCAAAACTGTGGGCTCGTAAGTCTAAAATCTGTTTTAGTCGATTACTAAAGGAAGTACGTGGGTTTTATAGTGCCAATAAATGCCTATTTTGTGTATTAATGCCTAGTTTGAGGATATTTGCATGTTAAGTGCCTAATACGACAAATATTATTTTAAAGTCATATTTTTCTACTCATCTCTACTTTGTTAGTTTTCTTGGCCAGATAGTCGCTGAAAGCAGGCATTCTTTGCAGGCATTTAAATGTGATTAAGGGACAACAGCGTTATTTCTATCCTCTGATTCTGCTTGTAGCGAGCTGCCCTTAAATGTGTAGCCTGCACTGGCCCACCCTACGATTTTCAGCGGTCTCATGTACATTTCTTCCAAGTTTGAACAGCTTCCTTCGAAAATAAATCAGCTGGAAGAGAGAAAATTACCTCTTGTGAAGGCTGTAGGGAGTGTTCGTGAGGTGGAGGCAACCACTGCTAACTTTACTGGAGCGATAGGAAATGAGATCAGTGCCAAATTTCACAGTATAATGCAGAGGAATGCTGTTATCGAAGGGAAAGACGTAGCACAACTACCAGGTTTCACCCCAGCTCTTACATACTGTCCCCCGACCTCATGTGAGGTGGAGAGGTCATTTTCTCAATTTAAACATATATTACCGACAACAGGCAAAGTTTTACTGTTCAAAATTTGGACACTATCTGATTGCCCATTGTAACATATGCTGACTAAGATTAATTTGAAGTGTCCTATTGACATAATTATTGTCTGGAAGAGATGACAGTGCCTTCAATTATGATAATAATATTAATAATAATAAATGGAAAGAGCATACGGTTGACAAAAAGCATCTACAATAAGAAGTGCTTATCCTGGAATTCAAAATTAAAACATTACAACACCGTGGTCAAAAGAGAATGCCTGTATGCCAGTGAATGCCTGTCCATAAACTACAATCTGGAGAAGCTGGGAGCTGTCCAAACTGAAAGCGGATGGAAACTTCGGAGCAACAAAGAAGTTTACCAGAAGGTGGAAATAATATCAGAGACCATGAAGAAGAGGAGATTGGCGTTTCTTGTACATCTGTACAGAATGAACGCAAACAGACTTACCAAACAGATATTCGATTACTTATGGAGAAAAAACCACTACAGCATGGATTATGGAAACGTTAAGCTTCTCAGAAGCCCATCTGCTAGAAAGAAATACGTTTGGAAGGTGTTCAAGCCACAGGAAGAACTAAGAAGACCGGAAGAGCCCGGACAGATGAACAACGGAAGCAGGCCAGCGAACGCATGAAGGAGTATTGGACACACGATGAGAAAGAAATGTGTTAACGTGATCCTTAATGGTCCATTCGCTTGTAAAAATATTAATAAGAATATTTTAATCATTATTTGTACCTTGGTGGTGGTGGTGGTGGTGGTGATGGTGGTGGTGGTGGTGGTGGTGATTATTGTTTTAAGAGGAAGTACAACTAGGCAACCATCCACTATATTTGTACCTTATACTGATTTTGTTGACCACTTATTCTCTGGCGTAAAGCTGGGAACAAAGTGCCATTATTCACGTATGTTGAGTACTTTTAAACGCTAAGGAGATGGTGGTGGTTTTTAGTGCCTAATATTTCCGTTTTAAGGACTATATTGCGATTTTAAGTGCATATTTGTCTGCCTATTTTGGGTATTTTTAGTGCCTATAAATCTTCGCCCTACTGAAGACATTACAATCATACAAGAACGTGAAGAATTATTACAGAAATCCCTGGCATATAATGTGGATTTAATTTTCAACCGTAAATTCAACTTGACGATAGCTTGAAAGAAGACACATGTAATGGCACATGACTGCCAGCTAACGCATGTCAATATCAAAATTAGGGGCATTCCACGAAAGAAAGTTAAATCTTTTACATGTGATGGGCGCAAAATTATCTGGATATGGACGAAGCAAAACTGTTTGAAAGAGCAGAATTTTCCAATACAATGTCGAGTTCAACAAGAAAAGGGCCATTATAACTACTAAAATCCAATCCGAAGAAGTGAAAATAAAAATTATATCTGGAGTGTTGCTCTTAATCGTTCGAAAAAATGGTCCGGTGGCAAAGATCAAAAGACAATATTGGATGCAATGAAGCTGTGATGTTGGTTTCGAACGGAAATAATAGTCTGGACGGCAAAAATGACTACTGGGGAGCTATTAATAGGAAGAGATAGGTTTATTGGGCATTACCCGCATACTTACTGGGTGTACCATTCTTCGCTCCTCAACAATGGGTTCTACATCTGAATGCTGCTCTTCTGTGTGGATAAGCAGTCCGCATATCAAAAAGATATATACGGACTTAAATAAGACAAAGCGGCTGAGTGAATTTCACTCCACTTAGAATTAGAAGGAAAACAATATTGAATCCGAGACTACGAGAAAATATCAACAAACGTAGCTCTCTTCAACTATGAAGACAAAGCTGTACAATCTGGACGTCCTAAAATCAAGATCCTCGCCTTTTTAAACAGCGCAAGAGATCGACAGCAAAAACTTGAATGCAGCAAATGAATGGTGATTGGAATGAACCGATGTAACTCCAAATGAATGACAGGAATTATTTAACACCCGTCCCCCTCCATTTGGCTTTGAATTTGACTCTGCGTGTTTTAATGCTTGATCTGGTGTCCCCCAGGGTTCAAAACTTGGACCAGTGTTCTTCTCATTAGTTGCCCTGAACAGAGTCCGAATGAACCATGGACGGCGTGGTTCATTGATCTTACCCTATGTGTCACTGGAGTGCTATAAATCAAACAACACGGCGTATCGTCACTGAATGTGCCTAAATGAATGCCTGTTAACGGGCTATAAATGGCTGGACAAGCCTGATTTAGCAATATGAGCTTCCTTGGTGCCAAGTTCCTTATTAGTAAAAATATACTGATGTTAATCAGGAATTAGATGTATGTTAATCTAAATTTTATTCTGTTATAAATTCTTGTGTTTCGGCAACCGACAGTAAAAATAAACAATATTCCTGTTGGTTTACGTAAGAGATAATACCACCATAAGAAGTTGCGTGCAGAGCAAAGGAATCGAGCTTTGCATCTCTTGGAACTCAAAGAACTGAAAATAAGTGTTAATAAAGATATACTCATCACATGTAAAGGTTGTATCGGACGGGTAGAGAATGAAATAGACGTGGATACGAATAATTATTGGGCATTCGTTAAAAGTAAACAACGGATTTCAAATCTCAGTATAATGGAAGTTATGTATGTATGGTCTAATCCCCTTTCCTGATACCGGGTGAAAAAAATTAGTGACAAACCTGTTGCTGGAAGTTTTGCGGAATATTTATGCTTCGTATACTCAGAGAAACAAGCGCAGTATGATTTACTGAAATATGAGAAAACGGAAACGGACTCATCAATGAATGTGCAAATGTTAATGAAATTGATCCAATTGAAATTCAAACTGCAGTATGAAACCTAAAAAATGCCGCAAGTCCAGATCCAAAGCCCCATATATAATTCTAAGCTATGGAGATTTTATTGTGCCACTCTCAGTTATATTTAACATGAAATAATATCTGGAACCTTTCCTGCTAGGTGGAAGATAACGCGAGTTAAGCCACTTCACATATTTGGCGCAGATCAGTAATTAATAACTACAGAGCCGTTGCAATTTCCTCCACACTAACAAGAGCTTACTAACAAATCTTCTGTCGGCATGAATAGAAACAAATAGAAATTATATCAACAGTGACCCCAACATGGCTTCAGACATGAGAAATCGACGACGACAATCCTACTGGAGTTCACTCATAAAATGTCGGCAATTAGTTAGATTTTATTTTTTCGAAAAGTCTATCACGATGTATTTTTAAAATAAATTAGCTCATTATGGACTTTCTTACAGCCTAATCAATTACCTGCATCATATCTCTCAAGGCAACAATTTGTGCCTTACGAAGAATTTGAGTCTGTGTGTTTTTATGCTTGCTCTGGTGTACCCCAGGGTTCAAATCATGGACCAGTCGTCCTCGCATTAGTAAATTATCTCACTATTGTAATGAGTATTCAAGCATCTTGTTATTCGCAGACGGTTTTAACAATTTCAAAACCATTGGGTCACAGGAAGACAGTAGGTTTCTTCAGAAAACCCTCAATATCTTATAATAATGGATAGTTATTAAAAAGTTACATTTTAATATCTTCAAGTGTCAACAATGATATTTTTATGGACAGAAAACAACATTATTCACACATACGATTCTGAATCGGTTTAATGAGAGGAGATCGATTTGGCTAAATTTGACAAGAAGAAGTGATAGACATCTTAAGACACCCAGGACTTGTGCAGTTGGTTTTTGAGGGAAGTGTAGGCGATAAGAACGTTAGGGGTAGACCAAGGTATGAATATGACAAGCAAATTAGAGCAGATCCAGGATATAGTAGTTACGCAGAAATGAAAATATTAACACAGGATAGGGTGGCATCAAAAATAGCACAATACTAATCCATGGACTGATGACTCAAACACAACATATGTTTCTTATCGTTAGGTTTGTATCTGTCTGATCAACAATAAATAAATAAATAAATAAATAAATAAATAAATAAATAAATAAATACATAAATACATAAATACATAAATACATAAATACATAAATAAATAAATAAATAGATAAATAAATAAATATCGGTAAATAAATAAATAAATAAATATGCAGAGCGAGAAAAAGGGGAAACAAAACAACGTGACTATGGAAGAAACTAGATGCGTTACAAATAGTCCTAGGATGTTTAGGCAGTAATAGGTTAGAATGCAAACTAATCTGGTTAGTAGGAAGGGTCGTCCAGTCCACACTTCCGTAAGGTAGGTGAGAGTTACATAGATTCTAGGGTTTCTCATAGTCCGTGCCCTTAATGTATATGCAACCCTCATAACAGAACTGTTGTGCAGTGTACCGTGTATTTGTGATTCGCGTCAGTAACTGGGCTCTAGTTATGAAAAAAGAGAAAATTCCATGAAACCTTTAAGTGTTTTTCGTAAATTTTAAAAAACATATTTTTTGTCAAGTTTAGGCAGCCTGTCATTGTAAGAAGTATAAACAAATAAAGTGTTCATCTTACAAAGTGTCATTCTAATCTGTGTTGTCGAATGCAAACATTTCCCTTGTTAGTGCTTCTATATTTTATATCAGAAACCTTCTGCAAATTTTTTCCCTCTGTCACAGGAGGAGGTAGTCTATGGACACACCAGAAAAGGTCAAACCCCTCCAAGAATGGCAGGAAATTGTCAGAATCTGTCTCTCTTCAACATTCATTTCTAATTGTGTGTCCCTTGTGAAGTAGCCAGGAGATGAGAGCTGTTAATAAGTAGGCCGGAGGCCATGCCTCTTCCTGCCACTTCACCATCGCAGTTAATATCGGGCGGCACAAGGGTTTGATGCAAACACTGTCTCTCACTTCACCGTGACGTCACAAATCTTTTGAGTTATTGAGGATTCAGGCTGAAATTATTACTTCGTGAGATGTGTTCAACTTTCCACAGTCGTTCACACAAAGCCGCGTAAAAGACTGTCAACATAACGAGGATTTTCATACCCTCTAGGACAGCCAGGAATTGAACTGTGGATAATCTCACCCAGCAATAAATGTTCATTCTTTCTAAAATAAGTTTTACTTTAATTTTAAAATGTCTTCACTAACAACAAACCGCCTTTGCTTGCTTCAGTGATTACGAACAAGCTTTTGGCAATGTTAAATATTCTTTTGTAAGATCTCTGCTACTCATTCTCTTCCTTAAACAAAGCAAATATTTTATATAGATATGGCATAGGCTTTTGGGCTTATGCCATGTTAAGAAAACAAGGTGAAAATTCTTTAAGTTTCGCAAAGATCTTTGCTCTGCGTCTTCAGAAGAAAATTTCGAATGTTCACGAAAAGGACTTCGCCAGTAATGAAAGTTTGAATCTCCGTTGGTCATCATCAGTCGAGATTTTCTTCTGGAGCCACGAAGCAAAGTTCTCTGCGAAACGAAAAGAATTTTCTCCTTGCTTCCTTGACACACAGGCCGTGAAAATATCAGTGTTAACAAATATTGCATATATTTATCATTTGATCCTTTTTTAAATTTCCTCAACTACTTAAAGTTTTGGTTTATTATTTTGAAACTGAAGTCATTAATGCAAAGAGACAGAGATGCGCTGAGGTTCTCCCAGAGAATAATGTGTGGAAAATCTTAGATATCTTCTTGAAGAACAGATAAGGAACAAGGAAATGTGGAAAAGGACGGGAATTCAGGAAGCGGTGACTGTAGTAGATTGTCCTAAATGTACGTCAGCTGGACTCATAATGAGGAGGGATTTCAATAGATGGACACAGAGACTTGACACCTGGGATACACGGGTTGGGCGAAGGAAAGTAGGAAGACAGAAGATGAGATGATCAGACGAGCGAACACTCTGAAAACAGCGGTCAAAAGAGGCAAGGGAGAGAACGGAACTTTGTCAAGGAAGTTATAAGCAGGATAGACTGAAAAGTTTTGGACTGAATACCTGGGATTAATTAAATGAAATAAGTTTCATAATGATAGATCCGTACTGAACTGTGATTACAATAGAGTAAATTAATGTGTTATTTGGGTCCACCTTTTCAATACAAAATGTAAATAGTTTAAATTACATAAATGATTAGGGACTAGTTTCGACCTATTACTAGGTCATCGTCAGCCTAAAGCAAATTAAAACACAAATAACGAAGAAATTAAACAATGTAAAGGCACGTACGGTTTCGTAAAAGTACATACCATGTGAGATATTGTGCAGCACTATGTTAAAAAATAACTCTCTGAAAGAGATTCATAATAAGTCCAGTGTATATTAAAAAGATGTTATAGATAGGAATCCTTGAGTTGCTGGAATATGCTGGCACCTTTAAGATGCAGGTATCCTATTGAAGAACCACTGAGCCTAAGTTAAGTCGTTTATTTATGAATGAAGTCCAGTGCGCACTAAAAAGATGTTATAGAAAAGAATTCTTGAGTTGCTGGATAAGGAGATTAGAATATGCGCACTGGTCTTTAATCGTAAATAAACGACGTGACTTCGGCTCAGTGGTTCTTCAATTGGATACCTACATCTTAAAGGAGCCAGCATATTCCAGCAACTCAAGGATTCCTATCTATAACATATTTTTAATATGCACTGGACTTATTATGAATCTCTTTCAGAGAGTTATTTTTTAACATAGTGGTGCACAATATCTCACATGGTACGTACTTTTACGAGCCCGTACGTGTCTTTACATTGTTTAATTTCTTCGTTATTGGTGTTTTAATTTTGCTTCAGGCTGACGATGACCTAGTACTAGGTCGAAACTAGTCCCTAATCATTTATGTAATTTAAACTATTTACATTTTGTATTTAAAAGGTGGACGCAAATAATACATTAATTTACTCTACCTGGGATCATCCAAACTAGCCAACTTTCAACACTTTGAGGAGGCTGTTGTGCATGGGATGTTCTAGGGTTCTAGGCTAATTCGATATATGTTAGAGAAGTTAAAGGAACCATTTGCGGTATTGTTTCTGGTATTGTAAGTAGCATTTTCTTTAACATATGGTACTGTATAAGGGATCATCAAATGGAAACGGAGTAGTGGTCATGGAATAAAAATCAACAACTTCTGTCTGCACTGATATGCATTTGGATTTTACGACTGGACGCCCTTCCTATTGACAAACCTATGTCCAGGGAATAAAGTAATCTAAGAATAATCAAAAGTAATTTTCAGTCACTCAAGCACTTGTTCCACTCTTTCATGAAACAGCTCATAGAACTTCTTTGGTTGAGATTGGAACCAGCTGCGAACACTGTCCACGAATTAATTGTCTGAGTACAAACCCTCAACCTTCAATGTCTTTTTCAACGGAGCACCCACCGTATAGCCCTGGTCTATGACCATGCGACTTCCATAATCTTGATCCCTTTAAGAAGCACTGAAGGATCGCTGCTTCTACTCAGATAAAGAATTCACGGTCAGTGTTCGCAACTGGTGCCAATCACAACCAAAGGAGTTCTACGAGCAGAATATTCACTGCTTGATGATCGGCTCTATGGCTAAGGCTTACTGGCCTTTGGTACAGGGGGTCTCTAGTTCGATTCCAGGTCGGATCGGGGTTTTAACCTTCGTTGGTTAATTCCAATGGCTCGGGGGCTCGGTGTGAGTGTGGTCTTCAGCATTAGAATTTATCATAGGTGGGGCCTCACCCTTACAGACGCGTTGGTCATCTATGAGGCGTTAACTTGAAAGACCTGGATCAGGCCTCTTCGGAGGCCATACGCCATTATTATTATTATTATTATTATTATTATTATTATTATTATTATTATTATTATTATTATTATTATTATTATTATTATTGCTTGATGGAACAGTGGTACATACTGCGACCTTTCCACCCCACGCCATTTGCCGTATAGAACCAAATAACTGCATGATAATCCCTAAAAGGTCGGGATACCACCATATAGCACCATACGCCAAGGCGCCTGATGGAAAGGGACCTTTTTAGTCTAGAGTCAAATGCCACCTCATCAGAAAGGAACGAAAAAGACAATTTTTCAGAATGATGGGTGAGCAAATGCTCTTCCGACCGTGCAAGGGTCTACTGCACCCTTCCGTTCCATAGAATCAAACCACCGACCTCCCAAGGCCATGGTGCGTTCGCGGCAGAAGATCAAAGAAAATAACACGTAACTAGCTTAAAGGCATAAATGAACGGAAGGAAACCTGGGATACAATGTTATTCGGCAAAATGACAGGCAGACAAAAGTTTAAATATATATTTATTGAGCCTTGATAAATCAAATTAATTAAAGGTTGATCCTGAATATTTATAGTATATCAATGTTGAATATACAATGTCCAATGGACTAAATACAAATTGTAAAGTGTCAAAAATTTTATTTCTCCTTTACCTCTTTCTTCTTACCGACATGATGATAAATATTACATTATAATTTGTATAACATACTTTTAAAAAATCAGAAATATCCTTATAAATGCGACGGTTATCATTAAGAACTTTCTTCACTATCAGAAGGAGCAGTTATTTATACAACAAAATAAATTGAAGATAACTTGAAGTGGTCACCCAGCTAAATAATTATATTACAAAAGTTAACAAATAATAAGTGAATGCTAGTCGATAAAATCCTAATCAAAATAAAATGACTGATGTCGGGTCCAGAAATCGAACCCACATCCCAATGAATCCATTGACAAAAATTACGAAAATAAAACTCGATTTGTCATCCACATAAAGAGTGAAACACGACTAAAAGAAAGTATAAAAAAATGTACACATAATATGAAAAGAAACAATAAACAATATACACATGCAATTGGCTGAAAAAAAATTATGTGACAACAAAAATCCATGGTTGCCTCAGAACTCGAACCGATGATATCCAAGATGGCATCGACAAACAGGTCTATAAAAACTCCCTTTCTTAATTAATCATAGGGTCAACAAATAAATAATAATACTGGCGTTCCAGTTAGTTAAATATTATTATAAAATCTTACATGGAAAAGTAAAAGAATCCTTTAAACAATAATCGGTGTCGCACTGCCTTCATTCTAAGTGGAATAGGTCGAACAATACAGCATGCAGTAATCCTCTACAAGGGGCAAGCCCTCTTCCGTCCCCTGGGGTCGTAAATATCTGGACGTCAAAGCCCTAGCAAATAATGGCCTGTTGTGGCAGAAATATCTTTTCAACATTTCAGGGCGAAACCAAATCGTTTCCCTTGGAACACATATTTGTTAAATAATCTCATTTCAGTACATATTCTCATATCATACTTCCAAAGCTCCACTGGCTTATAAATTCAATGTCCTGCCACAATTCTATAATACAATATCAATCCACTGTTCATTTTCTCATATTCACATCCTTCAACATAGAATGACCGGCTTCGATTCCATCCGATTACAGAATACAGCCTAGGTTTTTCCTACATTTTAAACTCAAATCAATAAAATCAAATATGGATTTTAAACATATCCATAATGTTATTCTCATATACAGAAAGGGAAAATATTCGACATTAATGGAAAACGCTAATCTCAATAGGAGGGCGTCTGTTCGGTGTCTAGACATGTCACAAGTTACGCATATAATTAATACAGCCATCTACAAATATTATCATGCAAATTACGTGAAAAAAGAGTGCCTTGCTATCCTGATGTTAACAGTCGATAATCCATTTTTACAAGCATAATCACCATGCATTATCATAATAAGCTTGGATATCACGTAAATAAATTATACAAAATTACGATTTGGCTCAGTGCCAAAACAAATCTACATTCTATTACTTTGACCTAATCTAAGCACTCTCAGACTAACTAATATTTTATCATCACGACAAATACATGCATTACGTTAATTATATATATATTTAAGACCATGGAGTAGACTATTAATTCCATGAAATGAACATATATGAATATGAAGGCCACTCACAAGTTCTCTCTCTAATTAAAAAAATACATGCAATTTACGTGTCTAACCTAATTTATGTGATCTGCATAATGAATAACCGCGCATTTATTTAAAAAAATATTTCATTTTAGTACTTATCATCATGTCGTAACAATCCAAGGTTCGGGTCCCGGGTAAGACCCTCATTTTCCTTTTTAAGCTTCCATGGTGTTGACGTTGGTCACGGGTTCATGTCCGTTGCTACTCCCGCTGAACGCGTTCATAATCCAATGGTTATCTTCTACACTTATAACAGCTTTTATGAGATTAACACTTGTTAGGTCACTTTAACAAAAAAATACAATTATTACACTTTAATGAAATTAACACCTGTTGCATCACTTAAAAAAATTACAATTATACCGTTCTTGCGATCACATAACTTCAACCTTTTTAAATACTATTGTTTGTAGACAATTATAATATTCTCGAAGATATAAACTGTATATTTACAGTCTGAAACACTAAATAGATCAGAACACCATCAAACCGTGGTTCTGCTTTGGATCCTTCGCGTGAAGTGGATACTGTTGTCATCATCGCTATTCCTTTTATAAACTTTCCCCCACTCATACAAGAGACAGTGGCTAATCCCCACTACTTTTTTTAATTAATAGTTCCACGTGTCGTATGACATTGGTAATACACTCAAACGTGTGACTCAGATTCTTAAGAAGTCTGGTTATGTGCGGAACCTGAATTGTTCGGCCATTTATTTAAAATTAATTATCAAAATAATGTCCCTACAATGTCCTCCATGAGAGTGCTGCGTACAAAGGAAGCGTCCTGACGCTTAGCGTTTTATATTACGCAACGATTGTGTATTCTTCCACACGTTAATATATTATAAAGAATTGTAATTTTGGCAGATGTCTATAATGAAATCATATAACATCCCGAGGTTTCCCATATTAAATATTATGCATGTCTCGAAATCTCATCATACAAATGCAACTCGCGAGCCGGCAACATCGTGTTCGGCCATTTTTTCAACGGGTGAAGGTATCATTATCGATTTTTCTGGCTTGACATTTTCTTCTCTCTCTCTCTATCTGTGTATTCTTTTAGTTAAGACGGAGTGGTGTTTAGCAGGCTACAAAGGTTGTGTAAGCAGGTGCAACCTAATGCAACTTTTTGTAACAAGTACGAGGGAGCTTTACAAAGGTTTTTCACTGCCAAATAATTAATAAATAAATATGTACATGACCGATAAGGTCACAATACGTTTATGCACATTTGGAGATTTCTTTTGAAATACACCTTGTTGATTTCATTCTGTTACCCCTGTATGATTAGAAAATACTAAATATCATGAACATTATATTAGCTGTCCGACTCGTTGGCTGAATGTTCAGCGTACTGGCCTTCGGTTCAGAGCGCCTCGGGTTCGATTCCCGGCCGGGTCGGGGATTTTAACCTTCATTGGTTAATTCCAATGGCCCGGGGGCTGGGTGTTTGTGTTGTCCCCAACATCCCTGCAACTCACACACCACACATAACACTATCCTCCACCACAATAACACGCAGTTCCCTACACATGGCAGATGCCGCCCACCCTCATCGGAGGGTCTGCCTTACAAGGGCTGCACTCGGCTAGAAATAGCCACACGACATTATTATTATTATTATTATTATTATTATTATTGTACCGGGCGGTACACCTCTACTCCGGTTATTTAAAAGTTGCGCCAGTTGAAATTCCTCTTCTGGTGGAAATCTGAACTTTATCTACTCTATTAATTTTCTAGTTGCTCAGAAGATGTCACCACTTGGAAATTTTTGAGTTTGTGAACTGTGTCATTTTTGATGTGTCTTTGTTTTGCTTGAAGTAAGAAGTGTGAACTTTCTCTTCTAGAGGACACTACTGAAGAATTACAATAGTGCAACCTAGTGCGAAATCAAAGAACTATTTTGTTGGAGAAATTTTTATTTCAAGAGTTGGTTCTTTGTTAAATTTCTTTCTGTCATGGTTTAAGTTGGCTGTATACCCCTCTTTTTCCCCTTATTTTGGATCTAGCCAATCCCGAATTTCTTTAATTTATTTTCCACCAATAATGTGTTTCTTCTTCCTCTATGTAGGGGTTTCTTTTCCCTAGCCAATAAAAACTTTGAGGGAGGGTGTTTTATTTCCCCTAACGCCTAGAATCTTCCGCGAGAGGATATAAACTGCTGATTTTAGGGTCTCCAGGCCACTTCTGTTCCATCTTTCAGTGTATTAAGTACATAGCAGGAGGCGGGAAGCGCCTCTTTCTTCTTCTGCCGTTCAACACCAGGTAATGGCCTATTAATAACTTCTTTTCTTGCTAGGTCGGCAGTTTAAGTCTCGCGGCGGGTTCGAAGCATTTCCATCATGTAACCTTTTCCTAAAATGTAATTACTCTTTTCATCTTTTTCTTGTAAAGCTACATATCGGGATAGAGAGTGCTTAACCCTCTCGAGCTCCCACTCACATTGTCTTGAGGTGAACTTATTTTCTCAACCCATTCTTCCGTGATGTAATGTAAATTGTTATTTTCTTAAGTCACCTCTGTAGTATGGGATTAGCCCTTGTATTAACGGCCTAGTGCCAAGTAGGTCTTAAACAAAGTGTATCAGGAGTGCGGTTAGCCTCCTCTCAAATTGTTATTTTAGAGGTCATGTAATCAACCTTCTTTTCATGTAATAGACCTCAGTAGGTTGGGTATTTTACCCCTGTGAATACGTCCTTAGAGGACAGCTTGAAGGTAGAGTTTGGTGTGGCCTTTGAGAGGCTTAAATTTTGAGAGCGGATCGCTCTTTTGAAAATGGAGTGTCATATGCCTCGTGGAGGCTTTTCTGTGTAATTCGGAGCCAGGGGCTCCTAGGGATGAATGGGGTTTCCTGCCCCTCTGTTAAAACTTGTGTTTGTGGTAAAACTGAGCTGATCGCTGAAGTCCGGGCGTGAAGCCCAAAACCTGTAAATATTGTAACTCCCCTTGTTTTGCTACATTGTACCTGCCATGTCTGTTATTACCTTGTTTTTGAAAAGAAAATATAACCTTGTTTTACATGCACTATAATTTCGTAGCTTGAAACCCATTCACACCCGCACCTTCTTTTACGCATAACTACCGCTAAAACACGGTAACAAGTGGTAGCAGAGCGTGGTTGAATGGGTCTCAATTTAGCCCCTTTTGACGGCTAAACATTGCTTTGATTCGAACTCTAACAATTTTTTCAGTTGCTGGAATTTTTTGACTTTTTCAAAATTGTTCCGTCATCATGCCCGGCCCTCGCGATGTTCTCCTCCTTAACTATTTGCGCAAAGAGGAGTTGATATACGAGTTAATTATCAGAAACGTTCAATCTGGAGGCACGGTTGCAATCGACACAAACAAGCTTAGAGAGTCCCTTGATTTGCCCATTTCCATCCCCAATTTGGGAGAGAAAGAAATTGATGATTCTCTTTCCACGATCGTCGAGAATATTACTGGGCTAGCATCTGTAGTCAGCTTTTTTGATGAAAATGATCCGTCTCCTAACCAAATTAAGCGTGTACAAGGCAGATTATATCACTTTTCAAATAGAGTTAATGATCTGTTGTCTCTGAAGGTGAATGACGTTCAGAGGAAGCAAGCTAATACGCTCCTTGAAACTATCTCTGAATTGTCTAGTAAAGTCACTCAATTGTTAACTGGGGAAGTTCCTCCCAAATCTGATCAGCCCACCGTAGTGAACGTAGGTAGTGATGAAGAGCCTCCTCAGGGAGAAGTCAATAGGATAACCGTTGCTGCTCAAACTATCTCTGCCCCATCGAACAACGAATCTGAACGCCGTGCGTCATTGGGTAACATTCGTTCTGAATTAACTTCTTTGCCATTGAAACCTTTACCTACTATGTCACCTGGGTTTAGCAGCTTGCCTCATCCATTGGCAATGTTGCTAAGAGGTATCGCTAAGTTTTCTGTCAACACCACTAGTGAAGTTATTTCATTTTTAAGATTTTTAGTGGAATTTCAGGATCATGCCCTTGTGTTTTCGCTTTCCCCTTGTCAGATTTTGCAAATCATCTATCCCTATGCAATTGGTATTCTTTCTGATAAAATAGTAAGAGCCATAGCTGAACAGTCATCTATCGAAGATTTCCATGCACATTTGCTTGCAAATTTTATTCCTGCCCGCGCCAGGTCATCTCTGATTCAGAAGTACTATTACCGTGTACAGCGCTTGGATGAAAACTTGGCTGATTTCATACAAGATATCAAATTCTACACTAGGGTGTTTGCTCTGCACTTTCCTGAAGATCAGATTGTACAGGCTATTGTAGAAGGTATTTCGCCATCCTACAGGTCATATTTGTGTTTCGCGGCGTGTCCGCAAACCTTCTCTGAACTTGAAGCATTGGCCGTCTCAGCGGAAGGAGTTAGATACGCCGATTCTTTGCGTGTCGCGAAAGAACCCCCGCCTTCCTTTAGTAACACTCGGCCTCCTCCTCGCCGACCAGTCAATCCCCGTAAATGTTATGCTTGCGGGTCGCCTGACCATCTGCGCAACAAGTGTCCACTGATCAAGCCAAGTGGGACTAGGAATGGAGCTGGTTCATCACAAGGCTGCTTTAAATGTGGGGCTTTCTCACATATCGCCAAGAATTGCCCAAACTCAAATAGCACCCCCTCCTGCTCAACGTCTGGTGCAAATTCCACCTATGCCAATAATAAAAAGTGACTAGCGGCTTCGGCTGAGTCGACTAATCCTGCTTTCCAAGGCTCAGCCCCGGGCAAAAAGGTCGAGAATTCAGGGAATGAGCAATCTTCAAATTCCTTTTTTGAATGCCCCAGAGAGTGTCTTAGGATTGCGGCGGATACCCCCGCACCTGTTCCTTTTCTTAAGATTGAGTTAAATAACGAGCCTATAACAGCTCTCTTAGATTCAGGCAGTGTTTGTTCCATTATTTCGGCTGATTGGTATTCTAAATTGAAATCTGTAAACTCCCTGATTATGACTCATCTCCTGTTAAATATGTTTCGGCTAATTCATCTCCATTAGAAATTCTAGGTTCCTTACATGTCAAAATTCGTGTTTTTAAATTTACATGGAAAATCAAATTGTTTGTGGCCAAGCATTTGTCTTGCCCCATCATACTGGGAGCGGACTTCATGTCTCACACTGGTCTTGTGCTCGATCTTCAGAGTAAGTCGTGCACATTCAAATTTGCCTCTAATTGTAAAATCCCTCTATTAAAGTGTAATTCTGCATCATGTTCATCTATTTCGCCTACCCAGGATGAGATGTTGTTAGACCTTAGACATCTACCTGAGGAGCAGGCTGATAGTATTCGCAAATTGTGTCAGTCGTTTCCCGAGGTGTTCTCTGATACTCTTGGTGTTACTGACCTTATTGAATACAAAATTGAGGTCACGGATTCGATTCCTGTTCGCTTTCCACCTTATAGGCTGTCTCCTCCTAAAATGAAAGCTCTGAAAGAAATCATCGATCAGATGTTGAAGGATGGTATTATTAGGCCCTCTAAGTCAGCGTATTCTTCGCCCATTTTTCTAGTCCCGAAACCCCAAGGAGGCTTCAGGCCTGTCATTGATTACAGGGCTCTCAATCGGAAGGTGGTGTTGCAATCTGTGCCCCTTCCCGACCTTCATTCTTGTTTTTCATGGTTTCGTAAGGCCAAGTTCTTCACCATCTTGGACTTAAATCAGGCCTATAATCAAATTCCCCTTGCCGAAGAGTCTAAACATCTTACAGCGTTTGCCACGGACTGGAATTTATATGAATACAACCGCGTGCCTTTCGGGCTCCCTACGGGAGCAGCTGTACTCACTAGGCTGCTAGATAGGGTCTTCTCCGACATCAAATTCGAGTACTTATATCACTACTTAGATGATGTCGTCGTATTTTCAGAGACTTTTGAAGAACATCTAGATCATTTGCGAGAAGTTCTCGATCGCCTTCGTAAGGCTGGGTTAACTGTTAAGTTGTCCAAGGTTGCCTTTGCTAAGCCCTCTATGTCATTCCTAGGGCATATTGTGTCACCCGATGGTGTAGCGGTCGATCATTCTAGAACACAGGCTATCCGTGATTTTAAACCTCCCAAGGACATTAAAGGCATCGCCAGGTTTATTGGTATGGTGAATTTCTTCAGAAAGTTCATTCCTAACTTTGCTAATAGAGCGGCGCCCTTAAACCTTCTTCGTAGGAAAGGCATCAAATTCGAGTGGGGACCTTCTCAACAAGCCGCTTTCGAAGATCTTAAATTAGCTCTCTGTAATGCCCCTGTACTTGCTATGCCTGATTTCTCGAAGAAATTCATCGTCCAAACGGACGCGTCGTCGTCAGCGGTAGCTGCAGTCCTTCTTCAAGAGACTGAACTAGGGAGGCGACCCATCGCCTATGCATCTAGGACTCTATCGGCTCAAGAAGCCAAGTATTCCATCTATGAGCTCGAAGGTTTGGCAGTTTTATTTGCCTTAGAAAAGTTCCGTCTCTATCTGGAACATGTCAAATTCGACCTGGAGACAGATAACCAAGCTTTAAGCTGGGTCTTAGGTAGGCCGCGTCGTACTGGTCGTATAGCCCGTTGGGCCATCCGTATTTCTGCCTTCCAATTCAATGTCAGGCATATTAGAGGTACCGAAAATGTTATTGCTGATGGACTCAGCCGTATGTTTTCTAACGACGTCGAGACCCATGAACCGGTCGACAGTTCATCACCTTCCGAGTCCATACTATCCGAAGTTAATGCCATCTTAACCGATGCTCCCATGCTTTTTAGGGATATTGAGAAATACCAACGTGAAGATCCGACGCTGGCTCCGATAATGGAAACCCTTTCTTCTGGGGAACATGTTGTCCCTTATGTTCTGAGGAATGGTGTTTTATGTTGCCCTTCGAGGCAGGACAAGATGATGAAAGTTGTCGTTCCAGCTGTTCTGGTACCTATGATCTTCAAGTATTATCATGAGACCCCATTAGGAGGGCATCTGGGTATCTTTAAAACTCGTGAAAAGATTCGTGAGATGTTCATCTGGAAAGGTATGGACGGTGAAATCCGTGAACTGGTAAAAGCTTGTAAATCTTGTTTGCTTAGTAAACCTACCATGTCCACCAAGGTAGGCCTTTTGTCTTCGCATCAAGCGTCGCGCCCCATGGAACGCCTGTATATCGACTATGTAGGACCCTTCCCCCAGTCAAAGGGTAATGCTAATAAGTTCATCCTTGTATGTGTAGATGGTTTTACTAGATTTTCTTGGTTATTTCCGACTAAGCTGGCTACCGCTCAGTCTACCATTGCCTGCTTAAATTCAATTTTTGCTTCTTTTGGTCCGTGTCAATATATTGTATCTGATAATGCTAAGGCTTTTACATCTAATTTATTTCGTAAATTCTGTTTTGACTTATCAATCTCTCATGTAACTACTTCTGCTTATTACCCTCAACCATCTCTGGCTGAACGGGTTAACCGTAATCTCAGGTCCGCACTTATTGCCTATCATCATGAAGATCCTTCCAGGTGGGACACGTCCCTGCATTGGATAGCTTTTGCTTTGAATTCGGCGGTTCATGAATCTCACAAGTTTACTCCAGCTTCTTTGATGTTTAAGTTTGTTCCCAACTCGCCGCTCTCTAACCTCTGGTCTCTGAATGACATTCTACCCGAGACAATAGATCCGGACAGCATTAAAGATCTTTGGAAGAAGGCTAAAGCCAATCTTAAAGTGTCTCATGAAAAGGTTAGGGAAAGGTATGATCGTGGACGGAGACCCACCCCTTTGAAGGTAGGCGACCAAGTAATGGTCAAGAATTTTGTTCCCGCGGGCAAGCTTGCCCCCAGATTTCATGGGCCTTGTATCATTCTCGATTTTCTTACGCCGGTTACCTTATTGTTAAGTAATCCAGCCACCGAGAGGATATTTAGGGTTCACCTGTCCCAGGTGAAACCGGTGTAATTTCTGTGTTAACTTGCTGCATATTATTTTGAAAGGAATATGGAGGTTATATTTTTTTTTGAGTTTTCAATTTCTAGGCATTCTGCCCCTTCTATAGGATTTTGTTTCTTATGTAAGCATGTTTGTGAAAACTGCCCCGACCCATTAAACTGCCATCCTGTCTTTGCCACGGCCATTACCACGCTCCCGTCTCCTGCTCCACTCTACACAGTGGTTTAATGAATACCATGGATATCTGCACGCCGCTGGCCCCTCAATCTCTCTACAAGCCTGTGCCCTCAAAGAAACATGATGGTCCAACACAATTCTGCCGCCTAGTTTTAATGTTTCAGTGCCCCCGCAGCCGCGAAGCGCCGTGCAGCATCTGGGGAGGGGGATGGGCCCCCTCCTCTCCAGCGAAGACGACATGTGCCCGGCGAGCCGGAGCTCTCCTCCCGGCCAAGGCTGATGTGCGGCGCACGACCTGCTACTTGCCCGCAGCCTGTATATGTTCACCGCGGGCGTGGCGTGTTTCAACACCTCTGCTCCCCTCATAGTGCGGGCGAGCGGTATCTCAGGGTACTTGAGGGGTCCGAGCGGCCTCCTTTGAACGCAAGCTGTAACAGCCGGTCTGGCCACCTCACTTCATCAACATCAACTACATGAACAGTTACTATAAGTAATGATTACACTTGGGAATTCAACAACAATAATTGGTGGACATTGCCAAATTTTTCATCACTTTCAAGTATTAAAAGTTTATCTTCAGAAATTCAACTTCTACAAACAGAAAGACTTTACTTCACCTGCAACAACAAATTGTGAAACTGAATCTCACAACATTCTGAAAATCTTGTAATCTATTTTCATATTCACCTTATAACTTGGAACTTGTTTCAAACTGATTTCATGTGTCACCCCTGGAGGAACTTTTGGGGGGGGAGGTCTGTACCGGGCGGTACACCTCTACTCCGGTTATTTAAAAGTTGCGCCAGTTGAAATTCCTCTTCTGGTGGAAATCTGAACTTTATCTACTCTATTAATTTTCTAGTTGCTCAGAAGATGTCACCACTTGGAAATTTTTGAGTTTGTGAACTGTGTCATTTTTGATGTGTCTTTGTTTTGCTTGAAGTAAGAAGTGTGAACTTTCTCTTCTAGAGGACACTACTGAAGAATTACAATAGTGCAACCTAGTGCGAAATCAAAGAACTATTTTGTTGGAGAAATTTTTATTTCAAGAGTTGGTTCTTTGTTAAATTTCTTTCTGTCATGGTTTAAGTTGGCTGTATACCCCTCTTTTTCCCCTTATTTTGGATCTAGCCAATCCCGAATTTCTTTAATTTATTTTCCACCAATAATGTGTTTCTTCTTCCTCTATGTAGGGGTTTCTTTTCCCTAGCCAATAAAAACTTTGAGGGAGGGTGTTTTATTTCCCCTAACGCCTAGAATCTTCCGCGAGAGGATATAAACTGCTGATTTTAGGGTCTCCAGGCCACTTCTGTTCCATCTTTCAGTGTATTAAGTACATAGCAGGAGGCGGGAAGCGCCTCTTTCTTCTTCTGCCGTTCAACACCAGGTAATGGCCTATTAATAACTTCTTTTCTTGCTAGGTCGGCAGTTTAAGTCTCGCGGCGGGTTCGAAGCATTTCCATCATGTAACCTTTTCCTAAAATGTAATTACTCTTTTCATCTTTTTCTTGTAAAGCTACATATCGGGATAGAGAGTGCTTAACCCTCTCGAGCTCCCACTCACATTGTCTTGAGGTGAACTTATTTTCTCAACCCATTCTTCCGTGATGTAATGTAAATTGTTATTTTCTTAAGTCACCTCTGTAGTATGGGATTAGCCCTTGTATTAACGGCCTAGTGCCAAGTAGGTCTTAAACAAAGTGTATCAGGAGTGCGGTTAGCCTCCTCTCAAATTGTTATTTTAGAGGTCATGTAATCAACCTTCTTTTCATGTAATAGACCTCAGTAGGTTGGGTATTTTACCCCTGTGAATACGTCCTTAGAGGACAGCTTGAAGGTAGAGTTTGGTGTGGCCTTTGAGAGGCTTAAATTTTGAGAGCGGATCGCTCTTTTGAAAATGGAGTGTCATATGCCTCGTGGAGGCTTTTCTGTGTAATTCGGAGCCAGGGGCTCCTAGGGATGAATGGGGTTTTCTGCCCCTCTGTTAAAACTTGTGTTTGTGGTAAAACTGAGCTGATCGCTGAAGTCCGGGCGTGAAGCCCAAAACCTGTAAATATTGTAACTCCCCTTGTTTTGCTACATTGTACCTGCCATGTCTGTTATTACCTTGTTTTTGAAAAGAAAATATAACCTTGTTTTACATGCACTATAATTTCGTAGCTTGAAACCCATTCACACCCGCACCTTCTTTTACGCATAACTACCGCTAAAACACGGTAACAATTATTATTATTATTATTATTATTATTATTATTATTATTATTATATTAGGTCTCTGTGTGTGAATAACTTTAAAGGTAATTATATGTTAGATTAAAACTGTTGCACAGGAAGCATTTTCAATATTGAAATTACATTATATGAAAAGTCCGCCTTAAAATTAATTTTTGATTTAGAATTAATCTTACGGTACTTAGGTTTCGGAATACCAACATGATCATGATCACTTCTTTTACTTTTTCTATCCTTAGCTATTCTCCAACGATTATGACTATTATGCATTTTACTTAGATAGTAAGCGTAATCGTATTATAACTGTGATAATTTTTAAAACAACAGTTGTGGTTTTAAAAGACTCCGGGAATCCATTCAAACCGAGAGAGTTGGTCTTCAGGTTAGGGGCTCGTAGCTGTGAGCTGGCATTCGGGAGATAGTGGGTTCGAAACCTTCTGTCGGCAGCCCTGAAGATGGCTTTCCCAGGTTTCCCATTTTCACACCAGGCAAATGTTAGGTCTGTACATTTATTAATGCCACGGCCGCTTCCTACCATCCCTAGTCCTTTTCCTGCCCCATTGTCGCCATAAAACATATCTGTGTCGGTACGACCTAAAGCCAATTTTTTAAAAAAGAAGGAGAGGAGTTAATGTTTGGAATAATTTAACAGGGTAAAGGTTCCTAGATCGGAAACCATACATTTAATTTCATCGCCTGCAAAAAACATTTAAGCCCTTTAGGCTTTTTCAAACGTGAAATTACTAGCGTTTCGCCCCAGTGCAGCAGTGGGCTCGTCAGGTGGAATCCTACACTTTTCCAAGACGCAAGTGCGCCGTTGAGACACCATGGCAAGCCTCTTATGTTCGTCAATGCTGTGACGGTGCACTAGGAGAAGCATGTGCCTCCACTTGTATAAATTCCTGACTTTGGCTCTTATATCTATGCTTATATCAATGCACGTCAATGCATTGTCCTACATAAGAGGCTTGCCGTGGTGTCTCAACGGCGCACTAGCGTCTTGGAAAAGTGTAGGAATCCACCTGACGAGCCCACTACTACACTGGGGCGAAACGCTGGTAATTTCGCGATTGAAAAAAAACCTAAAGAGCTGAAATGTTTTTAAAGGAAAGGTTGGTTAAACCTTCAATTTCTTTGAAATCATTTTAGAAAATATTAGGCAAACAACTGCCACATGGGTGATAGCCCTAAGTGCAGATCAGTGGTGATTGATTGATTGATTGATTGTATGATTGATTGATTGATTGATTGATTGATTGATTGATTGATTGATTGATTGATTGATTGATTGATTGATTGATTGATTGATTGATTGATTGATTGATTGATTGATCCAATAATTTAATCTATTTTAATAACAAGCTCAGAAACTGATGACCTCGTTGTTTAGCCTCTTTATAAGATTTATTTATTATTTATTTATGTATTTATTATTTATTTACTTTGTTAGTGGATTGATGACTGGGATGAAAATGGGAAACCACGGAAAACCATCTTCAGAGCTTCCCTAATCACACGAACAATAAAACCAACACAAATTAACATTGCAAATCGAAATACCATGTTCTGTGAACGACATCTGTTAGTGAACTTTAAATGGTCTCCTTCTGGGTAGAGTTAAACTAAAGACATATTTGAAAAATTGTTCAGAAAAATATTTAATTCTGATGATTTTATACATTTTTCAAATAGGTAAAACAAATTATGTCCAGGAAAGGAAAACTATGCTCGCCCTGTAAAAATGTCAATATAAAATTCTTCGATTTCAGTGAACTTGTATGTTTTGTTTGTATATTCAAATTGGTTTAAAAATTAATTTTAACGTTGAAATCAGTACTGTTTCCTGAAATAATTATTATAAATTTGTTTGTAACAAAGTTAAAGATAGCGCCTGGAGCTCTCAAGGAAACGTATTGCATCACACTTCAACTATTCAATCAGGCATTTCTGGGTTATTGTCTCATATCTTTGGTCCGTTAAGAAAGGAAAGCTGATTCAATCATGGTCGATTGTATGAAGTAAAACTATTTGATCTGGTGCAAGAGAAATATAATTCAGTCAATTTTTCCACGGAGTGCAAGGGATTGAGAAGTTTGGATAATGGTTGCAATAGAACACAATTCCAACTAGAATCTCAAGGTCAAAACACTTCCCATTTCATACAGACTACGCTGGAGTAGTATGCAAGAGTGGACAAGTATAAGGCGACATCAAAAAGTTTCCGTTTGAAGGCGTTGCTGCAGCGCGACTCCGATGCGGGTATATAAACACGGACGTGTAGGCAAAAGGGTTAATTTGGCAGTCGTGTCGTGCCGAGATGCGTGCGTTAAATGCGGCCAAGTGAACTATGGTGACGTCCAAACAGGACCAACGTGCTGTTATTCTGTTCTAGGCTGCCGAAGGACAAACGCCAGTGGACATCCATCGGAGAATGAATACTGTGTACGGGGCTGCATGTCTGTGGAAAACCACCGTTGTGGAATGGTGCACCATACTCCTTGCGGGTCGCGTTTCGACACAAGACACCGGTCAATCTAGGACCATTAGCCTACGAACAACAACAAGCGGGCGGTGGATGAGGCCTATAGTCCTGATCTACCCCCATGAGCTTATCACACCTTCGGCTCCCAAAAAATCGGCCTTGAAGGGTCAACGCTTCATGTCCGGCGAGGATGTGCTGCAGGCGATTACGGACTTCACCATGCAGCAGGACTCGGTGTTTTATCATACGGGAATCTTCAACCTGATGCGTCGGTGGGATTAGCGCCTTAATGCTCACGATAATTTTGTCTGATTGGAATTCAGATTCGGGGATGTACGGCCGTCGATAGAAAACTTTTGATCCCCCCTTACATATTTAAAGATAACAATTCCATAATGTTCCGTATTGAACTGAGGTCACAATTAAATTGGAATAAGATATATAATGGTTATAGTGATTCATGAACTGCAACTGGTGAAAGATTTATACATCACCTATCGTTTCCCTCTGCATTGTTCTTTATATTTTAAGTGATTGGCTGATGATGACCCGGAACAGTGCTCGAAACCGGTACCGCTTGTAATCAACTAAGAATGTAATATCACATTTCTAATTCTACTTGTATTGAAAAGGTTGAACCATTATATATCTCTTTCCAATGTAATTGCCCCCTTTTATATGTATAGTCATGATTTTGAGAACATATTTTTTGATGAATTGTTGGACTTTTGTCAATTACAGTATACATTGTTTAATTGCAATGAATTGTATTCTATTCTAGTGTGCAGGAGAAGAGCACAGTTAGCTGTATATGACGCAGACAGTTACCTCATTCTTGGACATGCAGTACACTACTAATAATAACGTAATTTTCTCGCCACTGGCATGCGACTCTTCAACAGACAACTGTTCGTGATAATATAGCTATCACGTAACAGATGCATGCTCCAGCTTAATTACACTTTCCATGAACCGGAGGACGGTAGCACGCACGAATAGCTGTGACATGACAGTAACAAACCTGAGGCTAATGACACCAGGATGTTTCACACCTTATTATCAAAAACTCCACCACGTTCGCGAGAGAAGTACATTCATAACTACTTTCAAAATTTCATCTCAACTGAGATCTATGGGAGTCGAAAGGAATAGTGGTGGTTGGAGCTTACTTAAATCATCAACGTTTTGGAGATGACCACGAACCGGATTTTGATGACATGTCTTTCCTCAATTCCTGCATCATTCACGTTGCTAACTTGCATGTAAATTCTGATCATAGACCCCTGATTACAAAAATGTGTATGTATTTTTAACATCGTTGCGGCTTCAATGGAACAAGTTTATTTATGTTTCCAAACATGTTTACGTATCCTTGCCCACATGTCCTTCATTCTCTTGATCTGAGTGTTTCTTTTGTCCTCTGACCAGACAAGGTGTCCAGAAAACGTGTTTCGCTTGTTTGACCTCATATTCAGCGACACGCAATCCTGGATTTTTTGTTTAAACATTCGTCTATCTGGGACACATTTTTCCGTTATCCCGCTCAGACTCAAATCATCAACCACTCCTTGGTGTATCTAGTTTTATACTTGAGATTCCAAACTTGTGTTAGGATCTGTTTCGTCAGCCTGCTGTCATACGTATGGAACACATGACCAAAGAAGAAAGTCAACCTCTTTGTCCTGATGACATCCGTTATTTTTCCCACCTTGTTATGCACTTCTTCATTTTTTCTTAGTTTCCATGTTCCTTACTTTTCAATCAGTCTAAGATCTTTCTCCTTATCCATCGTTCTAGTTTTTCCATTTCTCGCTCTAAGCTTTTATTTCTCAAGATCAGTGTTTCTGATGTATATAAAACCTCTAGTCTTACAACTATATATGTATTGAGTCATTTTCTTCGACATTGCTTTCATTCTTTTCTTTTAGGTAATTTTTTTCAATTTTTCCTTACTATTTTGTCATTTTCAGTAATTCATTACATATTTTTTTTGTTTTTAATTGTATTTTGTTTTTCTATGCGTTATTATTTAGTCACATTTACTTTGGGTGATTAACATACAGTCGAAACCCTTATCGCGACATCGCTTCTAACGGCGTATTTTGTTCACGTTTTATTTATTTATTTATTTATTTATTTATTTATTTATTTATTTATTTATTTATTTATTTATTTATTTATTTATTTATTTTACGGATTACTGTAACAAAAAACAACAAAAGGGACATGGCATTCGTCAGCAGTTCGGTGATCATTGATTAACACAGTAGCATAGAAGCTCTATTTCCATCCTGTCGGTCGGGGTTTAAATTCGTGTAGATCCTAGGGAGCAATATTCACTTCAGGCATTTATTATTATTATTATTATTATTATTATTATTATTATTATTATTATTATTATTATTGTAAATTCTATACAGACCATGACAAGAAAGACCTGGCAAGCCCTAGCGCAAAGCCTTATATTACAACAGAACTTAGCTAAGTCGCTTCAGAATGTGCCGTCAATATTTTATCTGATATTTTGAATATCTCTTGCTATTATTGGTGCAATTTCCTACGTAGAAGCACATATACATATACGTATACTCTTGTGAACAGCTGTGTGCAATGTGCAACACTTCTTACAAATATTGCTTATTCTATTCTCTGTCTCACTCTCTATTTTGATGGGAGAAAGAACTTCGCAGAGTCGTGTCATGAGTTGTTTTACCTGACCAGCTTGCAGTTTGAATACCCTATCATACCTTGCTGTAATCAGGGACGGATATAGTTCTGTCTGAAACATGCAGCCTGAGTTCTTTCTCACCATCTTGTCAGATGATATTTTATTATTACTACTATGTATGATACAGGAGAGATGCCATCCGATTTTAGACAGAATCTTGTTATACCTTTTTCCAAGAAATCAGTTGCTGACAAATGTGAAAACTAGTGCACCTTTAGTTTAGTGTCTCACGCTTGCAAAATTTTAACACGTTTGACTTAGAGAAGAAAGGAAATACAAGTTGAAGCTGAGTTGAGGGATCAGTTTAGCTTCAAAAAGAATTTAGGAACGCGTTAAGAAATCCTGACTTTACGTCTGATCTTAGAAGATCGAATTTAAAAAGACAAGCCTACGTATATGGTATTCGTAGATCTATTGTGTAGAAGTTGTTAACTATCGTGTAAATGTTATTCGGGCTCTTATACTGATCTACATTGATATAATAATAAGAAGAAGAAGGAGAATGGAAATGTTAATAATGTATGTCAGTACAACAGGAATTATTATTAGACATTTTGTACCAATTTACGTTCTTTGCGTATATCAGACATAAAATATTTCAAGAACATAGATGTCTGTCTGTCTGTCTGTCTGTCTGTCTGTCTGTCTGTCTGTCTGTCTGTCTGTCTGTCTGTCTGTCTGTCTGTCTGTCTGTCTGTCTGTCTGTCTGTCTGTCTGTCTGTCTGTCTGTCTGTCTGTCTGTCTGTCTGTCTGTCTGTCTGTCTGTCTGTCTGTCTGTCTGTCTGTCTGTCTGTCTGTCTGTCTGTCTGTCTATTTGTTTGTTCCACCATCACGCAAAATCACCCAATATGTTTTAATAAACATTTCCTACAAAAGAGTAGCATTACGAAAATGTGCAAAGTTTGGGCTGGGAAGACTTGCGAGGAAGGAGACAAGCTGCTCGACTAAGTGGTATACTCCGAGCTGTCAGTGGAGACATGGCGTGGAATGACACTAGTAGACGAATATGTTTGAGTGGTGTCTTTAAAAGTAGGAAAGATCACAATATGAAGATAAAGTTGTAATTCGAGAAAAAATGCAGATCAGTGTTGATTGATTGATTGATTGATTGATTGATTGATTGATTGATTGATTGATTGATTGATTGATTGATTGATTGATTGATTGATTGATTGATTGATTGATTGATTGATTGATTGATTGATTGATTGATTGATTGATTGATTGATTGATTGATTGATTGATTGATTGATTGATTGATTGATTGATTGATTGATTGATTGATTGATTGATTGATTGATTGATTGATTGATTGATTGATTGATTGATTGATTGATTGATTGATTGATCGATCGTGTTTTTGAGCTAGAACAAATTGGGTATATTTTGTTTCCAAATTCGAATTTGCACACTGAATTATGTTGCAATAAGGTCAGAAATTAGATGTACATTAAAAAATAAGAATTTAAAATTTAAATTATAACAAGTTTTATTTTATGAAAAACTTCACTAGGATGAAGTGTTTAGTTTGCGGGGGGTTCTTTTACTCTTCTTCTTCATCAAACCTGTAAATAGATCTCAATATTAGGTTCGTCCAGGATGCGATTGGCCTCAATAATCTTATTTCTTCGCATTCCTTTTCTTTCTAACTGCGCTGCATGAGAATTTCATTCCAGGTATCTGAATGCCACTATTGGCACTCTTCCAGAAAAGTCTGTTCTATGTAGGAAATTGGAAATATAAATACAAAGCCGAATAGAAAAGGGAACACTTTTCCCGTTGCGAAAATAAAATAATCACAATACTGTATGTCTTTTGGTGATGGCCATCCATCACGGGCTGCCACCAGCCGTAAGACACAGCCTGCACGGTCGCTAGGGTTACACTTCAGTCCCACTAACTTCCGTAATGTAAATTTTCAGATGACACCCGGACACAAGACATATTTATGTCAAGAAACGTATCTCTTTGGTTGCTGATGTCCAAGAATAATTTTATGCATTATACAGAGTTATTCACCTAGGATGTTACACGCAAATAACGTCTAAACCATTAAAGATATCGGTATTCTGTTTTCATATTCGTAAATGGTACCCAGAGTTTTGTAAAATAATGTGCTATTTATTCTCATGGAGTGATTAATAACCGAGATATTGATATTAACTCAATATTTTTAAATAGAACAACACAAATACATACAGCTGGCCTAAAAGTTCAACTGCGTACAAGTTCAAATATGCAAGTATTTTCAAAATTGGACAGTTGCTTTTTGAGATATCAATGAAAACCGCATTTGGGCTTTTGCGTGCTGCATCAGACAGCGTGTCGTCGGCCAAGGACGTATTGGCACGCAAGCTGTTTCCTGGCATTGATACCAGCCACAGAGCGGATACCAGGCATGTACTGTAAACTATCGTACGCATAATGTGATGCAACGTAACATACCCTGGGTCTGCAACATTATTGTATGAATGGTAAACACACAATAGGGGAAGGGAGATTAAAGTTTCTTTTTGTTTTGTTTTGTTCTGAAATCCAAGTGTAACAGATTGCGCTCAGTTTGACGGATAGGAATGGGAAGGGTTTGGAAAGGACGTCGGCCGTGGCCTATCTCAAAAGTACCAATCCGGCATTTGCCTCGCGTTGAAGATGGGAAACCATGAAAATCACTTTCAAGTCGCATGAAGTACCGAACTCGTTGCCAGCACGGTCTCTAAATGCAAAATGTCAGCATCATAACAATTACACTGACGATCCCACGCCCTTATTAACATTTCCAGTGAATTCTACCTCGGAAATTGTTAATTTGCTTTTCTAGAAGGAGAACTTCACGTGTCCTGTGTTATGTTTATTTCTCAATTCATACCGTAGTATGTACTGTACACTCAAACCAGTGACAATTATAGCTTTCGTTATGTTCCTTTGAAGTCAAGGTAAATAATTTATTCCTTTTAAAACCATCAACCTTCCCTGTCCTGTCATGAGTTCGCCTGTCATGCACACTTTACGAATCCATTACATGTGTATGATATGCTTACAGACCTGGTATCCATTTTGTGGCTGGAATCACACCCGGGAAACTGCTTGCGCGTCAATATGTCCTTGCCCGACTGCACGCTGTCTGATGCGGCACGCAAAACCGCGCATGCTGTTCTTATTGATTTTAAAAATGATTACATATTTGAACTTGTACGCAGTTGAACCTTTGTGCCAGCTGTATGAATTTGTGCCGTTCCATTAAAAAATATGGAATTAGTATCAATATCTAGGTCGTTAATCACCCCATGTGAATACGTAGCACATTGTTTTACAAGCTTCGGGGTATCATTTACGATTATGAAAACAGAATACCGATATCTTTAATGGTTTAGACGTTATTTCCATGTAACATCTTAGGTGAAAAACCCTGTATATATATCCTCATAATTGTTATATTACACCCTTTGGTCAACGATGAGGCCTTCAGTTCAGAGGGCCCCGGCTTCGATTCCCGGCCGGGTCGGGGATTTTCATCGCGTTTGATTAATTCTTTTGGCCCGGAGACTGGGTGTTTGTCCCAACACATATTCATACATCACACTACACTACCAACCACCACAGAAACTCGCAATAGTAATTACATCCCCCATATAGTGTTCGCGTCAGGAAGAGCATGCGGCCATAAAACAGGGCTAAATCCACATGTGCGACGCAGTCCACCCGCAACCCCATAGAGGTGCGAAAATCGGTGGAAGAATAATAATAAGAATTGTTATATTACACCTTTGTAAAGAGGAATAACATCATTGATTACAAGATTGGGATACCTTTAAGTAGCAAAGAATGAAAATCATTCATGTTCTCCCTTGGCACCAATTGAGTTCGCTTCCTAAGAGTAAACTCACCGTCCTTTGTTGTCCGGAGTCTTGGTTGCTGTTGTTCAGAATTCTATATTTGGCAGTCCTCGTGCGTAATGCACGAGCTTTCCACATAGTTCAGATTCTTATTCTTCTGAACCCTAAGATTGGTGGGTAACATGCATGTCTTCCAAGCGTTTCCGTTCTTTGGCCAGCAGCTTCATGTGGCTATAGATGTGCTTGCCTTGTAGTTGTCTATAAATTGCACTCTAGGTCTTGCTTTGGTCCTTCTACCTTCCATTTTCCCTTCACACATGGTGGTGTACCAGTGAGAATGACGAAGCAAGTAGGAAACGAAGCTATTTCTTCTCCTGTTCAAGGTTTCAACCAAGCTGTGTGTCCCATTTGCTATTTTCAGTACGTTCTCGTTTGTGACTATATCAGTCCAAGTGATTCTTAACAGTCGACGCCAACACCACACCACTTATGCTTTGAGTTTCACCACTTATGCTTTTCGCAGGGTTCATATTTCTGGCCCATAGCTTAAAACACTCCATACACAACTTTTCACGAAGTGTTTCTGTACCTCCATGCAGATTATCTGAGATGATAGTAAAGACTTATTTTCTGAGAAAGCTCCCTTCGTCTGAGCAAACCGTGCAAATTTTCCGTTAAATATAACAGACTTTCTTGATATTTGAATGATAGCATGATATCAGTGCTATATCAACCGCACATTGTATTGCACTGTACAGTTTGCCATTGACAAGTATGGCATGATTGTTTGTAGCTAAAAATTCCTTTGTGGCTTCTTCTATATAGATGTTAAATGATCTTTCCTTCTTTCCTTCTTTGTTCATAAGTTTACCCTCCAGCGTTGGATTTTATCTCGGAATCAGGGAGGGATCCCACCTCTACCGCCTCAGGGGCAGTGTCCTGGATCATCAGACTTTGGGTCGGGGATACAAATGGAGAGGAGGACCAGTATCTCGCTCAGGCGGCCTCACCTGCTATGCAGAACAGGGGCCTTGTGAGGGAGATGGGAAGGTTGGAGGGGATAGGCAGAGAAGAGAGAAGGAATCGGCCGTGGCATTAAGTTAGGTACCATCCCGGCATTTGTCTGGAGGAGAAGTGGGAAACCACGGAAAACCACTTCAAGGAGGGCTGAGGTGGAAATCGAACCCCTCTACTCGCTTGACCTCCCACGACTGAGTAAACCCCGTTCCAGTCCTCATACCACTTTTCAAATTTCGTGGCAGAACCCGGAATCGATCCCGGGCCTCCGGGGGTGGCAACTAATCACACTAACCACTAGATGTTGAATAATAATGGTGATAAACCGCATTCTTGTCTTACGAACTTTCCAATTTTTTGCTCCCGCTCTTTTTTGCCTATCAGTGCCCTCAGGTTCTTGTGAAGGTGGTAGACGTTTGATTGTGATCTGTGAACGAGATGACTTTGAGTCCAGAAGATGCTTCATGAGCTGTAGCACTATCGATGATAGGCGCAGCTTCCAGTATATTGCAATTGTACTAAGAATATCACCGAAAATTATGCATAGAATGGTAAGGTGTCATCGTGAACACAGAAACTTTCATAGAAAACCTGAGTCTGGTCGTCCGAGATTGACAAAGGCCAGAGGTCTAAACGACCGTCATGACACAACCGCGGAGGTTAGGAATTACGTAGAGGAAGTTCTTCACGTTAGAAGTAATGAGTGGACAGTGAGGAAAAGATTCAGAGAAGAACGTCTAGTTTCAAGACCTTTAACTGGTACCGATTTTGTCCTGTCAGCATCGAGCAGCCCGTTCGCGATTTGTTCAAGAATATCAAAACTGGACACAGGAGCAATGGAGCAATGTGGAGCAATGTTTTGTTCGCTGATGAATCTCTATTCAATCACAGATCTCAGGACGTGAAACAATAATAATGGCGTGTGGTCTCCGGAGAGATCTGGTGCAGGTCTTTTGATATGACTGCCGTGGACGACCTGCACGTCGTGATGATGAAGATGATGATGACGAAAAAGACGGCATATACACCCAGTCCTCGTGCCAGGAGAATTAACCAATTTTGGTTAAAATTCCCGACCCTGCCAGGAATCGAACCCGGGGCCCCTGTGAACAAACGCCAGCACGCTAACCATTTAGCCATGAAGCCGGACAGGGGGTGTGGAGAAGATCTGAGGATCGGGGACCGGGTCTTCGTGTTCGTTTTACTACCTTTCCCTTCATCTACAGATGACACACTGCCCTACCAACCGCTACCGAAATACGCGATAGTGAACAAATCTCACCACATGGGTTCCAAGTCATGAAGGTCATCGGGGGAATCAGGCCAAGAAAAGGAATAAGACGTGCTAGGGTTTTTGGAAACTAAATCTTCAATCAGTTCATTATTATTCTCGAACAAATTCATCCTGTGAACGGCAGAATTCAATTCCTCCGTCAGGAAATAAATATATGTATTCCTTCCCCATTTTCTGTGTTTGGTTCCCTTCTTTCCGTTTCCAGTTACGTGCTGTTGTATGCGTGTAAATATATCATTTTGAATAATTGTTATCGTCACTGACATCTCATTCCAATTTCTCGGTTTTAATTTAATTTATAATTAATGGCTAAAAGCCGCCAGGCGCTTATTTATAGTCCAAACACACTCCCCCTCTCCTTCTTGTTCTTCTTTCCCTTGTGAGTGTGGTCTCTTTCTTAAACCATCCGCTGCAGTATTTAAAGGCGAACGAAATAAGTTTCAAGAGAATGTAGGTTTGTGCTGCTACAGGGTTGGCCAGAAGCTTCCTTATGCTACACATGGTGTATCAGAACTATAGCGACAAAAAATTAAGGATGATCTTCATGTTGTATTAAAAACAATGGTGGAATCGGTGTGGCGGAGACAATTCCTCTTTCCTACAAAATGAGGTTACGCTTTTACTTCCGGGTGTGGTATTGAAATTGACACAAGAAGTCGCAAGTCTACCGCGATCCTCCGACCTCATTAGGGATGTTTAAAGACAACATCCGACGGCAATTTCTTAACATACCTACGGAAATGCTGAACAGTGCAGTTCACAAGATTGTCCCTCTACTACGGATATTGTTGATGATTAACGGCTGACATGGTGAGTATGTTATAAATAAAGCCCGGATTTTCATGCAGTAATAAGTTAGATTACAAACTAATTTGGCTAGTAGGAAATGTCGGCCACCCGCTGTACCACAACGTATAAAGAGTAACATAAATTATAGGGATTCTGATGGGCCGTACCCCTAATGTTTATGCTAACCCCATAGCATATTAGTTGTGAAGATAGACTACACTTGCTTCTCGCTTCAGTAAGTTTGCATTCTAACCTATTTATGCATAAAATTCCGGGCTCTAGTTATATAGAACATCATCTCGGATAAACCACGATTGTTATGCTAATTGTTGATTGTGTATCGTATGAAGCGCCATTTGTTGGTCATTTTGTGTACTTTACTTTGGTGTCAATAAAACCCCATATCGTGCCAATCATGTCTGTCAATTATTACTTGTCTATCTCCAATATTCCGTGAAGTCTTGCCTCGTCAAATGTTAACGGAGTTTTAGGTCACTCTGTATCTATACCGTGTGATTCACCAGCCCCTTTCAATGTAGTTTTATGCAACCCAACTAACGTGCGACATGGTTATATGGTGGCTATTCCTCTGCAGGCGTACTGTAAGGTACTACTGTCCAGTGAGCATATTTTGCACACGATTCTGAACCCTACGGACAGGTTATATCGTCCGCTCGCAAAACACGACGCCTTGAAATCATGTAGCGACGTCCTTTGGCCATGTAACTATGTTAATATGTCAAGCCTCGTGACCGGATGTAACGAAGAGGAGAATCAATGCATAACACTAGGTAACAGTGCAGTAATTAATATACTTAACTCCAAACCGGATGGCGTATGCACTCTGCTCTCGTTGTACTACCAGCATGTTCCCAGCAGTGTAGCGTAGAGGATGTGGTTAACAATCGACGAAATTTTCCATCGGTGGTTCGAATCCTGCAATCGTTCAAATACTTTTTGCATCTGTATGATGTTTGAATACGTAAACACGTTTGCCACACTCAAACAGTAGAACGACACTGTTATTTATCATGTGCCCTGCGCATACTCCACTAGTTAGAGCCTGAATGTAATCTCTGCTGTCATTCAGCATGTTTTCCACAGTGGAATTAGTTGACATGCTCCTCATTTATGGGGAAGCAAGACAGAACGCGTGCTAGGCAGTACGTCTGTACCAGGAACGGTATCCCGACAGGCAACACCCGGATGCTACGATATTCCGCCATGTTGAAAGACGCCTGAGGACAACAGGTGGGATTTCCAGCCAGTCCGCGATAGACCCGTTACATCGAGTGAAACAGAAAAGGCCGTTCTAGAGGCAACTCGTAGTAATCCACAGATCAGTATAAGGGAGATTGCACAACAGGTGGACACCAGCCAGCCGTCTGTCAGGCGAATACTGCTCGAACATAAATTTCACGCATACTACCTTCACCTACACCAAGAGCTCCATGGGCGGGATTTCGATGCTCGAAATGAGTTCTGTGTGTTAATATTTGGCAGGCTAGACAATGATGCAGCATTCGTATCGCACATCTTGTTCTCGGACGAATCACGCTTCCACAATAATGGGAACGTCAATCGCCACAATATGCACTATGGAAGTTTGAACAATCCTCACTGGCTGCGACAGGCGGCCCATCAAGTACTATGGGGAGTGGATGTGCGGTGAGGAGACTTGAGGGATCGCCTGATTGGACTTTATTTCTTTGAGGGCCATTTAAGGGGCCCACGTATCTGCACCTTCTGCGTCAGGAACTCCCACTGCTGCTGGAGGATGTGCCCTTGCACGGTCGTTTGACGACGTGGTTGCAACAGGATGGAATTCGGTCACATTCGACTTTGCCCGTTCGTAACCGTCTGAACGAGGAACTGCCAAGAAAATGGATAGGACGAGGAGGCCCTGTTTCTTGGCTCTCCAGATCGCCGGATTTAACGCCGTTAGATTTCTTCTTGGGGGATCGCCTGATTGGACCTTATTCCTCGAGAAGAAATTTCAAGAACGTCGCTGACACTCAAGCGCCGGAATAGCCCGACCAGCTCCGGCAACTCATCTCGGACGCCTGCCGAGCAATTAACGTGGAATGCTTCAGCGCACAAGACAATCTATTGAACACCGGGCCCGAATGTGCATTAAACAAAACGGTCATCACATGGAGCATTTTCTGCGGTAAAACATTGTCAGAGAAGTTGTGTTCCTATTATTTCTGGTTGCTATGTGTCCGGCCTGTTAAGCAGTCGGTCCTTCTTAGGGCCACAAACACATTCATTCACACACAATCTGCATGAAAGCAGGTATTGAACTTAAAATACGTGCGGTACAAATTAAAGAAATACTTCGAAAACATCGAATCTTTGCCCTCTCCGCTGCGCCCTTACCAACTACGCTATGGTTTTGTATGGAAAACTGTGCAAGCTTATTAGCATGTATTAGGTTTACTGCGGTCACAATGTCAATTTAGTGTATCGCCGGCGTGTTAGGTTCATATGACCTAGAACAGAGGTTTCCTTATTGCAGCGCGCGGGCCGCACGTGGCCCGCGAAGTCATATTTTTGAGCCTGCGAGAGGATTTTAGAAAATAATGCTAGGAAAAGTTACAAAAATATTTTATAGGCCATTCAAAAATGTATTAAATTTTATACCCCTTATAGACCCAAATCATAACTAATTCATTCTGTGATATTATTTCCTCTTTTTATGTACCGGTATTCACTTAATCTGAATAGATTATTTAATTTAAAAATTTAAAATCCATATTTCAAATAATAATTTTATTATTTTTACATATCCTAAATACTTTTGTTGGTTTTCGGAGACGCTGAGGTGCTGGAATTTTGTCCCGCAGGAGTTCCCTTACGTGTCAAAAAATCTGCCGATACGATGCTGATGTATTTGAGCACCTGCAAATACCACCGGAGTGAGCCAGGATCGAACCTGCCAAGCTACGGTCAGAAGGCCAACGCCTCAACCGAGTGAGCCACTCAGCCCGGCTCCAAATTTCTCTCTTTTACGCAATTGTAAAATAATATTTTAGGCAATTAACCTTCATTTCAGTTGAACTATTCATATAATTTCATAATCTTTTTCTATACTATTTGCAGAATTTTACGAAAATTGACCTATTATTCAAGTGCGGCCCACAAACGTGACTAAGGTTTCCAATGTGGCCTTCAAGCCCTTACAAACTGGAAACCCCTGATCTAGAAAGCACACGCATGCAGTGCAGTGTTTAATATGAGTATAATATTACGATAAGCCGGCCCCGTGGTGTAGGGGTAGCGGGCCTGCCTCTTACCCGGAGGCCCCGGGTTCGATTCCCGACCAGGTCAGGGATTTTTACCTGGACATAAGGGTTGATTCGAGGTCCACTTAGCCTACGTGATTAGAATTGAGGAGCTATCTGACGGTGAGATAGCGGCCCCGGTCTCGAAAGCCAAGATTAACGGCCGAGAGGATTCGTCGTGCTGACCACACGACACCTCGTAATCTGCAGGCCTTCGGGCTGAGCAGCGGTCGCTTGGTAGGCCAAGGCCCTTCAAGGGCTGTAGTGCCATGGGGTTTGGTTTGGTTTGGTTTTATTACGGTGCCCTATCATGGTGAGGCCATAAATACCAAGATATCTGGTTGTGTTGTCTGAGCATACCGGTAGGACAGATATTTTCAGGACGTAATTAATATTGCGGGTTGCATAAGAGTGCATTGGAAGGGGCGTCTGAATCACAAGGTATATAAGAAAAATCTTTCCTTTCTTTCCTAATCTGTTTACCCTCCAGGGTTGGCTTTTCCCTCGAACTCAGCGAGGGATCCCATCTCTACCGCCTCAAGGACAGTGTTCAGGAGCGTGATACTTTGAGTCGGTGACGGAACTAAACACAATGGCCGAGGAATGCCGGAAAGAAATGACGTTCTTGCTTTCTTCACTCCGAAGGGAGAAAGGTAGAATAAAGAAGAGAATAGGAACAGAGTCGAATGTGTACAAATAAAACGATAAATATTACGTAAAATACATAATATCAGACTGTAGGTGACAATTTTTATAATGCCCACTAACTGTCTAAAACTTCATGTCAGCCAGAAAATTTGTACAACCATGTGTAGTTGAATGTGTATACAACTGAGTTTACCACCATCGCCTGTGTTTTCGTCCCGGTTTGCATGCAAACAATTGGGGAGGAGGACCTGTACATCGCACCTGCTATACTGAACACAGGCCTTGTGGGGGGATGGGAAGATCGTGAAGGATGAGCAAGGAAGAGGGAACGAAGCGGCCATGCCATTAAGTTAGGTATCATCCTTGCATTTGCCTGGAGGAAAGGTGGGAAACCACGGGAAGCGACTTCTAGGATGGCTGAGGAGGGAATCGAACCCTCTCTCTAGTCAGTTGACCTCCCGAGGCTGAGTGGACTGCGCTCCAGATCTCTTAGCACTTTTAAAACTTTGTTGCAGAGCCAGTAATCGAATCCGGGACTCCTGGGGTGGCAGATAATCTCACTACCCAGTACACCACAGAGGCGGACATAAGAAATCACATAAGTTCAATAATACTGCCTTGAAGAATTCCCCTCTTAATAATTACAAAGACTGAGAAGCTTTTAACTCGCATTAACTAAGCTGACACTGAAAATTAAGGTTTTCTTCTTATTTTTTTTTTGCTAGTGGCTTTAAGTAGCACCGACACAGATAGGTCTTACGACGACGATGGGAAAGAAGAGGGCTAGCAGTACGAAGAAAACGACCGTGGCCTTAATTAAGTTACAGCCCCAGCATTTCCCTGGTGTGAAAATGGGAAACCATGGAAAAACATTTTCAGGGCTGCCGATAGTGGGATTCAAACCCACTATCTCCCTATCCAAGCTCACAGCTGCGCACCCCTAACCGCACGGCTAACTCATCCGGTTTCTTCTTAATCAAAGAATCTTCTAAATTAGGCAATTTACTTATGAAAGTGCTGGGCTGTTAGCAATATCGAAATTAAAATCAGCGTGTAAAGGGTTAAACCAAAGTGAATTTTATAGACAAACTGGGGATTCAGACCAGAGCTCCGCATAAAGTACCTTAAAATGCTAGTCTAGCGTGGAGTTCGTAGTGAGAGTAATAAAGTACAATAATTTCAAATACCCAACCTCCATAAAGGACGACGTTATAACAGAAAATGTATGGACATTTTAACCGTAACCCTCTCTCTAGGAAATCATTGCGACCCCTCCTTTGCCGCAATAATGAAGTGTGACTGTGAAAAAAAAATTTCGATCATTAGACTCATAATTACGTTATACAGCGAATTTGCAAAGTAAGTAATTGAAATTCCGATGGTGGAAGAATATTTCCAGTCTCAAAGCGCCCTTCCATACCATTTAACTCCATTAAGGAATGAGCACTCAGGGATGTCCCAGCAGTAAAGCTATTTCAAAACACATATAGAGACAGGGAGAGGGGTTGAATCACTTGACATTGCTAGTTATTAACTTCCTTCCTAGTTAGAGTGTTAGGTCTGCTTCCTAATTGGACACCGTCTGTGGAATGATTTGACGGGGGAAATGAAAACTTTTTTATAGGAGCTACTTGATTATATAAAAAGACATTGTAAAGTTCGTTATTTCTTTAAAACAAGCAATTTCCTTATCTTCCCTTCTATGTTATGAGATTTGAGCTTATTTCCTTGAATTAGACTCCCAAGAAGGGTACAAACAGGGATGAGGAGGATAAGAAGAAATGTTCAGAGAAGTTGTAATAATAAAGAAGAAAACAAAGAAATGAACTGGCATCAAATGGAGAATTTAATTATCATCTTACATAATTAGAAATGTCTAACAATTTCTATTAGCGGCCTGTTAAGAGCAGTAGGTGGTATCTAAAAATGAAATACCCCAGCGCATTTTATCGCGCGTTTTTTAAACTGATCCTAAGTTAATCCCAGATAATGGCCATAACACAGAGAATTATTATTCATCCTCTTCTTTGGTGCTGCGTCCGCACATACGGTTGGTGACCATTATTGGGGCCGGGATGAGTCGCTCAGACGGTTGAGAGGCTGGCCTTCTGAGCTAATCCTGGCTCAGTACGGTGATACGTCAGCCTCGTCTCGGCAAAATGCCGGCACTTCGTCGTCTCCGAAAACCGTTAAATAACAGTTAGTGGGCCGTAAAAACTATAACATTGTTATTAGCATTATTGGGTTTAAAAATAGATATTAAGTCAGCTTACCATCCAGGATTGGTTTTCCTCCCAGACTCAGAAAGGAATCCCACCACTACCATCTCAAGAGACGTTTGATCGGGATGAAACAAGGGGGAGGATCAGTACTTCTTCTAGGCGGCCTCACCTGCAATGCTGAACAAGGGGGAATGGACGATTGGAAGGGATAATCAAATAAGAGGGAAAGAAGCGACCGTGGGCCTTTCCCACATCCTGTATTCTTTTCGGATGAGGACTGGTTTCATTTTAATGGCCGTGTGGACAGTCGTAACTCTCGCTATTGGTGTGCAAGTTAGGTACCATCCCGGCATTTGCCTGCAGAATAAGTGGGAACCACGGAAAAGTACTTCGAGAATGGCAGAAGTAGGAATGGAATCCACTCTACTCGGCTGACATCCCGAGGCTGAGTGGACTCCATTCCAGTCCTTGTACAACTATTCAAATTTCGTAGCATAGCCGGGAATCGAACCAGAGCATTCTAGGGAAACAGTTAATCACACTAATCAAATCACTGAGGCGGACTTCCTAATTTTTGTCGCCATTAATGCTTTTACGGCCCGTACTTATAGACATGATACTGTATAGGCTTTTGCGCTTATGCCGTGTCAAGAAAATAAGGTGAAATTCTTTACGTTTCGCAGAGAACTGTGCTCTGCGTCCTCAGAAGAAAATTTCGACTGTCCACAAGAAAGGCTTCTTAAACAATGACACTTTGAAATTTAGACATTATAATAGAAGTGGAAATGGTACGTTCATTCGCCACCAGATGGCTCCCAGGACGTGACACAGCGCTAGCGTTCGAAGCAAAAGCTGATCGAACCATAAGAATCAGTCTGAAAGGGTCACATAACATATGACATTTACAGGTGTATGACATTAACACAAGCCTGGAATGAAACATCTGGCGATGAGGAACGTGCGAATTTGGAAAACACCGAGACGAAATAACAATAGTGAAGGGACAGGGAAGCGAACTACCTACGTAAATCCTTAATGGCTGGCCACCAGGTTTTACTTAATTGATAGCCAGTGTCCCAGTTGAAATTATTAGGATTTCTACGTATTTCTACAGCTTCCCGTATAATCCTGGACCTGTAGTGTCTAGTGTGGGTAAGAGCTCGAGCATCTTGGAACATAACATCATGACACCTTAATTTTTTATTTCTTTAAATAAGAGTTGTTATTCATGGGAAGTGCGTCACTCAGCAAGTGGGACATGGTCGATTCCGCGAAGTATGATGGTGTAGCCCAAGAGCGGACAATTATTCACATCATCCAAGACTTACCAAATCTACAATTTCAGGGTGATTGGAAAGACCCAAAAGTGCTTTGTTCTCTAGTTGTGTCCAAATTGAGCGCCCTAAATCAGGGACCACCAACTCGTCGATCTTCACCTACCGGTAGATCGTGGCAACAGATTTAGTAGACCACGAGCTTTAAGGAGAGGGAAAAGGTCTACAGGGAAGATTCAAATCGCCAGCGCTAAATTCTCACGTGATCCCAAGGACGATTTGTTAATGCGAGTATAATATTACGGTATTATTATTATTAGCGTATGGTAACGTACACAAAACAATACAAAGATTAAATATAAATGAACAGTAAGCATAAACCAGTATATACATAATTATAAGATATACACATAATATTGAAAACAATCATGCAAGCAAAAGGGTTCAAAGATTTAGATCCAAATTCTCTAGCCATTGTATGGCCTCAGCAGAAGCCACCACAAAGTCCTGGCTAGATCCAGCGAATGCCCTTCCAATGCATTTGGTGACGATATGGTCGATAGTCTGTTTAACTGCCCCACAGTCACAGGCTGGGGAAGATCTCATACCCCATTTAAACATCATTGAACCACATCTCCCGTGGTTAGTACAGACTCTGTTGAGGGCTAACCATGTCTTGCGGGGTAAATCAAAGCCAGCTGAAAGATTCTTATAATTGAACAATGCCCGCCATTGAGTCGGAGCTACGCTGTTCCACTCTTGTTGCCAATCTGCTTTTGGATTGAAATCCCTTCTAACAAGTTCCTGTGCTGTTTGAATAGGAGGAGATCTTGATTTGAGGCGGCTGAATCTGACGTAAGCATCTTCATGGATGGGGAGATCAGGATTGGCTAATATCTTGCTGTATTCTCTAAACAAGTTGTTCAATCTTCTAATTCTAGGAGGTTCTATGTGGCTGAGCACTGGCAACCAGAAAAGAGGAGTAGATTTTACTGTGCCACTTCTGACACGCATTGTTTCATTCAGGACCGTGTCCACCTTTTTAGCATGAGAGCTGTTGATCCATACGGAAGAAGAGTACTCAGCTGTGGAAAGCACCAGCGCCATAGCTGAAGTACGCAAAGTAGATGCAGAGGCTCCCCATGTGGAGCCAGCAAGTTTGTGAATGATGTTGTTGCGTGACCTTAATTTGGCTGCTAGGTTGGTTAGATGTTTCCTGTATGATAGCGTTCGGTCGAGAGTAACTCCAAGATATTTGGGGTTGGCATTGTCCTATCATGATGAGGCAGTAAATACCAAGATATCCGGTTGTGTTACCTGAGCATACCGGCAGGGCAGATATTTTCACGACGGAATTAATAATGCGGGTTGCATAAAACTGCATGGGAAGGGGCAGCTGAATCACACGGTATGTTGATAAATAATATGAAAGAAATAATTCGATATCTCGCATTGTTGTCATTTTATTAACAATCAGATCGTTTCGCGGGCGAATTCAAATGGGCTTTGGGAGCACTAGTCGAAGAGTAAATCTTCACCAGGAGAGGCGTTGAATACAGACCTCCGAGCTGACAGAATGGCGCCATAGCAAGTACGCTTGTCGTAATCACAAAGACGTACACAGGAGATGTTGTCAATTGTGTGTACTGTTTTGTTTACAAACTACATACACATTACACACACACACACACAATAATGAACCACCATTTTGAGCAAAACACTTGACTGAATCGAAGAAGAAGAAGAAGAAGAAGAAGAAGACTTCCACATTAGCATGTCAACCAATTACCAACACAACACAATTAAAACATGAGTTCACACACTCGGCTAACGGCTTGCACTCACAACTCAACTCAACTCCCAAGGCTGTCTCTTTATATATACTTTGCCTGTCCAGGCTTCTAGAAAAGTATGACACAACAGGTTTTTTTGTATCTTCTCAAGTTTCCAATAATCTTGGTATAAATGGATATAATATTCTATAATACTCGTTAGTGACAAGGGTGCGTTGTTCTGGAACCTTACCCTGGGTTGCACAACATTTCATGGGATTTATACATCATATTTACAAGTAATAATAAATTATATGCTATTAATTACGTGTTATTGCATTAAATAAAGTCTTATTAATGTATATACAGCACAAGTATCGTGACATAACCTCACATGTTTTGTTACACAAGACAGAGCATACAACACACAAATAATACATGACAAGACCACGATTTATACCAAATAATGTGCGTACATAACTACGTAAATAATAATGCTAATAGACGTAAACAACTTCATAGCCACACCTCACAAGCCATAATAATAATAACATCTAGAAATATTACTGTACGAGACAGCAAAGCAATTCTGGGGAACAGCACACGAAGAAAACTTCGAAGATCTAGACAGTAGACTAGCAGCGCATATCGAGAATTCAGAAGATATGGAGGAAATAGTACACAAATGTAGCATTGTCCAAACGTCGGCTTTTATGAAAGCCTTGAAAGTTAGTTAGTAGCCAATCAGCAGAAACCCTTGATCAAAAACACAAAATTGTGCCGTGGTGGAACGAAGAATTTACGATAAGGAGGAAGAAAGTAAACGCTTTCAGAAGAAGATACCAGAGAACAATGCGCGATAATGACCTCCGATAACAGCACATACAACACAACATTGAAGAGGAAGCTAAATATCAAGCCAAACTCAGAAACGCAAAGATACAGTATTATCTTGGAAAGATTATTCCAGTAATACTTCTTCAAATCCCCGAAATATAATATAAGTCAGCTTCAGAAAATATAAAAGACGCTCACATTCTATCAAATCTTCTTAATACTGAAGGACAGTACACAGGAGATTTACAGGAATCATCACAGACCATATTAATCTACCTTATCCATAAAGACATTGAAATGGAAGATAGTGAGCAGCAAAGACAAATAAGGAAAGAAGTAGAAGAACTAATGGAAACATCGGACGATTGGGAATTCACACAAGAAGAAATAAAACCCGCAATCAAAGATATAGATCATAAAAATTACCAGGTGAAGATGAAATCATTAGCAAAATATTATGGTGGGCATATGAAGGTCTCCTTCACACTGAGAATTTCCTAACTAGCTGACTTATTTTACAACATATGTAAATCTGCATTTAACTTGAAAATCTGAATATCTTCATTTAAAATGGAAAATCTGAAAATTAATATTCATTATATAAAATACACACTCGTCGAACCTTGTACTCACACTTACTTGTTACCTGCTTACTTACACATACGTTATTTGAAGGGCGCCAGCTGTCACTCAGTACAGCAATAATAGAATGAGACTCTTGACCATCTCTAGGGTGTGGGGTAATAAGCTTACTTTTGACAACATACCATATAAGTTCTGGGAAAAGGAGATTGGCGTTCGGTTTCCCCATTAATTTTGAGGTTAAGATATTTTACTGTCAATGAAATGAAACTATGAATTCGTTTGATAGAACAATATATATTCTTTAAATAATATATCAAAAATAGTGAGTCTTGTTGCGATAAAACAGATGAGAATGTGAAATTATGACATTGCAACTGAAAGAAACTAGGCATGAATTTGAATTCTTCTTGACCGGACATTTAACAATTTATACGAAATATTTCCCTCACTGATTCACTTGACTGTACCTTTAACACTTTGAGTGTAATTACGACGTAATCCATTGCTCTGGTGTTTACTGTAGATGTGTCACGCCTAACGTGGTGATACATCCTTGAGACTGCTTCTTCTCCATATCATCTGACTTCTTTGTAAGTCAATATGGTATGACCTCTTGGCAGGTCCAGGGTTGCCCTCTCTGACTCCTTGGTAAGCCTTGCGTCCGCGTCTTCCACTAAGTGACGGACCAACCATTTGGTCTCACTCTCTCAATGACCAATAATGGCTCACTGAGTCTTCGCCATCTCTCGTTCACACTGGTTGACTGTCCAACTAAGGCCTCTTGATCTAGTAGACTACTTCACTGTACTGCATCCGTATAAGTAATGACTGACGCTACAATATGCATCCACCTTATATAGACGTTGGTTGACACAACTACGTAATCTCCAGAAATAACAATGACATACTCCCACCTACGCGACAGATATTACATCCAGTGGTGAAATAGCCCCGCGGCGATTGAGTCCGTGCGCGCATTGCTAAATAAATACGATGACGTAGCCATGGAGTGGCGATGACTTGGCAGAATCGCCAGTGGTGTCGCAATATAACAACGTCACTTCCAATCTCTGATGTATACAACAATTCTCACTGTACAGGTATTGAGTGTTATACTACACATACGTATATATGTATACATCTAAGTGCAATCTTGCAAGCAACAGGCAATTGCAAAATTGAATAAAACGGATAATTACAATAATAGTACAATATCACAGATAACATAATAATAATAATACTGACATAATAATAATAATAATAAAATACAGATAAAATCATACAATAATAAAAGTACAGATATAATCTTGTAACGGGATTTGAACCGTTACAACACTGACATCAATATATAACGGTTGCTTGAAGAATGCATGTTTCCCAAAGATATGGAAAAAGGCGAGAATTATACCAATTACAAAACCAGGGAAAGAGAATATTATGGACCAATCCAAATTCAGACCAATAAGCTCATTAAATGTGGCAGGGAAATTCTTAGAGAAACTATTCATAAAATGAATAAATCACTACCTCTATACCAACAAACTACTGAACGAAAATAAGTTCTGCTTCACGTTTCAAGAGAGCACTACTGATGCAGCAATGGTACTTAAAGAATTCATAAACGAGACGTTTACGAATGGTCAAGTCACAGCAATTATTAGCCTTGATGTAAAAGGAGCCTTTGCCTCCGCGTGGTAGCCAAGTACCCTTAAAGCCCTTAAAGATTTTCACTGTCCCAGAAACTTGTATTACATTACTAAGAACTACTCCAATGAAAGAACAGCCTTTATGACTTTGAACAGCATCCAAGTCGAAACAACAGTTAACAAAGGTTGTCCACAAGGTTCATGCTGTGGTCCGCGGTAATGGAATATTCAGTACAATAAACTATTCAATCGAGACTACTGGAAGAACACCAAAGCTATAGCATTCGCTGACCACCTCATAATTGCAGTTAGAGCTGAATCTGAAACTGAAGTAGAAACTTCATGAACATGGATTTAGGGAAAGTTACAATGTGATCGATAGACAACAAAAACCTACTTCAGTGAAAGTAAGTCGGAAGATATTAATGTCAAGCAGACGGAAAGCAAGGAAGACAATTGATATCTATATGAATCGGAAACGTCTTGAACAAGTTGAAAAGATGGAATATTTAGGAATAATATTTGACTCCCGCTTCACGTTCAACTAACACATCAACAAAGTTAGTGAAAAATGTATTGAATTAATAAATGCTTTATCCAAATCAGCTAGAATAGGATGGAGTTTAAAGACCAGGCTTTGGAAATAATCTATAAAGAAGCAATATTACCAATGTTGTTATATGGTTCAGCAGTCTGGATAGAATCCCTGGAAAAGAAGTGCAACATAACTAAATACGTGAGAGTGCAAAGACTTATCCTCAAGAGAAGAGCAAAAGCCTACCGAACTATATCTCACGAGGCACTGTGCGTCATTACAGGAATTATTCCCATAGACACAAAGGCAAGAGAGGTGGTTGCTCTATATAATATAAAACAGGCAAAACAACAGCAGATTACGTAATAGATTACCCAGAAAAAACAGTAAAATGGCCTAATCCGGCACAGGAGACCCAAAAATAGAAGAAAATGAAAGTACCCGATGGCAAATATGTACGGATAGAAGTAAAAGCGACGAAGGAGTGGGAACAGGAGTAGCTATAGACAAATCAGTTAATATACCAACTCAAATTTAAACTCCACGACAGATGTTCGAACAATGAGGCAGAGCAATTCGCCATAATAAAAGCTTTGGAATCCTTAGGAACAACATAGGTAGAGGATGACGAAGATAAAAAAGCAACTATACACACGGGCAGTAGAATAACAATTGACTCCATAGTGGATCACTAAAACCATAACGACTTAATTGAGAAAATAAGTAAAACTATAGCAACACTTAAAATAAATAATTGGAGCATACAATTTAAATGGTTTAACGCACATATAGGTGTACAAGGCAATGAGCTGGCTGATAAACTAGCAAAGGAATCAGTAAAATTAAACGAAATAAGTTATGACAAATTTTCCCTCAACACATTTAAAAGTAACCTCAGGGAAAATGGGAAGAAACTTCGAAAGGTACAATTACAAAGTAATTCTTTCCAACAGTTGAAGGTAGAGTAACAACCAAAATCAACCTAACGCCAAATGTGACAACAATAGTAACCAACCATGGAAACATCGTATCGTATCTGCGCAGGTATTAAATACTCTAATAAACTATCAGGTTTAACCTTTCGTTCACTTGGACAAACAGTATATTTTGTGATGGAATCTGAGAATGACAGAACTTCGAGTTATTTAGATTTAACATTTACCAGAAATTCTGGTCATTTCGATTTTCAAATTTTCAGAAAAACTACTCAAACAGATACTATTATCAGACACAACTCCAATCATTTTGGTCAACATAAGAAGGGCAACATTTTATAGCTTTATTAATGGAGCATTGAACATTCCTATGTCTAAGAAGAATTGTAATAGAGAAGTATAATCCACCAAATTGTTCGTAACAACGGATACTACAGAAAATTTATTAATAAATGATAAATAAAGTGATAAATGAACCAAAAACAACTTTAGTTAAAGAGCGAAAGGATAAAAAGAAATTTGCAGTTCTAACTTTAAGAAATAAGCACTCTTATCAACTGGCTATAATTTTCAGTAAAAGAAATATCAATGTCGCATACTAAACTGATAATAATACTAATAAGATAATTTTCAATTCAGATAAAATACAGAATAAATGCATATTTGATAAGTTAGGAATTTACAAATTGACGAGACAAATATGTAGGCAACGATACATAGGACAGACTGGAAGAAGTTTGGCTATATGGAACAAAGGGCATGTTAATGCAGTAAAACATAAAAGATATTCGACAGTGGGAGAACATATGGTTGAAATGAATCACAAATTTACAGATATTTCTAATGGCATGGAGTTAATACATTCGGCTAAAAAGGGAAAATTAATTAATGTTTTAGAAAATTTAGAAATATATCGTGCTCAAAAAATGACTTTGAATTTAGTTTAAATGAAAGAAGTACAGAAGAGAACCGACTGTATAAACTAGCGTTTCATCATTTAAGGAAGAATAGGAAGGAAAAAAGAAGAAAAACATGAAGATCTTAAACTTATTTAGGTATGCTCATTGAATTCATCAAAATATTAAAATGTTATGTAATGATAAATTTTATAATATTTCACTAGTGTGTTTATTCACTGATATGGAGAATTAGGATGCAATACTTCTTTAAATTGTGGGTTAAACAAAAATAGTGTTATATTGATTTTTATTCCTTGATTTGACTTCACTGATGAAGGTAATGCATAATGTTCCCGAAACATATATGATACAATAAATAATTTTCAATCATTAAAATTGTATTGACAAGGTTGACACAACATAAAATATTTTAAATAGTTTCTTTAATAGATTTAGACACGTCAATACAGGATCAAATAAAATACCTATTATGGTTAAGTTCATGAACAGAATGATATGTCTCATAAACTATGCAAAGATTGTTTGTAAAGGAATGTTACGTTTGCATTTCATACAAGAGTTTAATAGCGTAAAGTGCATAATTAAATGCATACTTCACCACTCATTGCAGCATAGTTGCTTGCTTATATTGCTGATTTATACAGATGTATCCGCGATGATGTTAAGAACTTTCAAAGATGATGGAGGTCGGGGAATGGATCAATTTGAAATAAGGAACCGTAGTCCGGAAACTTTCCAGCCAAAAGTTATTAATAATCCAATTTGTTTAACGTCCGTCCGTTCTCAACAGCAGCAGTGTACACAGTGGTGCCCAGAGATGTACTACTCACGTTCCTCCAACACATCCCACTTGCCCTTCATCTAACATGATGGGGCCTCACCTCACTTTGGACTGAGGGGTCCGTGAACACCTGCATCAGACATTCCCTGCAAAGTGGATAGGAAGAGGAGGTCTTGTTTTGTGGCCTACTCGTTCACCTGATCTCACCCCCACTTGATTTCTTCTTGTGCGGCGATATGAAAAGCCTTGAGTATGAGACACCTGTCGAGACGGAAGAGGATCTCTTGGCAAGAATTCTCGCTGCCTGCGACGCTGTTCAGACGACACTGAGGATATTCGAACGGGTACGACAGAATTTTGTGCCACGATGCCATGCCTGCAGTGACTCAGGGGGAACACCCTTTCGAACACTTGTTGTAAATGGAGCAGCTTGTGAAAATTGTGCAGGTGAACTAAACGACTCCCTTTAATGTTAAAAACATTTCCTAGCAGACAAAGTAGGGGTCCCCATACTACGAAAAACGTAACATTAAGCAATTTCCTCAATTGCGCCGAAAGTTGAAGGCGTAAAGGACACGTGAAAAAGTCTGAAATTGTGAGTCTTCGATTGATCTATGGAGGTAAAAGAAACAAATTTCGAAAATCACTTCCGGCCTAAATGCCGTTCCGGAAAAACAGCCGAAAATCGCTTGTTTCTTTACTCCTTTCCTTTTTTATTCAAATTCTAGCCAAATTAGCCTATTTATATAATTCTTTCTGTAATGTGTTCCTTGATTCAAAACCCTGAGGCGTTTTTGATTTTTCTTAAAAACGTTAAACTGTGCATTGACTCACATTAGTGCAGTGAAAGGCAAACTGCTAATCTATTCAACCTGATGGAACAGCAATGAAACTACCCGTTTCACTCCTTCCCCAAGTTCTCAACCGTGTATTTAGATATTGAGCCAATTTTCACAGCAAACACATAGCACCACAAAGGAATATTTGTCTTAGTTTTTGAAACTTAACTTACAAGTTCATCGCCTTCTCGATTCACAACAGCATTGCTTATCCAGACGCAATATCCTCCCACCTTTGATTTTACACTGTCAAATCAAACTTATTTATACATTAACAAGATACATTAGACAAAATTTCAAACAGATTTTGAGTTCCTCACACTTGAAGTTAAGGATGAACTAACCGACTGGGAATCGTTGACTGGTACTAGTTGAGCGCAGTTTATAACAAAGGTTCCTATCTTCACCTTAACAGGATCCATTTTTTCTCTGTATGCTTCTGCAATGTTCTATTCCGTTTCAAAATCAGCATTTAAGTCATCTAACATCAAGGTGGTCATTTGATCGTCTAGTTTATTATAGTTATGGGACATTCGATTCATTTTACTGAATCGAATCATTTGATTCCGTTCACGTTACTGAATCGATACAGTCATCCGATTCACGGCTCATTGGTCACCGCTCCTACTGCATCTGTGTAGTATGTGCTGGTAAGACAGCAGCAACAGCATTCAGTGCTTGCAGCTGCCATCTGGTCTTCATACTATGAACTCCTTTCTTAGAAAAAATGCTAGTTACTCTAATACATCGAAGGTTTCCGGCGACGCAGGGTGGGAAAAGTTAGGATTAGGAAGGTAGCAGCCATGGCCTGAATTAAGGTACAGTCCCAGCATTTCCTGCTGTGAAAATGGGGAAACTACGGAAAACCATCTTAACGGCTGCCGACGGTGGGATTCGAACCCACCATCCCCCGAATGCAAGCGCATAGCCACGCGATATTAACCGCACGACAACTCGCTCAGTCATTTTTTTTAAAAAGTATTTTTCTATCAGCTGAGGATTTTTTTAATAATCATATTTTTATAGGCTACCCGAGATGTACATTAGCCCGCTGGTTTTCTGATTCAACATACTGTTATTGCGTCTGTCCACATATGATTGAAGTCTTGTGCAACGATGTGACATATGAACTGAGAAAATACTGAGCCGTTCTTCCCAATAAAAAACAGGTACTTTTGAGTGGTCATGAGCATGACTCATAGTCATAGGGCAGGCTAGAGTCGAGTTTAATTGTCAAATGTCAACTAAGTTATAATACTAAGATTCATTAAACTAATAAATAGTATAACCTAATAGCCTACCTACTTACTAGCTACTTCAGAATTATGTTGTGACTACCTTTTTAACACTGCAAATAAATCCATCTATTATTTAAACCTCCCTGTAAGAAGAGGACAGTGAATGCAAATGGGTATTATTTTCAAATGAGCTGAGCTCGAGAGTCCATTATAGCATACGATTCTTTCAGTGTAGCATGGCTCACTGTATGTCTCGCTGCAGTGAGCCGATAAGGAGCCGTGCGTATCTTGTGTCACACTGAGCCGGCTCGTTCACGATTCTTTCCGTGTGCCATGGCTCACTGTATGTCTCGCTGCAGCGGAAGCTCGGCTCTCCGCGTGTCCAGTGAGCCGATAAGGAGCCGTGTGTATCATGTGTCTCACTGAGCCGCGCTCGTTCACGATTCTTTCGATGTGCCATGATTCACTGTCTCGCTGCAGCGGAAGCTCGGCTCTCCGCGTGTCCAGTGAGCCGATAAGGAGCCGTGTGTATCATGTGTCTCACTGAGCCGCGCTCGTTCACGATTCTTTCGATGTGCCATGATTCACTGTCTCGCTGCAGCGGAAGCTCGGCTCCCCGTCAACGTCCAGTGAGTGCGCCACTCAGCACTGTCCGCTGGGAGTAAGCTGAATCGTGTGCCGTGAGCTAGCCGTTCCTGTGAATCAATTCACTCGGAAACTTGAATGAATCGATACACTGCTTCGAATCATGCATTCAATAGCCAACACTAGTTTATTAAGATTGTCACATAACCTCTCTAACGAAGGAAACTTTAATTTCACTATTTCCTTATTCGGATTCTCAGAATCCTTTTCTTGTGTAAAACTGTCATAAGTTTTAGTAAAACATTCTCCCACCACTTTACGTTTCTTAAGTTCTGCCTCCATTTCTTCCGTTACGATAATGGACCTATAATAGCCAGATTAGCTGCCTCTGTGGATCAGCGATAGAGTGTCGGCCTCCGGATCCCAAGATAGCGGGTTCAAACCCGGCAGAGGTAGTCGGATTTTTGAAGGGCGGAAAAAAGTCCATTGGACACTCCATGTCGTACGATGTCGGCATGTAAAAGATCTCTGGTGACACATTTTGTGTTTACCCGACAAAATTCATTAAAACATCTCAGCCATAGACGCCCAAGAGAGTTTCGGTTTACTCGGTCTACCATCTAGTGGTGGCCTAGAGTAAAACGGAACGTCAAAATTGACGAGCAGACAGCCAGATGGCGTCAAATTGAAATGTCTGCACATGGTAGCTGAGGCCATAGGATTATTATTTTTTATTTATTATAGCCAGATTGAGACTCACCAGGATCGGCGTTATTAAATCACGTTGGGGTCACCAAATTATGTTGCAACAGCAATGATACTAGCCGTAGCCAAATTCTTAACCGTATATTTAGAGATTGAGCCAATTTTCACAGCAATCCCAAAGCACAACAACGGAACATTCGTCTCGTTTTTGTTCACTGCCTTCTCGATTCACAAAAACATTGCCTGTCCACACGCAACACAACCGCATATGGCATCATGCATCGATGATTAAAAAAAGAATTGTCAATTTTAGGAATAAATAAAGATTATATTCTCATAGTTTATTATATTTCATTCGCCTAAAATTCGTATCCTTAGGATATTTTCAACATTGAATTGCTTGCCTGAAGGATAGAAATGGGTAATTTTTGGTATTGTTTCCGTCACTGTAGATCGCTACACGTCGAGCTTCATGCTCGTGAACTAAACTACTCCTTTTATGGTATAACGAAATGAAAATCCCAGTGAACCGTAAATAAAAATCTCCTTGTGTCTGTCGTACTCCGATAAATGTAAGCCATCTTGTTACTTTCCGTATAATGTTGTCCTGTTGCTCTACCTGCGCAGGCTGTATACCCAACCAACAGGTCTCACACAAGAGCTAATGATGTCACCACAGCTTAGCTGTGATTTACCGCACTTTGATTCTCTCGCCGGCTTTCTGCGCTCTCTGCTCAGCGTGTGCATCAACAGTATAGGGAGTACAGCAAGTAACGAACCACATCTAACAGTACCGTAGGTATAAAAAAGTAGTCCACTGGTCGAGTTGGCTGTGCTGTTAGGGGCGTGCAGCTGTGAGCTTGCAAAGTGATGCCAGGTCTACAAATAAAAAATCGGTAAATTGTACTTAGAAATTTCGGGAGTTTTAATTAAAATTTCGGTAGTTTCTCGAGCTCTGAAATGTTATAATATATCTAAAATTAAAGAATGCAATAGTCATTTGAAATTGTTATGAGAAAAATATACCATTTCACTCACCCGTACTCTCTGGACACTCTATGTTTCTTCTTCTTCTTCTTCTTCTTCTCCTTCTCCGCCACCCCACCCCCACCCCCCTCGTAAATGTAGCTATCCATCAGGTGTAGACATTGTGTGCCAATTTTGAAGTCGTAGCAGGATATAGACTTTTTATTCTATGTGCTGGTCGGGGATTTCCCTTCGAATGATGAAGTCAAGCGTGAGTTTTGAGTTCAATAGGAGGGGAGAGATTACGTAATTCGAGTCTAAAATGAATGCGGGGAAGTACCTAAGGAGTGATATCGATAAAACGCCGCGCAGTAAGACGAGGAAAGTGTTTTTCGCCACAAATATATTATGCACCATTAATCTTTATTATTTTCCTTAAATTTGGATTAGAAGAAATTTTGGGAGATGTTTGGTTTTTCAGGTTTTCTGGTGTGCTGCAAAAAAGTCGTGAGATCCTCTGAAATTTCGGGAGACCTGGCAACACTGAGCTTGCATCCGGGAGATGGTGGGTTCGAACCCCACTGTCGGCAGCCCTGAATTTGGTTTTCCGTGGTTTCCCACTTTGACACCAGGCGAATGCTGGTGCTGTACTTTAATTAAGGCCACGGTCGTTTACTTCCCACTCCTAGGCCTTTCCTCTCTCATCGCTGCCATTAGACCTATCTGTGTCGGTGCGCCGTAAAGCAAAATTGTAAACAAATAAAAAAGTACTCCGCCCCTGTGGTGTAGTGGTTAGTGTGATTAGCTGCCACTCCCGGAGGTCCGGGTTCAATTCCAGGCTCTGGCATGAAATTTGAAAAGTGGTACGAGGGCTGTCATATGATGTGGAACAGTAAATACCACCTTCTGCAAGTAATAGTCCAAGGGAAAATTAATGCAAAAAAAAAAAAGTCTGGGAAGAAGTAGAACGGGAACTTGAGCCAGTGGTTTGAGGTGACAATGCTTACTCTGTTCAGAACACCTATGAACAAACAAGAGATCATGCTACTGATCGCCAATGTTCTGCGAGGACATGGCATATTAAGCCGAAGAAGATTTACATTTATTAAACTTGTTCATTTATCGGCACTCTATTTTTAGTTCTGAGGAGGAATCCCTAATATTCGTCATGAATTTAGTCTTCTCAAAACCTCACTGACGGTAGCCCTGAAAATGATTTTCCGTGGTCTCCCGTTTTCACACCAGGCAAATGCTGGGGCCACGGACGCTTCCTTCCCACTCCTAGCCCTTTCCCATCCCGTCATCGCCATAAGATCTATCTGTGTCGGTGCGATGTAAAGTCAATTGTAAATAAATAATGAGTCTTCTCCTGCTCTTTCATTCACAAGGGTGATTGGTTCTGTTATTATTATTATGATTATTATTATTATTATTATTATGTAATACTCTCCGGCTCCATGGCTAAATAGTTGCCGTGCTGGCCTTTGTTAACAGGGGTCCCGGGTTCGATTCCCGACTGCGTCGGGAATTTTAACCATCATCGGTTAAAATCGCTGGCATTGGGGCTGGGTGTATGCGTCGTCTTCATCACCATTTCATCCTCATCACGACGCGGAGGTCGCCTACGAGCGACAAATCAAAAGACCTGCACCTGGTGAGCCGAACATGTCCTCGGACACTCCCGCCACTAAAAGCCATACGCCATTTCATTTTTTTATATATATTACTGTAGTATTAAATACATTGTGTATATACATCTTATATTTTACTTTTTTCAGTCCTTAACAAATGTGCTGTCGGGTTGTGTTCTTTTCCTGCAGTCCATTAGATCATACCTAGAGCAGATCATGCCACAGAGTCGACAGATACACCTTTCGTCCGGAACGTGGAATCTTCGGTATAGACATATCCTTCCTTGGAACTCATGGACACCAAATCTTGTAAGGACGTGGCGTAGCTTGTAGTCTGGTCCTTCCCATTCGTTGCTTCTCAATACTTCCGTTACACAGAAGCCTTCAGGAGGGTGTTAGTCTTCCTGCCGTTTATCATCCAGAGCAACTTTCGATGCGGCAGTGTCAGGAAGCCCAAAAGTGAGTTTTATATCTTCTAGGAATGAAGATTCATTAGCTAGATGGTTCCCTGTAAATTTTGAGGGCTGAAGGATTCACTTCAACGTATCTGGACTTTAAACTTTTTAGATTTGTTAGCTTGTGCAATATTGATGCTTCTTGTTTAAAGGGGCCTAACATAGAAGGTCATCGGCCCCAGCTTGTGCGATATTAGCTGTTTACCGTAAGTATTACCCTCCTTTCGATACTAAGTAAGGTACTCTCACGAATAATTTTAGAAAGGATCAAAAAGCGAGTTAACTCAAGGCTGAGGAAAGAACAAACAGGATTTAGAGAAGGTTACTCCTGTACAGACCAGATCAACACACTGCGCATAATTATAGAACAATCCACGGAACTGCAGTCGTCACTGTATCTGCTATTTGTAGACTTTGAAAAGGCATTTGATAATGTAATGATGAAGAAGATGTGGAAAGCCATGAAAGAATTTTGGATTCCAAAGAAAAATATAAAGATAACCCGAGAAATGTATGAGAACTACACATGCCAAGTTTTACATCAGGGGATGTTGTCTGAGCCCATCCCAGTAAACGCAGGGGTTAAGCAAGGATGTTTGCTGTCACCAATACTATTTCTGATGGTGCTGGATCTTATGATGAAGAAGGCAATGAATCGCCGAAGAGGAATTCAATGGGAACTGACAGGCAGGTTGGAGGACTTGGACTTTACGGATGACTTGTGTTTGTTAGCCAACAGTTTTAAGGATATGGAAGCAAAGCTGAATGATTTAAAAACCGAAGCATCAGAGGTGGGATTGAAGATAAATGGAAAGAAAACCAAGGAGATGCGTCATAATAACCGAAACAAGGCACTGTTATTTTTAGGAAACCAAGAGATCGAACAAGTCAACCAGTTTTGCTACCTGGGAAGTATAGTCACCCCTGAGGGATGAACTATAGAGGATATAGGAAATAGAATAAATAAGGCTAAAGGAGCATTTGCAATGCTAAGACCAATCTGGAAATCTAAGGAACTTAACACCTATACCAAACTACGCATCTTCAATACAAATGTCAACTCAGTACTGCTCTATGGGTGTGAAACATGGAAGACTAACAAACAACTGATTAGCAGACTTCAAACATTTGTGAACAGAAGTTTGAGGAATATCCTGAGGATATGGTGGCCACAAGTAGTCTCCAATGAAGAACCATGGAAAAAAACCCATCAAACACTCATTGATATTGAGATGCGTCGTAGGAAATGGAAGTGGATCGGGCATACATTACGGCGAGATAAAGACAACATAGCAAGACAAGCCCTGGAATGGAACCCACAAGGTAGCAGGAGAAGAGGCAGACCAAGAAACACATGGAGGAGGAGTGTAATAGCAGAAGGGATGGAGAAAGGAGGAAAGACCTGGACAGAGACCAGGACGATGGCGCAGAACGGAGTCCGGTGGCGGACGTTCATTGATGCCCTATGCTCCACTTAGGAGATACAGGAAATAAGTCAAAGTAAGTCAAGTAAGTAGCAACTGGAGCAATTTTAAGCTTGGGTAATGCCATGTCAGTCTCTACTGAGAAGATGCGTGGTTTGGAGATCTCATACATTGCTTTGGTTCTGCAGCCACTTGTTCTTTTATGTGCAGAGTATATGTTGCGCATGTGGTCTGTAGTGTAATACCTAGGTATTTGAATTATGTCAAAATATCAAGTGGGTCATGTTCACCACTTTTGATTTTGCAATGTAAATGCTAAGTGAATTCCTGTCGGCCCATTTCCTGAGGTTGTTAAATGCATGATACTGTATATACTTTTGGGCTTATGCCGTGTCAAGAAAATAAGGTGAAATTATTTACGTTTCGCAGAGAACTGTGCTCTGCGTCATCAGAAGAAAATCTCGACTGTCCACGAGAAAGGCTTCTTGAAAGTTAGACGTTATAATAGAAGTGAAAATGGTACGTTCATTCGTCACCAGATGGCTCCCCGGACGTGGCACAGCGCTAGCGTTCGAAGCGGAAGCTGAACGAACCATCAGAATCAGACTAAGAGGCCCGTGAAAGCGTCAATATCAACGTTGTTAAATGCAGTTTGGATTAACATTATTCCTGATTCGTTATGCCCAACTAAGGAGCACGTTTGAACACATTTAGCTGATCTCGTTACCTTTTTCTTCTCCCCAAATCTCTTCATCTTTTTCGGTTTTTTATGCTAATCAGTTGAAGGTTATGGGGAGATCAACCGTAATTGACCTCAAAATTACAATTAAGGTTTTGAGCTCTAGAGGTTGTCTCAAGATGTATTCCGGCTGTTGTTCAGCTTTGGCAGTAATTTTTACGACCGGATGCCATTCCTGACGTCAAAACTCCTCCTTTATCCTGGCTTGGGACAGGCAACAACCATTAATTATTCTTTCTTCTTTATGCCCAATAAGAAGCGGGATTGAACTTATTTAGCTGATGTCGTTATCTTTTTCTTCTCCCAAAATCTCTTCGTTTTCTCGCTGTGACTTTTCTTGCGATCTTCTGACCAGGTTTTTTGTTTGTGTTATTGCTTGGATGATGTTTAAACCGGTGACTGTTGACTCGTTTTCTGAGCTTGGATTTGTCTAACAGAATGTCATCTGTGATGCCTATTTCCTGAAGATCCCTTCCAAATTCGAGCAGCCAATTGTCTTTTACTTTCATTGACAAGGCAAGGCTCAGAATTATTTTGGCCAGTCTCTCATTACTCATTCTGAGAATATGTCCATCAAATTTCATATGTCTTTTTCTAAATGAGTCTCAGATTTTCTCTGAGGTCATGAGATTCCTTCTCATCCAAATTCCCCCTATACAGACAGGTCCGAACATTTTCCTTAAGATTTTTCTTTCTGGCCTTTGTGCGCCTTTAATCAATGATCTTCCCTCAATGATCAGTGTTCAGGCCTGCTTACAGTGTTATTATGTCTTAATTTTGCTTTTCGGGATACAGATCTTTCATTATACAGTATATGCTCCAACAGAGCCTGTATACTCTTTGTATGATTCACGATTGAGTCCTGAAGCCTGGATGACATCTCCCAGGTATTTGAATTTAAACACTTGGGATAATTTGCCAAATTGGGTTTTCATTGGTTGTCCATCTACGTACCGAAGAGATACTTTCATGTAGTGAGTTTTCTGCCATGAGATGAGGAGTCGCGTTCTGGATGCGATTTCATGGAGCTTTTCAATGGATGCAATCACTTCCTGCCTGTTATTGGACAACACTACTAAGTCATCAGCGAAGGCCAAACACTCTAAGTTAATTTTGGTTTCACGTAATCTGCCAAGGGTTATTCTTCTAACTTCTTTTTCCCAAACCCTAATAATGTTTTCCAAAACAAGATTGAACAACAAAGGGGACAAACCATCTCCTTGTCGAACTCCTGTTCTAACATTAAATGATTCAGAGAAATCCCCTAAGAATTGTAACTTTTATTATTATTATTATTATTATTATTATTATTATTATTATTATTATTATTATTATTATTATTATATTACTCCTGTGGATGTGTGAGGTAGAATAACATCCACAGTATCCACTGCCCGTCGAAATAGGTTACTAAAAGGGAGATCAGTAGATTTGAACGTGGGAGCATGGGTTGGCGACAACGATTCCTAACTGTGTCTGGTACTGTTTCAACTTAATTGAATCAATCTACTCACTTTCGCCTTTACTGTCTGACCTCCTTTGGTCAACTTCTGTTTTCTTCCAACCACTACGATATTACGTTTGATCTAGGAAGTATTTAATTTCCACGTCCTACGTCCCCCTTGTCTTTCTTTGTCTGATAGCCCTACCTTAATTTTATCCAAGTGTCAAATCCCATCATTTTCTCCTTCTGCTTATTGTTACTAGAAAATGGTTACCCATTTGTAGGCTACTTCCTCTTACAACAACAATCACAACTGCCCTAGGATTATTATAATAATAATAATAATTATTATTATTATTATTATTATTATTACTAATATTGTTATTATTATTATATACAGCGGTCCTATTTTTTTTAATTTCTTTCAGCAAAGTGCCGGTCTAGACGGCTGTGCGGTTAGGGGCGCGATGCTGTGAACTTGCATCCGCGAGATAATGGCTAGGAGAGATTACGTAACTCGAGCCTGAAATGAATGCGGGGAAGTACCTAATGAGTGATATTGATAAAACGCCACGCAGTGTGATGAGGAAAGTGTTTTTCGGCTCAAATATATTATGTACCATTAATCATTATTAACTATTTTCCTTAAATTTGGATTAGAAGAAATTCTGGGAGATTTTATGTTCTTTTTCAGGTTTTCTGGTGTGTTGCAAAAATCGAGAGATCTGAAATTTCGGGAGACCTGGCAACACTGAGCCTTCATCCGGGAGATGGTGGGTTCGAACCACACTGTCGGCAGCCCTGAAGATGGTTTTCCGTGATTTTCCATTTTCACGCCAGCTGGAGCTGTACCTTAATTAAGGCCTCTTCCATCCATCTCCTATTTGTCAATTTCTTTTTGTATGCTATTTGCTTTACCTAAATTTTCCTTAGGTGGGCTGAGGGGACCAGCCGTCAGATCCAGTAAAATACTATGACCTCACCGGGAATTGAACCAGGGGTCTCCCGGCAAGAAACAGGCTCACTAATCCGCCTATATTTCATAAATAAGGAAGAAAAAAGAGATGACGTCCGAAACAGTCGTCAAGCATCTGGAAACAGTGGATACAATGGGAGAAGAAGAGAGATAACAGTGAGTGAGCAACAGGTTATGAATTGGAGACCTCCAGAGGCGCCCATTCGCTGGTACAGTACTGTGCTAGAATTTCTTTCGGTTTGAATACTAAGTCAAACACTGATATTGAACTGAAGAGAAAAAGTTCCTCTCAGGGTATTAAAGATGTGAAAAGTGAGTGTTTATACCATTAAAATATGAGTCTCGTGCAGCTAGAAGAACAAATATATTAACAACAACGTTTACAACCCTTTTGAATGTTAATGGTTAGAAGATGTTCTCATATTCTCGACTCCTTTTTCCATCTTAAGGCTTTATTTATTTTCCTCCCCACCTACCTATTTTTTTCACCTTTATTCTTATATTTTTTATCGCTACTGGAAGCCAAGAAGACCAAAGTTTTGTTGACATTCCATTAAACTTTACCGTCAGATGGCTAGAAAATGTATGCCCACTGGGGTCTATATCTTCTTTTTCTCTTTATTCTTGCACCCTTTTTCTTTTCCTTTCTCTTTTCTACGCCCAGCCCATCTCACTCTACCCTCCCCACTACGTGATATCGCTCCATGAATGCTTCAAACGGAGAGGACACCTCTTGAAAAGTCACAAGAAGATGGCTGGAGTGAGATGTGTCAGTATGTCTGCCACAAACTGAGTCAGGCGCCGACTTCCATTACATATTGAAAGAGAAAGATTTCTCACTATACACTCAGAATATGTAAAGAAGGAGCATTTTACTGTATGTTCCTGTTATACTAGGTGAGCCTCTAGCCCCGTACTTTCTACTGTACATAAATGAATGCCCGTATGCACTAATGATGAACGGGATGCCTAACCACTGGTTTACAAAGGAGCGCTACAACGTGCTATATTTCGAATGTGAGATAAATAGCAGTCATTTTACTACACACGTTCTGTAACAAAGTGCATTTGTAAATACGCCAAAGGTGCAGTATATAAAGTTTAATATTCTCTTTATCTTCTTCTTCTTCTTCTTATTCATCTTATCCCGCTTCAAGCGTTGTCGATGTTACTGGCAAGTCTTTTCCGCTTTATCCTATCCCACACATCATCTTCCTCTAACTTCTTCTCCTTCAGACCTTCTCATACATTGCCTGTCCACCTCCTTCTTGGTCTCCCCTATTTCTACTTCCATCCACAGTCATATCTATCACTCTTCTCCCCATATAGCTTTCATTACTTCTCATAATGTGCCCATACCATAGCAGACTTCACTTATATACTTTCTTAGATACTTCTGTCAATTTAACGGTTCCTCTGATTTTCTCATTTTTGATGCGGTCCTTTCTAGTAACATCACTCATCCATCTTAGCATCTTCATCTCTGCAACATCTAATTTATTACATTTTGCCTTTGTTGTTGCCCAAGTCTCTGCACCATACAATATGGCTGGCCTCACTGTTGCCTGGTAGGCTTTTCCTTTAACCCTTATGCCAAGTCTTTTGTCACATAGGATGCCCGACATTCTTTTCCAGTTCATCCAGGCAGACTGCACTCTGTGGTTGACCTCCGTGTTTAGGTTGCCATTCTTAAACACAAAATATCCTAAATACTTGAAACCATCTATTCTCTAACAGTCCATATCTAACAATTCATTCCCCTCACATCCGAGGCATAGGTACTCAGTTTTCTTTCTATTAATTTTTAGGTCTCTGTCCTCCAAGGATTTTCTCAAGCTTTCGAGCCTCTCTTCCAATTCTATCCTACTGGTGCTAGACAAAACAATACCATCAGCAAATTTCATGCACCACGATGCTTTAGTTCACACACCATCAGATAAGATATTCATCACAAGGTTGAATATACATGGACTCGGTGAGGGACCCTGATGTAACACAACTCCAACTGGTATTCATAAATTTATAAATGTACAGATATTCCACTCTACCAAAGCCTTCCTTGTACGTGACTTGAACGATCCATCAGCTGTTAAGAGGGGTACCAACACCTTTGACCTACCAAAAATGCGATTTTGTAACTTCTTCATTTTTCAGTTAAAATTTTAGTTTCCTCTTTATAACAGTGCAATATTTTTAATATCTCAAATACTTTTGGAGTTATGACTAAAAATGTGAAGTAGGCTCCAGTTACCCGTTTTGGTATAAAAGTAATGGTCAAAACTTATAGCTACATAGGGTCTGGTATAAGGGTTGACACAGTAATTTGTTAGTATGTGTTCATATTTGTGTACTTTTGTGCCAGCACGATTGATTCTATGCTGGAGTGGAGACGAGTGGGGACTACATGGGAATAAGTTCCTAATTTCAGGTATTTCAGGATTTAAAAAGAATTTAAACAAATATTTCTGACTGTGATTTGATAGAATATGATTATTTTTTTCAATAACGAAACATGTTATTCTATTACTGAGTTGTTTCCGTTTTCAGGCATAATTTTGTTAGAATGTGTTTTCTTTTCCAGGTACTTTAAAAATTAATGTATTCATAAATTAGTTTCAGAAGACTGAAGAGGCTAACAATTGTAAAAAGGTAAGTCTGTTACTAAAACTTCCTGTACAAAGTTGGGAAATCAGCTGGCAGTCTTTACCAGGAACGGGTGATGACAGGTTTTCACCTTTCACTTTCACTTCGCGGGACTCACAGCACAATCACTTCACACAGAAGATCCATGCAATGAGGTTCGAATGCACGTCTGCCGGCTATCATAACGCATGATGACTGTACACTTGGCTCGAATCCATTCAAGACTAAACACTATTACAATTAACTCACGCGTCCGCTCCTCACAACGAACTATCAGCTTGCTACTCGTAACTGACTACTGAGTACTCTACACATCACAAGCGGCGAGGCTGCTTTTTATGTACCTGGTCACGAAGTTCCAGTATCTTCGGGCTGCGGTCACAATAGGAGTGTTCTAGTTTCACCCTCCACGGAGACACCAGACGAAGGAGACAATAGAAGCCGGCTTGTACCTCCATAATCTCAGTCATCCTTTCCAGAAACTACCAAAGGAACTTTCAAGAGAACTGACGGTCGCATTATCACGTGACATCCTCAAAGGCAATTGTCACTACATAGTAATTACTATTTGGTAGGGTCCGAATTCTTATGTAATTACATATTCAATTTATTTGGTTGTAAACATCTAAAAATGAAATATGTCGGCTAATTGTGGTTCTAGGTAATTACTCAAAACATTAAACACTGTGTCAGAACATAATAAAATAACTAGCTGATGTACCCGTGCTTCACTTTGGAATTCTCAGAAAAAGTCTTTGTGGTTTTTCAAACTGAAATCAACATAGGACATTACGTTGACGTCAGTTGGAATGCAGCGGTTAAAAGCAATGTTATCGTACAAAATATTCGATCAAATGAACTTTTAACGAACAGTACTACGCTGCCGACCTAACAGTCAAAATTTCCAGTGATGGACTGACCAGGCTGCAGACAGCTATGAACACTCCTCTACCATTATTCCGTTAAGTATTCCCAGTGCTCATTCTAATCAGTGCCTCAGAGTAGAGATTGAATAGCTGGAATACTATTATGAACCAGTGTGTTACGTACCAGCAGTATCAGAAAATTTATGAAGCAGAGCAATGGAATGCTAAAGAAGATAGAGGTCTAACTCCCCAGCCACTTCCCGCCAATATTCAGGAAGGCTGTTATACTCAATACGCAGCAGTAATCCGATCTATTGGAGATGAATGGCAACAGAAGAGACAAATCACATCACAACAAACAATGGTCAATATGATGTTGTTGTTTGTTATGAGCTTTCTATATTGTAGGCCTTCACATTAAGTTTTATTCCGACTCTGTGATATTAGGGCATCTTATATAAATATTTATAGCGTAAACAGTAGTTCCTTATTCCAAGACTTCACATACCGATTTTCATTAAAATCTATTTACTCATTTTTTCGTGACTCGGTACTGATATGGAGTTAGGAACAAAAATCCAAGTTCATGAATATCTCCGTCATCATAGCCGGCACGCTAAATATGTATAAGACATAAATGATGGGAAATTTAATACTACATATAAGTGTAGTTTAACTCAGCATGAATACAATTATTTATGGTCTAGATCGTAGCGACTTATTCCCCGACTTTACATACCGATTTTCGTTAAATTCTCTTCAGCCGTTTTCTCGTTATACGAGTGCATACATACAGACAGAAGACAGACAGACAGAAATTACGGAAAATCAAGAAGTGCATTTCGTTATTACTCTGGACACGACCGATACAGAAATATTATTCTTTCTAAATTCTGAGCAATGTACAGACAAAACTCTTATTTTATATAGAACGTATATAGATTGGCGAATTTCATCTCATATAGAATAGGCCTATGATGAACCAGAGAGAGATCTAACTCCCCAGCTACTTCCCGCCAAAGTAAAGTTGGCTTTAAATTTCTTTAAAACTGAAATTTCTAACCCGTTGTCTGAGAAATACGATAGGTCCGAGTGATCAACTGTACAAAAAACCACTAACCCCTTCGGGGATGGCTAGGTGCCTTTCGTTGGTCGGAGTTCCTCACAAACTCCATGCAGTTTTGAAACGAAATCCAGGTTATTCAATCTCTCTATCTGTTTGCAAGCTTCTCATAGACGGCCTATTAGGCGACCTGCATGTCTGTGAAGATGAGGGCCCTACCTATGGCGATTTCTAATGCTGAATACGCCACACACACACACACACCCAGGCCCCGAGGCATTGGAATCAACCAATTAAGGTTAAAACCCCCAACCCGGCCGCGAATCGATGCCGGGACCCTCTGAACCGAAGGCCAGTACGCTGACCATTCAGCTAACGAGTCGTACTGCTTGCAAGATCAATAGTGGCAAACAAGAAGAGCTCCCGGAAGATACTTCATCCAGCTAGTCTAATCTTTTAAAATATATACTGGTAAATTCCTCCGGTGTGAACGATCCTTCTCAATCTACAAGATAATTTTATCGGAACAGCGCCAAAACATAACCATAATAATAATTTCTTGTGACTGTTTCTAGCCGAGTGCAGCCCTTGTAAGGCAGACCCTCCGATGAGCGTTGGCGGCATCTGCCATGTGTAGGGAACTGCGTGTAATTGTGGTGGAGGATGGTGTTATGTGTTGGTGTGTGAGTTGCAGGGATGTTGGGGACAGAACAAACACCCACCCCCCCGGGCCACTGGAATTAACCAATGAAGGTTAAAATTCCCGATCCGGCCGGGAATCGAACCCGGGACCCTCTGAACCGAAGGCCAGTACGCTGACCATTCAGTCAACGAGTCGGACAAATATCACCATGAAAACATGGAGAGGTACTTGGTGACACACTGCGCATCACTTTAAAACGTTACCGTGCCTACAATTTGTGTTACATAATGGGAGTTTAAAGACAGGTTCTATATTAACTTTAGCTAAAAACATGTATTTAATTCATTTTCAGGGCATGAGGGCAACACGTAATTAGCTACAACAATGTATTATGTAATATACTGTAGGTTCTCCACGATTTACAGTAGGCCTACATAACATCATTTTTAAATATTAGAAGTAATTTTATTATGCCTGTTATTTGATTATTTCATACTGTCAAAATTATGTAAACTACATAAATTATCTAAAGCAATAACTATGAAAGCAATAACTATAAAATATGGAGGTATTTAAAACAATTTCATTATCTTACTGGGGAAGTCAACGGGAAACTACCTCACTCCTCATTTCCGTAGTACGCCTCTTCAGTGACGCCTACACTATTTATGACATCTGTTAGCGGAGATATAGAGGATTAAACCAGCCTTCGGGCTGAATACCCGACATACTGTGCATTATTGTCTTACTAGCTGATGTACCCGTGCTTCGCTACGGAATTCTACATTTGCTAAAGAAGAAAGTTACCTAACTCCCCAGCTATTTCCCGCCAATATTCAGGCAGGCTGTTACACTCGCTACGCAGCAGTAACCTCATCTATCGGAGATGAGTGGCAGCATAAGAGACAAAGAACATCACAACAAACAATGGTCAATGTAATTTTTTTGTCGATCAATTTTATGAGCTTTCGATATTGTAGGCCTTCACATTTAATTTTCTTCCCACTCTGAAATACCATTCTTATCCTAGTCGGTATAGTAAAACTGAATAAAACATAAATGATCGGAAACTCTATTCTCTGTAACTTTTGTTATGTAGTGTTTTTCGATAGGATCAATATTTAAAAGTTAAATTTTAGGCGCCTTCCCCTAAGCTACCATTTCATCCAGAATAAATAAAATTCTTTATAGCTTAGACTGTATTGTCTTATTCTCCGACAGTAAATATACCGATTTCCATTCAATTCTGTTTACCTATTTTCTCGTGGCTCGGCGTTGATATGGACTTAGCAACAAAAATATAAATTTATGAATATCTCTCTTTTCATAGTCGATATTGTAAAAATTTATAAGATATAAATGATCGGACATTTTATTCTATATAACTTTAGTTATGTGGTATTTATCGGTAGAACTACTAATAACAAATATTTGAAAATTAAATTTTAGGCTTTCCCCTAACTTACCATTTCACTCGGCTTGTATAAAATAATGTATAGCCTAGATTGTAGTGGCTCATCCCCCGACTTTACATACCGATTTTCATTAAATTATCTTCAGCCATTTCTTCGTGATACGCGTACAGACAGACAGACAGACAGACAGACAGACAGACAGACAGACAGACAGACAGACAGACAGACAGACAGACAGACAGAAATTACGGAAAAGTAAAGTTACTTCGGGTATGGCCGATACAGAAATACCATTATTTTTAAATTCTGAGCAATGTACAGACAAAACTCTTATTTTATATATATAATATCATAACTATAATAGCCTCCGTGGCTCAGGTGGCAACGCGTCGACCCCTCAGCGCTGGGTTTCGTGGTTCAAATCCCGGTCACTCCATGTGAGATTTGTGCTGGACAAAGGGAGGCAGGATAGGTTTTTCTCCGGGTACTCCGGTTTTCCCTTTCATTTTTCATTCAAGCAACACTCTCCACTATCTTTCATTTCATCTGTCAGTCATTAAGCATTGCTCCAAAGGAGTGCGACAAGCTTCGGCAGCCGGCACAATTCCCCTCCTCGCCGCCAGATGGGAGCTTCATTCATTCCATCTCTGACCCCGTCACTGAATGGAAAACAGGTTGTAAGTTTTTCATCATAACTATAATTGATAATGAAAGGTATATACGAACATTTTTCTAAATTTAGTGCAGTAATACTATTACATATTTTGTCAGACTCGTTGGCTGAATGGTCAGCGTACTGGCCTTCGGTATAGAGGGTCCCGGGTACGATTCCCGGCCGGGTCGGGGATTTTAACCTTCATTGGTTAATTCCAATGGCCCGGGGGCTGGGTGTTTGTGCTGTCCCCAACATTCCTGCAACTTACACACCACACATAACACTATCCTCCACCACAATAACACGCAGTTACCTACACATGGCAGATGCCACCCACCCTCATCTGAGGGTCTGCCTTACAAGGGCTGCACTCGGCTAGAAATAGCCACACGAAAATATTATTATTATTATTACATATTTTATTATTATTGTTACGATGTTTTGTGGATTTGCAGAGGTGAAAGAAGGTGCTGGCTGGAATAGGTCTCAACTACAGAATTAAAGTTAATTTAAAACTTTGACAAAGGTTATATTTTCAACAGACAACAAGGTTTAACAATTTTCATATAGACTTTCAAAACTCAACAAATAACAAGTCAGCAGCAAGCCAAAATCAGGTGCAAAGAAATTACAACATTTCGGGGGTTATTACCAAAATCTGGGCTTCAAGCCCCAAGTATAATTCCTGAGCTCTCAGCTCACAACTACCATTGCTGAAGGGCATAAAACCCCTAAGTAGAAGGAGCACTTGCTCCTAATTACAGTGTTAAGAAAAAGAGCAGACCCTCTCTCAATTTGACAAGCCTATCAAAGGCTACAACAAACTTCATTTCTATCTGCCCTTGAGGCACACCAAGAAACAGGGGTATTTGATACCCAACCTACAGGGCCTTTACATGAGGAAAATAAAACATCAGGTTAAGTTACTGGCCCATAATACCAAATAGAATGGAGGCGAAGCTTGCACTCCTAATACACTTTTAAAACCTACTTGGCACTAGGCCGCTTACGGAAGGGCTAATCCCATACTAAGGAGGTGACACGATAAGAAAACTTTATTACATTACGAAGAGAAGAAAAACGGTTATGAAAACGTAGTCACCTCAAAACAATATGAGTGGGAGCTCGAGAGGGTTAGGCACTCTCTATCCCAATTTATAGTTAAAGAGACGAAATTTCACCAAATGTCTATTACATTTTAAAGATAGGTTACATGAGAAAAGTTTCGAACCTGCCCCGAGGGTTAAACTGCTGAGCTAGCAAGAAATAAAGTTATTAAGCGGCCATTACCTTGTGGATGAGCTGCTGCCCGGAGAAAGAGGCGCTTCCCGCCCCCTGCTACATAATCACACACTAAGCAAGATGTCGATGAAGTGGCACCGAGACAAGAAAATCAGCAGTTTATATATCCTCGTGGAACATTCGAGACCTTTCAAGAATGAGTACACACACCCTCTTCAACTTTATTGGATAGCTTAAAGGAACATCTCCATATCGGAGAAGACATACGTTATTGGTCAAAAATTAATTAGAGAAATTCGGGATTGGCTAAATTCAAAACAAACGGGTAGAAATTATTAATGTTGCCAACCCACAAACCACAGAACAAAATTTAGTAAGGTCAAAAACTTATGAACACAAAACTTCTTCAAGAAGGCTCATTCCTTTCCAACAGAGTGCGTAATCCAATTTTTTTCTCTGTAGAGACATCTAGAAGAGAATGTCCACACTTCTTGATACGGAATAAACAAACTCAAATCAAAATAGACACAGTTCAGAACACTACAAGATTACCAAATTTACAGTAGTGACATCTTTTAAGAAATAGTAGAATTAGTTCAGTTTTCAAGGTTCCAAACTTCTCCTGTAGAGGAGTTTAAATTGGCGCAATATTTGAATGAGTGGCATGGAGGTGTACCGCCCGGTACAATTATTACATATTTTACTGATATTTACTACATTTTAATGTGCATGTGTCGCACTTCGATCTCATATAAGAATTCTGGCTCTGCTATTAGAATTAAGGTAGAAGGACCCTGCCAGAAGTGTAGTTCATCCCACGATAAATATACTGAAACGAAGACAGAAACGCTTAAGCTTATAAGAACTATAATATTATATAATTTTCTGTTGTAAAAGTCTACGTTTTGAATTCGAACTGCTCGTAGGGAAAATCAATGACTTTACGTCTAATGTGAGAGAAACAATGAGGCGGGTGAATGGTACATCTTGATACAGCTTTGAAAGATATTAAAAGTGCTAAAAAAAACATTTTCAGTACAGCACTCTTTTCAGAATTATTATTTTTTAAACCGGTGAAGTGATTGTCTTTGACTCTCACAGACCGTCCAATCAGGGACCGTTCGTACAGTGATTAATATAGGATGACCCATCAATTACTGGTCTATATTTACCCAGTTTAGGAACAATACACCTGCCTAATGAAACGTTGCAATTTTTAGTACACGTTACACCCCACTTTGCAAAGAACTAATCTCGGTCTATTTTTGTTCAATTGGATACGCTCATTGGTTAATGCTATACTATTAGCTGTGTCAACAGAACCCAATTACTTGGAATTAGGTGACAAACACACTGGTTAATATCGAATGTCACAAGCTTTTGAGTTCAAATTAAAATTGTATAACGCAGTCAACCAACTACTGTTCCCCATAAAAAGAGAACGAACCGGTAAAACAAGTACTGATTGGATTAGAATATGAATGCTAGGTTGACCAGATATGATAGGGTAGGAAACTGTATACCATTACCACTACAAAGCAATACTTCCTCAGTGGACAAGTTGGCAGTTTCGATTCCCGCCATGGTAGCCTTTTTTTCCTGGAGAGGCAAAATTTTGGCACATCATTTTACTACTGTTTTATTTACTTGTGTTTTATTAATAGTTCAATACTAAAACATACAGGTTTCTGCAATCATGGGAACGGGATAATAATATTGGTTACGATGTGATGATGTCATCCATTCAGTCGAATCCGACCATCGGCTATTCTATGAATTAGCCCTCCAAGTTGTCCTGTTCCACACTGCCTTCAGTAGTTCCAGGGTGAGGGTGGTGTCTGTTTTAATGAGGTCTAACCAAAGAGTCCTCTGGCGACCCGGTCTTCTTGTACCGCTGATCATTCCTAGCATGATTGCTTTTTCTAATGCATTTGATCGCATAACTTTGCCAACGTGTGCTAGTCTCAGCTTCATAATATTATCAACCAGTGACATACGGGGCTTAATGTGCTCTAAAACTGCCTTATTGGTGATTTTTGCCGTCCATGGTATTCGTAAGAGTCTTCGCCAACACCAGAGATCAAAAGTGTCGATCTTCCTTTTGTCTGCTTGTTTCATCGTCAAGCTCTCACATCCATACAAGAACAGTGGGAATATAATCGCATTGACTAATCCGTACTTGGTAACGAAACTGATATCTCTGCTCTTCCACATCGGGGACACAGTCATCATCGAAATTCACCCAAATGAAATCCGTCTTTTGATATCAGGACAGCAATCTCCACTTTGAATGATTTTGGCTAGTAAGAAGATGAAGTCCCCCACATACTCTATCTCCTCCCCATTTATATTTAGACAAACTGTACAACACCCATCCGTAGTCATAACTTTGGTCTTTTGAATATTGAGCTAGGGGCCCATTGTTTCACTTTCATCTCTGAGGTGGGAAATTTAAAGCTTTAGATCTTCTTCTGTTTCTGCCAGCAGGGTTGTATCATCGGTAAAGCAAGAATTTTCATGCAGTGACGTGTTAGACTGCAAACTAATTTGGTTAGTAGGAAGTGTAGGCCACCCGCTCTTCAATAATGTAGCAAGAGTAACATAAATTATAGGGGTTCTGATGAGCAGTACCCCTAATATTTGCGCAAATCCCATAGCATAATTGTTGTGATGGTAGGCTATACTTATTACTCGCTTCAGTAAGTTTGCATTCTAACCTATTAATGTATAAGAATCCGGGCTCTAATCATCAATATATCTCAAATAGTTTATAGTTCTTCCTCCACTCTTGGTTATACGTGCCACTAAATACTTCGATGGTTTTGGGGAACACCGTGAGATGAAATCCTCGTGCTCGATGAAATTATTCCGGATCATTGATCATGAAATAGCATATGCAGAGGAAAACATCCCCAATCGAAAGGAATTTCTCCGAGCAGAAAATCTGCTTTGAAAATACGTTAGTGTTGCTCCTAGGAGTCTAATAAGTGATGCTAACACTTACTTGAACCGCACAGAAAATAGTATAGTTCAAATTAATAGTACATGTCCGACTCGTTGGCTGAATGGTCAGCGTATTGGCCTTCGGTTCAGAGAGTCCCGGGTTCGATTCCCGGCCGGGTCGGGGATTTTAACCTTCCTTGGTTAATTCCAATGGCCAGGGGGCTGGGTGTTTGTGCTGTTCCCAACATACCTGCAACTGACACACCACACATAACACTATCCCCCACCGCGCAGTTACATGGCAGATGCCGCCCACCTTCATCGGAGGGTCTGCCTAACAAGGGCTGCATTCGGCTAGAAAGAGCCACACGAAATTATATAATAGTACATATACACAATATACGCTAAACAACAATCAAAGCCTTATTTGTATTTCACTGTAACTCTTTAACATTGGCGAAGCGTGAGGTTAAGTTGAGGGCACCAATTTCTAGGAATTCATTCATAATCGACTTTGACAAACGACGAACGACGAAAAATAACTCTTCATGACTTCAGTTTTCTTTAGCGCCAACATTCCTTCATTCTCTTGCTTACAGCTTCTTTCCTTTCAGCTGTCCAAAGTTGTTTCTTCTTGGTCGCTATTTCCGGCTCTAAGAACCCCTCAAATGAGTATGGTTCTGTTATGGATGTCTTGATCCACGATTTCTTGCAGATCTTTTTTGGTGTTAACGAACCATTTGTCATAAGAGCTGATTTCCCTATTGGGCTTATTTAATTGGTTAAACACGTTGTCAGTAAGTCTGTCGTCGGGCATTCTTGAAGTATGTCCACAGAATTTAGCCCTTCATTTGCGTATTGTTTCTAAAATCCTGCTGCATGTCTTATATACTTATTTATTCCAGGTATATTATAATGTAATATAATTTTAATATTGTAATTTAGTAGATAAACTGGGGGGTTCCGCCGCCTCCGCAGGCACCCAGGGGTCTCCTCCTCCGCCTCCGCACGGGCGCCTTCCCAGGAGCCCGCTCCTCCTTCCACGGGAAATTTGAATTGGTAAACAAAGCCACGTGCTTTTTGACAGCTGTCATCGACAACAACGCATCGCTAACCTCACTGCTGCCATCTTGACGGGCCTAAACCTCAATGCTGCCAACTTAACATAACTAGCGCGAGATTTGAATCGGTAAACAAAGCCACGTGCTTTTTTGACAGCCACGTGCTTTTTAACAGCTATCGTCGACAACAACGCATCGCTAACCTCAGTGCTGCTATCTTAACGGGCCTAAACTTCAGTGCTGCTAACTTAACCTCACTAGCGCGAGATTTGAATCGGTAAACAAAGCCACGTGCTTTTTTGACAGCTGTCATCCGCCATCTTTAATCAACACAGCACCGTGCTGGTATCTTGCGAGCAATTTCGTCAGCTGTTATCCGCTGTATAAAGCGACGTACTTTTATCACATTTTCTAAGAAATATTTCGGCTATGATGTCCAATGTCGATTTTTGTTTGTTACGTATTTTGGGATTCCCGACAACGATATAACTCTCATTGTTATAAATTAAAAGTCTGTCTGTTTAACAGTCAAGGCAAGCATCGCTGTGAAGAAGTCGCAAAATAAAAGAAAATTACTTAATACGGAAGAAAATTCACACATATTGTGGCGATTAGGAAATGGGGAAACAAATGTCAGAATCGCGAATAAATACAGTGTATCACACTGAAGGATTTCTAGAACATGAAAGGACAGAGAGAGAATAAGTCTTTTTTCGAAAAAAGTCTTTAAAAATCAAGCTATCCAGATCATACGAGCACAAAGGTATTGAAGAATCCTTGTTGGGATGGTTTAAGCAGAAAGGAATAAACAATTTTCCGATCAATGGACCTACTTTTCAAGCGAAACCCAATGAAATTTCTCACTGAACTATTCCACAAATACAGTTCTTATTTCACTTATATTTTTTTAAGTCATAACTTTATTCTCACAGATATGAAATTTTTAACAATTAAAACCACTTTGTGCGACTATTGGCTATAAGGACGCTGTTTGACAGTCCTTTCCGAGTCGTTATAATAGATTTCGACTGTATATCATACGGAGATATCAGCGTTGGAAAATAGCGTCTCGTTTTTTGACTGGCATTTCAGTGTTAGTATGTACACGTTGAAAAGAAATACGTTTGAATGTCAAAAGGGGACATCAAATTATTTAAAATTAAACATCGGAATTTGGGACAAAATAGCGCCCCGAAATAATTTCACCATTATTCAAAAACCCAGGATAAAGCTGGAACAACCTCCCGGATTTCCTGAAAAATTGGTCACCCTACAAATAAGTAAAATAAAAATCATAGACTCATCATTTAACCTTTCAAAGTATTCCTCTCCACCTCAATAATGGATTATTCTTCGGTATGTTACACTTCCATCAAGCCTGCGTTGGTGAAAGCAAGTCAAGCAGTAGTAGCTGGCGTGCATTCTAATTCATTTTATTCCTCAGCTTCCCCTTCTCCTACGACTACAAAATGTTGCTGTCGTATTGGAGGAAGCTCCAGCCTCCCACATCGTTCATTTGCAAATGAAACTTCGGCGCCGATGTAGATGTGACGACGCCGAAAGAGGCGTCGTTTATATCCGTGAGGTAGACATGCCCTCACACGGACATTAAACGCGCCACCTAAATGATCCTCATTTAGTGCTTACGTCTAGGGCTATTTATTATTTCTCGTGTAAAATGAGACCAGAGGATCCTACCTTTAACCGCAGCAAGTAGCTCGCAGTCACATATCGCTTAAATCTTAAGGGGCGGGGAGTGGTCATACTGAGTTCTTTAAGTTCACCCATTTTCATCTGATATTCGCCATATTTCGCGAGATCATTTACGTTTTCAAAATTAATAATATTTTATAGTTTGGAACATTTTGCTAACATAGCTTCAGATTTATAACACATTTTATAAAAGTAATTTGAATAAATTTTAGCTTTATTTATCTATTTATTTATTTCTTCTTCTTCTTCGTTTAGGCCTACGATGGACACGTAGTTCTTAACTCTGGTCTTAGCCCAGTATTCCTTCATTCTAGCGCTATGGATGTCTTTTCTTTCTTGAGTCCATTTCACTCCTGCTCCTGGACGCAGTGATTCAGTTGTTAGTGACTGGTATTTATTTATTTATTTATTTATTTATTTATTTATTTATTTATTTATTTATTTATTTATTTATTTATTTATTTCTTCTTCTTCTTCTTCTTCTTCTTCTTCTTCTTCTTTTATGACCACATAGGATCACTTTAGTCAGTCCGTCGTTCAGGTCTCTTTGAAGGGATTGTTCGGGCTTTGCGGTCCTCCCAGTACTTCTTCAGACGCTCCGATCTTCGTGCCCTTTCCTCAGTTGAAAATGTGCGTGTTGTTGGTTTGTTTTGTGTAAGGGTAAAGCGGAGGTTTGTATTCTTGAGTTTTGTATTCAATTTTATCTTATTTTTGGTGTCTTCTGTTGTAAGGCCTATTTCCTTCAGATCCTCTCTTACTTCTCTGATCCATTTACATCCTGTTGTGGTATTTTTTGAGACGAGATTGTGTTGTACTAGTTGTTTCAGAAGTCTCGAGTCCTGCATCCTCATGATATGTCCAAAGAATCCCAGTCTCCTCTTACGCATAGTATCTGTAATGGGTTCTAGCTCTTTGTACACGACTTTGTTAGGTATTAACCGCCACTGTCCATCTTTCTGATATTTTTTGTTGATACAGGTTCTTCCAATCCTCCTTTCAATTTTCTGAAGTCTGTCAGTCTTTGATTGTTTATTCAGGTAAAAGAGTGTTTCTGCTGCATATGTAGCTTCCGGTTTTATAACTGTGTTGTAGTGTTTTATTTTTGTATTTATTGATAGACATTTCTTTTTGTAGATATCCCATGTTAATTTTTGTGCTTTAGCTAATCTATTTGTTCTTACTTGGATTGAGATTTTTTCATTTAAGTTATGTGTTATTACTTCTCCAAGATATTTAAACTGAGTTACTATTTTGATTTTATTACCATTTATGGTGACTTCTTTTAGCTGTGTTGGTTTTTGGGGCATAATTTCTGTTTTTCAAATGATATTTTGAGGCCAATTTTATTTGCAATGTTTTGAAGTTCTGATATCTGGGTTTTTGCTTCTTTTATGTCCACTGCTAGTAATGCTAAATCGTCAGCAAAACCCAGGCAATTTGTTTTGATTTTTCGGCCAATCTTTATTTATTTATTTATTTATTTATTTATTTATTTATTTATTTATTTATTAGGTACAGCCTAAGGGGAGGCATTTTACACTAATAATAACAAGTATAAAGAAGTATACAGGATAACAAACAACAATATCAAGTATCAACAATAAATTGTTCAATATTACTAACAATAACAATGTAACAACAATGGCAATAATAGATGGCAAGGGTCGACTACAGAGTTAGGAAAAAGATAGGGAGATGGTGGAAGATGGAACGTTGTTGTAAGGTTACGCGCGGACGGGACACATGATGAGTACACCGCGGATTTTTATGCAGTAAGAGGTTAGAATGCAAACTAATTTGGTTATCAGGAAGTGTCGTCTACCAGCTCTGCCGTAGTGTAGTGAGAGTAACATAAATTCTAGGGGTTCTCTGCTGTTCTGAGGGTAGTCTATACTTGTTACTTGATTCAATAAGTTTGCATTCTAACATATCATTGCATAAAAGTCCGTGCTCTAATGAAGAGTATTTGAGTGTTGGCGGGGTTGGGGTTGTACGGGAGTGTGTGGGGAAATACGCCGGAAGAGGATTACATTTTGTTTTTGATTATATTATTAAGGTAACATGGATCGGAGAACTGTAAACGGCTTCTCAGGTCAAGTATACCCAGGCAGTTCAAAATGTCAGATACAGTTTTGTTCTTAAAAACAGGATTGCGATCGTAACAATGAAAGTGGAAAGATTGCTTTGGAACTTTTCTGTGGTAGTTCTTAAATGTATGTTAACAATTATTATTATTATTATTATTATTATTATTATTATTATTATTATTATTATTATTATTATTATTATTATTATTATTATTATTATTTTAACAAGTCTATTATTGTTGTTTTATTAGAGTAGTTTTGTCTCACCCTTTCGCATTCTTCTTAGAAATTCTAAAATTTTCATATATACTTAACATATCTCTGTGAGATATCATTGTTTTTCAAAATGGATACCAATTTTTACGCATCTCCCGTGATAGTATAGGCATGCAAATTTTTTTTTTTAGACAATCAGGCAAAAACTGTTTCACTATTAACATTTTGAATACTGAAAAGTGAAGTTTTGTAAAATTGCTCATTTTTCTATAAAATAGCAGTAACTGCATGAGAACTTCCCACCACCATGCATTTTTCTCCTTTCTTGGCACTTGTCCTCGCCTCTGCAACAGTTTTTAACATTCTAATCTACTCATTAAACCCTAGAAAAAATTATGTACCTTTGAATGTTGAAAGATTAGAATATTTTTCGGTAAAAATGGTTTATATATTCCAGTGTGCTAAGCCACATCACATCTGAGAGTTAAGGTATTAATTTAATACAGTGAACGTAGGCTTTATCTTGAAACCTGAAATATTCTTCAGTAAGCGTAAACAAAAGTAAAAAGCACGTCTGGTGGAAATGTTCTACTCAACATTATTTGTCGTTCATAATGGGCAGTGGGTTAATTCGACTGCTTCTAATGTTCCTATGCATACATAACTACGGAAGCTGTCCACAGATGACAACACGCCAGGAATCACCGGAAATTCAAAAGCAAAAATACATTGAAATTCCGAAACTATTCGAGGTCCACGGCCGCTTACTTGCCAGTCCTATCCCTTTCCTATCCCATCGTCGCCATAACAACCTATCTGTGTCGATGCGGCGTAAAGAAAATTGTAAAAAAAATGAAAAGCCGGAATTCCCTTCCTGACGTCAAGGTCATCAGAGGAGGTAATTAGATGAAATGAATGACTTGATACCCAGCTCCATGGCTAAATGGTTAGCATACTGGCATTTGGTCCAACAGGGCCCACGTTCGATTCACGACTGAGTCGGGGATTTTAACCGTAAATTGTTAATTCTGCTGGCTCGGGGTTTCGGTATTTACGATATCTCCTGAGCTAAACTTGGCTCGTTCGTTCCTGGCTGTGGAGGTGGTGATTTCTGTTTTAAGAGGAAGTGCAACTAGTTAACCATCGTCTATATAACACTAATCAGGGATAAAAATGGAAGGGAACCAACACTTCGAAAAATGAAGGTATCGGCCAAAGGAAGGTAAGGGTCACGAAGGGCGTGAAAATGAATGACTCGCTAGGCCTCGCAACCTAATACCGCTGCGGTCGGAAAAGAACAAGAGTAAACCAAGCAAGGTCGGATAGGATAGGTGAAAGTGAGGAGTCTGGCACAAGTAAAGGAAGCAATGCCAGGACTCAAGCTCAAGGACCTGTGGTCGTCAATACACGCTCCCAAGTTTAGAACCGCTGAGCGCCGCAACGACTGAGAGCGGAACCACTGCACACGATGACTGTCAAAAGCCGTCTAATGAAATGTTTGAGAATCAACATCCAGCCACACTTGGAACCAGAGTTTCGTGGGTGGTCGGAAAGACCTCCGGTCAATATGGTCTCGATAAGACGTACCCTAGGACGTGTTTATTTACCAGTAAGTCTCCTGAGCCTATCCCAAGACCGTAAACATAGGCAGTTTGGACGTAAAATCAATAGCTATTATTAGTAATTAATTCAGATTTAGAAATTACTCTCTGCCATTCTCCCGTTCATACATATAGCAAAAATCAGGCATGAAAACCAATAATAATTGTTACCGAGTTTTCCGTGGTAGTTAGAGGTGATAGAAGGTGCGGGGGTGAACAGGTCTCAGGCTACGAAATTAAAGTTAATTTAAAATTTAACAAGGTTATATTTTCTTTGCAAAATCAAGAAATAACAATAATGGCAGGTACAGAGTAGCAAGGTAACAAATTACAATTACAGTATTTACAGGATTTGGGCTTCGAGCCCCGAACTCACAATTCTTGGGCAATTAGCCCAACTTTACCCCAAAACAAGTTTTAGCAGAGGGGCAGAAAACCCCATTCATGACCAGGAGCACTTGCCCCAAAATTACACAGTAAAGCCTCCTTGAGGCACCCAAAATCAATTTCAAAAGAGCAATCCGCTCTCAAAGTTTAAGCCTATCAAAGGCCACACCAAACTCGACTTTCAAGCTGTCCTCCAAGGACATAGACACAGGGGTAAAAAGATACCCAACCTACTGAGGCCTATTAAGTGAAGAAACAGAAATATTACATGGCCTCGACAATACCAATAGGAGAGGAGGCGAAGCTGCACTCCTAATACCTTTTGTTTAAAACCTAATCTGGCTCTAGGCCGCTAATGCAAGGGCTAATCCCATACTAAAGAGATGACTTTAGAAAGAAACAATTTACATTACGTTAAGGAAGAATTGGTTGTGAAAAATAAGTTCACCTCAAAACAATATGAGTGGGAGCACGAGAGGGTTAAGCACTCTCTATCCCGATATGCAGTTTAAAAGATAGAATAGATACTAAGTGTCTTTACATTTTAAGGTAAAGTTACATGGTGGAAAAACTTCGGACCCGCCCCGAGAGTTAAACTGCTGAACTAGCAAGAAAAGAAGTTATTAAACGGCCATTACCTTGTTGTTGAACTGCTGTCCGAAGAAAGAGGCGCTACCCGCCCCCTGCTATGTACTTTACACACTGAAAGATGTTACAGAAGTGGCCCGGAGACCCTAAAATCAGCAGTTTATATACTCTCGCGGAAAGTTCGAGGCGTTTTAGGAATGAGAACACCCTCCCACAAAAACTTTATTGGCTAGGGTTAAGCAATATATCCCCTTTGGGGAAGATACACCTGATTGGTTATAAATTAATTAAAGAAATTCGGGATTGGCTAAATTCAAAACAAGGGGAAAGAAAGGGTTATACAGCCAACTTAAACAATAACAGAAAGAAATTTAACAAGAAACAAACTTTTGAAATAAAAATTTCTCCAAAAAACAGTTCTTTCACTTCGCACTAGGGTGCACTATTGTAGTTCTTCAGTAGTGTCCTCTAGAAGAGAAAGTTCATACTTCTTACTACAGGTAAAACAAAAATACATCGAAAACGACCCAGTTCAGAAACTCCAAAATTTCCAAGTAGTGACATCTTCTGAGTAACTTGAAAATTAATACATTAGATAAAGTTCGGACTTCCTCCAGCAGAGGAGTTTCAACTGGCGCAAAGTTTGAATTAGCGGCGTGGAGGTGTACCGCCCGGTACAGACTTCCCCCCCCCAAAAGTCCCTCGAGGGGTGACACATGAAATTTGTTTGAAAACAAGGTCCAAGTTATGATGTTGATATGGAGATTAATTGCCGAAGCATTTATAAAAATTGTTGAAATTTTATTTGATCCAGTTTCAAAAATTCTTGTAGTAACTTTTGAAGTAATGTCTTTAAGTTTGTAGAAGTTGAATTCAGAAGAAAACGTTTAGTTTTTAAAGTTGAGGAAAATTTTTTCTAAGTTCACCAGATATTGCAGTAAAATCCAAAAAAAAAGGTAGTAATGTTGAACTGGAATGTCCATATAGCTGAATATGTACTTTAAACGTTGATAAGTTTTGACGGCCAGACCAGCCGCCGCTGCTTGAGTTCAGAGGAGGCCGCTCGGACCCCTCAAGTACCCTGAGATACCGCTCGCCCGCACTATGAGCGGAGTAGTGGTGTTGAAGCACGCCGCGCCCGCGGCGAACATGCAGGTCGCGGGCCAGTTACAGGTTGTGCGCCGCACATCAGCCTTGGCCGGGAGGAGGACTCCGGCTCGCCGTACACAGGTTGGCCTCACTGGGGAAGGGCGGGCCCGTACCCTGCCTCAGGAGCGGTACGGCGCCGCGCTGCTGCGGGGGCACTGAAACATTAAAGCTCGGCGGCAGAATTTTGTTGGACCATCATCATTTTTGAGGGCACAGGCTTTGTGGAGAGGTTGAGGGGCCAGCGGCGTGCAGATATCCATGGCATTTTATAAGCCACTGTGTGTTGTGGAGCAGGAGACGGGAGCGTGGTAATGACCGTGTCAAGGACAGGATGGCAGTTCAACTGATCGGGGGAGGTTTACAAAAAATAATTACACACAAAGGAAACAGATTCCAAGGGCAGAAGGCCTTAAAAGTGAAACCCCTCAAACAAAATATAACCTTCATATTTCCTTCAAGATTATATGAAAGAAGTTAGCACAGAAATTATACAGGTTTCACCTGCGACAGGTGAACCCTAAATATCCTCTCGGTGGCTGGATTGCTTAATAATAATGTGACCGGCGTAAGAAAATCGAGAATTATGCACGGCCCCTGAAATCTGGGGGCAAGCTTGCCCGCGGGAACAAAATTTTTGACCATCACCTGGTCACCTATCTTCAAATTGGTGGGTCTCCGTCCACGATCATATCTTTCCCTAACCTTTTCACGAGACACCTCAAGATTTGCTTTAGCCTTCTTCCAAAGATCTTTTATGTTATCCGGATTTATTGTCTCAGGTAGAATGTCACTCAGAGACCAGAGGTTAGAGAGCGGCGTGTTGGGAACGAACTTGAACATCAAAGAAGCTGGAGTAAACTTGTGAGATTCATGAACCGCCGAATTCAAAGCAAAAGCTAACCAATGCAGGGACGTGTCCCATCTAGAATGATCTTCATGATGATAGGCAATAAGCGCGGACCTGAGATTACGATTAACCCGTTCAGCCAGAGATGGTTGAGGGTAATAAGCAGAAGTAGTCACATGAGAGATGGACAGGTCAAAGCAGAATTTACGAAATAAATTAGATGTAAAAGCCTTAGCATTATCAGATACAATATATTGACACGGACCAAAAGAAGCAAAGATAGAATTTAGACAAGTAATGATGGACTGAGCGGTAGCCAACTTAGTCGGAAATAACCAGGAAAATCTTGTAAAACCATCTACGCATACAAAGATGAACTTGTTGGCATTTCCCTTTGACTGGGGGAAGGGTCCTACATAATCAATATACAGGCGTTCCATGGGGCGCGACGCTTGATGAGAAGACAAGAGGCCTACCTTGGTGGACATGGTTGGTTTACTAAGCAAACAGGATTTACAAGCCTTTACTAGTTCACGGATTTCACCGTCCATACCCTTCCAGATGAACCTTTCACGAATCTTTTCACGAGTTTTAAAGATTCCAAGATGCCCCCCAATGGGGTCTCATGATAGTACTTGAAGATCATAGGTACAAGAACAGCCGGAACAACGACTTTCATCATCTTATCATGCCTCGAAGGGCAACATAAAACACCATTCCTCAGTACATAAGGGACGACATGTTCCCCAGAAGAAAGGGTTTCCATTATCGGAGCCAGCGTCGGATCTTCACGTTGGTATTTTTCAATGTCCCTAAAGAGCATGGGAGCATCGGTTAAGATGGCATTAACATCAGATAGCATGGACTCGGGAGGAGATGAACTATCGACCGGTTCATGGGTGTCAACGTCGTTGGAAAACATACGGCTGAGTCCATCAGCAACAACATTTTCGGTACCTCTAATATGCCTGACATCGAATTGGAAGGCAGAAATACGGATGGCCCAACGGGCTATACGACCAGTACGACGCGGCCTACCTAAGACCCAGCTTAAGGCTTGATTATCTGTCTTCAGGTCGAATTTGACATGTTCCAAATAGAGACGGAACGTTTCTAAGGCAAATAAGACTGCCAAACCTTCGAGCTCATAGATGGAATACTTGGCTTCTTGAGCCGACAGAGTCCTGGACGCATAGGCGATGGGTCGCCTCCCTAGTTCAGTCTCTTGAAGAAGGACTGTAGCTACTGCTGACGACGAAGCGTCGGTTTGGACGATGAATTTCTTTGAGAAATCAGGCATAGCAAGGGCAGGGGCATTACAGAGCGCTAATTTAAGATCTTCAAAAGCGGCTTGTTGAGAAGGTCCCCACTCGAAGTTGATGCCTTTCCTACGGAGAAGGTTTAAGGGCGCCGCTCTATTAGCGAAGTTAGGAATAAACTTCCTGAAGAAATTCACCATACCAATGAACCTGGCGATACCTTTGATGTCCTTGGGAGGTCTAAAATCACGGATGGCCTGTGTTCTAGAATGATCGACTGCAACACCATCAGGTGACACAATATGCCCTAGGAATGACATGGAGGGCTTAGCGAAGGCAACCTTGGACAACTTAACAGTTAACCCAGCCTTACGAAGGCGATTGAGAACTTCTCGCAGATGATCTAGATGTTCTTCAAAAGTCTCCGAAAATACGACGACATCATCCAGGTAGTGATACAAGTACTCAAATTTGATGTCGGAGAAGACCCTATCTAGCAGTCTAGTGAGTACAGCTGCTCCCGTGGGGAGCCCGAAAGGCACGCGGTTGTATTCATACAAATTCCAATCCGTGGCAAACGCTGCAAGCGGCGTGGAGGTGTACCGCCCGGTACAATAATAATAATAATAATAATAATAATAATAATAATAATAATAATAATAATAATAATAATAATAATGTTATTAATTTTACGTCCCACTAACTACGTTTACGGTTTTCGGAGACGCCGAGGTACTGGAATTTTGCCCGCAGGAACTCCTTAACGTGCCAGTAAATCTACGGACACGAGGACGACGTATTTGAGCATCTTCAAATACCACCGGACTGAGCCAGGATCGAACCTGTCAAGTTGGGCTCAGAGGGCAGCTCCTCAACCCGTCCCCCTCCCCTCCGCCCCCGAGCTATTCAGCCCGGCATTAACTACAGTAATAGTACATCGAGGTGCTCATCTGTGCAGTGCCCGCATTTGCGGATCAATTATCGTAAAGTGACGGCCCACGGATCCCAACACGTCGGGTTCAAACTCGACAGATGTAGTCGGAATTTTGAGGGGTGGAAAAGGTAGGGTAAAATCGGGGAGGCTGGGTCAGGGGCTAATGTGCAAGATGGTGGCCGAGCGCAACTACCTCTGATACTTTTGAGGCATAGGATGACGTCACCCATTCCGCTTGCCCTCGCTGAGGTTATTTGTGTTGTTTTTATAACCGTTTGAAGGAGTTCCTACAGTGTGTGATAATATGTTTTATTGTTAGGAGCTTAATTGTTGCCTATGTATTTCATATGGCAGAACTGACACTGCTATTTTTTTTCTTTTCTTCATGAGCTACAAGCTTAGAACTTATGATAACGGATTCAAGGGGCAAGTTTCGGATCCAATTGTTTCCGCTTTCATGTTTGACCGATAATTTGATTCGTTGTTAGGAGCCTAAATGTATTGTATGTATTTCATATGGTAGAACTGACAATGCTATTTTTTTCTTTTCTTCATGAGCTACAAGCTTAGAACTTATGCAAACATATTCAAATGATACGTTTCCGATCCAAGTTATTCACTTTCATGTTTGTCTGATAAATGGCTTCTTACAGGGGGTCTAAATGTAACCTAAATCTTCGTTACGGTAGGACTGACACTGCTTTTTCTCTTTTTTCATGAGCTACAAGCTTAAAACTTATGCCAACAGATTCAAGTAGTATATTTCCGAACTATTTTATCCACTTTCATGTGTGTCGGATAATTTGTGTTGTTGCTAAGGACTTAAATGTAGCCTATTTATTTCTTAAGGTAGACCTTACATTGGTCTTCTTTTAGCTACAAGCTTAGAACTTATGCCGACAGATTCAAGTGGTGTGTTTCCGATCTAATTTATAAACCTTCATGTTTGTCCGATAATTTGTTTCGTTGCTAGGGGTCTAAATGTAGCCTATGTATTTCCTATGGCAGAACTAACACTGCTTTTATCCTTTCTGCACTAGTTACAACCTTAAAACTTATGCCGGTAGGTACAAGGGGTATGCTTCTGATCAAAGTTCTTAACTTTCATGATTATTCGATAATTTGTTCCGTTGCTAATGGCCTAAATGTAGCCTATGTATTTCTTGTGGCAAACTAACACTGCTTTTTCTTTTTTATGGATGAGCTACAAGCTTAGAAATTATGCCGAGTGATAAAACGGGTATGTTTCCGATCTAATTTATTAACTTTAATGATTATCCGAAAATTTGTCTCGTTGCTAGGGGCCTAAATGTAGCATTTGTATTTCTTATGGCAAACTAACACTGCTTTTTCTCTTTTCTGCATGAGCTACAAGCATAGAACTTATTACGAGAGATAAAAGGGGTATGTTTCTGATCCAATTTAACAACATTCGTGATTATCCAATAATTGATTTTGTTGCTAGTGGCCTAATTATATACTATATGTTTCTTATGGCAGAACCGACACTGGTTTTGTTTCTTTTCTGTATGAACTACAAGCTTAGAACTTCTGTTAACAAATTCAAGTGATATGTCTCCGATCTAATTTATTCCCTTTCATGTTTGTCCGATAATTATTTTCGTTTCTAGAGGCTTAAATATAGCCTATTATTTCTTATGGTAGAACTATTTAAAACATATCTATTATATTAATTATAGGTAAACAATCCTAGAACATTAAACAAATTCTAGAAAGGGTTATATATATCAACTCCTCCCTAACGTTACAAAAGTCTTGGATAATTCCTTAAATGAGTTTTAAATTAAAATAAGGTTGGGAGGGTGGGTGTGCGTAAACATGTCCCTTAACTTAAAAATTCAATCCCTGTTAAACCGATGGTTGTAGAAATTTGAGTTTTAGCTTAATATTTATCAAACATTACCATCTAATAGGTAATATATAACTTTCACTCGGCTATTCCTTTTTAAAATTTCGAGATATGAATAATCACGAACGTTAAAAAAGTTTTGGATGATTCTTGAAATGACATTTAGAGTAAAAACCGAAAGGGATATTGAATACTCTAGCGCTAAAGGGAGAAAGGCATTAAAGGGCTAAAGAACACTAAAGGATATTAAAGGGATAAAGGGCACTTAAGAGCTAAAAACACTAAAGGGATTAAGGGCACTAAATGTTAAACGTTAAAGGGCTAAATGGCCTCGGTCACTCGACAGCTTATACAAAGAAAACACTTTTTGATAATTATATATAAAGCTCTGAATACGCTTTACAGCTTTATTTCGAATTGACAAATACGTTCTTCTTCCTTAAATCTTAGCGATAATTGCTCGAATCCTTAAATCTTATTTAAAATTTAAATTTCGTTAATCCCTAACGAACACCACCTATCATCATGAGAAATTACGTGTCTGCTGCCATGGTGAAACCTAATTTGCCTTTCTCGATATTGACCTACAGAGGATTGAGACAGAAAATCTAAGAGAGTTTTCACTTCGTGACCTAACATGCGTTTAGATGGGGTATCACCTGTAGCACAATTAGGTTTAGTACGGTAGGAGAATTATTATTCATTTATTAAAGAAGGCATACTTTTCCTTTTTTGCTTGGGATCGCATGATAACTTCTGTGAACTCTCTTTGAAATGTTTTACGCCGTTTACAGTACTTCCATTAGTTGAGGGATGATAGGGTGCAAATGTTCTGTGGGTAATCCCATTTTAATCACGGAAATGTTTAAATTCTTCTGAAGTGAACTGATTACCACCATTGTCTGTCATATCAAATTAGGGTGTTAGGAAGTCCGAAACGTGCAAAGCAATAGGTTTAAATCCCATCCTCGTCGCCGCATGTAATATATCAAGAAACATCATCCTTTTCATAAACTCTTTAATGAGATATAGAATACAATAAATAGGACAAAAGCATAAATAGAATAAGTAGCAACAAGAAAATAATAATCAGTTTAACTTGACCATAGTCTGCTGATTCATTTAGCTCAGAAGTCTTCCATAACGTCGGCAAGTAAATGACCCCTCTCTGGAAGATGCTAGACAACCGTAATTAGGAAACCACATACATTAAATTTACCTAATTAACACAGTGAATAACACTCAGAGGAATTTTCATTTTCGTGAAACTTCCAACTAGACTATTCACTGTCTGCTTTCCACCACACAAATTCCTCGAAGTCCTTTTGCAGTCGATGTAACTTATTTATTACTCCACACAGGATGACATCATCCGCAAGGAATAGAGTTCATTACTCACATCATTAAAATATATAACGAAAAAAAGGTCCAAAAATATTGCCTTGCGGAACCTTCCACGAAATAATTAAGGAATCAGATAATGCTCACATTTTCTGAGTTTTAATTCCTAGAAATTTAGTCACACTTCCAGTTACTATTTTCTCTAGTCCAATAGCCCTCCCTTTGTCAATATCCTCCCATGGTAAACCATAATAATTCTGTTTAATTGCCTATAACTTGTCTTGTTCGCTAACAACTATAATATAATAAAAAGTTTATTTCAATAAGCTATTAGTTGTTTGAAGTTATCACGCTATAAATCCCCGAAGCGTGTCAGTGACACAGTCTATACACAACATGAATGGGATATTTCACATTACAGTAAGCCCTATACAATTGATCGGTAATATGGATAATTTCAAACAAGATATCAGGTCAATGATTGGTAAAAGTTTTCGTTAAGTTCCTCTTTCTTGGAAGTTACTGCTTCTATTTAACACAGCTCCCAAAATAAACAGCAACAAGAACCTAATAATCACTTTAACTTGACCCTGGTCTGCTGTTTCGCTTAGCTCAGTACTCTTCCATAACATCGTCAAGTAAAGGAGCCCTCTCGTTCGTCGTCTGGAAGATGCTTGGTCCTAGCGCCTTCTTTAGTCTCTGAACCACCAGTTCTTCCTCATCGTTCTGCCCAAGCGAAGGCCACTCCAGATACGTCCTTGTATCCATCAAGAATTGCAGGTGACGTGGCAGTTTATTTCGGTCCAAGGTATCTAACTGGATCAGGATCAAGAAGTGTTCATCTTCATTAAACATCTTGTGATTGGCCATTTCCAGCTCCCACTGGCACCACTTGCAAAAAAGCAAAAAACCTAAAGATTAAACAAGAGTAACGGCCCTTTCACAATGAAAAGTAGACGTAAATATAAAATTAAAACACAAGATTTGTAACTCCTGTTGACTGTGAATGAGGTGCCCCGTCGTGCTAGCCATGCTCTTACGAGCCGAAATAAATTTCAGCACTACGGTGGGCATGGTTCAAGATTTCTGGTGCAGGCAGCGCCACAAACATTTCAGTAACTTACCTTGCTATTAATGAAGTGTTCCGACAGCACAATGATGGTTTTACGACTGTGTTGTATGGAACCCACGATGTTGGACACAATATGTGACCCAAGAGGAAAATCACGTTCATGAAGACATACACAGTATTGTTCCCGCCCTTTCTCCAGCAATGGTGCTAGTCGAGTGAGAACGAAACGTCTGTCATTCGAACTGAAAACAATAATAATAATAATAATAATAATATTAACATTCTCTATCCTATTATCCAGCTCCTCCTTTCTACATACTACAACATTATTACCTGTGAAAACCTCAACGACAATGGAAGCGGAGATGATGATCATTGGTACGGCGGAACTGGCGGAAAAGGCAGTCCTTCCCAACTAAGGCTGATTAATTGGACCACTGCCTTATGGTTAGAGAAGAGATAATCAAAGGCTTGCGGACCTACCCGCAGAGAAAAGGGGTCTGGGCCTTATAACATCTGTCCTATATTCGAAATCAGGATCTCCTGTTTTCTCAATGGCTTCAACAATTAACACGATGGAAACTTCTTCGGTGATAACTACTCCAGGAGGCAGCCGGAAACAGAAATCCCTCACCACGAAAAGTGGTGCAAATGGACCTTTGGATTCTGGAGAGCTCGGAACGACATGTCAGGAAGAGTCGGAGCTTCCTGTAACCTCATCACAAAAGAATAAGATCTAAACGAAAACATCTGCTTGGAATATTAAACTTCAATACATTCTGTCAAATACGAAAACTGAAAAAATTAACGAAAATTTTCGACGAAAGAAGCATATTCATTCTGACATTACAAGAAACATATCTGGACGAGGAGACATTGGAGTCTGATGGTTTTAGAATATATCAGGGTAAACCCGGATATACAATCTCCAAAGGAAGATTGCCGATTTTGTGGACAGCTTTCGTGTGCAGGAGAAATAAAATGGATTCAATGACAAACTTTAGCTCACCATCTGATAGAATCATTCAGATCTGGAAACAAAACCTACACTATTATCAATGCTCATGCTCCCATAAACCAAGATAAGAAAAGGAACAAAGAGAAAGTAGCAGATTTCTTGGAAAAACACCAAAACGAGACATATAAAGTTCCACCTAGATATGTTAAATTTCTGGTTGGCGATTTCAACGCCCAGATGGGAAAAGAAAGGAAATTAAAAAGAAGATTGTTGGAGAATACGCTGCACGTAACAGAACAAATAGAAACGGAGGAAGATTAATTTTTTTGTAAGCTCTATATTCTAAAACTCACGTCTACGCATTTCAATGCCCTCCGAAAGAAGAAGAAAACTTGCATATCCCCTAATCAAATACTGGGCGAATTTCAAATTGACCACGTTGCAATTACAATCAAGAACAGACAGGAGATTATGAATGTCAAGGTACGCAAAAGTCTGAAAACTGAAACAGACCATTTCCTATCGGAAATTAAAAATAAAATTTCAACCAAACAGACGTCAAAACAGTGATGAGAGGAGGCCACGGTTCGACACAAAAATTATCGAACAAAACAAAATTTTATATGAATAAAATTTGTCAAATTTGGGGATGAACAATTGGTAAGAAATCAGAGAATCGTTAACAAAAGCTGCCGAAAACATGCGCCAAAGAAAAGGATAAAAACACAGATGTTGGAACAAGGTATGTGATGACGCACCTGAAGAGAGGCTAAAATCATGGGAGAGATGGTACTCCAGTCAAACGACAGAACATTGGGGTGTCATCAGGCAACAAAGTAAAACCACTGCCAAGATCATCAGAAGATAAAAGCGACAATATGATAAAAACCGGTTAGAAAATATGGAAGACAACCTCAAGAAAAACAAAATTTCTACAGAACTTTTAAGGAAGAACTACAACAATACCAACCTTCAAGTATCTGTTTTAAAACAGAGGACGGTACATTAGCATAGAGTAACAAGGAGAATTGCCAACTTTTGGCCAAGTATTTCAAGACCCATTCAAACTGCAAGGAGCCACTAGAAAGGCTGAATTTGGAGAAGCCAACGCAGATGAATCCACATTAAAAATCACGGAGTGTCATGGACATAAAGAAAATCACTAATGAACTCAAAAACAATAAAGCGCCAGGAGAAGATGGGGTAGTAGATGAAATGTAGAAAATCGGAGGATATAGGGCAACGGAAAACTTACACCGTTTAATTTGTGATATCTGGGGAAGTGAAAAAATCCGCAGGTATTGGAAATGCGCCGTTATACACCAGGCCACTAAGAAAGGTGACCGTAAGTAACGAAACAACTATCGAGGAATTTCGTTGCAACCTATTTCTTACAAAATATTGTCCAAGGCGCTACCAAACATAGTAGAAGAAGAGGTAGATCATCCAATAGGTGAATATTAAGGGGGATTTAGAAAGGGAAGGTCCTGTGTGGAACAGATATTTAGTCTGAAAAGTATCCTAAGAATTAGAGCTATACGAGGGAAGAATACGGTGGTTGTGTTTGTAGATTTATGAAAAGCTTGTGACTCCATCGACCGGCAGACACTCTTCAATGTCATGGAAGAATTTGGAATTGATGATAAAACAAGGGCAATTATAACTCAAACACTGATGGAAACCATGTCCAGTGTTAAAGTTCATGAGGAAATCGCAGATCCCTTTGAGATTAAGACAGTAGTCAGACAAGGTAACGGATTATCACCGAGTGTGTTTGACAATGTCTTGGAAACGGTAATGAGAACTTGGAGGAAAGCCATAAAAGAGAAGGACAGAAGGAGCCTATTTAGGTACAAAGAAGTAGGATGTGTAGTCGGACTGCATAACATGGCATTGTTAGCAGGAGATTAAGAAGGAGTCCACATAATGCTTGAAAAATTACATGAAATGGCAGAGAAAGCAGCACTCAGGATTTCATATGAAAAGACGGAGTGCATAGAATACAAACACAATTAAGAAAAGTCAAGATGTCAGATAAATTTAAATATCTTGGTGAATGGGTCCAGCTGAATGAGTTTGATAAGGCAGCAAATAAGGGAAGGTCCAGAAAGATCGAGTTAGCCTATAGATTAGTACAGAATAAATACAAGAAAAGAACGATATCTTACAGAGCAAATATCAGACACTATACCACGGTTACAAAACGAGAGGGCCTTTACATCTCAGAATGTCAGATACTCAATAAGAAAGGGGAAATGGATGAGCTAGAGAAGAAAGAAAGAAAGAAAGAAAGAAAGAAAGAAAGAAAAATCTCGAGAACGATCTTAGGACCCGTAAAAAATAAAGGATGGTATTTGGCGGAATAGGAAAAATGAAGATCTCTACAGACAGACAGACAGAGAAGATCACAGAAACCATACGTAAGAGAAGTCTGAAGTTTTACGGGCACCTCACAAGAATGAACGAGAGTCGACTAACAAAGAAAGTTTTTAACCACAAAAGCAGCTACTAAATGGGTAGAAGAAACAAGAAAATAAATGATAGAAGCTGGTATCAATACAAAAGGAATCTTTAATAGAGATGAGTTTCGAGCTAACAGTGATAAATTCAAGGGGTTTCAGAAAGGAAAAAAATTAAAAGTCCAAGAACATGTGGTCAGAGGAAAGGAGGAGGAACCACAGCGAAATGAAGAAAAAGTTCTAGGAGAAGAAAAAAGGACTAACCAGCAAGTCAATTGTTTACCGGGGTCCAAAGTAGACCAAAATAAAAGAAAGAATACTAATAATAAACAAGATATGGTCTTTTGGGCTTATGCCGTACCAAGAAAACCAGGTGGAACTGTTTACGTTTCGCACAAGAAGTCTGGATGAAGAAGTCTTCCTTGAGAACAGTCGAGACTTTTTCTGAAGAGGTGGAGCAAAGTTCTCCGCGAAACGTAAAGAGTCTCACCTGGTTTTTCTCGACACGGCGTAAGTGAAAAAGCCCATATCATGTCTAAAAGTCCGGGCCGTGAAAGCATCAGTGTTAATAATAATAATAATAATAATAATAATAATAATAATAATAATAATAATAATAATACGTTGGAATCTCGCCTGCAGTACCTACTGGGTAGATTGAGTAGCTCAGTAGTTGCTGTTGCCGGTCCCAAGCCCGGGGAAAAGAGGAGGGTTGGCTCAATGCTGTAAAATGACAGCCAGAGAACATCTTGAGGCAACCTCTATGGTTCACAACCATAGTTGTAACTCGGAGCTTGCTCCATCCAAGGCTCTATGCCTTTGACAGTCAAGAATGGACGGAAATCTTTTCGGTAAATTTCCACCGCTTGGTACTAGGCAGGGAAGACTGCATTCGGATTCGGTGGGCAGTCGCTTGAAAGATGAGTCAGATGAGTCGGAGCATCTGGAAATACCCAAGACAAACCAACGACTAAACCAAAGACTAACATTGAAACAGATAAACTATTTAGCAACATATAATATCAACTCTCTGGCGCAGGTGGGAAAATTAAAAATCCTAACTAATGAACTAGACAGACAAAGGATCCTTATAGCAGGACTGCAAGAGATGAGGTATTCAGACCAGGAACCCATGGAATCCCAAGGGTATAGAGTGTACAAAGGCATCCCTGGAGAAATAGTGATGAAGAATTGTTCACAATTTGGTACAGGATTCATAGTCAACTTGAAAATAATTGATTCGATAATAAATTTTCAGGCACAATCCCCAAGACTCGCGACGCTAACAAGAAAGGCATTGAATAAAATATACACAATAATTAATGCCCATGCTCCTACAAATGATAAAAACAATAGGAGAAAAACCGGAGAAGAGGTGGATGAATTCTGGGACCTCCTGGATCAAACAGTGACAAATATAAATAAAAATCATACCAAAATTTTAATAGGCAACTTCAATGCACAATTAGGTAAAGAAAAGAGATACAGAGACATAATAGGAAAAGGCCAGCTCTAAAACAGACCAATAAAAAATGGCATAAGATTGATAGACTTTTGTAGAAACCATAATATGATATCAAAATCTACGTATTTTATGAGCAAACCTAATAAACTTAAGACATGGAAACACCCAGGTTGGAGAAAAGGAGAATGGCAATTAGATCATGTTTGTATGGAAAAGAATTATCATAAGGAAATCCAAAATGTTAAAGTACTTAGAGGAATAGACATAGGGTCTGACCATTACATGGTGAAAATCAAAAGTAAATTCACACCAGTAAAGAAACCAAAATCAAAATGTAAATTGTGAAAAGTTTATGATCCCCATAAACTAATAAACAATGAACAGTATAAAGAACTAACTCGAGACATTGATAAAACAGATTAGAAGAGATCATCCCGAAACTAAGAGACATAGCTGAGAAAATAGCCTTGCCAAGTCCAAGGAAAAAGCATCAATGGTGTAATGAGGTATGCGATAAAGCATTTGAAAGTAGACATCAGGCATGGTTAAATCATCAAAGTCAGAAAACAGAGACATCGTATGAAGAATTTACCAAGCAAAGAAAACTAACCCAAAAAACCATCAGAAATATTAAAAGACAACGTCAAAAAAGCATTATTCAGTAAATATAAATAGATCACAAAAATACCAATTCTAGGGATTACTATAAAATATTTAGTAAACAACTTCAAAAAAATGAACCGCCAACACTTATGCTAAGAGATAAGAACGGAGAGATGGCACATAATAATAAAAATAATACACAAATTCTAGCAGACATATTCAATAAATTATTGAATTGTGAAGAATCAAAAGAACTACTTGATATAAACACAGACATGCCCATTAAAACTCCACCAGAAAATATCAATCCATTGATGAAGTTAATCAAGTCATTAAAGAACTGAAAAATTATAAAGCTTGTGAGGAAGACCAAACACATGCCGAGTTGTGGAAAAATGCAGCGGAATCAATTAGAGAATCGCTTCACCAATGCTTGATTAAAAATTTGGAATGATGAAAAATTACCAGACCATTGGACAACTGCAGTAATCCACCCTTTGCACAAAAAGGGAGATAGAACAAATCTTGATAACTGTAGAGGAATATCACTCCTGGATTGTACTTATAAAATATTCTCGAGAATAATTTACAATCGGTGCAAATGTCAACTGGAAAAAGAATTAGGGGAGTACCAGGGAGGATTTCGACCATGGCGTAGTTGTCCAGATCAAATCATAACACTAAAATTATTAATGGACATCTACGAAAGAAGACAGAAACAAATGATTATCACTTTCGTAGACTTTCGGAAAGCTTATGATTGCATTCACCGACCTTCAGTATTAAAAATATTACGAAATTTTGGATTACATCCTAAATTAGTTAAAATGATAAGCTTAACATTAACAAACACTAAATCAAAGGTGAAGTTTAGAGGAGAATTATCTGAAGCATTCACAATCAGAACAGGACTAAGACAAGGTGATGTACTATCACTACTTTTGTTTAATTGTACTCTGGAATACTTGATGAGAGAATAGTATAAAGACAATAACAAAAATATAAAAATTGGATACACTAAAGATGAAATTAACCTAAATTGCTTAGGATTTGCAGATGATCTGGCACTACTAGCTAATAACCTTAATGAAGCTCGGAATCAAATCACAAGTCTCCAAACTATTGCTGGAAAAATAGGATTAACAATTTCATTTGAAAAAAACTAAAATAATGGCAATAGATCCCCTTTTAATAAGCAGTGTTCTGGTATGTGGGAAAGATATAGAAATTGTAAAACAGTTTAAATACCTTGGAGAAACTATAACATACGCTACAATTTAAATGAAAATAATTTCTTGGACAGAGAGAACGAATAAATTATCCAGAGCCCAAAAAGTAACCAGAAATACATACAACAAGAAATGTTTGTCAATAAATACAAAATTGAAACATTATAAGACTATAGTCCAACATGAAATAACTTATGGAAGTGAAACATTATTTAAACTAAACAAAAGAATAACATAGACAAAATTTTTAAAATAGAAAGAAGAATAGTAAGAACATGCATTAATAAGAAGTACTAAAAGAAGGAGAATGGTACATCATCCCAAATGCAGCAGTATATCAGGAAATAGAACCTATAACGGATTTCATAAGAAAGAAGAGAGAATATCAATCTTTGGTAATCTGTTGAGAACTCCTCATGACAGGTTAATACGCAGAATTTTGGAAAAACTTTGGAAACAAAAGCAACAACCTGTCTGGATAAAAGAAAAAGAAGACATGAAAGAATTAGACATAACACTGGAGGATTTAAAGAATAAATCAAACAAAGTAAATAAATTGAAGAATAGTAAAATTAGATTCCTACCAAAATGTGATAAAAGAGAAACAACTAAAAGGGTATTTTCAGAAGAAGAACGACAACGAAGATCAGATAGAATGAATAAATACTGGAAGAACAGAAAAGAAAAAACATAAAACATCATAGAAGACCAGACAGAAATTGACTACAGTGGTCCAATGTGGCCGTAAAAGCACAATAGTTATAATAATACGTTGGAATAAATGGTTTAGATGGTAGAAGTGCTGACTTGAGCCGAAACTGGCAGGTTCCATCCAGGATCAGACCAGTGGTGTCTGAAGTTGCTCATATGCACCTGTCTCGTGTCGGTAAATCAATCAATCAATCAATCAATCAATCAATCAATCAATCAATCAATCAATCCATCATTAATCGCTATTTATGGCTGTTGTCCAGAAGGCAGATTTCCTCTCAGTTGTTTTCCTAGATGAGGGCATGTAAGTCTCTGGTAAGACCCCAACTAGAGCATGGTTCCAGTGTATGGGACACTCACCACAATTACCTGATTCAAGAACTGGAAAAAATCCAAAGAAAAGCAGCTCGATTTGTTCTGGGTGATTTCCGACAAAAGAGTAGTGTTACAAAAATGTTGCAAAGTTTGGGCTGGGGAGACTTGGGAGAAAGGAGGCAAGATGCTCGACTAAGTGGAATGTTACGAGCTGTCAGCGGAGAGATGGCGGCCCCGATCTAGAGAGCCAAGAATAACGACCTCGTAATCTGCAAGCACTGATCTCTTGGTGGACCATGGCCCGTCGAGAATATTACGCCATGGGATTTGGTTTCCCTTCCTCTCCATACAAGTGCACCTGGGAGGTGTGGCAAACCAGGATACTGCGGAATATGTAAATGAAGCACACGGTACAGGATCCAGTGCCAAGTAACTCTGCCAATTATATCACAATATATGTTCATTCATGATTACAAGCTGTTGTACTTATACATTCTCTTAATTTCACAACTGCCCTGTTAAATGCCACTGTATCAGCAAAAGCAGAAAAGTCCCTCAAAAAATACACGTTATACAGTACAACGTTTTAAAATGAGATGCAACTTTAGATTAAAGATCACAGGGCACAGTAAATAGACACTTGATCTGAATGTGAAGTTAAGACCAGTAACTACTTGATACAGTTAAAACTTATTTTTGTAAAACTCATTAATTGGCTCTCAAGAGGCAGTTAGCGCAAGTTGCGATTACCACTAAGTTGTGTTTTTGTGTACATTACAGAGGGGAAGTAGATTTCATCCACGGTATTGCCTTACTGTCGTAAATGGAGACACAAAGTGTGCACTAATTTAACTTCACTAATTAGCATTATTGTCTCATAGCCAATATGACCTCTGAACAATTGCGGACTTTTTAATTTAATAGATCGATTGTAATTTAAAGATCACTTTCCCTTTGACGTTACTATTTTCAGTCTTTCCAATCTTTCCAATGTTGTGCATGGTCTGTGTTATAACTTGCAACAAGACCGACTACATTTGTAGATACTGTATTGCAATCGGTTTAGCTAGCGATTATTTTCGGTGTTGTGAGATTACTTTCGTAACGATTGTACTAAAATGGAAAAGATTGCCATGAACATCATGCAAAGTAGCAATCTTCAATTACTATTTGTGTACTATTTTAATTCTAACCACATTTTCCTTGCCACTCGCTACAATTCCAGTAACTACGAACGTCTAAATCTCATCAAGGACCCTGTGCCTATATCCAAAGTTAAAAAAAAAAGAAGAAGAAGGAATTGTTAGCTCTGCTTCGCGACAGAAATTCACACATCAGAGGAACGAAAGAAAGTTGCTGCACTGGCTATAGTACGGTAAGCATCACAGATTTCAATATCCAGAATAGGAAAACCCTAACAACATCCCAATTGCAATTAAAAATTTAACTTTGAAAAGCGTTTGGCTGATATTGATGTAAAACACAACCTAATACACTCACAAAGTAATTGTAATACTTTTTGTTACAAAACTCTTACGCACAAACGCTAATAGTCATGGAAAGTTTAGGTACCGGTAGTATGCATTTACATCGTAATAAAATGTAGTTTTGAAGTTTTTGAAAGGGGCTATGACCAATACAATATTCACTGTACAACATACAGGCTCTAAATTGTACACATAAACAGTTCGGTCGTATAAGAAAATTAATGTAATAATATTAACGCCAGTCAATTCTCTCTGAATTAATAATAACAATTGTTATAATAAGAAAACGGCACTACAGTCCTGGTGGCCTTAGCCTCCGAAGCGGTCCCTGTTCAGCCCGAAGGCGTTCAAATGACGAAGGCACGGGAAGGCAGCTTAACAAAGCCTCTTGGCGGTTATTGTTCTTTTTGTAGAGCAGGACCTCCGTCTCAGCGTCAGTTGTTCTCAAGTACGCTGGCTGGACATACGTGCAGGTAAAAATCGCTGACTTTCCCGCAAAATAGACCAAAAAAGACAGGCCCTTTACCTGTAGACCGCGGCACCGACATGAATAATAATAATAATAATAATAATAATAATAATAATAATAATAATAATAATAATAATAATAATAATAATAATAATTATTATTATTATTATTTATTTATTTATTTATTTATTTATTTATTTATTTATTTATTTATTTATTTATTTAATAACTTATCTAAAATACATTTGCAAATATTCAGTAGGATATCATACATTATCTTTGCAATTATTTACACCTGCAAAGCACTTGATGTGCTTATCTGCCGGTGTAGTCGTTTCACATTTGTATACAATGTTGCAATCCTTACTGTTTACAACATTAATAAGGTTGCATATTTACATTAGCATTGTAATTTTGTCCTGTGGTGTGAGTTTTTCTTAATCCCTGAAAGTATCACTCAAAATAGATAAGTCTTTGGTACATTTTTCATTCATGAACAAATATTTAAACTGTAATTTTATTATCTATGATCCATAGTCTCACATGTTTTTTTAGTTGATATTTGGTTTTCAAGTGTGTCAATTCTGAGGACAACTTGTTCAAAAATTTAGGAACTACAACTTGCAGTGTTCTGGATCCATATTTGTTGTAGTACCTCATGACCTGAAAATAACTTATATGCCTCAGTCTTGTTCCATGTGTATGTTCATTAACAATTCTATATTGTGGCTTCCAGTAATTTTCTTTAATTATGTTGTACATATATAGTTGTTTAACTCTCAATAACCTTTCCTTCTGGTACATCCCTGTTAACATATCCCCACTTAAGCTAAATATTCCTCTGTTTTCATACCAAAAGAATGCTTTGACAATGCGATTTTGTAACATTTGTACCATGTTTATGTCTGTAACAGAAGCTGATCCCCATACACTTACACCATATGATATAAGTGACTCAACAAGTGAATGATAAACCAATTTTAAGCTATCATGAGGTATTATATACTTAACCATTTGCATTTTGAACAAGCTTAGCCTCAGTCTTTCACACAACTTATTAATATGTTGCTTCCATGAAAAATATCTATCTATTATTATACCTAAATATTTCATGTTATCAACTTCCTCTATTACATAGTCACAATTGCATGATTTTTGTTCACCATCGTGAATGCACTGAACTGAATGGCCTGTTATTTTAATGTTTTCTCTTTGCATTTTTGGGGTAGTAATGTACAAGACTTTTGTAATAATAATAATAATAATAATAATAATAATAATAATAATAATAATAATAATAATAATAATAATAATAATATTTGTTTCGTCAATTGTAACGAGCACTCACCTACTTGATCTCGTACGGCCGCTGCTCCTCCGGACATCGCTTGACTTGCTGAACACGTCGCTACGTACTGAACTGCTATCTGCTACTACGACTGGCTTACGTCACTCGCCACGTCACTATGTGTTGTTTCTCGACGTCCTGTGTGCTACACGAACCTTCTTTCGCCCTTTAAATTCTTCCCTCGAACACTCGGTCTCGAGTCCAGCACTGACACCGATTGAGGTTGGAGGGCTGTTCTACCAGTCCCAGTATTTTTGCTAGGAAATTCTACTTCTGTTTCTTCTGTATTGGGTGAGCAACAGAATGTTTTCATTATTATTATTATTATTATTATTATTATTATTATTATTATTATTATTATTATTATTATTATTTGACCAGTGGACTTTATTATGCGGGCATAACTTTACTTCATGAGCATGGGCAATTTAAGTTATATATGAATATTTTAACTTTAGTATCTCTTTAAAACGAAACAGGTCTCCATGTATTTGATAACTTGAAGCCGTCTTCCCTGTTGATGTTATATGGGCGCAAATAACATCAACAGGGAAGTTACCTGTACTGCAGAAATACATGCATAACACCATCATGGAACAGCGGGACACAATTACGAAACTGTCGACAGAGGGCGATGAATCACAGCACGACGATCTTTGAGTCCAATTAGTGGGATAGGTCGTGGATAGTACGGTCATCACTTCCACGTTCCTTCTAATTTCTTTTTTCACTGTCGGAGGCAGAACTTAACACGCGCTGATGAAAGCCAATGCAATTTGGCTGAAAGCTCGGCTTGATTAAATAAATATACTGACCTCAATAAAGTATTCATTTATTTCTTTACGTTAATGCAATGAGCCACGAAAACCTAAGTTCATTACATTTTGAATAATTGTTTCCAAATCCTGTAGTTTCCGAAAGATATCTAACGAACATATGTACATCATTTCAAAGAAACTTTTATGTTCACGGACGGTTTTGACTTACTTACTCTTCTCAAGTACAAGTCCTACCAAAAGTTTAAGGTCACCTGCATATTTCATGAACAAGATTCCTGTCCTTAAATTTCGGTCTCAGGCATACGATATTTTACAGAGAATTAGTACATATTTACGGCAACATTAGCTGAAAATCTCATTCAAATGTCACCCTATTTGCAATTTATTAACTGTTTGATTTATAATTGTTAGAATTAAAACAGCAATTTTTTAATACTTGAGGAGATCTGGAGAGTACAATACGTAGGGTATATTAATAACCTTTGTTGTGGAGAAACACAGATACCTGTAGAATATTTATAATTGCAATAGAGAAGCAGGATATTTCTCCATTTGATAACATTCCCTTTATACAGCTCGTAATAGAACCACAGAAAGTGGTAAAAAGTAAACTTTTCTTGACCTTGGCTGGACAGGAGACCCCTGAAGCTGGGGATATCGTTTAAGTTGTAGTGTAAATTAGTGGACATTTCTCGTGTATAAGACGAATAAAATTAAATTTAACAAGTAAGCGCTTAGTTAGTTAGTGATAGTTTCGTGCAGCTTCTATTAGCACGTCCCTCCGATAAGCGAGGGGGGTAGGTTGGGTCTTCCATGTACATGAAACTGCTTGTTGGAGGATGGTGTAGTGTGCGGTGTACGAGATACAGGAATGTTGGTTTCTGAGACCAGCGAATAAAGCGTTTAAAACAAAAACCTTGTATCGGTCGTGAATTGAACCTGGGGTCCCGAGGATCGAAGTTCAAGACCCTCACCAGTCATCCTCGAAGCCGTACAGAAATTTAGGTTTGCAGCCGTGATTGCAACTTGCGCTAACTCCTTACTATTGCAGATCATCAAATAATACCAAAAGAGTGTCACCTACCTGTAGCATATGAAGGCATCAAAGGCGTATTTGTTGAAAACACTTTGTGAAAATGCCATAGCCCTTCGCCTGATTTTGTAGAGGTATAGCATGTAACAGATTCCTGATCGGTACTTGTAAATTACTCCTGCTGCGGCGACAACAAACGAGGACGCCACTCCAACAGGAACACCGATAAGCGTTAGTAGACTTGTAGTTCGTATTTTCTCCAAACATGGCTCCTCATCATACTGCACGATGTTCACAGGTGTTCCTCTCAGACTAAGAGGAGACCAGCAGACAAGAGGATCTGACGTTCCTAAATTGCTAACATTTGTAGAGGTCGTATTCAGCCATTTCTGAAAAGGAATCATTCTGCAGTCGATGCAGTTGAATATATTACCACCCAGATCCACTTCATGAATTCCTTCTAAAGATTGCATCATAGTCTCCGACAAGTCAGAGATCAAATTGCTTGAAATATTGATTTTCTTCACCCAGAAATCGGAATTCATGAGGGAACTATATTCAGTTGTATTCTCAAAGTTGTTGACAATGATCTTGTCAACACTGTCGCTCTTAGGCAATTGGATTTTCTCATAGAAGTTCACCAATGAAAGATTTTCAGGAATGTGATTTAAATGCTTCTTATGGGATCCGGAATGTAAAGGAATACTTACTTCTGCTCTTTGAGTAGTCGATAATCCCAGTATCTTAAAAAAGTTATTAGTTTCTGTAGAGCCAGATGCAAATATGTTCTTTGTATAGTTTACTGAATGACTTATACTGAGTTTGTTGCGTTGATCAGCATGGGGATTGAGAAATTTTTGATGTGAGAATACGTACTTGTCGTCCCAATGTGAAATTTTATTATAAGAAATATTCAAAATCTCGACGGTCGTTCTATAGTTACCTAAGTTCTCCACAACAAATAACGAATTATGAGACAAATCCAGGAGTGTAAAGGAGAAGTCATACAACGCAGGCCAGTTTTTAAAATCGTTCGATGATAAATTTAATACTTTCAGTCTTTTCAAAGGACATAAATCTTTTTCTGACAAATAAGACAACCCATTATTGGAAAGAGTTAACTCTTCTAGCTCTGGAAACTTCAGGAAATCACGTTCTTCAATGACTCTTAATTTACAACCATCTAGGTTCAGTACCCGTAACTTTGGAATTGGTGGTATATTGTGAATTCTATCAATCAAATTGAAGCTCAGGTTCAAGATTTCAATATTCTTCAAGTGAGACAACGTCTTTTTTGGTATGCTGAATATTAATATTTCCTGTCTACCGTGTACAACTTCCAGTCTTTTCAGTTTTGGCATTCGGTCGATCATATTAGGAATTCCGTGTAAGAGAGTATGTTTAAGGATTAAGACTTCCATTTCAGGCATACCGACAAAGCTATCTGGAAAAGAAAAGAAAATTTTACTTCAATTTTACTCATTTAAATATTAATCCAAATATGGGTGGGTTATCTTTAAATTACCCTACTTAACGCACGCTAGGCAGAAAAATATGTTTTGGGTAGCATGCATACCAAGCAGTACACACCGCAATCGTCAAAGAGTCAACATGGACTTGGTCAAGAAGAACTGGGCTTTAATGGTCAAGTCTAAATATCAAAATAACAGCTTGCAACTGTATGGAAGCTGCGGGAATTTCAGATGAGAGGCTAATATGCAAGATGGCCTCCATTAATTGATCTTACTGGACAACAGCACGATATTAAAACAAAAAATCGGCAAGCCACCCCACCGACTTTCAAACTACACACTTACCTCCCCCACAAGATGCCGCCTATCACAGATCAAAACCCATATAATATGGTGGAGATGTCTACCTCAAGAAATTCACATATTTTCAAATCACCCGCGCTGTGACGCAACACGCTCAACAGCCCATCAACACTCGATCTGGTATCCCCACAGCGTCGCTACTAGCACAGCTACGGCTGCACTTCGAGAACGTCGTCACGTGGAAGGACTAGGGACGGGTGCTCTTTCCACAGCTGCTTTCTGGAACTTGATGATGAACTTCGAAGGAATTGCAAAGGTGAGTGTCACCGTGGTAAGTATTTGGCGATCAGTTGTGCCAAGTATGGTTTAAGAAATCGCTGTTGCTCAACGCCAACCAGTTGGACATTCCATAAGGCTCCCCCTCCACTTCAGGCGCTACGTCACACAAGTGGCCGGCCGCTTCACTTCTCGCCAGTAACTTGTAGGCTGATCTGAACCTCGCAGCAGTGAGGCTGTCAGTGGCTGGTGTGTGATCATTGTGAATTATGCCCACGTCCTATTGTGTTGTGTTGCGTACCTGGTTGTACAAGCAACTATAACTCAAAACAACATAATATTTCAGTGCTTAAGTTTCCTAATGACTTGGTTTGGAAACAAAAGTGGATCTTAGCCATCCATCGAACCGAATTTGTTCCTTCAATAAGTTCAGTTGTGAGCATAAAACACCTCGACGAACGTTTTGTAATTAGGGAGGATTCTGTTAAAAGTTGGGTCTATTCTAACTGTAAAACGTAACCATTTAAAAATTCTCAAACGATGATATTCCTACTAAGTTTGAAAATGTGCCTCTCTATCTCTCTCCAAATCTTCCTACACCAAGGACAACTCCTATTCAAAGACAAGAAGAAATGGAAATACGGGAAGAAGAAAGAAAGTTGGGGAAGAAGATGACAGGAGCTGGGACTCCGATGACGTTAAGGGCAATTTAATGTATTTGACTGAGGAAAATATTCAGAAAATTGGTACTTCTTTAACACTAAACGAGGCTCTTGATTTTAAAGTCATAAAACATATTTGCATGAATGATAACCCTGAAATACGTGCATTGGGTGACAGGGGCAAGATATTAAAATGGTCAAATTTGAAAATTATCTGTAACTTCCTGTTTAGTCCTGCTTCTGACTCAAAAGTTACTGTCCACGACAAAATAGAAACTGTAAACAAAATAATCAATGAAAATGAAAGTGACGTTGACGATGATGTTTGTTGTTTTAAAGGGGTCTAACATCTAATGTTGATGACTGTATCATTACTGATAAATTAGAATTTTGCAAGGAACAGTTCAATTTAGCCTTTGAATAGAGAGTGTCTTACTCCTGTATACTAATAATATGATTCGCTTCAATATTTTTCGCATTTTCTGGGGCGTATAAGAAGATAAGACAGTCAACGTTCCTTACAATGCCTCAACCTGTGTATTTACAGTATTTTCCTGCAAAACTAGGCACGGGAAATTCAGGTATAGATGATTCTCATCCGAATTACATGAAAAAGAAACTAAAATTGTTAAATGAACATGAATGATTTTTTAACTTGTTGTTGGATAAAGTCTATGTAAAACCTGAGCTTAACTATAAAGGAGGAAAGGTAGAGGGAGTTGCTTTTAGCATTAAAAGTGGAGAAAATAACACTACATTAGCTACAACTGTACAAACTTTCATATTTTCATCCATTCTTTAAAAAAATAAAAACGTTCTTGGTTTGTTTCCATGTAAGAACCTAACATTACATATCTTATAAGAACTAATTTTGCAAGTCCTTAAAATATCAACAGATATAGGTTATAAGTTACTATGCATAACTTCTGATAATAACAGTGTTAACTGGAAAATGTTTGAAAAGTTGTGTAAAAGCAATTGATATTCGGGTAAGGGGAGATAACGAGGAAGAGATAGGAGAGTATAAAGTGTACTTGACGGGTGTTAGAAAGGGAAGGGCAGAGTCTGGGGTAGGGCGTTTATCAGGAATACCATTTCACACAACATAGTTTCTGTTAGGCACGTCAATAAGCGAATGATGTGGGTAGATTTGTCAGTAGGAGGAATTAGGACTAGAACTGTGTCCGTGTATTCACCATGTGAGGGTGCAGATGAGGATGAAGTTGACAAGTTTTATGAAGCATTGAGTGACATCGTGGTCATAGTCAACAGCAAGGATAGAATAATGCTAATGGGCGATTTCAATGCGAGAGTTGGGAATAGAACTGAAGGATACGAAAGGGTGATTGGTAAATGTGGGGAAGATATGGAAGCTAATGGGAATGGGAAGCGTTTGCTGGACTTCTGGGCTAGTATAGCTGTTACGAATACATTCTTCAAGCATAAGGCTATTCACCGCTACACATGGGAGGCTAGGGGTACCAGATCCATAATAGACTATATCTTAACAGACTTCGAATTCAGGAAATCTGTTAGGAATGTACGAGTTTCCCGCGGATTTTTCTATGATACAGGCCACTATCTGATCTGTAGTGAACTAACTATCTCTAGGCCTAGGGCAGAGAAAGTGAAATCTGTCTGCAAACGAATAAGGGTAGGAAATCTCCAGGACGAGGAAATTAGACAGAAGTACATGAATGTGATTAGTGAGAAGTTTCAAACAGTAGATAGTAAGCAGGTTCAGGATATAGAAAGTGAATGGGTGGCATACAGGGATGCTGTAGTAGAAACAGCAAGGGAATGCCTAGGAACAACTGTGTGTAAACATGGGAAAAGGCGAACATCTTGGTGGAATGATGAAGTGAGAGCAGCTTGTAAATGTAAAAAGAAGGCTTATCAGAAATGGCTCCAAACAAGGGCCGAGGCAGACAGGGATTTGTACGTAGATGAAAAAGACAGAGCGATACAAATAGTTGTTGAATCCAAAAAGAAGTCATGGGAAGATTTTGGTAATAACCTGGAAAGGCTAGGTCAATCAGCAGGGAAACCTTTCTGGACAGCAATAAATAATCTTAGGAAGGGAGGAAAAAAGGAAATGAACAGTGTTTTGAGTAATTCAGGTGAACTCATAATAGATCCCAGAGAATCACTGGAGAGGTGGAGGGAATATTTTGAACATCTTCTCAATGTAAAAGGAAATCATCCTGGTGGTGTTGCGAACAGCCAAGCTCATGGGAGGGAGGAAAGTGATGTTGGTGAAATTATGCTTGAGGAAGTCAATCAGTCATTCACTACTGATCTGCATTTAGGGCAGTCGCCCAGGTGGCAGATTCCCTATCTGATGTTTTCCTAGCCTTTTCTTAAATGATTGCAAAGAAATTGGAAATTTATTGAACATCTCCCTTGGTAAGTTATTCCAATCCCTAATTCCCCTTCCCATAAACGAATATTTGCCCCAATTTGTCCTCTTTAATTCCAACTTTATCTTCATATTGTGATCTTTCCTACTTTTAAAGACACCGTCCAAACGTATTCGTCTACTGATGTCCTCCCACGCCATCTCTCCACTGACAACTTGGAACACACCACATAGTTGAGCAGCTCGTCTCCTTTTTCCCAAGTCTTCCCCGCCCAAACTTTGCAACATTTTTGTAACGCTACTGATTTGTCGGAAATCGCCCAGAACAAATCGAACTGCTTTTCTTTGGATTTTTTCCTGTTCCTGAATCAAGTAACCCTAGTGAGGGTCCCATACACTGGAACCATACTCTAGTTGGGGTCTTACCAGAGACAAATATGCCCTCTCCTTTACATCCTTACTACAACCCATAAATACTCTCATAACCATGTGCAGAGATCTGTACCCTTTATTTACAATTCCACTTATGTGATTACCCCAATGAAGATCTTTCCTTACACTAATACCTAGATATTTACAACGATCCCCAAAGGGAACTTTCACTCCATCAACGCAGTAATTAAAACTGAGAGGACTTTTCCTATTTGTGAAACTCACAACCTGACTTTTATCCCCGTTTATCATCATACCATTGGCTACTGTCCATCTCACAACATTATCGAGGTCATTTTGCAGTTGCTCACAATCTTGTAAGTTATTTATTGATCTGTAAAGAATAGCATCATCTGCGAAAAGCCTTATCTCTGATTCAACTTCTTTACACATATCATTGATATATAAAAAAAAACATAAAGGTCCAGTAATACTGCCTTGAGGAATTGTCCTCTTAATTTTTACAGGGACAGATAATGCTTCACCTACTCTAATTCTCTGAGTTCTATCTTCTAGAAACAGAGGAACCCATTCAGTCACTCTTTTGTCAAGTCCAATTGCACTCATTTTCGCCAGTAGTCTCCCATGATCTACCCTATCAAATGCCTTAGACAGGTCAATCGCGACACAGTCCAATTGACCTCCTGAATCCAGGATATCTGCTATATCTTGCTGGAATCCTACAAGTTAGGCTTCAGTGGAATAACCTTTCCTAAACCCAAACTGCCTTCTATCAAACCAGTTATTAATTTTGCAAACATGTCTAATATAATCAGAAAGAATGCTTTCCTAAAGCTTACATACAATGCATGTCAAACTGACTGGCCTGTAATTTTCAGCTTTATGTCTATCTCCCTTTCCTTTATATACAGGGGCTAGTATAGCAACTCTCCATTCATTTGGTAAAGTTCCGTCATGCAAACAATAATCAAATAAGTACTTCAGATATGGTACTATATCCCAACCCATTGTCTTTAGTACATCCCCCGAAACCTTATCAATTCCATCTGCTTTTCTAGTTTTCAACTTTTGTATCTTACTGTAAATATCATTGCTGTGATAGGTAAAATTTAATACTTCTTCAGTATTATTCACCTCCTCTATCTGGGCATTATCCTTGTAACCAACAATCTTTACATACTGCAGGCTGTATACTTCTGCCTTTTGAAGGTCCTCGCATACACACTCCCCTTGTTCATTAATGATTCCTGGAATGTCCTTCTTGGAACCAGTTTCTGCCTTAAAGTACCTATACATACACTTCCATTTTTCACTAAAATTAGTATGGCCACCAATTATGCTTGCCATCATGTTATCCTTAGCTGACTTCTTTGCTAGATTCAATTTCCTAGTAAGTTCCTTCAAATTCTCCTTACTTCCACAGCCATTTCTAACTCTATTTCTTTCCATCCTGCACCTCCTTCTTAGTCTCTTTACTTCCCTGTTGTAATATAGTGGATCTTTACCATTCCTCACCACCTTTAAAGGTACAAACCTATTTTCTCATTCCTCAGCAATTGATTTAAACCCATCCCAGAATCGTTTTATATTTTTACTTACCGTTTTCCACCGATCATAGTTACTTATTAAAAACTCCCTCATGCCTGTTTTATCAGCCATATGGTACTCCCTAACAGTCCTAATTTTAATCTCTTCCTTTCTTTCACATTTATTTTTAATTACCACAAAAACAGCTTCGTGATCACTAATACCATCTATTACTCCGGCTTCTCTATAGAGATCATCTGGTTTTATCATCACCACATCCAGAATATTCTTCCCTCTAGTTGGTTCCATCACTTTCTGAATCAGGTGCCCTTCCCATATTAACTTATTTGCCATTTGTTGGTCATGCTTCCTGTCGTTCGCATTACCTTCCCAATTGACATTTGTTAAATTGAGATCACCCGCTACTATCACATTCCTTTCCTTATCGTTTCCCATATAGCTGATTATCTTGTCAAATAATTCTGAATCAGCATCTGCGCTTCCCTTTCCTGGTCTGTACACTCCAAAGACTTCAAGCTGCCTATTATCTTTAGAGATGAGCCTTACCCCTAGAATTTCGTGTCTGTCATCTTTAACTTTTTCGTAGCTTACAAATTCTTCTTTCACGAGAATGAATACTCCCCCTCCTACCATTCCTATCCTATCTCTACGATACCCCCTCCAGGTCTGTGAAAAAATTTCTGCATCCATTATATCATTTCTCAGCCATGATTCAACTCTTATTACAATATCTGGTAAGTATATATCTATTAAATTACTTAATTCTATTCCTTTCTTTACAATACTTCTACAGTTGAGCACTAACAGTTTTATGTCATCCCTACTTGATTTACATTTCTCTGTTCCCTTAACACCGCTCCCTAGGCCACCCTGTTTCCCTGAATGTACCTCCCTATAACCCTTCTAAACAAATTTCCTAACTTATATGTACCAGTGCGGTTTAAGTGAAGGCCATCTGAGCGCAGGTCTCTATCTCCTACCCACCCATTAGTATCTAAAAATTTCACTCCCAGTTTCCCACATACCCACTCCATAGTCTCATTTAAATCCCCAATCACCTTCCAGTGGAAAGGATGGTAAATAAACTACATTGTCATAAAGCAGCAGGAATAGATGAAATTAGACCTGAAATGGTGAAGTATAGTGGGAAGGCAGGGATGAAATGGCTTCATAGAGTAGTAAAATTAGCGTGGAGTGTTGGTAAGGTACCTTCAGATTGGACAAAAGTAGTAATTGCACCTATCTATAAGCAAGGGAACAGGAAGGATTGCAACAACTATCGAGGTATCTCATTGATTAGTATACCAGGCAAAGTATTCACTGGCATCTTGGAAGGGAGGGTGCGATAAGTCGTTGAGAGGAAGTTGGATGAAACCCAGTGTGGTTTCAGACCACAGAGAGGCTGTCAGAATCAGATTTTCAGTATGCGCCAGGTAAATGAAAAATGCTACGAGAGGAATAGGCAGTTGTGTTTATGTTTCTTAGATCTAGAGAAAGCATATGACAGGGTACCGAGGGAAAAGATGTTCGCTATACTGGGGGACTATGAAATTAAAGATAGATTATTAAAATCAATCAAAAGTATTTATGTTGACAATTGGGCTTCGGTGAGAATTGATGGTAGAATCAGTTCTTGGTTCAGGGTACTTACAGGGCTTAGACAAGGCTGTAATCTTTCACCTCTTCTGTTCGTAGTTTACTTGGATCATCTGCTGAAAGGTATAAAATGGCAGGGAGGGATTCAGTTAGGTGGAAATGTAATAAGCAGTTTGGCCTATGCTGACGACTTGGTCTTAATGGCAGATTGTGCCGAAAGCCTGCAGTCTAATATCTTGGAACTTGAAAATAGGTGCAATGAGTATGGTATGAAAATTAGCCTTTCGAAGACTAAATTGATGTCAGTAGGTAAGAAATTCAACAGAATTGAATGTCAGATTGGTGATACAAAGCTAGAACAGATCGATAATTTCAAGTATTTAGGTTGTGTGTTTTCCCAGGATGGTAATATAGTAAGTGAGATTGAATCAAGGTGTAGTAAAGCTAATGCAGTGAGCTCGCAGTTGCGATCAACAGTATTCTGTAAGAAGGAAGTCAGCTCCCAGATGAACTATCTTTACATCGGTCTGTTTTCAGACCAACTTTGCTTTACGGGAGCGAAAGCTGGACGTACTCAGGATATCTTATTCATAAGTTAGAAGTAACAGACATGAAAGTAGCAAGAATGATTGCTGGTACAAACAGGTGGGAACAATGGCTGGATGGTACTCGGAATGAGGAGATAAAGGCTAATTTAGGACTGAACTCGATGGATGAAGCTGTACGCATAAACCGGCTTCGGTGGTGGGGTCGTGTGAGGCGAATGGAGGAGGATAGGTTACCTAGGAGAATAATGGACTCTGCTATTGAGGGTAAGAAAAGCAGAGGTAGACCAAGACGACGATGGTTAGACTCGGTTTCTAACGATTTAAAGATAAGAGGTATAGAACTAAATGAGGCCACAACACTAGTTGCAAATCGAAGATTGTGGCGACGTTTAGTAAATTCACAGAGGCTTGCAGACTGAACGCTGAAAGGCATAACAGTCTTTAATGAGAATGTATGTATGTATGTATGTATGTATGTAAGCAATTTAAAAAACACTTTTCAAAAACCATTTGACGAAACACAAAAGATTTGTATGATGTTTGATACTGTTCACTTATTTAAAAGCTTAATAAATAACTGACTTAATCAAATTGATAACTTACAAACTTTCGTGTTCCCTGTCTTTGACAGCCCTGAGTTGGACAAAATATGTTTTGCTAGTGTCGGTCACCTTAAACAGCTGTACAGAGGAGAAGAGAATAATGTAGTTAAGCTTGCTCCTGCCCTGAAACAAAAAGTGTTGTACCCAACTTCTTTAGAGCGACAAAATGTAAACTGATGTTCTAAGCTGTTCGATGAGAAAAATGACACCGCTTTAAAACACTTTAATAGAGTAAAAAGTACAAATGGTTTTAAAAGCACAGTTGCAGCTTTAGAAATAATTCTTCACTGGTGGAAGATTGTTAATGCTAAGCATGCTTTCAAAGGCGATAGATTTAACGACCCTCATTGTAACGCAATATTTTCAATTCACAATGACAATGTTTTATTTCTGCGCAAGTTTCTAACATGGATAATTATGTGGGAAAATCTATCTGTCAAGGGGACATCACACACAAAACAGAGAGTCGTTATGGAAAACTTACTTATGAAACTCAAACACCGGGCAAGTTGGCCGTGCTGTTAGGGGCGCGCGGCTGTAGCTCGCATCCAGGAGATACTGGGTCCGAACCCCACTGTCAGCAGCCCTGAAGATGGTTTTCCGTGGTTTGCCATTTTTACACTTTAATTAAAGCCATGGCCTCTTCCTTCCCTATCCTAGGTCTTTCCTATCCATTCGTTGCCGTAAGACCTATCTGTGTCGGTGCAACGTAAAGCCAACTACAAAAAACAAAAAAAAGAAACTAAAAAAGTCTTATTTCTCACTACAAAAACTATTTTGGTGTTAATAAATTTCTTGAAAACAAGTTTAGGATTCAAGTATGTATCGTTAGGGAAATTTCAAACTGACGAATTAGAAACAAGATTTGGGCAGAACAGGGAAATGAGTGGTGCCTACTACTATATTTCAGTGAAGCTAGTTCTTGAGTCAGAACGAAAATGAAAAGCCCAATCGGTATTAAAATATGCATTCTCTGTTAAACACGCAGCCATTCCTATCAGTGATATTTCATTAAGGTAAGGTTAGGGTGTATTCTGCCCGAAGGTAGGTCCGAACCCCCGCTGAGGTGTGCCTGAGCCGGAGTTTACATACGGTAGGGTGGCCAATTCCTTTCCGCTCCTCCATTCCCTTACAGCCCAACAACAGCGCGTGGCAACCCATCCAAATCTTCACCACGCCCAATGTTGCTTCACTTCGGGGACCTCAAGGGATCCGGTGTTTCAACACGGCTACGGCCGTTGGCAGTGATGTTTCATTAAGTATCTGAAAACAATTTGTTAGTTCTAGTTTATATTGGAGGATATATCTCTAAAATAAATCTGAAAAATTCTACATGTATAAGTTGTCAAGATGATTTATTCTTAAATAATGATAATGTAACATCGGATGTATTAAAGCCATAGGACAATTAATATTTCGATAGGATCGACAGGGGATCTTTGAAATTTACATCAGATTTTATTGTTAACATTTTGATCACACACTTTAATCTTTAAACTAACACTTACATTAATCTTATAAATAAAGTTGTAGGGGGTCCGCTGTCTGTAATTTCGTTTGTTTTGCCAATTTTTCAGATATTTATCCATTTTAGGTCAACTCAAGACCGAATCGGTGGTTTTTACTTTTCGTGTCTGTTTGTTTGTTTGTTTGTTTGTTTGTTTGTTTGTTTGTTTGTTTGTTTGTTTGTTTGTTTGTTTGTTTGTTTGTTTGTTTGTTCAACCATCACGGCAAAACGGCTGGATAGATTTCAACCAAACTTCGTATTTGGAGTATACTCGCCCCGAGGAAGGTTTCTATATGCATTTCATATTAAAATCTTCGATTAGACGGAAGATTTATAGGAAAACCCTGGTTTTCCTCCATTTTCTCTTATACTATTGATTTCCTGTAAACTCCGTGGACCGTGTGTGAAACGCCTCTTCATTATAAACAACTTTCGTTATTTTCATAATTTACCTTACTATTCAAATGACGGAGAAATTTACTATTTTCTGCGTGGTCTGCGTGTGTGACCGACAGACCGACAACGAACGTACAGGTTGCCATGGCAACGTCTCTGACTGCTTACCAGCAGGGAAGTAACGTATTTTCATTTTCCTCATCATACCTTTAAATTCATGGTTGTTCCTTGGGTAGAAGGCAAGAGAGGGCGTCAATCGGCCATTCTGCGGGATATTGGCGGAATATCGTTGGAGTTTATATCCGTCCTCGAATAGCTTAAGTAATAACACCATTAGTCATCTTATCTGTTGACCTAAGAATGTCGGCGCCTAAATTTCTCCTCTGTTACCTCTTTATTATATCCATAACTCACACCGGCATATTTTATTGAGGGGCATTTGATTTTCCAACACATTCACTTGGAATTTACATATTTGTCGTCATCCGGCTGTCCTCAGTTTTAATCCATTTTCTATTAATTTCAACTTTCTTTACTGAATTATTTTCTTCCTTTATTACACCGTATGTATGCGAGTGCTAATCCCGAAAGCTTGACACTCTTTCCTTTGAGAAAATATTCTAAGCTATGCAAATGTATAACTTTCGGCCCCGGAAAATATCGAAATATGGATGCAATTTTAACGACGGTGCACACCTTCGTTTCTGGATAATTGGTGGTTAATCTGTAAGTCTTATCACAAATCAGAAAGCACAATCGCCTTCCATTTTGGGGAGATCTACAACTTTGGTCCTATGACTTTTTATCGTATTTCTATTCCTTATACGTTAAATAGAGCTGTATATCTCGATTTCAAGTTAATTTTGTACTTTCACACGTATATGTTAACATTAATTTGGCACACTTATAGGAAAGATAGAATCATGACATTCGGCACGCACATTGGCATGACCAGTGGCAATGTGATAGCCAAATTTTATGATTCTCTCTGTCACATGAGTATCACAAATATAAAGCAGTATGCGAAAACTGTACAAAATTTCACACCCAATAATTCTAACTCAATCTAACCCATAAATATAGGAGATACGAGAAGATGTCATGGGACCAACCATGTAGAACACTGAAAAAGGCGTCTGATGGTGAGGTGCGTTTGCAGATATATCGCAGAGTTTCAAAGCAGTAACTCTCGAAATAAAGGTCTGCACTTCTAGAGTGTGTCTGTACATTGACTATTTTGGCGACATTTCTGTACAGTTATCCGTTTCAGGTGTAATAATGACCATCTGCATACTTTTAGCTTTGGTGTCTGTTTTTCTGTTTGTCTGTTTGTCTATAACTTGGAAACTACTGGATATATTTCCACCAAAATTCATATTTAGAATCCACCTGTCCTTGGGTATGTTTCAGGGCAAATACTGTTTCTAAATCCATGAAATGACTGGGGGGTTAATACGAAACCGAAACCGTGATTTTGCACTCCCACAAAATGTACACAGCCAAATTTAATAGAAATCTACCTGCCTTAATGGAAATTAATTTTTAAATCCTTTTTTATCATGTGCATCATTTCGGTAAGAGGATTTATAAGGAAGATATCATTAACCGGACTTAACTTCAGAACGGGCGCGTGTTGAGCGTATTTCTTACAACTTGAAAACTATTGAAGATATTTGAACCAAACTTTATATTTAGCATTCACCTTTCCAAAGGTAGATTTTAAAGGTCAATAACATTTCCTGTTCCTGGAATGGACTGGCGGTTTATAGGGAACCGAAATGGTGAATTTACTCTTCCACAATATATACAGTACATGACCAACCTGACTGGAAATCGACCAAATTTGTTGGAAATCCATTTCTAAAACTTTTTTCATGTGTATTTTCTCGACAGAAAGATTAATAAGGGAGATATCATGAATGGTTGGTTTTGCAGGGTAAGTCCAGCAGACATAGACCAAAAGTGTTGTACGTGGAGCAGATTCCTTATTTATCTATATAAGTAAAATCCATCGACTGTGTCCCTGTACACTGACTATTTTGGCGAAATGTTCGCACAGCTACGCGTTTAAGGGGTAATAATAACAACCATCTGCATAATTGTTTGGTTTAGTTTCCTGAAAGTCCTAATTTTAACCCTCCTGACCCAAAATCCACATTGCGGCATCATCTGCCAGACGAACAAGAAAACAGAAATTTGGCAAAATTATACGTTTTAGCCTGTAACGGACAGAACATTTCCAAGAGCTTTAAATTTTTCACTTTTTTCCCCGAAGAATATCGAAATATGGAGGCAATTTTAATGATGGTGCAGATCTTCGCGAAGTCCTATCACATAAGGGAAGGCACAATCTCCGTTCAATTTGGAGTGATCTACAACCTTGGTCTTATGACTTTTTGTTGTATCTGTATCCCTTTTACGTTTGATTTTTGTCTATTTCTCGATGTTAAGTAAATTTGGACTTTTCACATGCATAATTCATACTTTCAATCACTTATAAGAAAGATAGAATCATCAAACCCTGCACGAAAATTGGCCCACCCAGTAGCCATATGTGAGCCAAATGCTATGTATGTAGCTGTCACATAATTATCTGAAAAGTAATGCAATGTGAGATAATCTTACAAACATTTTACCCTATTCAACGTTTCTAACTCAATCTGACCCATGAATAGATCAGATATCATACGACCAGCCATTTAGGCCGCTAAATCTGACGTCTTATGGTACAATCCTTTGTCGATATGACGTACCGTTTTGCAGCAGTCAATCTGTAAATGAAGGTCTGCAATATTTTAAGCATGCATATACTTTCGTATGTCGACCTATATATATTCACTGATGTGTTGTAGCGATCGAGAAAGGGTGTGTCTGCTATTGTAATCAGTACTCCCCACACCGACATTGACTGGCAGCAGGAATGGGGTCCTTCTCCAACACCTGTGTAACTGGCATTAGTAAGGAAGGCCTACCATTGTAGTGAATAATTCACTTCTCGATTTGACTTGCAGAAGGCAAGGGAGCATGCATTGTTGTTTAAAAGTCCCCTACCCTATTGTGTTTGGCTGTAGGCAAGGGTACCCGCCCTTATAAACAAATGTATCCGTCTAAAATGTGACTGGTATTAGGCATAGTGGCCTGCTATTTTGATGGAAACTCACCAACTTGGTGTGACTGTTAGTAAGCTGGCTGGCTGTAGGAAAAGGGGCCTGTCATTATAATTATAACTGCACAACTTAATTTCGACTGGTAGTAGGGAAGTTGCAGGTTATAAACTTAATTTTCTTTGTCCGTATTGAAGATCTACTTGTGATACAATTCCTTTAGTTTTGGTAATTGCCACCTTTACAATACAATAAAAATATAGTACAAACTTACATATTTATTATGATGTTTATATGGTACATGTTTCGCTCCTTTTCGTGAGCATCATCAGCCAAACTATCATTAATCTAAGATTGTGTAAGATCATAAAACAATTCTTTGGTTCAAGATTGCTCTTATAAAACTAATTGATAATCTTATAACATTTTAAAAAGTCACATAACAATAAAACTATGTCTTAAGCTAACACTTTTGTCTAAATATTAGACTGAAGAAGATTCAGCAGCAGAGTAGCCGAGTGCTAGGGCAGTTTTCCTTGCTGTCTCCAGATGGGAGCCCCATCCAGAATCGGTTATCCTACGCAGTAGGCACTTTCGTGATGAAACTTTTGCCTTGAGTTTGGTGCAGTGTGTGGTGAAGATCAGCGAACGATCCAGGGTAACACCAAGGTAAAATGGAGTATTGCTGTGTTCCAGCTCAATTCCTTTCCAATTCACGCGCAGCTTCCGCGGGGCTTCATTGTTCTTTAAATGAAAAGCGCACACATTAATTTTCGATGGGTTTGGCTTGAGGTGATTTTCCTCATAATAATCTGGGAGCATCTTCAAAGCAGCAGTAAGGTTTTGTTCCACTGGCTCGAAGTGTTTACTCTGAGTTGCCAGGGCCAGGTCAGCTTCGTATAGGAGGCTCCTTGTGTGAGGTGGAAGAGGTTGGTCGTTGGTATATGTGTTAAATACCATTGGTGCTAGGACACTGCTTTGTGGGAGACCGTTCTTCGGTATTCTCCATCTACTCCGCTGTCCTTGGAAATCAACAAAGAAACGTCGGTTCTGCAACAGCGTGGCAATAATCTTTGTGAGCCTGAATTCCATAGCAAGATGGTAACACTTTCTTAGAACTATCTGGTGTTGTACAGTGTAATATACTGAAGAGAGATCAACAAACGCCACTCCAGTAATATCACTACGCAGAAATCCGTCTTCTATATGCTGTGTCAGATTAAGTATCTGTGTACAGCAGTTCCTTCCTGGTCTAAATCCAGCCTGCTCTGGGGTTAGAAGAGGTTCGACCACTGTTGTTATACGGTTCAGAAGCATTCTTCCAAAAAATTTATATAGATGGCACAGGAATGATATTGGTGTAAAATTCTTTGGATCCGTAGGATGCTTACCAGTTTCAGGATTGCAATCACCTTAGTCTTACTCCAGACTTTAGGGATTTGACATCGTTCCAGACAATTATTGGCTACCTGAAGGATCCATTGTTTGGTAGCATTTCCAAAGTGTTGAATCTGCTCCATACGCATGTCATCTAGACCGGCTGCCTTACCAGTTTGGTCACATTTATGGCGTTTTCTAGCTCATTCATGGCGAAGGGATTTAGTAGACTGGGTGTTTCTTGTTCGATATTTCTTTTAAATTTTGGTGGTCTTTTTCGCTTATCTGTTTTGCCATTTATTAGGAGTTAGTGAACAATCTGGTTAGGAGTAATGTTGCTATGTAGAGGACTTTTCCTGGGGTCATTGTTCAGACGTCTAAGTAGCTTCCAAGCTTCTCTGCTGTTTTTTGCCATATTTAGTTCTCCCATCAACTTAACCCAATATTCTATCTTTAGTTCACCCATGGACTGAATTAGTTGTTGACCAGCCTGAAAAGTGTCCTCACTGAAGGGACTGTCTTCATAGAGCAGTAGGTATTCATTAAATTTATCTGCTGTACTGGCGTCTAGACGCGGTATGTATTGAGGCCTACAACCTCATTGGGATTGACTTGCGAGAGCATTCTTGCACGGCATCGATGAACACGTCATATACCTCTGGAAGAGTTTCGATGTCTGCTACCATTTCATCTAAGCGTTTCGTGTACTTAAACCAGTCAGCTTTCTTAAAGTTGTACCGCTTTCTGAATAGCAGCGATTGTGGATGAACTGCTGAAAAAATTTGGCACATAATGGGTCTTGGCTGTGTGTTGGGTACAGGTTCGCTGACAGACTTCACACACTGCTGTGATATAGCATCGCTGACAAAAATGAAATCTAGGTTGTATCCACGTCTCCACCGACGACTGCTGAAAGAATCGGGGAGTTTACTGTCGTGTATTACGGACAGCTAACTAGATTCTGACCACGTAATCACAGCTTGACCGTCTTCATTGTCTTCTCTATATCGCCTTAGGCAGCTTAGTGAGAAATAACTGTATACAGAAGTCAGAAAAATCATTGGAAATGGTCACAAAAGCTCCTGTCGTTAAGTTAACAATGTATACAATGATTCGAGATGAAAGGAAATTATCAGTTGGCCCAAGACACGTTTCTTGGTGGCATCGACTTGCTCGGCCTGGCTTACTAAATTGACAGTAGAATCAATTGTGTAACCATGAGGAGAATTTGGCTTGAATGTGATTATGATTGCCCGTCGATTACTGTCAATATTAGAGAACCCATGCACACCTCTAAAAAATTCAGGACCTGAATGTTTATTCAAATTAAATGCAGTATCCTGTTCAAACGTCTAGACTCATACATCAGTGGTGTTGCATTACCACTACCAATGCCGGTTTGAACACATGAGAGAGTGCCACATCCCTCTGTGCTGGAGGTATTAGAATACAAGCCGAGTAACTCCTCCTTTTCGTAAGAAGCAGCTAAAACTGTATCCCACGGGTTCGCGAATTCAGATGTTGATTTGGCCGCCACGGGACCGCCAACTGAGCCTCGTGTCCGTCTCCCGACCTCCCTTGTCCAAGACTTATCCAACCGGGCGAGTTGGTCGTGCGGTTAGGTGCACGCAGCTGTGAGCTTGCCCACGGTGTATTTCAATTTTACACCCTTCGTGGCCCTTCACTTTATTTCACCGATACATTCATTCTTTGAAGTGTCGACCTCCGCTGATTAGTGGTAATAGAGGATGGTTTTCCCGTTGTACTTCGTATTAAAACAGTAATCAATAGCAGCACAACGAGCCAATGGTTACCGGAATGCTCTGCATAAGGAAACGCCATTGTATCAAGGTCTGAAGTCTACCGCACAGAGATCAGTGTCTTTTTGTGGTACTGAATGCAGGCCTATAACATCAAAACATGATAAAGTACTTCACAGAATGGAAATCTAAACGCTTCGATGGTCCATTGACTTGACTAGCCTAGATTATACCATACAAAGAAATACAATGGGCGTAAGATATTCCAGGTTGCCTAAACCCCAATCACACCTGGAGTGGTATGGGCATGTACTTCTCAGCACTGGCACCTCAGCTGTGAAGCTTCACTTCAACCGAACGTGGAGGACAAACACCAAGAAGTGTGAGAAGTTCTGTAGGGTGCCTGTTGCCCTGTGATACCTGAATCCATACCAGAAAAGTGGGCATGGTGATGATGGCATGGCATAGGTCACAGGAATAAATTACATTACAAAATTATTTTCATTATTCAAGCAGTCTAAGATGCGTAATATTATTTAAAAGGGCATCCTTAGTACACAATTACACAATGATATACACAATTACATATTACACAAAGACGTAAAAGACACATGTCCAATAATTACAAATGAAATAAGAATACACTGCCGTTGAAATACGTTCAGCATGACAGTACTTATGGAGAATGAAGGAAATAGAACAGAAAATCTAGAACAAATAATATGAATGGATTCATATCACTTGGAATCGATGTAATGGAACATAGTACCGAAATATAAGTGATAATATTTTTACGTGCCAGCCCCGCGGTAGCCCCTTTCGGTACTCCTTGGAAAGGACTAGGGGTCAGTGTTGGACTCCGTGGTAGAATCAGTGTGGGACTCAATGTTTTGGGGTTGGGCTGAGGGCGACAGTGATGTTGGCTCTGGCTAGTATCCAACCGTGGTCTGAACCAGGGTCTGTGGTGGATGGTATTGGAGTGTCCAGAGAGTAGCTCGACTGAAGACGCGCGGAACGGAAAATTGTATACTACCTGAGAGTACTGTGTGTTTGTGTATTTCTGTGGACTGAGGATTGCCGTGAGTCAGCGAGGGAAGCCGCTATCGTGAGTATGAAGGTAAATGGACCTGTGTGAATATGAATATTCGCTGTTGTGAGTATCGTCCTGCTGTCGAATACCGATGAGCTGTTGCTGTTTAGTTGTTCATTGCATGTGACTGTGTGAATTACTGGACTGTCTCTGGAGTCCAACCAAGTAATAGTCATCTTGAGTTGTGTAGCCTGTAGCAATGTGTTCAAACCCAGCGATCCGCACACAACTGCTGTATGAGGTGACTGGTTTTGGAGAAGTGAAAGAAAGGATTATAGACGTCCTCAGATAATGCCAACGGGCCGGACCGCATTCTGTACCGAAAGAAGAGAGGCTGGTAAGTAGACAGCAATTAGTAAGTGTGGTAATTTATGGTTGATTAGAATTGTGTGTGTATTTCTACTTTTAGTGATTTAAACCCACTAGAGAGAGCTTATGACTAGTTCTTTTTGGATGCTCGACTTCGTTCCCAATACCTCTTCAGTCCTGCGAGTAGATTTTCCTTTCTTCCCTGTGAAACAGATTTTCGAGATTTAACAACTTTTGGTAGAGGAGACCACGAATTTACCAATTTACAAAATTGATTGCGGTCTGAGACATCACCATCAGAAATCCCAGCGGAAGCTAAGTCCTTTTTTACTTCATTCAGCCACATGCTTCCGGTCCTGTAGCTTTGGAGAAGAACTGAGAAGCGTGCCGTTGTCCATTCTCAGAAGGAGCCCTTAAAACTTCAGCCGCCTATGTCGCAAGCTAGTGTTAGCCGTTTCCAACGGTTGGTGTAGTTCAGAGTTCGCTTTCAGACGTTATGTTCCATCCGGCAACAATCTTGACCCATGAATTTTCTGGGGGAATCGTCCATGGTGCCTTTTCTGTTCATCAGTAAGGTCTCCACAGAACTGGAGTCTGACAGTAGTTTTGTAAAGGTATATTTTGGCGTTCTTCGAAATGCACTTCTTGTTGAAACGGTTTTGCGACAGTTGGTGTGCTGCGTTGAGTGTGGCACATCTGTTTAAGATGGAGGTTGTGTATATGAATGTATGTGTGTGTGTGTGTGTGTGTGTGTGTGTGTGTGTGCGCACATTTATTGGGTCATCATGAAATACATTCGTGTCATAAAGCAGGGATGCTGTTTGGTTCGTAACAATGTAATAACCATGATAGTAAGAATAAAAATTCAGTGCCACGGTAGAAATGTTACATATTAATAATAATATTAATAATAATAATAATAATAATAATAATAATAATAATAATAATAATAATAATAAATGACCGCACAACCCTTTACCAAGTCCTCAAAGAATTTGGCCTAGACAACAAGACCCGACATATCATTCAAAGTACACTGATTGGTAAGTCTTCCAAAGACAAAATTCAGATCTGGGGTTTCTGAAGCATTTCAAATCCAAACAGGAGTTTGGCAGGGAGATGAACTTTCACCACTACTTTTCAACTGTACTCTCGAGAGGGTCATCCGGGAATGGAGACAAGTTCTCCATCTAAAGGAATTCCTAATGGAGTTCAAATAGTCCGAACTCGTAATGGTATCAATATTGACTGCTTTGCTTTTGCAGATGACCTCGCTCTCCTCACTTCCTTTACTGAACTAGCTACTCAACAAACCAATTACCTGTATAAATGCGCAGTTAAAATTGGTCTCATAATCTCCGATACAAAAACCCACTTCATTTCTAAAATCATACATGCTCCACCACATTTTCTGACTACCCAGAGGATGGATGTCCAGTTGTACTTCCTCTTGAATAATCACCACCACGTCTGACTGCCCGGTAGAATCTTGAAAATGGAAAGATTCAAGTACCTGGGCGAATGGGTGGAATCCAATAATTCTGAGAAGTTCGCCGTCTTAACACCTGTCAACAGGTTTGAAACAGCCTTCAGACTCATTCAAAACATATTTAACAAAAAATCAATCTCTTGAAATGCAAAAATTCGACATTATCAAACTGTAATTAGACCTGAAGTATTATGTGTAGCAGAATATTTAACAATTCGAACGCATAGCCTGCTTGAAAAACTGAAAATTAAGGAAAGGAGGATTATCCGAAACATTCTTGGTCCCAGTCTTAAAGATGGTGTTTACAGATTTCGGAGGAACTTAGAAATACACACCCACACTGAAAATATATCAAGCGTAACCCGGAAATGAAGGATTTTATATTACGCTCACCTCCTCAGATTCCCAGCTGAAAGAATCTGTAAACCTTTGTTATCATACTTCAGAAGTCTCAAAACGATTCCGTCTTGGTTGGTGGAGATCGATATTGATCTTTTTAAGTATGGAATCACAGAAATAGACATTCATCTCCGAGCACCACTCAAACACAAACTTAGACAGGTTCATGAAGAAGACGTCCCAACTCGACTGCATGGAGGAAAGCACACTTCCGAAAAGATGAAAACCTGGTGGGCCCGGATGGAACACTTGCGACATCAAAGGAAAAAAACTGCGAAACTTTAGCTAAGTATTTTAACGACCTTCTAAACTGTAAAAAACTAGCCAACCCCATCAAAACAAACAAACCAGTGAGAAAAAACCTGCCATCTTCTCCACCAAATCGCGATGAAATCAAACGCCACATAAAGACACGGAAAAATAACAAGGATCCCGGTGACGACTCTATTACAGCGGAACTGTGGAAACATGTCCCGGAAGAAGCAATTGACATCCTACACCAAACCATTGTCGATATATGGGAAAAAGAACAACTACCAGAGGACTGGAAGCTAGCTTTGATCCATCCTTTACATAATAAAGGAAATATAAGAGATGTGAACAATTACCATGGTATTTCTCTTCTGTCAGTAGCCTACAAGGTCCTGTCACTATCCATCCTTGAAAGACTAGAACAGCAAGTTGAACACAAATTCGGGGAATACCAAGCAGGTTTTCGGTAAGGCCGATCAAGAGCAGAACAAATACTTAATCTAAAAACCATAATAAGATACCATATGCTGAGACTGAACCTATGCATTGACATTTGTAGACTTCAGGAAAGCATACGACTCCATCGACCATGATGTGCTGCTTTATCATACTTGCAGAAATGGGAGTAAATAAGAATCTGCTGATGACGATAAGGGCAACGCTAACTAATACCAAATCCAAAGTAAAATTCCAAGGATGTCTCTCTGAACCCTTTGAGATCAAGACAGGCGTTCGATAGGGAAATAGACTGCCACGTCTTTTGTTCAACTGCTTACTTGAGAAGGTAATACAGGAGTGGGGAAAGATGTTAAAAGAAAGAAATCTTTACAAACCCTTAAGGTATGGGACAAAGAAAAACGGAGTAAAAATAGATTGCTTAGCGTTCGCTGCTGATATAGCCCTGATGACAGAAAAATTCGAACGTGCAATGGAACAGATCAATGTGTTGAAGGATGTAGCAGAACAAACAGGTTTATAAATTCCCTTTCAAAAAACGGAAGTAATGTCGAACATCAAAGATGATACGGCACAACTAAATACAAAATATGGAGCGATAAACCGTGTTAATAAATTTAAATACCGTGGGGAATGGATCCAGCAAGATGGACTTGACAAAGAGGGCATAGCAGCAAGAATTAAGAAAATGGAAGTCGCTTTCCAAACCACCCCCGCAACTTAAAACAACAAAAAGTTATTTTCTCTGAACACAAATATTCGTCACAACAACACTGCCAACAAACCAGTATCACTGCATGCATCTGAATTCCTAATCCTGTCCGAGAAATGTCTGCTTACAGATTTAGAGAGGAAATAAAGAAAGATCCTACACACCATACTTGGCCAAACTACAAAAATGACATATACATTAGGAAATCCAAGCAAGAAGTATACTCTAACATAGACAAGATCGCGTACATAATGAGTAGAGGAGCAGTGAGAGTTCTCGACAGTACGACAGCATTCTTTTGCTGAGTCAGCACCCGAAGTCTAGTAGAGTAGCTTTGCAGGTTCTGACCCGAGGTCAATGACCCCTAGTATAGTAGATGCCGATTGGCGGATTTTGCATGGGAGAGCGAGCCTAAACTTACAGTCGCCATATTGAGGGGCCTAACCTCACTTTAACGGCTAGTTGCCCTTCCTGACGCCTAAGAGAGCAAGCCTAACCTCACAGCCGCTATCTTGGAGGGGCCTAACCAGAATTTTACGGCTAGATGCCTTTCCCGATGTAAGGAGACAGCCATGGGCGATTGCACAAGATGGCGGCTATACACGGGCTCTTATAAAGAAAGATGACGTGCTATGGGCGATTGCACATGATGGCGGATATACACAATAGTGCTCGAATCCCGCAAAATCCATTTCCTTAGGACAAAGGTATCCTCTGCTATGTAGTAAACACTTTATTTGCAGTGATTAAGAAGAATTATGTCGGATGGATATATACAACATTTATAATTCTATGGTGCGCGCTGATTGCATAGAAGTGCGTTTGTATCAACAGAGAGATTAATCTCATAATGCATGTAGGGGGCAAAGTTCGAATCTCATAATGTTTTATTTTATAAGTTTTCCTTTTCTGAACACTAATTGTCAACATGTTTTGGCATGTCGGATGAAGACATACAATATTAGCCTGTTCTACAGTCAATACTAGTGTGTGCTATTGTAACAGGATTGAATTTGTCTTGTCGAATAGACACATACATCACAGTAACGATTGTGTTTGCGTTATAAGTTTTTCTGTTCAGTAGTCAACATGTTTTCTCTTGTTGGATGAATATATACAGCATTAACTTGTTCTAAAATCAATTGTAGTGTGTGCTAATTTTAACAGGATTAAACTTGTCTTGACGAATAGAGACATACAGCACAGTAACGATTGTGTTTGCGTTATAAGTTTTTCTGTTCAATAGTCAACATGTTTTCGCTTGTCGGATGAAGACATATAGCATTAGCTTGTTCTACAATCAATTCTAGTGTGTGCTAATTGTAACAGGATTGAACTTGTCGAATAGAGACATACAGCACAGTAACTATTCTGTTTGCGTTATAAGTTTCCTGTTCTAAACACTAATAGTCAACATGTTTTCTCTTGTTCTACAATCATTTCTAGATTTTCCCTTTAGCCCTTTATCCCTTTAACCCATTAGCCCTTTAGCCCATTAGCCCTTTTTCTCTAGGAGGAGGGCACGGTGAGGAGATTGCCGCTTAGCCCTTTATCCCCTTAACCCACTAGCCCATTAGCTCTTTATCACTAGGAAGAGGGCATAGTGAGGAGGAGGAGGAAGAGTCCTTTTGTCCTTTTGCCCTTCTGATAAGACTTGACCCCTGGGTTCCATTTCCCATCATGTGTGTACCACGATTTTTTTTCGCTTCAGAATTTCCCATTCCGACATTGAATAAACGTTATCACTTCTAACAGATTACAAAGTTAGGTTATAACAACATTCTATGTTTATCTACATCTCATCATTCTGATTATGCTTTGTCAGCCCTAGTTCACAAAAGTTAGGTAATCAAACTCATAGGATCATACGTTGCAAGTTGAAAGACCCCACGGCAGCTCTCTAGTTAGGTCTATACGAACAGAGTATATCAGCTATCTCGCATAGCAGTTCTTGCCTGAGTTCTCGAATGTTAGGTTGATAAATCTAATAGGTCATAAGTTACAAGTTTTGAGCCCCTCAGGCAGCCCTGTACTTAAGTCTATACGAATACAGTACAGCAGTTATCTGGCATCGCAGTCCTTAACTTAGTTCTCGAATTTCAGGCTGATCAAACTAATAGGCCATAAGTTAAAATTTGTAAGCCCCTGAGGCAGCTCTGTAGAGACAGGCCTATAAGAACAATGTATCACCATTAGCTCATGGTCCATCTCCTTAAATTTAGTCTAATACATAACATCCATCTTGCCTCGGGGGCCATAGCACTAGGAAGTTGTAGGCAATCGCCAACTTGAGCAATCGCCCTAAGCCGTCTCCTAAGTCTTTGGTTCAACTTTTCCCTAAGAGGCCACGTATAGCCGCCATCTTGCGCAATCGCCCCTAGGCCAGGTTTCTCTAGCCGCCATCTTGTACAATCGCTTAAAGCTGTCATCCGCCATCTGGTGCAATCGCCCATAGCCGTCGTCTTTCACAGTAAGGGCCTATGTATAGCCGCCATCCCGTGCTATCGCCCGTGGCCGTCATCTATCTCCATAAGAGCCCGTGTACAGCCGCCATCTTGTGCAATCGCCTATGGCCGTCACCTTTCTCCATAAGAGCCGCCATCTTGTGCAATCGGCCATGGCCGTCATCTTCCTATATAAGAGCCTTTGTATAGCCGCTATCTTGTGCAATCCCCTATGCCCGTTATATTTCTCTATAAATGCCCGTGTATAACCGCCATCTTGTACAATCGCTCATAGCCGTCATCTTTCTCCATATGAGTCCGTGTAATGCAGCCATCTTGTGCAATCGCCCCTAGGCCGTCTCCTTAAGTCCTAGGTCTCCCCTGAACATCTTTCTCCATAAGAGCCTATGTATAGCCGCCATCTTGCGCAAGCGCCCCAAGGCCGCCTCCTTAAATCCTACGTCTCTTCTAGACCAGCTTTCTCCGTAAGAGTGTATGTATAGCCGCCATCTTGCGCAGTAGCCCCTGGGCCAGCATTCTTCATAAGAGCCCGTGTATAGTGGCCATCTTGCGCAAGCGCCCTTAGGCCGATAGCCGCCATCTTGCGCAAGTACCTGTAGGCCGTCTCATAAGAGCTTATGTATAGCCGCCATCTTGCACAGTACCTTCTGACCTAGGTTCTAGGAGTTAGCCTTATAACAGCCTGTGTATAGCCGCCATCTTGTCCAATCGCCCATGGCCATTATCTTTCTCAATAAGAGCCCTTGTATAGCCGCCATCTCGTGCAATCGCCCATGACCGTTGTCTTTCTCTGTAAGAGTCTATGCATAGCCTCCATTTTGTACAATCGCCCATGGCCGTAATCTTTCTCCATAAGAGGTCGTGTATAATCGCCATCTTGTGGAATCGCCCATGGCCGTCTTATTTCTCCGTAAGAGCCTATGTATAGCCGCAATCTCGCGTAATCGCCCATGATTGTCTCCTTACGTCGGGAAGGGCAACTCGCCGTAAAAGTAAGGTTAGGCTCCTCCATGAGTTTAGGCTTGCTCTCTTACGCAAATCCACATTTCCCTACTACTCAAGATAGCGTCGCGAGAATCCTCATTGCCTTACTACTCAAGATAGCGTCGGAAAGGCATCTAGCCATTAAGGTGAGATTAGGCCCTCCAAGATAACGACTGTCCACGTCAGGAAAGGCATTTAGCCGTAAAACTCAGGTTAAGCCCCTCCATGATAGCGGCTCTTAGGCTTGCTCTCTTAGGCGTCGGGAAGGCAACTTGCCCTTAAAGTTAGGGTAGGCCCCTCAAGATGTCGATTGAAATATTAGGCTCTCTCTCTATGCAAAATCTGCCAATCGGCATTGTACATCTACTATACTAGGGGTCAATGACCTCGGGTCAGAACCCGCATAGCTACTCTACTAGACCTCGGGTGCTGACTCAGCAAGAAAATGCTGACGCAAGTGTCCAGAACTCTCTTGCTTCTCTACTATAATGCGTAAAAGGCATAGTTCGCTTCTACGGTCAGATACGACGGATGATCGACTCTCGATGGACGAAACGTATCTTCAGAATATTTGACTCAAAACCGAAAATGGCAATGCCATGGTACGTTAAAATCAAGAATGATATTAAAGAACTGGGCATACACGCAGAAGATGCAGTAGACCCAAAACTTTTCAGAGCAGCCATCAAGACTTTTGGGACTTCCGGTACGAAAAACGGGCAAATGTTGCAAAATGTACAGAAGAACGACGTGCTAAACACAGTGAGCTAATGAAGACGATGTGGATCAAGCGAAAAGTGAACAAAGGCAGAATTTAAAGTAAGGCTTATCGTAGTCCCTAATTGGCCGATTAGCGAAGTTGAATGAATGAATAATAATAAATTCGTTTGATGTGTGGTCAGCGCAACGAATCGTCTCAGCCGTTATTCTGGTTTCAAGACTTACTTCCTCGATTTAGCGTGGCCTACCAAGTCCATCGCGCGAGAGAACGGACTTGAAACACACTGGCATGACTAAATCATGCTGATCGAAGGAAGAGTTTCGGCCTTCTGAAAGTAGGCTTCTCTTCCTGCACAACAGTTGCAAGACGCCAGCAGCAATGCTCAGCTATACTGCCACCATCGGTGAGGACCGTCATGACCACGTTACCTACAGTCTCGATCTGGTGCCCAATGACATCCACTTCTTCCCAATACTTTAACGGAGCCTAGAAGGAAACAACAATTTTCCATCAAAGACGGAATTGAAGCAGGTGTACATATATTGGTCCATACCGAAGACACTGACTTTTATTAACAAGACTTCTTCAAACTCGAGAAGCGGTAAAATAATATTGGCGGGAACTGTGTGGGAAACAGACGACTTATTCCCCTTTCTTCCCACATTTCTTTTATCTCTTCAATAAAGTTTCCTGTAGTTAGCAGACTAGGGAATCCTATTTTCCTACTAGCCCTCGTAGTTAATGGGACGTAAAACCACTATTATTATTATTACTATTTACATTTCCAGTTTATTTTGACCTACTAGGGACCACGGGGCTCGTCTTAACTCTTAGATATGGCCTTCTGCTTATTTGGCCCAGTACGCTTTCATTTTCTGACTGTGTACCTGCTTCTCCACTTAGGTCTGGTGGTCCCTGTACACTTTTTGCTTGTGAGGGACAGTGGGAAGAATCCCTATAGGAGAGCCTGTCGGTAATGAGAGCACTTCTCTGTGGTCTATATTGGGATCTGTAGTTCCTCGAGGTCTGATTTTACTGAGGTGATCCACTTAGTCTTGGAAGCCTTTCTCCTACTTGTCACTGTGAGGATTCTGTTGATGAGCCTGCACGGTTTCAGGTGAGTCATGTGCCCGTAGAAGGTCAGTCACACTTTCCTCATACATGTGGCTATGCCTTCCCGATGTTCGTAGAGCTCGTTGTTGTGCCTGATCCTGTAGGTGCCATCCTCCTCTTTTATGGGTCCTAGTATGCTCCTCAAGTTCTCCCTCTGTTTAAGTTCTAGTTTCCTGAGTGGACCCTTTCGACTCATCAAGAGGCACTCAGAGGCGTACAGTATAGAGAGTCTTACTACTGAGTTGTAGTGCTTCAGCTTTAAGTTAGACCTCAACGGCAGCAAATGCGGAGAAGGTGGACTTTGGTACGGTGGATCTGGCGAAGCAGGCTATCTACTCTCCATCCTTATACTGGGCAGAACGCACGGCGGTTCCACATGTCAGTGGCGGTACCCCGACAGTATCTGTTCCACATGACAGCGGCGGCTGAAAAAAATGTATCTCAGGGCTAACAAACTTGAGAGTTAACAATCATCCACGAGGGTGACCCCACATACATACTCATTGGACTCAACATGAAGAGAAATATGAACAAATGTATTACCCCAGGTGGTAACCAATCCACCTCCAGTCATGATGGGGCAAGCAGGTCATCGGATTCTGTGGAACCTGCTCCTTCAGGTACTCCACCACTACTGCCATTATTATTATTATTATTATTATTATTATTATTATTATTATTATTATTATTAATCATAATATTATAGAAGTAACGAACCAATATGTTCCTCCAGCATAATGCTGGACAACTATTATATAGTTAAACTCACCTTCATGAAATTCTTCCACAGAAACACCGGCGATAATCATCTCTCGAAGAAATGGCATGTCATTAACTAAAACTGTCCCAAAATAGTCTCTAAATATGTTTGTGTTCCACACCTGAATGCTCAACAAACGAAGGCTCGTACTACGCAGTCTATCAAACCAGAATGGGTATTTCAATGGTTCAGAACCATCAAGGTAATATGAAAAGCCTCGAAACCAATTCAGTTCTGTACCCCACAAAGGGGACCAGAAGTTCCAGATGGCGGACGACCATGCACGGACATTACTGAATACTTCCAAGCTCAGGACATCACTCAGCAAACTGATGGTACCAGTCCTAGGACAAAAACAGCAAGTTACATTCCATCTAATGAGGCCTCTTGTCCGTAAGAAATAGCATGACAGATAGACAATGTTGGTAATGAACAACATATGATTTTTGCATACTGTTCGTAGTTAGAATAAATAGTTCATTAAAAATTAGTAAATTTGTCCTGTTTCTGGAGACAGGTACACAATATGGGAACAGTGAGAAGAAAGGAAAGCTGGCGCAGCGGCTAATGGGCATACATGCGGCTAACTTTGGAGAGCTGTACTCGTGCTACCGCGAAAGATGGCCGCTATACATTATTCTTACTGGACTAAATATACGGAGCTGGCACAAAGGCTATCTCATGGGTTCACAACACGATTATACAGTATTTTTACACTCCAGGACAGTGCCCACAGATTTTACGGCCTTCCGTTATTTTAAAATTGACTAAGCCCAAAATTTCTACGGTTCCTAAATAATATTTAATTTTAAAATCCCTGCCAGTACAGGCTTGGTTATAGCTACAGGTGAGTAGTACGAGATGGTAACAAGTTCATTCTCTAGACGGCATTTGATATCAGCTTTCATTGCTTTTTATGAATCAAGGATTCGGTGGAGGAAAATAAAATAATGTGATGTATCATGCAGCGAGGCAGTTTCATCAATGATTGTACTACTAAAGAGGGCCGTGTGAAGACTATGAAGTTGGTATAGTTGATTTTGAAGGTGATTTAGACGACTCTGGCAGTGAAATAAATGATTTTTGAGATACTAGTGATTTGTTTGAAGGGATGAATCGTAAATACACTCATGTTCATAAAAAACAGAACACCTTGGAAGACTAGAGATAGGAAGTTCATATTCACAGTACATGTTCATTGGTATGTTCTGCAGAAACGATTAGCATTTCAGTCACCTAGATTCAGCATGTGTCCTGTTACCTAGTAGGCACTGAATCCTCCATGGGCACTGATAAAGTGTCCATCCATGGTGGCATCGACGCGTATAAGGCACGAATGGCATTCTGGGCTATACCCAGCTATACCATCCATGCTGCAGTCATCTGATACCACAATTCATCTTTAGTGGTTGGCATTGGGTCACGGCGCCGCACCTGTCGTTTCACCCTATCTCACACATTTTCGACTGGCGACAAGTCCGGTGATAGGGCGGGTTGGGGCAACATTCTGACAAACTGTGCCAACCAGAAGGCACGTGTTCGTGCAGAAACATGTGGTGGCGCATTGTACTGCTGAAATATGTCGCCTGGGATGTCGTGCAGAAAGGGTACGGCTAAGGGTAGCAAGCAGGATGTCATTCACGTAGGTCAAACTGGTCACAGTGCCCTGTACACGCAGCAACTGCGATTTGTGGTTGTACCCAATAGCACCCCACACAATAAGGCCTTGAGTTGGCGCTGTATGTCTTGTGCGAATGCAGTCAATGTGATGCCTCTCCCGCCGTCTGGGGAAAACCGAAATGTGGCCATCATTTTTAAACTAACAGAACCTGGATTCGTCGGAAAACATTATCTGCTGCCATTTCTGACCCCACTGAGGTCGTTCCATACACCATTGCAGTCTAGCATGTTTATGCACATTAGTCAAAGTTAGGCGGTGAAGTGAACGACGCGCCGATAACCCAGGCCGTAATAAATGGCAACGGACTGTCACTCCTGATAGTGTACGATGTGATACGCTGTTCCGTTGTTGCGCCAGAGCCGAGAACGACGCAGATATATGCTGCAGTGCCATTCGGATGAGGTGTCGATCTTCCCGGGGGTGGGGTCTGGGTGGTGTGACCAGATCAATTTCGTCGTGTCCTACGGCCTTCTGTGAACCATTCCGTACACAGCCGATGAATTGCCGATACACTTCGTCCCACACGAGCAGCAATTTTACGGATGGATGCATCACGTTCTCCCACGCCAATAATGCGCCCTCTTTCAAGCTAACTCTTTTAACGGAACGCTTCTTGCATACGTCTGCAACATATCCTGCACGTCTGCTCAAGTAACACTGATCCGTCACCATCGGTTTACAGCGATAACGAGAGCCGCAGGAACATTTTACCAGTCGGTGGTGCTGCGTCGAGATATCGACGTGGACCTTGAACCTGTGAGCCGGCATGTTTCAAATGCTAATCATTTCTTCAGAGCATACCAATGCACATGTCCTACGAATATGAACGTCCTATCTGTAGTCCTATCGTATCAAAAAAAGGTTCAGATACAACCCCACGAAGAGAGGTGCGTGCTCTTCGTTGCCAAGTTCCATCCATTGCTATGGTTATGTCAACAAAACCCTCATTTTGAACAATATCTTCTTCGGCAACATTCCTCAATGATACCTCACATATCACTCCCACACATTTGTCCACAACTTTATTGTATCTAATAAACGTTCTAGGAAGAGGAGGAAGATCTATCATACCAAAAAGCATATCTGGCGCATCCCGCCCCTTCCCTATACACCTCATGCCATAAACTATTCTCAAGTTAATATCATAATACTTGTCTCAAGTCATATCTCATGTTCTTGTACCGTTTTTAACATTGCACTGGTCACATTTCAAAATTAATTTTGATGCTAGTCCTTTCCTAACATTCACATCTAAAGTCAAAGATAAACATGCTCTAATATTACAGTATTTACAGTTATATATATATATATATTGAACGAATCAACGACTTCCCGCAATTACGGGTTGCCACAATGGACAAAGTAAAGCATATCAGGATAGATAATGTTTTTATCACATAGAAATATTGTGATAATACGGATTTCTTAGATTATGGAGGTCCGAACAGGTGAGATTTCAGGATTTGTACAGATCCACGTATGGTGGTGGTAACTATTCTTTCAATGCTGTTCATAGGCAGGTCGAACTTTTTCCAAAATTCTACGAACAAGGCAGGTATTGTGCCACGAGCACCAATCATTAGGGCGATAACCTCTACTTCATTCAGCTGGTATTTATATTTGTAGAACGGAAAGGTGGGCGCGTAGATGTTCTGCTTTTCAAGATGAACTTCAGTAGACTGGCCGACATGGTGTACGAATCCGATGGTCGGATCGATAATGAAGCCTTTCGTGTCGTTATCTTTAAAGGCAATTATGTCAATTCGTCGTGCTCCCTGTCGTAGACAAACCGTGGACTTCTTCATATACACGGAAGTTTTTGCTACGGAGTTCTTCTGCAATCAGTGATCTTATCTTGTGGTGACGTGAGTTTCTCAGTACTTCGCCGTAGGGGCAAGAACCCAGGATGTGAGCCAGTGTTTCTTTCTCTCTGACGCATCTGCGACAGAGGTTTCCGTCCTGAGTTCTGCCCGGGATAGTTCGCACTGCAGAAACATTCGATGTCATCTTGATTGCCTCTCGCCATTCGCTACAAGAGAGTCCCTGGTGATGCCTAATCCAATTATTGGCCGGTGTGTACACTTTATACAACTCTAAACCGATCCCCTTCTGAGGCAAAGAGCACCAAGTTGCCATTTCACGACTTCTTAGTTCTTGGCGGATTTTTCTTGGATTTCGAAGGTCACTGCCTTTATTGGAGAATCGGTTAATATCTGTGATGTTGAGGGCCTGTACACAATGCGTCGTTTCGGATGTCACATCACGTATCTTTAAAACGTAGCTATTGCAGAATGTTTACTACGTAGTTGTAGACATTAAACTTTGCATGCTGAGGCGGCATACTACGTGACCGTGACGTCACGACCACGTGCTCTTGTTTGGTAAACATAGCCACGTGCTTTTTTGACAGCTGTCTTCTTGACGAACCCTAACCTCACTTTGAAGGACAATAGAGCGTCGCTAACCTCACTGCTGCCATCTTTACGGCGGTAAACCTCAAGGCTGCCACCTTATGCATGTTATAGCGCGGAATTTAAAATCCAACAACAGAACATTGTTAACCTCACTCTTGCCATCTTTACGGCGGTAAACCTCAAGGCTACCACCTTATGCATGTTGTAGCGCGGAATTTAAAATCCAACAACAGAACATTGCTAAACTCTCTGCTATCATCTTGAAAAGTTCAGTGTTCCAAACACTAGTTCGAAAAACGTAACTCATCGCACCTCGGGGATTTTATTACGTAAGACGTAACCCCTAGGTTCCATTCCTTGTTCTGAACATGAAACCATTTACAAATAAAGATTAATTTTCTACACTTAACAAAGTACAAGCGTTCTTGCTGATAGCGATCGACGAGGTTGTTGCTCCTTTAGCCCTTTAGCCCATTAGCCCTTTTGCCCATTAGCCCTTCAGCCAATTAGCCCTACAAGGAATGTGCGGTAAGGAGGAGGAAGAGTCCTTTCATCCTTTTTTGCCCTTCTGATAAGATGTAACCCCTGGGTTCCATACCCTATCACGATTTTTTTTTCAGCCATGTTTATGCGATAACTTGTTCGACTGATTTTTAAACACAAGACGAATGATGGAAGGTAAATAATTTGAAGTTATACTTTGGCTATATCGTTTACCGAGCGAGTTAGCTGCGCAAATCATCAAAATTGTACTTTTGCTCTGAACACATCAAACAATGTTCTGATCATATGTTGAGGTTAACAACATCGATTACAGTGTTCGATTCTAGTCTTGTTATGTTTCATTCTGATCTTCTTAGAACAAGGGTACCCCCTAACATGTTCTAAACACATGTTGTATTGAGTACAGTGTTCGATTCTAGTCTTGATCACTTATTTCGTGTTCTGAACACATCGATCAATGTTCTGATCACATGTTGTATCGAGTACAGTGTTCGATTCTAGTCATGATCACTTATTTTGTGTTCTGAACACATCAATCAATGTTCTGATCACATGTTGAAGTTAACAACATCAATTATAGTGTTCTATTCTAGTCTTGTTATGTTTCAATCTGATCTTCTTAGAACAAGCGTATCCCCTGACATATTCTAAACACATGATGTATTGAGTACATTGTTCGATTCTAGTCTTGATCACTTATTTTGTTTTCTGAACGCATCAATCAATGTTCTGATCACATATCGTATCGAGTACAGCGTTTGATTCTACTCTTCTTATGTTTCGAAAGTCTAAACATGCACAATAATGTTATCGCTGCACACGCTTGCCTTCGCGATGCAGGTTTAAACTTGTTCGATATAAAGCTATGCCTTGATATAAGAGGCGGAGGAGGAGGTAGAGAAGGAGGAGGAGGAGGAGGAGGAGGAGGAGAATGATAAGGCCTTAACAGCCTATGTATAGTCGCCTTTGTTTAAAGATGATAGCTGTCAAAAGAATTTTTCAAATTATCCACCACCACATTTCAGCTAAAGAGGGCAGCAGGGTGCTCTGTTGATTAAGCACATAGGATTTCAAATTGCCCTCCACCACATGCAGGAGCTATGTATAGTCACCATTTTGTGTCCGCCATCTTGCGTAAGCATCCCTAGGATGTCTCAAGCCATCTTGTGTCTCATAAGAGCAGCCACCATCTTGTAGAAATAGATAGCTGCCAATACCAAAGGGCTTAAGTAGGAATCGAACCGTTGATCTCATCATTAGACTATGTTTTTTCTTGTTCCTAATACTACGAACCTACGTATTAGGCGAAAAATTTTTGTCCGTTTTGCTCTACGATGCACCGTTTTAGAGATATTTAACATTTTGCATTTAAGCCCCCAAATTTAATGAATCGAACTAGCATGACACGTTAGCCTCTAAGCTAAGAACAGCAGCTATCTTGCGCAAGCACCCTTAAGGCGTCTCATAAGGAGTCGTGTATAGCCGCCATCTTGCGTCCGCCATCTTGCGCAAGCATCCTTAGGGCGTCTCTAGCCAAGGACCCTTAAGCCGCCTCATAAGAGCAACCGCCATCTTGCGCAAGCATCTCTAGGGCATCTCATAAGGAGCCTTGTATAACCGCCATCTTGCGCAAGCATCCCAAGGGCATCTCATAAGAACCTGTGTATAGGAGCCATCTTGCGTAAGCACCCTTAAGGAGTCATGTATAGCCGCCATCTTATGCAATTAGCGTCGAGAGAGGGCTGCTGTAGAATTTCTCTTTTTAAATTATCCACCACCACATTTCAAAGGTATCTAGCTAAAGATGGCAGCACTGCGGATGACAGGTGACGAATTTACATCTAAAGAGGGCAGCACGGTGCTCAAAGATGGCGGATGACAGCTGTCAAAAAAGCACATAGCTTTGTTTCCAAACAAGAGCACGTGGAATTTGCCGCCACCACATTTCAAACTAAAGAGGGCAGCACTATGCTCTGTTGATTAAAGATGGCGGATGGTAGCTGTCAAAAAAGCACGTGAGTTTGTTTCCAAACAAGAGCACGTAGAATTTGCCGCCACCACATAGAGGGCAGCACTATGCTCTGTTGATTAAAGATGGCGGATGGTAGCTGTCAAAAAAGCACGTGAGTTTGTTTCCAAACAAGAGCACGTGGAATTTTTCAATTTGCCGCCACCACATTTCAAAGGTATCTAGCTAAAGATGGCAGCACGGTGCTCTCTTGATTAAAGATGGTGGATGATAACTAGCAGAACTTTTCAAATTGCCCGCTACTACGTGCTTAAGGTAGTAGCCATAAAGAGGGCAGCACGGTGTTCTGTGGATTAAAGATGGCGGATGACAGGTGATGAAATTGCCCGCATGATAGCAGCACGGTGCTCTGTTGATTAAAGATGGCGGATGACAGCTGCACGTGGCTTTGTTTCCAAACAAGAGCACGTGGAATTTGCCGCCACCACATTTCAAACTAAAGAGGGCGGCACTGTGCTCTATAGATTAAAGATGGCGGATGGTAGCTGTCAGAAAAAAAGCACGTGAGTTTGTTTCCAAACAAGAGCACGTGGAATTTTTCAATTTGCCGCCACCACATAGAGGGCAGCACGGTGCTCTCTTGATTAAAAATGGCTGCTGTCACGTGGAATTGTCTGCCACCACAGGTATCTAGCTAAAGAGGGCAGCACTGAGGTTTGCGATGCAAGATGGCTGCTGCCAAAAAGCATTTTTCAAATTATCCGCCACCACATTTCAAAGGTAAGTAGCTAAAGAGGGCAGCACTGTGCTCTATAGATTAAAGATGGCGGATGACAGCTGTCAAAAAACACGTGGCTTTGTTTACCTCGCGCTAGTTAGATTAAGTTGGTAGCACTAAGGTTTAGACCCGTCAAGATGGCAGCACTGCCGATGACAGGTGACGAATTTTGCAGCTACTGCGATATAGAGGGCAGCGCAGTGCTTTGTGGTTTAAAGATGGCGGATGACAGCTGTCAAAAAAGCACGTGGCTGTCAAAAAGCACGTGGCTTTGTTTACCTCGCGCTAGTTAGGTTAAGTTGGTACCACTAAGGTTTAGGTCCGTCAAGATGGCAGTACTGAGGTTAGCGATGCGTTGTTGTCTGTCAAAAAGCACGTGGCTTTGTTTACAAATCTGTCAAAAAGCACGTGGCTGTCAAAAAGCACGTGGCTTTGTTTACCTCATGCTAGTGAGGTTAAGTTGGCACTACTGAGGTTTAGGCCCGTCACGATGGCAGTACTGAGGTTGGCGATGCGATGTTGTCTGTCAAAAAGCACGTGGCTGTCAAAAAACACGTGGCTTTGTTTACCTCATGCTAGTTAGGTTAAGTTGGCACTAGTGAGGTTTAGGCCCGTCAAGATGGCAGCAGTGAGGTTAGCGATGCGTTGTTGTCGATGACAGCTGTCAAAAAGCACGTGGCTTTGTTTACAAATTCAAATCTCCCGCCAAAATTCAAATTTCCCGCCAAAATTCAAATTTCCCGCGGGCGGCGGCGGCGGCGGCGGAGGCGGCGGAGGAGGAGGAGGCGTGCGGCGGCGGAGGTGCGGCAGAACCCGCTTATTATACTACTTACTTGGTAGTTCTGTTCAGTATTTAGTTTTGGTGACGATTCATTCCCAACTGTTACGGTGGATTGGCATACATCTTTCCGCTCTGTCGTATGGCGTGTTTCGAATGAATGTGTTTGTAATCTTGTGGTGATAAAAAGAAAAGGGGTCTCTGAGGCTATGACTTGGTGCACTGCCTGCTTAAATATTACGTGATCCCTACCATGTGCCCCTCGTCTCGGCCATAGGAGGTACATCCAGGTCGTACGAGGCGCAAAATATTATTGATGTGAATAAAGTTGTGTTCGATTCCGACCTTATATGTAATTGCACGCCGCACGCAGATACTTGGAGCACGTGAGACCTGCTGGTGATGACCGTGGGGTCATACATTTATGGTTTGTATTTGACTACGAAATCCGAACGGCTGTTCGTGTTTATTTCCCGATACCCTCAATGTGTGCGTGTGAATGTTGAATGCATGTGATTTGGGATGTGTGAGGGAGAAAAAGATGGTATGTCGAGCGACCTGTTTTAATTGTCTTTTAAATTCTGTGCACTGTTTTGTTCTCAGCACGGAACTGTATATTTTATTCTTATCCGTGGCTGGTGCTCAGTTGGAGTAGCCGCCATGTTGGTTGCGTATTTGTGCATGGGCGTACTTGTTGTATTCTTTGGACCTGTCTTGGCTTTGATTGGTCCATGGAGGCTGTGCTCAGTCTCATCTCCCATTCTTCTTATCAGCTCTTTTGTTCTCCGGCACGGGAGATTGTTGTGATAACGTTTCACATTGTCAGTTGCCTGATGAAATATGTAAAGCCGTGTCTCAGATACGTGAGTTTTGGTAAAACGGGCGAACTGATTGGTTCTTAATAATGTAATGATGCTGCTGACGATGTAATGGTGGTGTGTATGAGAGGCAGTGAGCATTTTAAAGTGCGTGTTAGTGCATTTGATAAGAATTAGCCTTGAGCTCACGCCATGTTTTTTTTTTTTTTTTTTTTTTTTTTTGCTAGGGGCTTTACGTCGCGCCGACACAGATAGGTCTTATGGCGACGATGGGATAGGAAATGCCTAGGAGTTGGAAGGAAGCGGCCGTGGCCTTAATTAAGGTACAGCCCCAGCATTTGCCTGGTGTGAAAATGGGAAACCACGGAAAACCATTTTCAGTCACGCCATGTTACAACGATGTGAATATGAATAAGGTATGTCCATGTTCATTATGATTACCATTCGTGTGTGATTTTCTCTTCTTTTGGTTTGAATGTTTCGCTCGTGTTTATTTAATAAACCCCCTCTTTTAAGCCATTTCTTCTTTGATTGCTAGTAGCTATAGTCTTGCCCTTGTTAACTAATTACAAGGGGTATTTCCAGCTCGGGACCGTATCTATGCCTTGCCTAGTCGACGAGATCCAGGCCTCAAAAATGATTCCCTATGAATATTTCATGTCGGTGTTGCTTGGACCGCTAATTGTATTCTTTTAGAGGGAGTGGGCGTGGCTCATCATTTATTTAGTGTTCTCAACACATCAATCAATGTTCTAATCACATGTTGAAGTTAACAACATCGAGTACAGTGTTCGATTTTAGTCTTGTTATGTTTCAATCACTTATTTTGTAATCTGCAAGTCTAAACATGCACAATGATGTTATCGCTGCACACTCATGCCTTGGTGATGCATGCTCGATAAAGCTATGCCTTGACAGAGGAGGAGGAGGAGGTAGAGGAGGCGGAGGGAGTGGAGGAGGACGAGGAGGCTATAACAGCCACCGCCATATTGTGTAGTAGCCTCTAAGCGCTATCTTGTATAATTAGCGTCGGAAAGGGCATTTTGTCGTAAACTAAGGATAGTCTCCTTCAAGATGGTAGATGAGAGGTTAGGTTCGAGTTTTCACTAAGGTTTTACTGTTTAATGATGATAGCTAACGGAATTTTTCAAATTAACCGCCACCACATTTCAAAGGAATGTAGCTAAAGATAGCAGCACGGTGCTCTGTTGATTAAAGATGGCGGGTGACAGCTGTCAAAAAGCACGTAGAATTTTTCAAATTGCCCACTACCACATTTCAAATGTGGTAGCTAAAGATGGAAGCACGATGCTTTGTTTATTATAGATGGCCGCTGGCAGCTGTCAAAAAAGCACGTGGTAATTACCACCAGCACATTTCAAAGGTAGTGCCGTAAAGAGGGCAGCACTAAGGTTAGCGATGCAAGATGGCGGATGAAAGCTGTCAAAAAAGCACGTGGATTTTAAATTACCCACAACCACGATAAGGTTTAGTACTATAAAGATTGCGGCACTAAGGTTAGCGATGCAAGATGGCGGATGACAGCTGTCAAGTAAGCACGTAGAATTTTTCTAATTACTCGCCATCGCGTGTTTAAGTTGGTAACTATAAGGTTTAGCCCCGTCAAGATGGCGCCACTGAGATTAGCGATGCAAGATGGCGGATGACAGCTGTCAAAAAGCACATGGCTGTCAAAAAATCACGTGGCTTTGTTTACAAACAAGAGCACGTGGATTTTTTCAAATTACCCGCTACCACATGCATAAGGTGGCAACAGTGAGGTTTAGCCCCGTCAAGATGGCAGCACCGAGGTTAGCGATGCGTTGTTGTTCTTAAGGATGGCGGATGAGAGCTGTCAAAAAAGCTTGTGGCTTTGTTTACAAATTCAAATCTCGCGCCAAAATGCAAATCTCCCGCCGAAATTCAAATGTGGAGGAGGCCTCTGCGGAGGGCCGGTGGAGGTGGAGGCGGCAGAACTCTCCAGTTATACTACTTTGGTTATTCCATAGAAGAGAAAAACCATGTCTCCGATATAAGTTCGACCGTCGTACAAAGGAGAAAGAGGTCGTGAATCATAATCTTTTTTAATTCTAAGTAGGATATTTCATAGATTCGTTCTTAGGAAAGAACTTCCTGCTGTGAGGAAAATGACAGTGAAACGTCGAGCGTTAGTTTCAGAGGAATAGAAGAAATGCACTCCTAAGTTACAGTATAATCTATTCAATGCAAATTATATTTTGTCTGGATTCCTAATTTTTCTTGTGGTGATATATCTTATATGCTGTCCTGTGTTTGTTTCTATATGCCGTGAGTGTTTCTAAAGACACGCCCACCTGAAAGTAACTGAAAATTTACTTTCAAGAACGTGTCTGAATTATGTAAGTAATCAAAGCGATAAGAGAAGTAAAGCTAAATATTAGTCAACTACGCTGCATGCCGTATGTATGGGAGAGAAAAACGTATATTCGTCTACCTGTTAGTCCGTATGTGCCAGCTCAATATGAACTACGCACTCAACGTAAATAAAATAGGAAGGGCTTTAACACGGTATGGGTATAGGATGAGATGTCAGGCAAATTTTTAGCATATACGAAACATTAAATAATGTAAATAATAATAAAAATAGAAATAGTACCTGTGTAAGGCAAGGTGATAGTTTATCTCCACTCCTATTCAATCGCGTCTTCGAGAAAATACTAAGAATTTGGAATGAAAACTGAAAGAACACAAACTATCACCAATAACACTCGGAAGAAAGAACAGAAGTGTTTGAAAAACTGTCTAGCATTTGCAGATGATTTTGCCATACTTTCAGAAAACCTGAAATACAACTCTCTTGGAAGAAATAGCCAATAGAACAAAGACAACAGGCCATGAAGGCACTTCGAGGAGTGGAAGGTAAAGGCTTCCACCATTGTTAACTGCGGCACGTGATGGGGTAGAGTGGTTAGCTCTACGCCCGGCCGCCTTTGTCCCCAGGAATTAACCTGGTACTCATTTTTGGTGTAGGCTGAGTGAACTTCAGGGCCATATGCACCTCCGGAAGTGGGAATCTCGATTCTTAAATTATACGACTTCCTGACGGGGATTCGAACCCACGTCCTTCCGGGCGAACCAAGCACGCCTTTACCGCCTCGGCCAGGCCGCCCCTAGCCAATAGAACAGGTTTAAGAATTCTGTAGAGAAAAACGATTTTTATGACAAAAATAAAAAATTATCTAATAACAGAATTTGATCGAATAAAGAAGGTATAGAAATTCAAATACATGGGAGAAACAATTTAAGAAAATGGTTTGGAAAAATCCGCTGTCGAAGAAAGGAAACATCTTGGAAAAAGCATACCGCAAAACTAGGTATATCTACAACTGAAAGTGTTTTTCTAAAAACCTCAAAATACAACACTACAACACAGCACTCAAACCGGAATGCCTATACGCGAGTAAATGCCTAGTATTGCATAGGAAGGTGAATAAATTAGAATTACTGAAAATGAAAAATTATAAGGAAAATACTTGTTTCGCTAAGAAATACAGAACTCTGGAAAGCAAGAAGTAATCACAGTGAAGTAATGATGAAATATATCGGAAAATAGATAACATAACATACAATGCGGCAGAGGCGATTGATATATTTTGGACATTTATCCAGAATGAATGACAACAGGTTAACCCAACAGATCTTAAAATATTTTTGGAAGAAGAAATCAACAACGACCTGGATTCATGAAGTCAAGAAAGATTTGGAAAGAACAGCAGAAAGGAAGAAGAAGCAACAGAGAGAGACTTTTAGAAAGAAAGTGTCAAAAATGGCAGGATTCCAAGGTCGGGAGGGAAAGAAAACAGGCTCAACATGGTGTGAGGAGAGAGAAAGAGGGAAGAGTGAACAGATGAAGGAGTAAGAAGAAGGAACAACAAAGGATGAAGCAATGAAATTGTCACGTGGTCCCTAGAAGACCCTAACGGAGAAAGGAACAAGAAGAAGTAATATTTACTTTATATTCCTAATTTCCCTCTGCCTGCAGGAAATTTGTCGCCTTCAAAGGGCCATGAGTTCGTTTTGACTTCCCGAATGACGAGACTACAATTTACAACTTTTCTGGATGCACACTGTAGTTCGCAATCGCACTCACAGGTGGCGGGTTTTCTTTCGGCTTGTGGAACAGTGAGAAACTGCCACTGACAGTCGTTCGAGAGCTGTGTCTGTCATCATACTTTTCGTTTTTAAGACCCCATGTGTCTAACACAGATCTCATAATGAAATAGAAAGAAATCTTCCTTGTGTTGCGGGAAGAGTAAGTAAGGGAACTGGGAAGTGAGACGATAGAAAAGTGTAACTTCCGATGTTTAGTTACATAACTCAGAAACTAAAATAGGTACATCCTTGAATGTTATTTTGATATATGAAGAATACTGTCATCGTTAATTGGGTAGAATATGAAGCTTCCATGTTTAATATCTTGTGTCTGAAAGAACATTATAAAAATAAGTTTTAACAATATTTTTTGTTGTTGCTATTTTGCTTTACGTCGCACCGACACAGGTATGTCTTATGGCGACGATGGGATAGGAAAGGCCTCGGAATTGTAAGGAAGCGGCCGTGGCCTTAATTATGGTACAGCCCCGGCATTTGCCTGGTATGAAAATGGGAAACCACGGAAAACCATCTTCAGGGCTGCCGACAGTGGGGCTCGAACCCACTATCTCCCGATTACTTGATACTAGCCGCACTTAAGCGACTGCAGCTATCGAGCTCGGTAACAATATTTTTAAAAATTCCCTTAACTGATGTACCTTCTTCAGAGAAAATACTCAAACCAGACCCAAGGAACTTTGTATTCATAGTACGGTATTTAAACCTTTCTTGATCTGTTGCAGTAAACATATTTTCCTTGCTTTTTCAGGAGTTGAGAAATTATATATTTTTTATCCTAGCTGAAAACTGAAATTTTCTGTAAAATTTTCAGTGCCCTTCAAACTGGCCTCCAAGAACTAATCAAGATATCATATTAACCCCTTAACTGGGTATGACGGCAGTAGTCGATCGTAAAATTTATCGCGTATTTATCTTGAGTGCACCGAGGTCGATAGCTGCAGTCGCTTAAGTGCGGCCAGTATCCAGTAATCGGGAGATCGTGGGTTCGAGTCCCATTGTCGGCAGCCTTGAAGATGGTTTTCCGTGGTTTCCCATTTTCACACCAGGCAAATGCCGGGGCTGTACCATAATTAAGGCCACGGCCGCTTCCTTCCAACTCCTAGGCCTTTCCTATCCCATCGTCGCCATAAGACCTATCTGTGTCAGTGCGACGTAAAGCAAATAGCAATATATATATCTTGAGTGTGAAGGCATATGGCGTTGCCATAGAATCTGTCGCATTAGTTGATATGTTTTCCACGAGATCACGCTGTGTATTGTTTTTTACAGCTGTCACAGTTTCCTGAAATGTATTTGTTTTGGCGCCTTGCACGAAGATCCCGCGCAGCCATTTATGTCGCGAAGCATGGCTTCCAAACGCAAAGTAGATCGGCTTGATTGTGCGGGTATTTCGACAGTTTCATAATGTTAGTATCACGTTATTGAAGAATAATAATTACTGTCGTATTAGATTAAACTGCCGGCCCCGTGGTGTAAGGGTAGCGTGCCTGTCTCTCGCCCGGAGGCCTCGGGTTCGATTCCCGGCCAGGTCAGGGATATTTCTCTCGACCTGAAGGCTGGTTCGAGGGCCAATCAGCCTACGTGATTAGAATTGAGGAGTTATCTGACGGTGAGATGGCGGCCCCGGTCTCGAAAGCCCAGAATAGCGACCGAGAGGATGTGTCGTGCTGACCACACGGCCCCTCGTAATTTCCAGGCCTTTGGGCTGAGCAGAGGCCGCTGGGCAGGCTAAAGCTATTTCAAGAGCTTAAGTGCCGTGGGGTATTAGATTAAAGTAATTGCGTACACCTTTATGAAGGAAATATTTAAATATCACGAAGAGGGTAAAAAGTACTCAGGGCAGGTTACGCATGTGGAGAATTTAGTACCCAGTTAAGGGGTTAAATTTAGTTCCACAAACAGATCTGTGCAGTGTAAGGAGACTACCAAGTTCCAAATACGTAGATGTGATAGTTTATGAGAAGAAGGTACACAAATTTTCTAAAATTATGACTTACGGCAAATGCAAAAGGAATGTTTGACTGGTAGATAACATCTAATAATATTCAGCGTGCAGAGTTATTTTTAAACCTAATTTTATTGCCTTAAATATAACTTCAGAACAGTAATTGATACACCATAATTTTCAGGAAAAATTGGATATATTTTAAGGACAAAAACGAAAATGGACATTTTTGAGTCTATCACACTTCCCGATCCCCTTAAATTTCACAATTTCACCGCCTCAGTATTCGTCAGTAACCTGTAAGTTACATGATATGGACATGTAACTGACATAAGCAATAACGGAATAAATAGATACGGTGAATAATCAAAATACAATACAACCATAGCGTATAGGTACAATGATGTGAAAGGATTTATTTTCCTGTAATGGTACGCTATTAGAGATTGCAGCATTATTGCTCGTCATCTATATACAGGGTTATTCACCTAAGACAGGGCCTCTCACACGCCCAAAATCTCACGTATGCAGATCGAGGCGCAAGATCTCCGTGCACTGTGCATCGGTGCTACTCGGCATGGCTCGGATCAACGCTTCTTCTCTGGGCTACTCGGCTAAGCTCGGCTCTACTCGGCTCAATTCAGCCCGGATTTGGAGCGCTACGGCGCAAGTGGGGCAGAGGGAGACAGGTGGAGCGAGCGAGACAGGCGTGAGGAAAGAGAGAGTAAGCGCTATTGCTCCAAATCGAGGAGTGGGGGTCTGCACAAGCCAAGTCGCCTTTTGCACCGTGTACAGTGCATGCACCACGCGCATGCATCCTGAGAGGCCCTGACCTAAGATGTTACACGGAAGTAACGTCGAAACCATTAAAGATATCGCTATTCTGTTTTCACGTTCGTAAATGATACCAAGGGGGTTGTAAAATAATGTGTTACTTATTCTCATTGACACTAACTCCATATTTTTAAATGGAACGGCACGAATACATACAGCTAGCCTAAAAGTTAAACTGCGTGCAAGTTCAGGTTTTAAGTATTTTTTAAATTGGGCAGTTACCTTTTGAGATATCAATAAAATCCGCATTTGGGCTTTTGTGTGCCGCATCAGACAGCGTGCGTTTAGCCAAGGACGTATTGGAACGCAAGCTGTTTCCTGGCATTGATTCCAGCCACAGAACAGATATTAGGCATGTACAGTAAACTATCGTAAACATAATGTGATGTACCGTAACATACTCTGGGTGTGCAACGTTATTGTATGACTGGCGAACACACAACGAACAAGGAAGATTAAAGTTTTTGTTTCGTTTTGAAACCCACGTGTAACAGATTGCGCTCAGTTTGGCATCTTTCCCCACGGATGGGAAGGAAGGATTTGGAAAGAACGTCGGCTATGACCTATCTCAAAGGTACCAATCCGACATTTGCCTGGTGTTGAACATGGCACACCATTAAAATCACTTTCAGGCAGGACTCGAACCTCCGCTCTTCCGAATGCACGCTACTTCAGTAGCGCTTCAGCTCCGCGGAGATTAATGCGTAGAAAATAAATAATAGGGTTGCTGCTATCTCACCACTATCAGCTCTGAACTTCCCACATAATAGGTCGAGCTGTTTGTCTCCTAATGTTTTACCTGTCCCAACCCAAATAACCCAGCATTGGTAGTAACACTGCCCCTTCGCCTAAAATAACCTAGCTCAAAACGAGATGCATTTTGTACTGTGTAGAGATGAGAAGAATGCAAGAACGAGGAATGTGGCCTGCAAGCACAAACTTCCTGTTCTGTCCAGGCAGATCGGCTCTTATCTGCTACACGAAAACATTGACTCACACTTTACAGTTTGCTGGATTACAACTGACAAGAGCGAAGAGCTGCCAGTAGAAGATAATATAAAATCGCCTGGGTAGTAGCGGAGTTGCTATGGTAACCATTGCGTCACTGGCTCTGCTGGTGAAACCCCCTTCGCCCCGTGCCTCACCGGGCATGTGCATTCTTCTGATCTCCCAACAATACTTACTACACACATACCCATTCTGTCAAAGCCCCGGAAATGAAATAACCAAACTACCTTTCGTTATTTTCCTTTGAAGTCAAAGTAATGATTTTATTCGTATTAAAAACATCAACCCTCCCTGTCCTGTCAGGAGTGCGCCTGTCGTACACACTTCGCAAACCCATAACATGTGTACGATATGCTTACTTGCCTGGTATCGATTCTGTGGCTGGAATCACACCCAAGAAACTGCTTGCGCGTCAATACAGAAAATGTCCTTGCCCAACTGCACGCTTTCTGACGCGACATGCAAAACCGTGCATGCTGTTCTTAATTATCCTATCGATAAATACTACATAACCAAAGTTACATAAAATTACATTTCCGATCATTTATGCCATACAGTTTTACCGTACCGGATATGACAACACAAAATTTCGAATTTTGTTGCTAAGTCAACATCCACGCCGAACCACGAGAAAACGGGTGAACAGAATTGAATGAAAATCGGTATGTAAATAAGGCACTACACTTAGGCTATAAATAATTGTTTTTCACGCTGGATGAAATGGTAGTGTAAGGGAAGGTGCCCCAAATTTACGTTTTAAATATTACATAACAGAAGCTATAGAGAATAAATTAACAGTTTTAACATACCGACTACCATAACAGAAATGTAGTAGGGCAAAGCGGTTCCCAACCCCGAGAGATTCAGAGGCTACGGAGCGGGTCACAAGACTGAATTCGACGTGAGATCATTGACCCCTAGCAGTGTAACTAGGCCGGTTCCAACTCCGCTGTTATTAACCCGAGGTCATTGTCCCCTAGTATAGTAGGTGAGCAATGACGATTTGCGGATTTTGCATAAGAGAGCTTTAAAGGCTAGTTGCCCTTCCCGACGCTTAAGACAGCGAGTCTAACCTCACATCCGCCATCTTGAAGGGACTACCCTTAGTTTTACGGCAAGATGCGCTTCCCAATGCCGGCCATGGGCGCTTGCGCAAGATGGCGACTGCTCTTATGAGACGTCCTAGGGGCGCTTGCGCAAGATGGCGGCTATACACGGCTTCTTATAGAGAAAGATGCCGGCAATGGGCGATTGCGCAAGATGGCGGCTACACATAGGCTCTAATGGAGAAATATGCCGGCCAAGGGCGATTGCGCAAGGTGGCGGCTATGCATAGGCCCTTGTGGAGAAAGATGCCGGTCTAGGGGCTCTTGCGCAAGATGGTGGCAATACACGGCTCCTTATAGACAAAGATGCCGGCCATGGGCGATTGCACAAGATGGCGGCTATACATGGGCACGTATGGAGAAATATGCCGGCTATGGGCGCTTGGGCAAAATGGCGGCTGCTCTCATGAGACGGCCTAGGGGCCGTTGCGCAAGATGGTGGCTATACATGGCTTCTTATAGACAAAGATGCCGGCCATGGGCGATTGCAAACGATGGCGGCTATACATGGGCTCGTATGGAGAAATATGCCCGCCATGGGCGCTTGCGCAAGATGGCGGCTGCTCTCATGAGACAGCCTAGAAGCCCTTGCGCAAAATGGTGGCTATACACGGCTTCGTATAGAGAAAGATGCCGTCTATGGGCGATTGCGCAAGGTGGCGGCTATACATAGGCTCTTATGGAGAAAGATGCCTGCCATGGGCGATTGCGCAAAATGGCGGCTATGCATAGGCCTTTATGGAGAAAGAAGCCAGCCAAGGGCGATTGGGTAAGATGGCGGCTATACAAGGGCTCTTATAGAGAAAGATGACAGTCATGGGCGATTGAGCAAGGTGGCGGCTATACATAGGCTCTTATGGAGAAAGATGCCGGCCATGGGCGATTTCACAAGATGACGGCTATACACAGGCTCTTATTGAGAAAGATGCCGGCCATGGGCAATTGCACAAGATGGCGCCTATACACAGACTTATATCGAGAAAGATAGCTTAGAGGCTACTGCGCAAGATGGCGGCTATACATAGAACCTTATGAGACGGACTAAGGGCGCTTGCGCAAATTGGCGGCTATAAATAGGCCCTTATGGAGAAAGATACCGGCCAGGGGCGATTGCTCAAGATGGCGGCTATACATGGGCTCTTATGGAAAAAGATGCCAGCCATGGGCGATTGGCGAAGATGGCGGCTATACATGGGCTCTTATAGAGAAATATGACAGTCATGGGCGATTGAGCAAGGTGGCGGCTATACATTGGTTCTTATGGAGAAAGAAGACGGCCAAAGGCGCTTCCGTAAGATGGCGGCTATACACTGGTATATATGGAGAAAGCTAGGTTAGAGAGTACTGCGCAAGGTGGCGGCTATACACAGGCTCTTATGAGACAGATTAAGGGCGCTTGCGCAAGATGGCGGCTATACACAGGCTCTTATGAGACTAACTCCTAGAACCTGGGTCAGAGATTTCTGTGCAAGATGGCGGCGATACATAAGCTCTTAGGAGACCGCTTAAGGGCGCTTGCGCGAGATAGCGGCTATACACAGGCTCTTATGGAGAAAGCTAGCCCAGGGGCTACTTCAAAATATGGCGGCTATACATAGACTCTTATGGCCTCTTCCTCCTCCGAAGGGACACAGCCGCCCTCCTCCTGCTCCTCATCCGTATAGCAAAAGGGAAAAAGGGCACCTCCTCCTAGAAAAAGGGCAAATGGGCAAAAAGGACAACTCCCCCACATCTCTAGGGCAAAAGGGCTCCTCATCCGTTTGGCAAAAGGGCACCTCCTCCTAGCAAAAGGGCAAAAGGGCTTCTCTTCCGGGCAAAAGGACAAAAGGGCTCCTCCATATCTGTTTGGCAAAAGAGCTCTTCCTCCTGGCAAAAGGGCCCCTCTTCCTCGCAAAAGGGCTCCTCCTCCTGGCAAAAGGGCTCCTCGCGGCAAAAGGGCAAAAGGACTCCTTACATTTACTGAGGTTAGCTCAATCCCTTCTCCTACGGACAGATGCCTTCTTGAAATGAACGTCATTTACAAACAAACATACTTACGTTACGTAGCGTACCGTCGTCCTCGTCGCATAGGTTTTTCGATTGAGGAGGAAGCGTTAGGAGGAGGAGGAGGCGGTAAGGAGAAGGTAATGCTTTTTTCAGCATGCAAAAATATTGTAGGATAAGCAAATGCTGTATCCGACAAGACAAAACAGGTTCAATCCAGTTACAGAATGCAATTGCAAAAATATAGAATTGACATGCTGAATGTCATTAGCCGACAAGACAAAACATGTTGACTATTAAACAGAAAACTTTAATCGCTACTCTGCTGTATGTTTGTATTCGACAAGACAAGTTACAATTAGCACACACTAGAACTGATTGTAGAACAAGAAAAAACATGTTGGCTATTAGTGTTTAGAACAGAAAAATTTATAACGCAAAACATTATGAGATTTATCTCTCTGTTGATACAATCGCACTCCTATGCAACCAACGCGCACACATAGAATTGCAAATCTTGTATATCTCTATCAGAAATACTTCTTCTTAATCACTGCAGATAAAATTATTTTAGTTACTACTTACCAGAGGATAACTTTGGCCTAAGAGATGGATTTTGCGGGATTCGAACACATGCAACAGAAAAAATCTGTTTAGTTACCGTAACAGAATAGAAGTCATACGCCTGTGCGGATAAAATTATTTTACTACTTAGCAAAGGATTTCTTTGACCTACATCATATTGTGTTAAGGAGAAAATTACGGATTCAAACCATTTTTAACACATTAAAAATCATAGGATTGAAACTTTGTTTACAAGGGAGAGGAATAGAAGTGTACTTCCTCTTAAATCAATAATCACTACTATTATGCAGATATAATGAGCTGTAAGAAGGATCGGAAATGTATATTGTTAACTTACCTTGATTTTAAGGACGACTACTTACGCGACACTCTTTTTAAGTCGGCAGGTGTTTTGAATTTATGTATCCTCGAAGGATTTACTTCTACGAATCGAACCTTCAGCCTCATAAACTACGACATAGTAGGACGGAATGCTGACACTTACAGCAGGTGTTTTTGTGTTTAGAACACTAATTGTCTGATTGAAACATTTTATGAATATTGATTTAAACACTAGAGTTATTTCATGGTCTACTGTAATGTTTACAAGACTAGAAAAGGGCAAAAGGACGAAAGGACTCTTCCTCCTCCTCCTTACCGCGCCTTCCTCCTAGTGATAAAGGGCTAATGGGCTAGGGTGCCTTTCCTCTCTTTATCCGGGCTTGAGACCGGCTCTACATCTGGAGGCGGTGTTAACACCTACACGACGTAATTCTTGCTCTACTACAAAAATATATGCTTTATACTCTGCGTAACCAGCATCTTGATAGGCTCTTAGCAGTTGCAAACGTTTTACGAGTACGTTGGGGTCTTTACAGTATATTACGTCTACATACGGTAACAGAGGCTTGTTGTAAACTTTGAGCCTATATACAGACAGTTGATGCGTAGGGACTTGTTTTGATGTAATACGTGCTTCAGCAGTAGCGTTTCCACGTACAAACTTAACATGTATCGATAACAATGAAGCGTTGGAGATTTCTTCTACTTCATTTTGCATCTCCTCGTGAGATGTTTTGACGGCGACAGAACGTGTAGTAGGCTTAGAAAATGAAGTAAAATCATAAAGCTCTAATGGCAATGAAACACTGAGATCTTCTTTTTCTTTTCCTTCTTCTCCTTTTCCTTTATTACTCTTATCATCAGCATCGTAATCCTTATTATCATAATCATGACCTTGCTTCCTTTTATCTCGAAATGTGTGCTTAGTATCAGAACTTATAGCAGGCCTAGACAACAAGGGAGAATTGAAAATCTCTCGCAGAGGTGTAGGTGCTTTTTAAAAATAAATCAGTGTTTGCTTGACTACGGTTGAGCTCTTCGTATTTTCTTCTCGATGAAGCTACATTACACGCGGCTTCATGACGTTGAGCGTTGTATGCGTTCTTGAACTCTCTTCTACAATGTTTGCATTGAAAAATTGTCCTACATGGTATCTCATGACGTCTCTTGTGATAGCCTCAGGAAAATTCTTTTCCACACACTTTGCAAATATAACTACAAATAGGCTATTCCATGACGTACTTTATCTTCTGCTAACAGATTCTTCTTTAAATCTACTAGACACCTGTTACTCTCTACTTCGATGATGCTTACAGCTTAACGATTAACCGTACTCTAACACAAAAGCACATAACCAAGGTGGCAACAGTGAGGTTTAAACCCGTCAAGATGGCAGCAGTGAGGTTAGCGATGTTCTGTTGTTTAAAATTCCGCGGCCACGTGGTTAAAGGTGGCAGCTGTTATTTTGACAGGTGTCAAAAAGCACGTGGTTTTTAAATTCCGCGCCACGACGTGCATAAGGGGGCAACAATGAGGTTTAGCGCCGTGAAGATGGCAGCAGTGAGATTAGCGATGCTCTATTGTCCTTAAAAGTGAGGTTAGGGTCCGTCAAGACGCCAGCTGTCACATTGACACATTGACACATTGTTTACAAACAAGAGCACGTGGCCGTGACGTCACGGTCACATGGTATGCTGCGTCAGCACGCGAAGTTTAAAATCTACGCCAAGTGGTTAGAACTTGTCAAAAAGCACGTAGATTTAAAATTTCGTGAGCCTACGTTGTTAAGTTGACAGCTGCTATATTAGCATGTCCTATCTATGTGCACTAACCTAACTTTTTTTTTTTCGTTCTGAACACAAAGTTTTAACTCATGATAATTAGCACGGTAAACTTATCGTTTTTTTATGACTAGAAATTTATCGATTTCCCGTGTACTTGTAGCAGGAATAATACACAATGTTGAGCAGCTTAACTGCTCAGTGTAGAAGGACTATAACAAAACCATTAGTCTGGTAGATGATTCAATGCAGTTGTTTATGGAAGAATAACTACAGATATACACAACACGAATAGATTACATTACTGTAAGGTACATTGTGAGCAGTCATTGATCATGAACAACAGAGGTTACACATCGTCGCGAGTCTAAAATTAGAAGAGAAGAGATAAACCATTTACCAATAGAGATTAATTTGCTATACCTAACAAAGTAGGAGCGTTCTTGCAGATAACAATCGATAAGGGTGTTGCTGCTGTCAAAAATGTATCAACTTCAGCTGACTCTTTAACTCATGCTCTTCAGTTAAATGTTCTTCTGTCGACTCGCAAGGTTAAGCACTAGAAGAAACTAAAATTATATTAATAAAGGTCAGATAGGTAATCAGTTTGAAGTTAGAAGAGAACGACAATTTATCAATATAGATTAGACGTAAGAGTAAAAAGTTATATACATATAAACAAACCCCATGGCACTACAGCCCCTGATGGGCCTTGGCCTACCAAGCGGCCGCTGCTCAGTCCGAAGGCCTGCAGATTACGATGTGTCGTGTAGTCAGCACGATGAATCCTCTCGGCCATTATTCTTAGCTTTCTAGACCGGGGTCGGTATCTCACCGTCAGATAGCTCCTCAAACGTAATCACGCAGGCTGAGAGAACCTCGGACCAGCCCTCAGATCCATTAAAAAATTCCTGATCAAGCCGGGAATCGAACCCAGAGCCTCTGGGTAAGAGGCAGGCAAGCTACAGGTTATATATATAGTTTAATGGTTAAGCTCGAAAGAAACCAAGTGTTAACCAATAGAGGTTGCGACATCGTTGCGACTTTAAAGATAGAAGAAGCTAACATTTTATCAGTAGAGATTAAATGTACATTTTCTAAGAGTAATAAAAGACACGCTGTTAATAACCCCTGGTAGTTTACTTAATAGTTTGAATTGTCGGGGACTGATGTAATTTCAGGCTAGGTCATGGATTTTATTAGATACAAGGCTCCTCGGCAGTATGATTAGCATACTGACCTTAAGTTTACAAGGCGTTCGGTTCGATCCCCGGCGGGTCGTAATTTTAACTTGTATAAATAAGTTTTCTGACTGGAGAACTAAGTGTTTTCGTCGTAATCTCGTCATCTACATAAATAAGGCCTTAGGGTTTAATTTTCGGCTAGGTCATGAATTTAACTGTGTATGATTACGTTTTCTCGCTTGGGAACTAAGCGTTTTCGTCGTGTTGTATTTGTTACGTGGTTATCCGTGGAGCAGAAAGAGTTGAAAGAAGGTGCGGGTGTTGAATGGGTCTAACTACGATATCAAAATTGAATTCAAATTTTATATTGTTATCTTTCTTTTCAAAAAACAAACTTTATAATCTTACACATAGTGAATTAACAATGACAACTTTGGATAGTAAAAGTAGAGAATCCCAGAATAGAGAATCAACAAATTTTGGGCTTCAAGCCCCAAATTTACAAGTATTGAGCTCCAGGCTCCAAATTTACAAGTTTCAGATAAGGAGAGATGTCTCCCAATACACAGTGTTCACGAGCACTTGGCTCCAACAGTAACAATTTGCGGCCTTCGAAAGGCAACCCCCAATATTACAGGAAAAGAGCTTACATGGTCACCGAAAATAACCAAATTCTTACAGCCCGCTTATGGCAACATTACAAAACCTTACAATCTCTAGCCTCTCATTAACAAAAGTTAGTACACAGGGGTATCTGGTACCCAACATACTGGGCCTTCGTGGAAAAAGAATAACAGGTTAAATTAATGGCCCGAACACAAAATGAATGGAGGCGTATACTTGCACTCCTAGATAATGAAGAATAAAATCCTAACAGGGCTCTCGGCCCAGTGATACAGAGAAGAAGAAAGAAAGAAATAACATGTCCTGTATACTACATTCCGTGTTTAAAACTATTGTGATGCCTTAGGTCATGAGGTACAAGTTGTGAGCCAATGAGACAGCCCTCTAGTTAAGTCTAAACGAATAAAGTATAGCAGCTATCTTGCACAGAAGCCATGTTTCGAATGTTAAGCTGATAAAAATCTAATAAGTAATAAGTTACAAGATGTAAACCCCTGTAGTAGTTCTGCAGAGTTAGGCTTACGCCAGACTCAGCTATAGATCCCTATGTGCCAAGAGATGCAGCGTTGTATTCAAAGTCTAAGAGTCGAAGTGTGCTCGGGTCAGATATTTCATTCATGTCAATTGTAACGGCATGCATCTCTGCGACAGCTGTGTTGCTTACATAGCGTAACCGGCTCCACTGTCAGCAGATTCCTAAAGCCTCGTGGCTATGAGTAGAAGATTGTTCTCAAGTCAGTAAACCCTTGATTCCCTATTCAAAAGAAAGTAAAACAACTATAATTAATGCCAGACTCAGCTTCAGGTCTTCTAGCCGCTAATACCACGCTCGGAAGTTAAAAGCCCTCCAGCACCCCTTTTTAGTCGTTTCTTACAGCAGTATTCCATCACCCTCCTTCCTACCTATGTTCCATCACTCCACTGAGAGTCGCAAGTTAGGAAGGGCATTCGGTTAGGAAGACAGAACCTCGAATTAAGGTAATACGTAAAATAAAAAAAAAAAGACTTAGCACAACCTCCGCGAGGTTAGTGCCACAAGAGTCCATGTATACGCATGCTTACTTGTGTTAGACCACTCACTTTTACCTATCCTATCCGATCTTCCTCGGTTAACCCTTGTTCTTTTCCGACCCCCACGCTATTCGGTTTACGAGGGCTAAGGAGTCCTTAATTTTCGCGCCTTTCGTAGCCCTTGTCTTTCTTTGGCTGATACCTTCCGCGGTCGCGCATCCCCCCTAGATCTAAGGTTGCTTTTCAGCGTTACGTCTCAATGAATAAAGCATATTATGTATTAAGTCTTACACCATCTCCCTGGTACCATGTCAAGTCCTAGGAGTTTAACGCGTGGTCAACGCAACGTTAGGCCTGCAGGGGCATCGAACGTGAAGTATAGGTAGGGATTTTATTCTTTATTCAAGAATTCTTATAATACGCGAAATCCTGCAGAGCTAAATTCCGGCACCACATTATTTTTTACGTATTATATTAGGTATTCAGTATGAAGATAGTACCTAAGTTGCAAACTTGTAGGAAACAAAACCTTTGTATTCTATGTGTCAGCAAATACATCCAAAGCTAGTCAACTTGCACGTGCAGTTATTTTTTGCTGATATGTTCATGCTAGGCTCTCCGTTTTTTTGAACTTCGGAGATGCTTCCCAGTATTACGCCGTCTGTAAATAAAGCACTTGTATTACACCTCACACCATACCTCTAGTCCTATGAGTAACCGTAAGTTTCCACCAATCTCAGCATCCAAGTCCCTGGATCATGTCTCATCTCGTCTACTTGGGTTGAGCGTAAGATCGAATCTCAAACTTTGACTACAACGGCCTTGTAAAGTTAGACCTAGCGGCATATGCATGGGTTAACCTAGCACTCTTAACCATAATCAGGTAAGTAGTTAAGTCTTAATAGGTTAACAATAGGCCATGTAAGGCAAGGTACTGGTCATCCTCCTTGCTAGGTCCCATAGAAAAAACGACACTAGATAGTAAACAGATAAAGAAGTAAAAGAAGGAGAAGAAGAAAAAATTAGAGAATGCATCTACAACGCTCTGTGTATGTCTATTTACCCCTGTGTCCTAGCACAGTTCTCCCCTGAGTTAGCCCGTCCCTTTTAGCCACCCTTACGACTAGCAGTATACCATTAATAAAATTCTACCTCTCCACCATACCTCATAAAAGAATTCAGATCTAAGTAGCGTAACGTCATCATAGTCGCAAGAGATGTAGGAACGTTACTGCGAACAAGCTTTGACCTGCAGCTAAGAACTCTGAGTTCTCTCAAGTTAGATGTTTTACGTCATAACACTGTCGCATTCTTTTACAACACCAATCGGAAAAATACAGCTTTGCTAGCAAAGTCATTTTTCCTTACTGCTGAGATGTGCATGTCTCCACATTTACTGTAGTCAGTACACCATCGTGCGCACATTTCAATCAGGGTGAGGATATTTGAATTGCACATAAGCACTTTAGTTTTGAGTTTATGTCAACTCCACGTTCAAATCCTTAGGAGTGACATTTACTCTGCTCCCCTAGGGCTGAAGTGTCCCCTACAAGAGTTAGTCAAGGAAGTTAAATAGACGACAGCTTAGCGCACATGTCTAGACTCATCTAAAGACCCCTAGTTCACCAATGCAAACACAACAGCACAGGTTGCTCGACTCCTGCCTAAGACAAGGGTGCTCCTGGAGGAGCTTTACTTTGCTCGACCCCCACCACATCGGAATAAAGTGTCCTACAAAAGTTGGCTAAGGAGGTTAAATACACGACAACTTAGCACACTTCATGCCTAGACTCAGCTAAAGACCGCTAGTTAGCTAACCCATGCTCTCTCAAGCCAGGTACCCTTTTTAGTAGCCTTTCGACAGTATCCCATAAGATGACGAGTGACGACATCCTATTATCTGAAGGTGTCCGAGGACGTAGCGCGTGGTTAGAGGTGGATTGCGCGTGGCGGCCATCTTGCACAGTAGCCCTAGAGGTAGATTGCGCGAGGCGGCAATCTTGCACAGTAGCCCTAGAGGTAGATTGCGCGTGGCGGCCATCTTGCACAATAGCCCTAGAGGTAGATTGCGCGTGGCGGCCATCTTGCACAGTAGCCCTAGAGGTAGATTGCGCGAGGCGGCAATCTTGCACAGTAGCCCTAGAGGTAGATTACGCGAGGCGGCAATCTTGCACAGTAGCCCTAGAGGTAGATTGCGCATGGCGGCCATCTTGCACAGTAGCCCTAGAGGTAGATTGCGCGTGGCGGCCATCTTGCACAGTAGCCCTAGAGGTAGATTGCGCGAGGCGGCCATCTTGCACAGTAGCCCTAGAGGTAGATTTCGCGTGGCGGCCATCTTGCACAGTAGCCCTAGAGGTAGATTGCGCGTGGCGGCCATCTTGCACAGTAGCCCTAGAGGTAGATTGCGCGTGGCGGCCATCTTGCACAGTAGCCCTAGAGGTAGATTGCGCGAGGCGGCAATCTTGAGGATTAGCCCCTCGGCCAGCTCCGGCTATTTTTCCCTACGCGTAGTCAAGCAAACACTGATTTATTTTTAAAAAGTACCCACACCTCTCTGAGAGATTTTTATAAGAATAACGATGCTGATAGTAAGAGTAATAAAAAAGGGAGAAGAAAAATAAGAAGAAGGAGAAAAAGAAGATCTCAATCCTGTCAGTAAACATAGAGGGCATGACATCGAATAAAGAGGCCATATTACAGCAAATGTGCCACACACACACACACACACATGTGACGTTCTTTGTGTTCAGGAAACTCACAGAAGTAGTACACAAAACCGACCAAAAGCGACTTGTCGCCGAGAGACCTCACGGAAAATACGGCAGTGCCATTTTTTGCAAGACCTGAACTGAATATACTATCAACTTCCGTTTCTGAAGATGATGATATAGAACTAATATCAATAGAATTATCAAACGGTATGATAACGTCAGTTTATTAACCACCAAATGTTCCATTCCACTTCTCCCAGTCAGTTAATCTTCTAGGAAGTAAGATCCATTTTGTTATGGGAACTTCAATAGCCACAGCTCCATTTGGGGATATAAAGATGACAACGAAGATGGACTAGCTGTTACAAATTGGGCTGAAATGAATCACTTGTCTTTAAACCATGACAGCAAGTTTGCACCGTCCTTCAGTTGTGGCAGATCGAGACGCGGATACAATCCTGATCTCATATTTGTTACTGATACCATACCCATCAATGCGTAAAGGACGTCTGTGAACCTATTCCTCATACTCATTAAGACCAATTAAGTGTCAAGTGTTCTCAGCAGTTCGACCTCAAATAATACCTTTTCGAAGAAGGTACAATTTTCAGAAAGCTAGCTGGGATAACTTCACCAAGAGTCTAGATGAAACGATCTTGAACATCGATCCAAGTCCAGAATCATACGATAAGTTCACTGATGCTATCAAGAAATGTTCACGCAAGTCAATCCCACGTGGTTGCAAAACACAGTACATACAAGGTTTAGATCCTTGTGCAGTAAAAGATCTGGAAACGTACATTTCGTTTTATGAAGCGGATCCTTTCAGTGAAGAAACAATACAGGCTGGCAATAAACTGATAGAGACTGTTGGTAAATTGAAAAGGGGACGTTGGATTAATTTGATGGGAGAATTGGATATGTTGCAGAGCAGCTTCAAAACCTGGAGATTACTAAAACGTTTGAATAATGACCCCACCAAGGCATCTGTCCATTATAATGTATCTCCAAATGAAATCGCCCATCAGATCTCGTTGAATGGCAAAGTTAAACGCAGAGCTAAACCACCAAACTTTCTAAGGAACATTGAAGTTGAAACCTGTGAAATATCCAAACCTTTTGTTTTTGAAGAGCTGGAAAACGCCATCAAGATGTGTAGAAACAGAAAAGCACCTGGTCTGGACGTTATTCTTACAGAGCAAATCAAACATTTTTGAAATGCTACCAAAGAATGGATACTCCACCTCATCAATAACTGCCTGGAGCGCTGTCACATTCCAAAAACCTGGAGGAAGACCAGAGTAGTTACTTCCTTAAACCCGGCAAGGACCCTAATGACCCTAAGAACTTTCGACCGATCTCCCTTTTGTGTCACCTCTACAAGATCTTTGAAAGAATGCTTCTTAATCGTCTTGCACCATCTGTGGAGCCTTTGTTAATCCCAAAGCAAGCTGGTTTTAGGCCAGGCATGAACTGTACTGCACAATTAGTAAACCTAACACAGTGTATAGAAGATGGTTTTCAATCCCGAAAAATCACAGGAGTAGCGTTTGTAGACTTTTCTTGTGCCTATGACACCGTACAACATCAAATGATGTTACAAAAACTGTACTGCCTTACAAAGGATTTCAAGCTTACCAGAACTGTTGCTGCCCTTTTACAGAACCCACGATTCTTTGTTGAATTTCAGGGTCAGCTAAGTCGATGGAGAACACAAAAGAATGGTCTTCATCAAGGAAGTGTGCTAGCTGCCTTACTCCTACATATATAAAATAAGAGTTTTGTCTGTACATTGCTCAGAATTTGAAAATAATGGTATTTCTGCATCGGTCATGTCCATAGTAACAAGAAAATGCACTTTTTACTTTTCCGTAATTTCTGTCTGTCTGTCTGTCTGTCTGTCTGTCTGTCTGTCTGTCTGTCTGTCTGTCTGTCTGTCTGTCTGTCTGTCTGTCTGTCTGTCTGTCTGTCTGTCTGTCTGTCTGTCTGTCTGTCTGTCTGTCTGTATGTATGTACACGCATCACGAGAAAACGGTTGAAGAGAATTTAATGAAAATCGGTATGTGCAGTCAGGGGATGAGCCTCTACAATCTAGGCTATAAATCATTTTACTCACGCTGAGTGAAATGGTAGTTTAGGGGAAGGCCTAAAATTGAATTCTCAACTATTTATGTTATTAGTGGTCTAATGAAAATCGGTATGTAAAGTCGGGGGATGAGCCTCTACAATCTAGGCTATAAATCATTTTACTCACGCTGAGTGAAATGGTAGTTTAGGGGAAGGTCTAAAATTCAATTCTCAACTATTTATGTTATTAGTGGTCGTATTTTAAAGAAAATGGGTATGAAAAGTTGGGGAATAAATTGCTACAATCTAGGCTGTCAATAATTGAATTCACGCTGAGAAAAATGGTAGTTTAGGGGAAGGCCTAAAATTTAATTCTCAAATACTGTTGTTATTAGTAGTCCTATCTTGATGAAAATCGGTATGCAAGGTCAGGAAATAAGTCACTATAGTCTAGGCTATAAATTATTTTTATCACGCTTAGTGAAATGGTAGTTTAGGGGAAGGCCTAAAATGTAATTCTCAAATATTTCTTATTAGAGGTGTAATACATGAATGTTACTTAACTAAGGTTATACAGTATTAAATTTCCTATTATTCATGTCTTATACATTGTTACCGTACTGGCTATGATCACAAAGATATTCATGAATTTGGATTTTTGTTACTACAGTAAGTCCATATCAGCGCCGAGTAACGAGAAAATGGGTAAACAGTATTTTATGAAAATCGGTGTGTAAAGTCGGAGAATAAGAAATTACAGTTTACGGTATAAAATATTTTACAAATCACAGAGTCGAAAGAAAACTAAATGTGTAGGCCTACAATATAGAAAGCTCATAACATTGCTCAACAATAACATTACATTGACCATTGTTTGTCGTGATGTGCTTTGTGTTTTCTGTTGCCCATCATCTCCGGTAGATAGGATTACTGCTGCGTACAGAGTATTTTTTATTTGATTTACGTCGCACCGACATAGATAGGTTTTATGGCGACGATGGGATAGGAAAGGGCTAGGAGTGCCTTAGGCCTTAACTAAGGTACAGGCCCAGCATTTGACTGGTGTGAAAGTGGGAAACCACGGAATACCATCTTCAGCGCTGCCGACAATGGGGTTCGAATACAAGCTCACAGCTGCGCACCGTTAACCACACGGTCAACTCGCCCAGTCGTACAGAGTGTAACAGCGTGCCTGAATATTGATGGGAAGTAGCTGGGGAGTTAGATAACGTTCTTCTTTAGCATGCCATTCCCCTGGTTTATAAATTTTCTGATAATACTGGTACGTAACACACTGGATCGTCATAGCATTCGGGCTATTCAATCCCTACTCTGAGGCACTGATTGGAATGAACAGTGTGCATATTTAGCGGAATATTGGCAGATGAGTGTTCATGGCAATCTGCGACCTGGTCATCCCAGCTCTGGAACTTTGGACTATTAGATTGGCACCGCAATCTAACAGCAGCACTGTTCGTTAAAAGTGATAAAACGTGCGGCTTTCCATTTGATCGAGTATTTTATATGATAGCATTGCTTTTAATCGCTACATTCATACTTACGTTTTTGTAATGACCTATGTTGATTTCAGTTAGGAAAACCACAAAGTTAGTCTTTCTGAGAATCCCGTAGCGAAGCACGGGTACATCAGCTAGTCTCAATATATATACCAACGACCAGCCACATCCACCTTATACTAAAAGCTTCCTATACGCTGATGATCTGGCCTTGGCTACTCTGAATGAATGCTTTGAAAGAGTAGAAAACAATCTCACTTCAGCATTGGATATTTTGTCTCACTACTATGAGACAAATAATCTCAAACCAAATCCATCAAAAACTCTAGTATGTGCTTTCCATCTGAAGAACAAACAAGCATCAAGGAAGCTGCAAGTGAATTGGAAGGACAAGGCCCTAGAACATAACTACACACCGAAATACTTGGGTATTATTACTGTGGATCGTTCTCTAACTTACAGGGAGCACTGTTCAAACATCAAGGCAAAGGTCTCCTCCCGGAACTCCCTGCTCCGTAAAGTGACAGGTTCAAAGTGGGGCGCTCACCCTCATACGGTAAAGAAAACAGCCTTAGCACTTTGCTACTCAGCAGGGGAGTATACTAGTCCCGTTTGGTATAAATCTCCACAAGCCGGAAAGTTCGATGTCAACCTGAATCAAACATGCAGACATACGAGGTTTCTCCGGAAAATACGTATAAAAGTTGAATAATAACTTTATTTGACAATTATTCAGGTATTACAATATGGTCTCCTTCAAAGTACTCTCCCTGAGACAAGATGCACTTCTGCCAACGCCGTTTCCACTGTTGATAACATTGTTGAAAGTCTTCAGTTGTGATGCTGTTCAGTTGCCGTGTCGTTTCTCCCTTGATGGCTTCCGCATCACCCAAGTGCCGCTCCCGAAGCACCATTTTGCATTTCTGGAACAGGAAGAAGTCACAAGGGGCTAAATCGGGTGAATAAGGCGGGTGGTCTGTCACGGTGATTGAGCTTCGGGCCAAAAACTCACGCACAACGAGCGACGTGTGAGCGGGCGCATTGTCGTGATGAAGGATCCACCTGCTCCCTTGTGCCAAATCCGGTCGAACTCGGGCCACACGAGCTCTGAGACTTGATGTTGATGCGCTGTTCCTCAATCAGAGAGAGCTCCATACCGACGGCAGGTGAAAACGGGTAACTTTCAACAAGCAGCCGCACACTGCTACTGACACGCAGAGCTCTCCGCCTCGAACTGAGCGTTGAGAAGATTGGCGACAACAGCAGTGCCACCTGGCGGCGCCTCCACGATACGTGATACGTCACCCCGACGGATTTATACGTATTTTCCGGACAAACCTCGTATTACAGGATGTCTGAAACCAACACCAACAGACAAACTCTACTCCCTTGCAGGAATAGCCCCTCCTGAGATCAGACGCGAAGTAGCAGCAAATGTGCAAAAACATGGACAAAAACTACCGCCCACTCGATTGAAGTCCAAGAACACTTTTATGCACTCCTCATCCCACGATAGTGCAGATGCAAGGAAGACCAGACATATACTCTGGAATCAGAAGATCCCTTTTCATCCAGAACGCTTGAAATAGGAGGAAAAGCTTCCCCCTGGTCACGAAGAAACCTGGACTACATGGAAGGCACTGAACAGACTAAGAGCAGGCATTGGAAGATCAAAGGAGAATATGAAGAAATGGGGCCTCCTGAAGGGGGATCAGACCCTATGTGAATCCTGCGTGGCACAAACAGGGCACCTTATTAATTGCCCTCTATGCCCTGTTAAATCCACAGAACTTGATCTAGCACAGGCCAGTATCAGTGCTGTTAACGTGGCCGAATTCTGGGCCGATATTTTGTAAATAACTGTTTAATTTTATGTAATATTGTAATTTCATATATTTTATCTAATTTGCAATCTGCAATCTATATTGTGCTACTGACACGAATAAATTAAAAAATTGCCACTAGAGCTTTATGATTTTACTTCATTTTCTAAGCCTACTACATGTTTTGTCGCCGTGCAAATATCTCAAGAGGAGATGCAAGATGAAGTAGAAGAAATCTCCAACGCTTCATTGTTATCGATACATGTTAAGTTTGTACGTGGAAACGCTACTGCTGAAGCACGTATTACATCAAAACAAGTCCCTACACATCAACTGTCTGCACATTGCTCACTGTTTACAACAAGCCTCCGTAACCCTATGTAGACGTAAGATACTGTAAAGACCCCGACATACTCGCAAAACGTTTGCAACTGCTAAGAGCCTATCAAGATGCTGGCTACACGGAGTATAAAGCATATATTTTTTAAATAGAGCAAGAATTACGTCGTGTAGGTGTTAACACCGCCTCCAGATGTAGAGCCGGTCTCAAGCCCGGATAAAGAGAGGAAAGGCACCCTAGCCCATTAGCCCTTTATCCCTAGGAGGAAGGCGCGGTAAGGAGGAGGAGGAAGAGTCCTTTCGTCCGTTTGTCCATTTCTAGTCTTGTAAACATTACAGTAGAGCATAAAATAACTCTAGTGTTTAAAGCAATATTCATAAAATGTTTCAATCAGACAATTAGTGTTCTAAACACAAAAACACCTGTTGTAAGTGTCAGCATTCCGTCCTACTACGTCGTAGTTTATGAGGCTGAGGGTTCAATTCGTAGAAGTAAATCCTTCGAGGATACATCAATTCAAAACACCTGTCGACTTAGAAAGAGTGTAGCGTAAGTAGTCGTCCTTAAAATCAAGGTAAGTTAACAATATACATTTCCGATCCTTCTTACAGCTCATTTTATCTGCATAATAGTAGTGATTATTGATTTATTTAAGAGGAAGTACACTTCTATTCCTCTCCCTTGTAAACAAAGTTTCAACCCTATGAATTTTTATTATGTTGAAACAGGGTTTGAATCCGTAATTTTTCTCCTTAACACAATATGATGTAGGTCAAAGAAATCCTTTGCTAAGTAGTAAAATAATTTTATCCGCACAGACGTATGACTTCTATTCTGTTACGGTAACTAAACAGATTTTTTCTGTTGCATGTGTTCGAATCCCGCAAAATCCATCTCTTAGGACAAAGGTATCCTCTGCTAAGTAGTAACTAAAATCATTTTATCTGCAGTGATTAAGAAGAAGTATTTCGGATAGAGATATACACGATTTGCAATTCTATGTGCGCGCGTTGGTTGCATAGGAGTGCGATTGTATCAACAGAGAGATAAATCTTATAACGTTTTGCGTTATAAGTTTTTCTGTTCTGAACACTAATAGCCAAAATGTTTTTTTCTTTTTCTACAATCAGTTCTAGTGTGTGCTAATTGTAACTTGTCTTGTCGAATACAAACATACAGCAGAGTAGCGATTAAAGTTTTCTGTTTAATAGTCAACATGTTTTGTCTTGTCGGCTGATGACATTCAGCATGTCAATTCTATATTTTTGCAATTGCATTCTGTAACTGATTTGAACCTGTTTTGTCTTGTCGGATACAGCATTTGCTTATCCTACAATATTTTTGCATGCTGAAAAAAGCATTACCTTCTCCTTACCGCCTCCTCCTCCTAACGCTTCCTCCCCAATCGAAAAACTTATGCGACGAGGACGACGGTACGCTACGTAACGTAAGTATGTTTGTTTGTAATGTGACGTTCATTTCAAGAAGGCATCTGTCTGTAGGAGAAGGGATTGAGCTAACCTCAGTAAATGTAAGGAGTCCTTTTGCCCTTTTGCCAGGAGGAGGAGCCCTTTTGCGAGGAAGAGGGGCCCTTTTGCCAGGAGGAAGAGCTCTTTTGCCAAACAGATATGGAGGAGCCCTTTTGTCCTTTTGTCCGGAAGAGAAGCCCTTTTGCCCTTTTGCTACGAGAAGGTGCCCTTTTTCCAAACGGATAAAGAGGAGCCCTTTCGCCCTTTTGCAAGGAATCGGAGCTCTTTTGCCCCTTTGCCCTACAGATGTGGAAGAGGTGTCCTCTCTGCCCGTTTGCCTTTTGCCAGGAGGAGGTGCCCTTTTCACCTTTTGCTATACGGTTGAGGAGGAGGAGGAGGGCGGCTGTGTCCCTTCGGAGGAGGAAGAGGCCATAAGAGCCTATGTATAGCCGCCATCTTGTGCAGTAGCCCCTGGGATAGCTTTCTCCATATGAGCCTGTGTATAGCCGCTATCTCGCGCAAGCGCCCTTAAGCCGTCTCCTAAGAGCTTATGTATCGCCGCCATCTTGCACATTAACCTCTACCTTGGTTCTAGAAGTTAGTCTCATTAGAGCCTGTGTATAGCCGCCATCTTGCGCAAGCGCCCTTAAGCCGTCTCCTAAGAGCTTATGTATAGCCGCCATCTTGCACAGTAACCTCCACCTTGGTTCTAGAAGTTAGTCTCATAAGAGCCTGTTTATAGCCGCCATCTTGTGCAACTGGCGTCGGGAAGAGCATCTTGCCGAAAAACTAAGGATAGTCCGTAAAAGATGGCGGATGTGAGTTTAGGCTCGCTCTCTTAGGCGTCGGGAAGGGCAACTAGCCGTTAAAGTGAGGTTAAGCCCATCAAGAAGGCGACTGTGAGGTTAGGGTCGATATCTTATTCAAAATCCGCAAATCGTCATGGCTCACCTGCTATACTAGGGTTCAATGACCTCGGGTTAATGACCGCGGAGTTGGAACTGGCCTACGTACACTACTAGAGGTCAATGGCCTCACGTCGTATTCCAATTTCCCGCGCTACTGAGTCAGCAGTCACGTAACCCTCTCCGCGGCCTCTGATTGGCTCGGGGTTGGAAGCCGCTTTGCCCTATTACTCAGAAATGATTTAGTCGTTTGGTGGTTTGTCAATATGAACGCCAAGCATTGTTATCATGGAAATACCGTTTAATGGTGTTAATTGGCGATGATTTTTGTTATGATTGTCTCATGCTGTAAAACCGCGTGGACATCACTCCGCGTTCACAAGGATGATTGTGTATATTATGAAAAATGAGAAAAATCTTAGAGAAACGATCGCTTGGAGAATAAGAGACGAGGGAATCATGAAAGAATGAATGACTCCTTTTATATTAGATCCTCTAATATCACAGAATCGGAAGGAAACTAAATGTGAAGGTCTACAATATCGAATGCTCATAAAACTGGTCAACAATAACATTAAATTGACCATTGTTGTGTTGTGAATTTTGTCTTCTGCTGCCACTCATCTGCGATAGATGGGATTACTACTGCGCCCCAACTAAAACAGCTTGCCTGAATATTGGCGAAAAGTAGTTGGGGAGTTGGATAACTTCGCACATGCTATGTGATAATCCCGTCAACGACGGAAACTACACTTAGTCAAAAGTAACTTGGTTGTGGCGGGAAGAAGCAAGACATAAAGGAGAAAGAGTCGAAGTGCTCACACACGGAAGGATGCGTACCTTAATTCTTGAGTTGACTTCCACCATAGCACTAACAGCAAATACAGTAGAGGTAATACAGGACAGTCTGCGAGATATCGAGAGTAGGAAGCTAATGTATGTTCTAAAACAATGGGAGCTGAATCAGCATTTTCCCACGAGGTCATTGACCCCACGACGTCATGATCACGTGACCGTGACGTCACATTGTTTGTAAACAAGGCCTCGTGCTTTTGACAGCTGTCATCATGACGGAACCTAACCTCACTTTATTGGAGAAGAGAACGTCGCGAACCTCACTACTGCCATCTTAACTATGTAGAGGCGCGGAATTAGAAAAGTGACAGCTGTCATTCTGACCGCACGTGCACTTGTTTTGGCGCGGAGTTTGAACAAGTGAACGTCGCTAACCTCACTGCTGCTATCTTGACAGGTCCTAACCTCACTGCTGCCATATTAAGTACGTGCGGCGCGGAATTTGAATATGTAGTGACAGCTGTCAAGATGAAAATAAGTACATTAAAATTAATTGATACTGACATTATTTTGTATTATTTATACCAATTTTTCAATTTACTCGAAACTGTTTAAAGCATTAGTCCTGGCAGAGCACCCTCGGAATTAAACATTGTAGGTACCCTTACTTCTTATATTTCTTATATTTCAGTTTCTTTCATCCTCTACCAGGAGGAGATAGCAATATAGCATATACACTTTTATTAATTATTGAAAATATGAACTTCAACCAACCTTGTAGAAAAAATTAAGAGAAAGATGGGAAGAGTTTTGGAACCCAAACAACAAATAATAGTTATCTTGATTATGGTTTGAAGAAGTTCTGAAATTAATTCATGTAGAGAAAGAGATAGTTCTGGAGCATGGAGGAAGGAGAGAGTTTTGAAGAGTAACATCAATTTTGAAGATAAATTACGCAGGGAAAGAACAAATCGGGCCATGAAATGGGTAACAGATTCGTTAGAAGAGTTTGTTGAGAGATTAAAACCGGCGTTACCTCATTTTTCTAAAAAGTGAAAAGAAGCAGTTTTGAAAGTGGAGTCTTCATATGAATTATTCTCTCTTTCATCTAATGTTTCTCGCTACTGACATGATAAATAAATGAATAAATAAATAAATAAATAAATAAATAAATAAATAAATTGGATACGCTGCATGGAGTACTTTATCAAACAAGTCTATGGACTGATTAACCCAACAGCATAAACCTTATATATAGTACAGGGTGAGCATTCTAACTAAAAACCAGACGCGCCGTGCCTTCCTTATCAGCGCCCCGACAGCAGTCCGCCGAGTACAGTGCACAAGACGTGCGCGCGCAACCGTCCTCTCTTTTTATACAGGACAAGCTTGTTAGCGAGACGCTTTTGCAAATAGCATATTGTTCTCTTTGTGTATCAAATTACGAAATATGTTATGGTTTATTATATGTTTACTACCGCAGAAGGGGCTGCCTGGCTGAGGCGGTAAAGGCGTGCTCGGTTCGCCCGGAAGGACGTGGGTTCGAATCCCCGTCAGGAAGTCGTAAAATTTAAGAAACGATATTTCCACTTCCAGAGGTGCATATGGCCCTGAGGTTTACTCAGCCTACACCAAAACTGATTACCAGGTTAATTCCTGGGGGCAAAGGCGGCCGGGCGTAGAGCTACCCACTCTACCCCATCACGTGCCGAGGTTAACAATGGTGGAAGCCTTTACCTTCCAATCCTCCAAGCGCCTTCATGGCCTGTACGGAGGTGACTTTGCTTTGCTTACTACTGCAGAACGTGTGCTCAGTTATGAAACACATGTGTTAACTCAGTCAGCCCGGCAAGTCCAAACAATTTTCCAAGATTATTTCACGTCCTTGCTGTTTTTAATAATGTTCAGCATACGGAAATTTCTCAGAGCAAGAAGAAAAATTAGCTTCCATTGGTCATTTGGAAGATTGATATCGATAGTTTCTTAGGCTAGAAAAATGTGCGATCGATGAAGGAGGGCACTTTCAGCAATTTGTTCCACAGCGCCGATAAGTAACAAACTTCTTGAAATAGTTCACAGTACTGTTGTATGGTTGCATCACCGCCGCTAAACTGTGCCGACACACGGCAATGACTGTCACGCTCGCCGATAGGAAAAACACCGTGTGGGTGGTTCTTACTTTAAATGCTCCTATTATTTAGCAATGGTAAACCTACCCGTTACTCCTTGAAGTGTTGTCATCGGGCGTCAGAATACCGACTGCCAGTTCAGGATTGAAGTCGAGGCTATACGTATCATATTCGTGGAACCACACAAAATATCGTTGTAGGCCTAAGCACATAGCTGTACCTTCAGGAACCTCCTCGAGGATCTTAAATGTCAAGTTTGCTGTGCCTACAAAATCTGAAAAAAGAAAGTACAAATCAAAGTAACATATTTATGGTTCAACGTATGGCTAATACAATAGGCTCTTAGAAAACACGTTCTTGTTAAAAGAATTTAAAACCACAGACATATTCAAACAAAATTCAAATTTCAGTCAGAATCAAAAAAATATATGCCAAGCATTCAAATATACAAATTTCAAACGAATTAGGGGAACATGTTTTTGAACATGCTGCACAAAATCATACCTCACACCCTTTATTCTTTACCGTTGAAATATACAAAAGGACATCGTTGGATTCGCCTTCATTTTCAAAACATACACAGAATTCTCCAAATAGGGGCGAAAACAAAGTCATAACCGTCCTCCAGGGTGGATTTTTAACACAGTTGGAGAGCTTCAGTGTGGTGTATGTCCTCCACGAGCATTTATCACGGCTTGGCATGCTCCGTATAAGTCAACGGAGGTCAAGTTGCGGTATCAGGTCCCATTCTTCAATGAGAGCCTTTTCGAATTCTTGGAGAGTCTGTGGTGGAACAGGACGCCCACGAACACTTATGTCGAGCCTATCCCACACATGCTTGATGTGATTAAGGTCGGAACTCACTGCTGGCCATTCCGTCTCTTCAATGTCCAGTTCTCACAAGACAGCTCTGGCGATACGCGCTACATGAGCCCTGGCATTGTCGTGCACGAGTACGAATTCAGGGCCAAAACCGTATGCAGCAACCAACACATGCTCTAGCAGTATCTGCTCGATGTACCCCGCAGAGTTAAGATTACCACGGACGACGACAAGATCCGTACGGCCATCAATGCTGATGCCACCACACACCACAAAACATTGTCCGAATAGATCGCCTTCGTGGACAATATTTGGCATCAACTGCTCATTAAGGCGTTTCCATACACGCTGACGTTCATCACGCTGTGACAGGGGAAATCTGGACTCGTTTGTGAACAACACAGGTCTCCATTGGCGAAGTTGCCAGTTGACGTGGATACGGCCAAACAGAAGGCGAGCTGCGCGATATTGCTGCGAGTAATGGTTTTCGGAGAGTTCTGCAGCCAACACCACCACCCTGCCCCCGGGAATGGCCTCAACCTCATTGACTGTGCTGACTAAGACTGCATGCTTAAACTCACATGACCTTACTTTGTGGGCGATTTGAAAAATAATGTGGTTGGCTAAGACTTCACCCTCAACCTCACTTCATGTCCAGGCTTAACTTTACAGACCTCGGGTTCGACCCCAGGCCTAAAGGCCTAAAGCCCTAGTTCGAAGCACGCATCCAGACTTAACCTTACAGACCCCCGCGTTAGCCCTAAGGGCGTTAATCGTAGAGACCTTAGTTCGAAGCATGCGTCCAGGAATAACTTACATACCTCGAGTTCGACCCTAGGCTTAAGGGCCTAAGACCCAGTTCGATGCCAAAAAGTGCAAGCTTACCCTAACAGCCAACGTGATTATGTTTAAAAGGCGGGAGCTTAACCTAACAGGCATGACGAGTCTAGACTTAACCTCGCAGATCACGGGTTCGACTCCAGGCCTAAGGGCCTAACACCCTATTTCGAAGCCTAAGAGTACTAAGAGTACAAGCTTTAAACTAAGTGACTCAAGGTTCAACACACAGGGTAACCGCATAAGAGTAGAAGCTTAACGTAACAGACTTCAAGTTTGATACCCGAGCTAACTGCAGGCGCTAACGTTACGCTGGCCACGCATTAACCTAACTTAAACTCCGCTGAACTTGGACCAAAACGGCTGCTATAATGCTTAAAACGTATGCTTTATTCATAGGGGACGTAACATAATAATAGAAGGCTGACGCAGGGGCTAATGCGCAAGATAGCCGCTATACAAGGGCTCCTATGGGACTAACTCCAAGCAACTGCAGCTACGCCCCATATTAAGGTGTCATTCAACGCAGAAAGCTCGATTACATCAGAAATATATAAACATATTACCTATATAAACTATAACGGCAAGGCTATCCGCCATGAATATTTACCAACATAAATATTTTTTCCATTTTCCCAAGATCATCAATATAAAGGTGTTATACGAAAGATCAACCCTTACTTCGACATTTCTATCTAAACAGATTGACTACTTTTTACAAACTTCAAGACTATCAGCCTTCAAAGTGCTAAAATGTTAACTTCTAAACAATTGCAGCCAGGCCCCATATTAAGGTGTCAATCGATGGAACAAGATTGCGGCACGGGTCTAGGGAGATGGCGTAAGGCTTTATACATCTGCTTTATTCATAGGTGCAAAAAGTCGGAATATAACCTCAGGGGCTTGGAGCTGAACTTGGAATTCCGGAAAAAGAAGATGGTGACAATACATTGTATGGGACTAGGGAGTCGGTATAAAGCCTAACATGTTTGCATTGCTTATATGAATGTAACGTTAGAGGGTAATATCAAGGTCTCTTAAGCCGATAGATTTGAAATTTACAGACTTATAGTTGCCTGCCGTAATGTTTATATCACTTAGAGATTAAAATTTAATGTTCAGAACCGATAAACAGAGCGCGCTGCAACTGTAGTGGGAGGCTGCGGATTGTTTACTTGATACTATGAGGGCAAATGTGCAAAAGGGCAGATTTCAGAAGGTCAAAAGGTCAAAAGGGCATAAGGGCAAAAGAACTCTGTTGAAATCCCTGCTGGGGAAAATGTAAATTAAAGGAACAAAGAGTGTTCACCCACTGTTGATTCCCATTCAACTTTATATGGGGTGACTAAAATTTTCAAAACCTCTACATTCTTCACAATCCTTCGGCATTTTATACTTCTCGGTTAGTCTGCAGTATAGGCTTAGCCTCTGCAACTCCGGGCCATAAGCCCATTTAGGATTTTAAGAGTTTCTAAATGGAGTTCAGTGTTTTGCCTCCTAGCTTTTGTTCATGGCCGATCGTGTTAAACCTTTGATTTTTACATTAAAGCCATTTGGTATGGGTACTTACTGCCCCCGTTTAAATTTTAATTATTGACAGACGAATGTGTAAAATACTGTTGAGCAGAAGTGAGTGTAAACACAGTATTTGAAGCTTATCAGGCATAATTTTGTAAGAAGTTCGTGCCTGTGACAGGCTGGACTGTAGTAACTTTTGGAGCGCAGTCCCTTAGAATGTAAATGAGTGGAGCAAACATACTCTTTTAAAAGTGTACCTGTTCAGAGCTATATGCCTCATCCCTCGTAAATTATTGTGTTGATAATTTTCTCCATTGTACCTCCATTGTAACTGATTTTTGGAACTATAGTCCGCAGTTGTCATCAGAGGTGACAAGCTCATTTGTTATTCTATTTAACTGTTATTTATTCCAAATCACATATTAAAAGCAAAAAAGAAAGGAAGGAAAGAATTGACGTTTCAAAATTTAGTGCTTCAACTTACGCTATGGTCATTTCCCTGTCCGCCCATTCACCCGGCACCTTCTTACCCCTCTCTCTTCCACGATATTTCCGTAACAGTAATAATGGTCTACTCTGAAGACCATATTATGGTGAACATCTACGAAAAATGTAATTGCATTTAAGTTGCTGGCTTCTGAGATACTTGTACCAATACCAACCCATGAAGTGACAAAATTTATTCAATGTAAAAATTAAGAAATTTGTAACAAAAGTAGTTTTTGAGAAAGCACAACTTTTATTGGTTTAAAATACTTCTAATTGTATAATGAAGTCATGATAATAATTGTAACCTTGTGCGTTCTAAACTTCAGTAGCAGGAGTACCATGAATATGAACATATACTGTAGCATTTTTTATGATAACGTACAAGTCTCCTTAAGTTCATTCATCATGGAAATAATGTTGACCTGTAAATTTTTATATATTTAAGAGTTATTTGGACATAGATAGCGATGTGGTTAAAAGGTGTCTGAAAGGAATTTGTTTGTTCACGGATAAGCCAGGTTGAAACCCTTTTTCTCTGGGCTAACAGGTGTTTACATTTCTAAAAGACGGGCTTGTTTGGAAATATAAACGATGACAGAGGGCGTGCTATTACATTATTAATTGCTAGAGAATGGGAAGTTAGTTGAATTTAATTTTTATTCCTTGGGCAAATGATAAAGTGGATTCTTAGTAACAGTTCTGATCACTTGACTTAGTATTCCATTCCGATATTCTTATGACACAGTGCTAGTTCGTATTCCAATGGAATATTTAATTTATTTTAGTAGAAGTTGGGAAGATGTCTTTAGACATTTAGGATTTTCATTTCTTTGATATGCTCATATTGTAGCTAGGTGTTAAAGATTGTCGATGGTGTATCCTTGAATGGGGACGTATGTTGGTTGTTGAAGTTCATGGAAGGGATTCATGGGATGGCAGAGACTTGCTAGGGTCGGTGAAGTGATGTACTTCGTAGCTAGCCAACTCATCCTAGACGACAGCTGACCTTCCTAGTTTGACACAGGTAGTCGGTACCACATGGAGTTCCGTAGGATGTACTAGCACTTCACCATTAGTCGACGGGATATCCTGGTTTACGGCCATGCTGTACATAAAGTAGTTGAAATGTTTTTCGTGTTTACAATTTTAGTAGAATTATGTGAGCGAGTGTAGTTTAATTCCGTGATCGGGTGATACTTAAGGGCACCCCGTGAGTCGAGTCTACTTCAATATTTTATGTCAGGGTATTATTTAACTTTATAACTAAATAATAGCAGGGTTACAATTGTTGTAGCACAGGAATTCCTTCGACAGGTCTATACTTGGATTTATTCCAATGACTGACTTCAACCTAACAAAATTGTGTACGATGACAGAATTACATTAATTTCAGTTAACTGTCGTAGGGAGTTAACCAACACCCCGAAAACCACTTAGTTAATCCGGGATAGCGTTTCTTTTCCCATCAGGTGTTATCTGAATAGTTATTCAATATTTTCTTATTAAATTAAAATCGAATTGCGTGTGTTCAGTTAAAGCCAGGTATTCAAATTGAAGTTATCAAAGAAGTTACAGCTGTTCTTCTTCCTTTGTGAATTAACTTCATTCATTTAATTTAAATATTACTATTTTTATCGGAACAGTTAGTTTTTGTAAATGCAGTGTTCAGTTGAATAGTATATTATTAATTCAATTGAAGTGCATGTAAGTTCAGTATGCTTATCATACCGTGCTCTTGCTTTGGACAGTTACGTTGGCCAACAGCTACGTTTGATTAATCTTAACTATGTGAACGATCACTTTGGTCATCAGACACGTTTACTTGAACTTCATTTCAGTGGATGATAATGATCGATGAATGATACGAATTGGAGGTTACTCAAATTCAATTACTGGTCCAGGTAACTCGTCCTATGCTGATTGTCAGTTAGTGGACAGCCTTAACTAAAGGGAATGTCTGGAGATCAGTTCCTGATACTTAGATGTTCCAGAAACAGGAATCTTAACCCACAGTTGTTTATGGAGCCCAAAGGATGGAGTTCCAAGATGATGTTTTTGTTTTCATGTTAACCTCAAAATGGTTTTCTGTAAATAAGCCCTTCCGGTATCTTCTTGCGGTGAATAGTTATTTCATCCTGAAATAGTCTAGCCTCAACGTTATATTAAGGTTAATGACCTCAGATCTTTGTTTACGGTCGCATTTATATACACCCCTGCCATCATATTTCATTATATTTGATTGAATAAACGTCAGATTATCTCAGTTTTTTCTCTAAGTAAGTAGGTCTTCTGTGATATCTGCTAGTCATGCCAGCAAGTGACGAAGAAGTATTAACACCCCTGAGACACAAGAATCAACGATTCATGCTAAAGAACTAGAACAGGTAACTATCATTACGACATTACGAAACCGGTTCTTTATAAAGTAGTGTGTCAACATTCTGGCTGATAAAATATAACTTTACCATCTCTAATTATTGTTTCCCATGTGACTTCAACAATGACAGCCTATCATATGAACTATTTTGCTTGCTCAACATGAGGAACATTGGCTCGCGCTAGTTTTATAAGATTGCATTGTAAAGTATATTATAGTTAAAGGAAAACCTTAAATATTACTCACGTCCAGATTCAAGTACATCTGCATTACATATTAAAACTTTCTTTTCGGGAACGAAGGAAAGTGTGCAATTGTAGATCTCAGAAATGTCCCCAAGTTGTCTCTGAGCCGTGTCTGGACAAGTGAGAGATAGCTCTTCGCTCGAAGTTATTTCACACAGCATGGTCATAAGTTGCACCACCTAAAGGAGAAAGAAAATGCGTTTATTTATTTATTTATTTATCTAATTATATATTTAACTTATGATATACAGAGGAATGAAGTAAACAAATGTAACCAAACTTAAAATACTGAAGGGTATAAAATGGCAGGGATGGATTCATCTGGGTGTAAATGTAGTAAGCAAGTTTGGTCTTTGCTATGGCTTATATTTTGGAGTAGTGTGAAATGATAGAAGGAGAGTAATGGAAATAATGGACTGGAGCATAGAGGGTAAGGAAAACAGAGGGAAACCAGGCGACAATTATCGGATTCGGATTTTAATAATAAAGACAAGAAGTGAGAAACTAACTGAGGGCACAGGGCTGGTGTTAATGCACAAGGGCTTGGTGACTGAACGCTGTAAGTTGCCGAGCTGACTGGCTCAGACTTGGACCCTGGCTTAGTCCACTGGTATTTGAAGATACTCAAATACGTCGGTCTAGTGTCGGTACACTTAGTGGCAAATGAAAGAACTACTGCGGGGCTAAATTCTGTAACTGGAGACGTCTCCCAAAACCGTCAAAAATTGTTAGTGGGACGTAAAAATAACATCCTCATTACCGTAACTTTTTTTTGTTACTACTTGCTTTACGTCGCACCGACACAGGTAGGTCTTATAGCGACGATGGGACAGGGAAGGGCTAGGAGTGGGAAGGAAGCGGCCGTGGCCTTAATTAAGGTACAGCCCCAGCATTTGCGTGGTGTGAAAATGGGAAACCACCGAAAACCATTTTCAGGGCTGCCGACAGTGGGGTTCGAAATTACTATCTCCCGAATACTCATTACCATCACTATCACCTGAACGCTGTAAGTATATAATGAAGATGTATGTATCGTGAAAATTTATTTCGGGTCCAGAACGGCAATTAACACACTTTCCGTTGCAGGAAATGATGCGAGTATGAAATACAATGAGTTTAACGTGCGATAATTATTCCACTTCGTGAAGTGGCAAGATAGCTTATTGTACAACTGCATCTATATAAATAAATCTGTAGGGCGTCCACTGTCTGTAATTTCGTTTGTTTTGATGATTTTTCAGATATTTATACGACTTGATCAACTCAATTCCGTGTCAGTGATTTTTCGCTTTCGTGTCTGTTTGTACGTCTGTTCCACCATCACGGAGAAACGGCTTGATAGATCTCGACCAAACTTTTTATATATGATATACTCAACCAGGGGAAGGTTCAGGTATGCATATGATTGAAAAATCACTTAATAGAATGGCAGTTTACAGGGAAACCATAACAGTTTTCTTCCATTTTCTCTTATACTATTGATTTTCTGTAAAATACGTGGACTGCATACGAAACGTCCCTTCATTTTAAACAACTTTCGTTTGAGAATAAGTTTGCTTACTCTCCAAATGACGGAGAAAATACTATTTTCTGCGGGTTTCATGCTCTGCATTGAGTGGCCCACAGACATACAACGAACCAACCGGTTACCATGGCAAAGTCTGTGGCTGCTTGCCAGCAGCGAAGTAACGTAATCTCATTTTCGTCAATATTCCTGCAAACTCGTGGTTGTTCCTTGTGTAGAAGGCGAGAGAGAAGTTATGCCGCCATTCTTCGGTAAATTTGCGGAATACCCTTGGAGGTTACAATCGTCTTCGAATAGCTCTAAAGGGGCTGTTAATACTTCAACAGTACCGCGGACTGTAGCCCATGAATTCACACCGTAAGGTGTTTTCTGAAATTTCCTATAAATTTTACTGAATTTCCCTTCTACTTCTGGTATCCGATTTAATTTCTTGCCTCTGTCTTGCCTCTTTAGGTAGAAGTAATAACACCATAAGTCATCTTCTTATCTGTTTACCTCAAAATCCCTGGCCGTAGATTTCTCCCCTGTTACTGACTTCTTACATCCGTAACTCATATCATCACAAATTAGTGAGGGACATTTCATTTCCCAATACATCCACTTGGTTGTTACATATTTGTCCTATCCGGCTGTCCTCACTTATATTCCTATTTCTATAAATTTCAACTTTCTTAACTGTAATAATTTCTTCCTTAATTACTCCATATGTATGCGACTGCTAATCCAAAAAGCTGGACACTCTCCCCTTTGAGGAAATATGCCAAAATGTGCAATGTGCCCCTGAACGCGTCGAAATATGGAGGCTATTTCAATGACGGCACAGACCTTCGTTTCGGGGTAATTAATGGCTGAAGGGTAAGTGGAATTACAAACCGGATAGTATTATCGCCATTCAATTCGGACAGATCTACATCTTTGGTCCTATGGTATATTGTGGTATCTCGATCTCTTATACCTTAGATAGAGCTACATTTCTCAATGTTAAGTTAATTTTGTACTGTTTACACGTATATCTTATCGTTTGGTACACTTATATGAAAGATAGAATGATAAAATTCGGTACGCACATTGACACGACCAGTGGTCATATACTAACCAAATTTTATGATTCCAGCTGTCACATCAGTATTCGAAAAATAAAGTAAAGTGTGAAAACTGTACCGAAATTTCACCCTATTTAATGTTGCTAACTCAATCTAACACATAAATATAGGAGATACGAGAAAATATCATAGGACCAACGGTATAGAACACTAAAATGGACGTCTGATGACGGAATCCGTTTGTGATATAACGTACTGTTTATAAGCAGTATCCTTCGAAATGAAAGTCTACACTTACTAACGTGCTCATACTTATAAAGTTGTAGGGGGTCCACTGCCTGTAATTTCGTTCATTTAGCCATTTTTTCAGATATTTATCCGATGTAGTGAACCCATAATTCTACCTTGCTAAATATTGCAACTAGAAAATTGTAACTACAAGACGAGTGCAACCGTTGTTCTTTACAGCAAGCTCATCTCACGTTCCGTGGCGTAACAACTCACCGTGGGGAGCAAGTGGCCTACCCATTCGTACGAGGTCGGAACATTTCGGCTGACCTCGCGTAATTAATAATGAAATGTTTCATAATAACCCACATTGGGGAGATTTCGGCATCGTTAACAAAGAAATAAGTAATTAAGAATTTTAGGAAATATTTGATGAAGCTAAGGTCTACAAGGTGGAAATGTAATTAATTAGGCGTGGAGAGAAGTTGGCATCCATGTTGACCGTGAGGGAAACACGTGTCAAAAGCATGCAATCGAAATGCGCGCGAAATCGCGTGCATGAAATTCATTAATTACGCCCGTTATAGTAACAGGAAAATTCAGTAAACAACACCATCATGACTGGAAAATTAGGTGGAATTTTTGGGGTGAGTCTCGAAGAAATCGGTCCAGTGGTCATCAAATAGTATGATTGCACCACAATACATCACGCCAAGCATAGCGTCCCTAGAAAGGCTTTAAATACCCCCACCTCAGACAGCAGCTTCACTTACTACCCCGTGGTACGAGCGTATGGACCCGCGTCGGGCAACACCAACTAGAGGTCTTCAAGTGTTCCTTCAAGACGAAATTATCGCTGACTAGAAACATTGCGGGTGTGAAAAATGAATGTTATTAGAATGATAGTTTAGCTTGAATAGATTGATGAAAAGTTACTTCGCTGACCAGTTCACGGTGATACATGTTTGGAACTTTGAAATGAAAGGCCATTTGGAGCCTCATTCTTAAGTTATACTGTGAATATGTGATGGTAGTGATTATTGTTTTCAGTGCTATTACGTAATATTAAACGACAGTTGAGATTGTATTGAGGAATAGTTTAGAGTATTCCGGACATGTTGTTTAATTTCGATTTCATGCTTTACTGTAAAAAATGGACACACATATATTTCCAGGTTCAAGTTCATTCTGTGGTAAATTTCACCACATTGTGTTAGAGTTTCAACAAGGATTAGATTTAAATATCCGGGATTGTGTTTAACGTTTCGATTTCGCCTGACAGTATAAATGATGTGTAGATACCATGACGTTGGCTCAACGATAGATTTAGGATGTTGCGTGTATTACGAGGGCAGATCAGAAAATAAGTTGCACTTCCCAGTTATGGCCATTTATTACACCACCTATACAACTGCAACACGACTATAACGACATACACTGTAACGTCACTTTTGCACACAGTTTCCAAGAGACTCCAAACATTTCTGCGAACGCACAACCAACTTGTCGATGCCGGATGCATATAAATTTCCTCCAGCGTTCTGCAACCACTCGGAGACAGCGGCCTTCACCTCCTCATTGGTCTGGAAACGTCGTCCACCGAGCTCCGTTTTGAGCTCACCGAACGAATGAAATTTACATGGCGCTAGGTTGGGACTGTAGGGTGGATGTTGTCAGACCTCCCTCTTGAAACGCTGCAGCAGTTCTCTCGTTTGGCGGGCCTTGTGAGGTGTTGCGTTATCGTGCAACAAGAGTAGTATAATTGGATGGTTCTGGCGCCACCGCCACCTCCGGCTCCCAGTGGCCGCCTCCACCTCAGCCAGAGGCCTCTTCCAGTACTGCCAACTTAACCTAACTAGCGCGACAGTACTGCCAACTTAACCTAACTAGCGCGAAATTTGAATTTGTAAACAAAGCCACGTGCTTTTTGACAGCTGTCATCGACAACAACGCATCGCTAACCTCACTGCTGCCATCTTGACGGGCCTAAACCTCACTAGTGCCAACTTAACCTCACTAGCGTGAGGTAAACAAAGCCACGTGTTTTTTGACAGCCACGTGCTTTTTGACAGATTTGTAAACAAAGCCACGTGCTTTTTGACAGACAACAACGCATCGCAAACCTCAGTACTGCTATCTTGATGGACCTAAACCTTAGTGGTACCAACTTAACCTCACTAGCGCGAGGTAAACAAAGCCACGTGCTTTTTGACAGCCACGTGCTGTTTTGACAGCTGTCATCCGCCATCTTTAAACCACAAAGCACTGTGCTGCCCTCTATATCGCAGTAGCTGCAAAATTCGTCACCTGTCATCGACAGTGCTGCCATCTTGACGGGTCTAAACCTTAGTGCTACCAACTTAACCTAACTAGCGCGAGGTAAACAAAGCCACGTGCAGCTGTCATCCGCCATCTTTGAGCACAGTGCTGCCCTCTTTAGCTACTTACCTTTGAAATGTGGTGGCGGATAATTTGAAAAATGCTTTTTTTTGATAGCAGTCATATTGCATCGCAAACCTCAGTGCTGCCCTCTTTAGCTAGACACCTGTGGTAGCAGACAATTCCACGTGACAGCAGCCATCTTTAATCAAGAGAGCACCGTGCTGCCCTCTATGTGGTGACGGCAAATTCCACGTGCTCTTGTTTGGAAACAAACCCACGTGCTTTTTTTGACAGCTACCATCCACCATCTTTAATCAACAGAGCACAGTGCTGTACTCTTTAGCTAGATACCTTTGAAATGTGGTGGCGGCAATTTGAAAAATTCTATGTGCTCTTGTTGGGAAACAAAGCCGCGTGCTTTTTTTTGACAGCTGTCATCCGCCATCTTTAATCAATAGAGCACTGTGCTGCGGGCAATTTCGTTAGCTGTCATCCGCCATCTTTAATCTAGAGAGAACAGTGCTGCACTCTATGTGGTGGCGGTAAATTCTATGTGCTTTACAAACCTATGTGCTTTTCTGACAGCTGTCATCCGCCATCTTTAATCCAGAGAGAACAGTGCTGCCCTCTATATGGTGACGGCAAATTCCACGTGGAAACAAAGCCATGTGCAGCTGTCATCCGCCATCTTTAATCACCGTGCTGCCCGGTGGCGGCAAATTGAAAAATTCCACGTGCTCTTATTTGGAAACAAAGCCATGTGCTTTTTTGACAGCTGTCATCCGCCATCTTTAATCCAGAGAGAACAGTGCTGCCCTCTATGTGGTGGCGGCAAATTCTACGTGCTCTTGTTTGAAAACATACTCACGTGCTTTTTTGACAGCTGTCATCTGCCATCTTTGAGAACAGTGCTGCCCTCTATGTGGTGGCGGCAAATTGAAAAATTCCACGTGCTCTTGTTTGAAAACATACTCACGTGCTTTTTTGACAGCTGTCATCCGCCATCTTTGAGAACAGTGCTGCCCTCTATGTGGTGGCGGCAAATTGAAAAATTCCACGTAGAAACAAAGCCATGTGCTTTTTTGACAGCTGTCATCCACCATCTTTAATCCGGAGAGAACAGTGCTGCCCTCTATGTGGTGACGGCAAATTCCACGTAGAAACAAAGCCATGTGCAGCTGTCATCCGCCATCTTTAATCACCGTGCTGCCCGGTGACGGCAAATTCCACGTGGAAACAAAGCCATGTGCTTTTTTGACAGCTGTCATCCGCCATCTTTAATCACCGTGCTACACTCTATGTGGTGGCGACAAATTCTAAATGCTTTACAAACCCATGTGCTTTTCTGACAGAGCTGTCATCCACCATCTTTAATCACCGTGCTGCCCCGGTGGTGGCAAATTCTACGTGCTTTACAAAGCTATGTGCTTTTTTGACAAAAAAAATTCTGCTCTCGAGATACTTACCGAACTATACTCACGAAACTGCTCATCACCTTCTTTCTTCTATGAGTAATAAACAAAAACTCTATCCTGCAAATAAGGAGCGGGAGGAAGGTGATACCTAACCTAAAATAAAAGAATATGCCAATTCTACATTATTTATTTACATCTTGTATGTACAAGTTTTATCTCGAATCATTTCACCCTAGCGTACTTCTCGATGCAATTCTTGAATGTACAAGTTTAGACTTGCCGTACCAGCGTTCCTCTCCCGAATTGTGATGTAAGACAGCGTAACGTAAGTACACACACCTCTAGCATAATGTTTATGTAAAGTAGTACTTATCAATACTACTATGCCCCCAGGCTAGCGTGTTGGTAGAATTTGGAATGACAAACCGTTTACAATCATCGCTATTAAGGGCTACCTTACTAATTAAATGAGTGTACAACTGGTGCTTCTTGCTTCTAATGACAGACATTTGCTTATGCAAAACAGGTGGATTACTTTTAATGCAATTGTTATAGTTTTCAAAACTTAGCTGATTCTGAACGACATTCTTTTTAACCCCCTTCAATCTCTTTATTTGTAATTCATTTAAGAGTTTTATGCAATATGACTTGGATTTAGTACCTACAAATGAATCGATAATATTCCCAGCACATTCATCTTTCATTTTACCTAGAACCTTTTTGTTCACTAGCGGTAGATGATATTGATTATCTGCAGGATAGTTACTCGTATCAAACCTACCCAAGTCAGGCTTTATATCATTGTAATAGTCATCAGTTTTGATTTGATAAATAAACGAATCGGTATCTGTGTAGAGCAATTGCGCATTATGCGCGTACTTCTTCATCATATAATCGTAATGGAATTCATACATGAGTGTTTTAGCCAATTCAAGTACTGTGAAGCCGACGTAGGTAGGTTTGTCATACTTAACCTTGACACGATTCATCTGTATAATAACTAAATTCTCGTGTATGATGGTGCAGCTGTGGAAATTTGGTTTACTTATTAAATAGTTAGCACCATACCTTTTCTTAATATTATCCCAGTTTGTAATCAATTTTACATCAACGCGTTTGTCAACATTCTCCATAGTCTTACCAAACACACTATTATTCATGAGCTTGTAGAAATCTTTTTCAAACTCGTTAACCGCATTCGTTCTTAAATTATTGTTCAGATCGATATATGGCTTTAGCCACGGTGACTGATTAAATTCTAGTACGCGATGAATTTTGGATAACTTCAAACCATGCTGCAAACACTGTTTTAAATTTCGGTAATGAATGATATACTTAGATTTATCGCATAAATTAGCAATGAGCATTTTCGTCGTTGATGCAATGTACGGGGACTTCATATTTTCAGGGCAGAACGGTAGGTCAGTATGAGAAGTGTGTAACTCTTTAGGATACTGTAAGTCAACTTCGAGGAAATAACCTTTATCAGCTTCATCACCTAGGACGTGTAGCTGTAAAGCATCAATTTCGCACTGCGTCAGCCAGCGGAAACCACTCACCGGTAGATGCTGACTCATCGCCTACCCATACTGATTATTAGCATCGAGGTAAACGATATACCGAGATTCCTGACTGGAATCGAAACTCGGCATGTACTTATTATTAGCCCTCGAATACCGGCCGCTGCACTGACTCAGACCGCCTCGAATGGATGCTTTTATAAAGTGCATCATATCGATATCGGTTAGCAGCTCCAAATTCACACGCGTGTGTTTCAACATCGCGTCCCAACTTAACCCAGGTGCAGTAAAATACTGACATGGGTCAAGGCTGTAGGTGTTCATGCAAACACAGCGAAAATTTTCAAAAACATCAGCTAACAAAAGTACATCTGTCTTTAAATATAAATCGGGGTATTCACCCAGCGTTTGAATGTGGAACTGCTCCCAGATATGTTGTGCATGTAAATAGTCATCATCACTAATATCTGCTGAATTCAGCGAGCTGTAAAAGGATTGTTTCGATGGTAAGGCACGTTCTTCGAGGCGGTCTAAGCAGTCGAGATATTCGTAACAAAAAACACCCTTACGCCGAAGTAAATTAAACTGCGCTTCTTCAGGGAAAACGCGTCGAATTTCCGTAAATTGTTCAGGCTGTAAATGACTAGAAAGTTTATCGAGGCTACTCGCCATAAAGCGAAACGAGTCAAGGAATCTCAGTTTTATAGAATGCTCAGCATCTACTTTTACAGACTTTGCAAACGCAATGTACCGCTCTTTATTCTGAGGGATTATATCTACTTTTTCATCCGAAGCTCCAAATTGTGAAATGATGAAATGAGAGTCGTAACCAGATAAGTTATGAAAAATTACAGGGATAAATTTAGGAACTCTATACTTAAGATTACAGCTATAATGAGCGGCACATCTGTAGAAACCAGTTAAATGATCATGATCAAAAACTTTAGGGTCATTTTCGGAAAATTCCCCATCACAAATGCTACACTTTGTAGCACGTTCATGATCATTTAACTGAATTTCGGTGAGTGGCTTCATAGGAATATTACTATTCAGAATACGACCGAGACGAACTGCATCACTTTCAAGTCTTTCTAAAAATACTTTAGCAGCATCATGTCCTCGATACAGCTCTAACTTGTTAAGCGTACTATCGTAACTACACTTGATGTAATACGCGAAGCTATACGGGACATGCATGTGCGTAGTATTAGTGAAAGAGTTGTCAGGATTAGGTGAGCATGTGTTGCATGGCGTGAGGATGGCTTCAAAGTCTGCATAAATCACGAACGGTACCCACATCTGCTTGTGAAAATTTGTAAATTTTAAAACATTATTGCCTGTAGTAGGTATCTCTGTACGTACATGATTGCAGTCATTCTTGGAATGCTTCGTTAACTGATCTTCATTTCTGAAATACTGCAAGCATCCATCACATAGCCACTTTTTGTTACACCTGTTTGACAACTGACTGCCAACAAGTCTACTCAGATTTTTAATCCAGCAAAAGTGGCTATTCTCACTGTTTTCAATATAGAGTAAATTAACGTGAGTACTCTTCTTATGACATGTATAATACAGAGGACCTACTACAGACTTTTTCTCTACACCATACACATTAATACTAATGTTATTTAGTTCCTCAAAGCGCTTAATATCCTTTATCTGCACAGGAAATTCTATACTATCGAAATTTAGCTGCGTTGAATAGTGTGGATAGGATGATGTTCTATTCGCTACATTCCGTTTCACAGGATTTAAAGCTGACATCACCGCCCATGCAAAACATGCTTCGTCATTGTTTTGGATGTTTACAACAGCTTTTCTTTGCTGAATCCATGTCGGCAGCTCGATGTGCGAAGATCCACGCATAGGATTGTACTTATTGATGTTAACTTCTAGATACATTATCTCAACTAAAGCCCACCCTGATTCCTTTTCCTGAAATTCCTCGCTCTTAGTTGAAATAATGTTAGAGACATCCCTAAGTACATCACCAAAATTAGTCGACTCACTTATGACAAAATTCTTCGTATTAAATGATTTAATGTCCGTTATTTCGGATTCATCCGTGCTTTTAATGTACAAGGCGAAAAGTTCAAAATTAACTTTAAATAAACTATGATTGGACAAAGATTTAGCAAGAAGCTGTTGTACATCCGGTTGAACGCAATTTAAAAAGTTTGAAGTGCTCTGAAACTTTTGACTGGTGCGAATTCGGTAACTAGCAATCCTACTTTTAAATGCTGTATTAATTTCCTCGATGTTTGCGTTACTACCACTTCTACACGCATTATTTTTATGCGCATTACTCCGTAAGTGTCCCTGAAAATGCGAAGATGGTACATCAGTGTTACAGTGCTCGCAGTGAATAGTTTGAAGTTCATTTTTCCTAGGTTTTTTACTACTAGTACTTTCTACAGCTACATCAGTAGCTGCACGCTTTTTCCCTACTACTACCTGAGGGCAAGTAGATATTTGATGTACCTCTGCTAAGTGAGCCTGGTATTGCTCTACATTAGCGAAGTACAGCCCGCAAACATCACATAAAGCAGATGTTATGCTAGGGTGTTTTGATTTTATATGACGTGCGAGGTTATCCTGTCTTGCGAACGTTGCCTTACACTGTTCGCAGGGGAACATAGTAGGGTTATAGTCGCAAGCAGATAGCTGATGATGTTTTGTTTTTACATGGCGTGCAAGCCTGTCACGTCTTGTGAACATTGCCTTACACAGCTCGCATGGGAACATAGTGTCTTCTCTTTCTTCGAATAAAGTGTTTAGGTGAACAGCGTATGCAACAAGTTCTGAAAAGAGAACCACCAATAGAGATTAGCCTAAAGTTGCGATGTTCAACCTATAGAGGTTGGACATGGCTGTGAGTTAGGCCTATAGCATGAGGATTGAAGAGAACTACTAAAGTTACGATGTTCGGAAGAAACCAAGTTTCAACCTGTTGAGGACAGACATAGCTACGTGTGCGTGTTTGAAATTATACCACGTCTATAGTATGTTGATTAAAGAGAACAACTATTTATGATTAGCTTAAAGTTACGATGTTCGGAAGAAACCAACTTTCAACCTGTTGAGGGCAGACATAGCTATGTACGCACCTCGTCTATAGTATGTAGATTAAAGAGAACAACTATTTATCAATAGACTAAAGTTACGATGTTCGGAAGAAACCAAGTTTCAACCCGTTGAGGGCAGACATAGCTATGTGTACGTGTTTGAAATCATACCACGTCTATAGTATGTTGATTAAAGAGAACAACTATTTATGATTAGCTTAAAGTTACGATGTTCGGAAGAAACCAACTTTCAACCTGTTGAGGGCAGACATAGCTATGTGTGCGTGTTTGAAATTATACTACGTCTATAGTATGTAGATTAAAGAGAACAACTATTTATCAATAGACTAAAGTTACGGAAGAAACCAAGTTTAAGCCTGTTGAGGGCAGACATAGCTATGTGTGCGTGTTTGAAATTATACTACGTCTATAGTATGTAGATTAAAGAGAACAACTATTTATCAATAGACTAAAGTTACGATGTTCGGAAGAAACCAAGTTTAAGCCTGTTGAGGGCAGACATAGCTATGTACGCACCTCGTCTATAGTATGTAGGTTGAAGAGAACAATTATTTATGAATAGCTTAAAGTTACGGAAGAAACCAAGTTTAAGCCTGTTGAGGACGGACATAGCTATGTGTGCGTGTTTGAAATTATACCACGTCTATAGTATGTAGATTAAAGAGAACAACTATTTATCAATAGACTAAAGTTACGATGTTCGGAAGAAACCAAGTTTAAGCCTGTTGAGGACGGACATAGCTATGTGTACGTGTTTGAAATTATACCACGTCTATAGTATGTAGATTAAAGAGAACAACTATTTATGAATAGCTTAAAGTTACAGAAGAAACCAAGTTTCAGCCCGTTGAGGGCAGACATAGCTATGTGTACGTGTTTGAAATTATACCACGTCTATAGTATGTAGGTTGAAGAGAACAATTATTTATGAATAGCTTAAAGTTACGGAAGAAACCAACTTTCAACCTGTTGAGGGCAGACATAGCTATGTACGCACCTCGTCTATAGCGTGAGGATTAAAGAGAACAACTATTTATCAATAGACTAAAGTTACGATGTTTTAGAAGAAACCAAGTTTCAACGAATAGAGGTCAGACATACCTTAAAATCTTCGCGCTGCAAACTGTTACTCGGATGAATAAAATGCGTGCGTTCAAGCCTGAAACTCGAACGGTACCTAAAAAAGAAAAGAACAAACATATATGAATGCAGTGTAGGGTGTATCAGCTAGCCTAGTTATCTTTACAACTCAAAGTTCGAAAACATACCTTTAAAAAAATGAATGTGCTGTAGACTGTTACTCGGATGAATAAAATGCGTACTTTCAAGCCTGTAACTCGAACGGTACCTAAAAAAGAAAAGAACAAACATATATGAATGCAGTGTAGGGTGTATCAGCTAGCCTAGTTATCTTTACAACTCAAAGTTCGAAAACATACCTTAAAAATGCATGTGCTGCAGACTGTTACTCGGATGAATAAAATTGCGTACTTTCGAACGGTACCTAAAAAAAAGAACAAACATATATGAATGTAGATGTCTAGCGTAGAAGTTGCTTTGCAAATAAAAAAAGTAACTAACAGTTCTAGCTTACCTTAAGATAAAGGCTGAAGAATAATATTTACAGCAGACGGGAGATGTGTGTGTACGTAATAAACGCATACAGAGAACTGTGAGCACTTCACGCAGACTGCTGCGGCTAAATATTCTGCTTGTTACCAAGCGGATGTGGAAAAATCGCTGACAAACTGCGGTACAGTCGGAACGAATGCAACAAGAGCTCCCACCTATAGTCCCGCAGGCTGACGTATTTAAGCCGGAATCGAACCTCCTGTTGACGCCGAGGTGTCAGAATTTAAGAGTTCGATCCTTGGAAAGTTAGCGTGTGATCCTCGACTTCTCGAGGGTACATACGCGGTATTCCTTACCTGTAGGTATTGAGCTAAAGCTAGATCATGTAATGACGATCGCGCAGGCCCCTCGCCTAGCATTTACGGCTTCCAGTTCGAACCCGCTATCTTCCGAAGTAGCGAGAATGATTGAAGAGTGTTTGAGTGTGATTCATTTGTTGGATGGAGGCGTTAAGCTGCCTTCTTCGGTAGGAGTAGGCTATGTCGGGATATCGATTTAAAATCCTAGTCGGGAAGGGCAGCCGGTCGTATAAAACTATGGTGTGAGGCGGGGTGTGCAAAAAAAAGCTAGCAATAAGTAAGGGCTGTTGATGGCGACGTTAAACCTTGTGCAGACTCCTTCGAAAATGATTTTTTTGAGTACAAGAGTGTTGATGCTGATTCATTTGTCGGATGGAGGCAATAAGCCTTGTGCAGGCTTCTTCAGTCGAGTAGGCTATGTATCGGTACCGGGATATCTAGTTATAAAACCCGCTACAACAAATTTATCACGTATACTGCGATTTAAAATCCTAGTCAGGAAGGGCAGCCGGTCGTATAAAACTATGGTGTGAGGCGGGGTGTGCAAAAAAGCTAGCAATAAGTAAGGGCTGTTGATGGGGACGTTAAACCTTGTGCAGACTCCTTCGAAAATGATTTTTTGAGTACAAGAGTGTTGATGCTGATTCATTTGTCGGATGGAGGCAATAAGCCTTGTGCAGGCTTCTTCAGTGGAGTAGGCTATGTATCGGTACCGGGATATCTAGTTATAAAACCCGCTACAACAAATTTATCACGTATACTGCGATTTAAAATCCTAGTCAGGAAGGGCAGCCGGTCGTATAAAACTATGGTGTGAGGCGGGGTGTGCAAAAAAGCCAGCATTAAGTAAGGGCTGTTGATAGGAGGCGTTAAACCATGTGCAAGCTCCTTCACCAGGAGAAGCCTACATGCCGGTACCGTGCAGGTTCTTTCGATAGGAGTAGGCACTGTGTGTGTTTTAACCTCTCCGTACAATCATGATAGTTTACGTTAGGAACTTACATAGGCTAAATGCTACACATTCCGTGGCAGAGCCAGGAATCGAACTCGGACCTCCGAGGGTAGCAGCTAACTACTGCACTACAGAGGAGGACTATTTCAGAATATTTTACAACCTTAATTAGTACTGTGTTTTAAGAGCTTGAATGGTACTCAGCTAAGAAGACGTTCGCGAGTTACAAGCCGCTTATCAGTGTCCTCGCTCAAGGTCGAGCCGGAAGATGCGTGTACAATTTCAGCTAACACATGCATTCCACACAACTCGCTCAGAATGACTGTGCCGATACTTCGAGGACTGTAGAACAAATCTATAGCCTACAGTATGCATGCCTCTCACCCGGTAGTCTCGGGTTCGATTCTCTTGGGGATAAAAATGTGTTTAAATCACATGAATGTGTTGAGTTGTCCTTCCTGATGCAAAACTAGCAGTATCTAACCTCATAGTTTTACGACCGGTTGCCCTTCCTGACAACTCGGATTAAGAATCTGTTTTACAACGTCTAACACGGGGAATCGGGGATTTACAGCTAGATGCACTTCTTAGATTTTAAATCACGAACTATTGTTTTACGGCCGGATGTCCTTCCTGACTAAGATTTTAAATCGCAAGAATTTGTTTTTAAGACTAGTCGCCCTCCCTGATGCAAAACTAGCAGTATCTAAGCTCTTGGTTGCCCTTCCTGACAACTCGGATTAAGAATCTGTCGAGAATCGGGGATTTACAGCTAGCTTAGATTTTAAATCACGAACTAACAAGAGCACGTGGAATTTACCGCCACCGGGGCAGCACTGTTCTCTCTGGATTAAAAGCTTTGTTCCCAAACAAGAGCACGTGGAATTTGCCGTCACCGGGGCAGCACGATGATCAAAGATGGTGGATGACAGCTCTGTCAGAAAAGCACATGGGTTTGTAAAGCATTTAGAATTTGTCGCCACCACATAGAGTGTAGCACGGTGATTAAAGATGGCGGATGACAGCTGTCAAAAAAGCACATGGCTTTGTTTCCACGTGGAATTTGCCGTCACCGGGCAGCACGGTGATTAAAGATGGCGGATGACAGCTGCACATGGCTTTGTTTCTACGTGGAATTTGCCGTCACCACATAGAGGGCAGCACTGTTCTCTCCGGATTAAAGATGGTGGATGACAGCTGTCAAAAAAGCACATGGCTTTGTTTCTACGTGGAATTTTTCAATTTGCCGCCACCACATAGAGGGCAGCACTGTTCTCAAAGATGGCGGATGACAGCTGTCAAGAAAGCACGTGAGTATGTTTTCAAACAAGAGCACGTGGAATTTTTCAATTTGCCGCCACCACATAGAGGGCAGCACTGTTCTCAAAGATGGCAGATGACAGCTGTCAAAAAAGCACGTGAGTATGTTTTCAAACAAGAGCACGTAGAATTTGCCGCCACCACATAGAGGGCAGCACTGTTCTCTCTGGATTAAAGATGGCGGATGACAGCTGTCAAAAAAGCACATGGCTTTGTTTCCAAATAAGAGCACGTGGAATTTTTCAATTTGCCGCCACCGGGCAGCACGGTGATTAAAGATGGCGGATGACAGCTGCACATGGCTTTGTTTCCACGTGGAATTTGCCGTCACCATATAGAGGGCAGCACTGTTCTCTCTGGATTAAAGATGGCGGATGACAGCTGTCAGAAAAGCACATAGGTTTGTAAAGCACATAGAATTTACCGCCACCACATAGAGTGCAGCACTGTTCTCTCTAGATTAAAGATGGCGGATGACAGCTAACGAAATTGCCCGCAGCACAGTGCTCTATTGATTAAAGATGGCGGATGACAGCTGTCAAAAAAAAAGCACGCGGCTTTGTTTCCCAACAAGAGCACATAGAATTTTTCAAATTGCCGCCACCACATTTCAAAGGTATCTAGCTAAAGAGTACAGCACTGTGCTCTGTTGATTAAAGATGGTGGATGGTAGCTGTCAAAAAAAGCACGTGGGTTTGTTTCCAAACAAGAGCACGTGGAATTTGCCGTCACCACATAGAGGGCAGCACGGTGCTCTCTTGATTAAAGATGGCTGCTGTCACGTGGAATTGTCTGCTACCACAGGTGTCTAGCTAAAGAGGGCAGCACTGAGGTTTGCGATGCAATATGACTGCTATCAAAAAAAAGCATTTTTCAAATTATCCGCCACCACATTTCAAAGGTAAGTAGCTAAAGAGGGCAGCACTGTGCTCAAAGATGGCGGATGACAGCTGCACGTGGCTTTGTTTACCTCGCGCTAGTTAGGTTAAGTTGGTAGCACTAAGGTTTAGACCCGTCAAGATGGCAGCACTGTCGATGACAGGTGACGAATTTTGCAGCTACTGCGATATAGAGGGCAGCACAGTGCTTTGTGGTTTAAAGATGGCGGATGACAGCTGTCAAAACAGCACGTGGCTGTCAAAAAGCACGTGGCTTTGTTTACCTCGCGCTAGTGAGGTTAAGTTGGTACCACTAAGGTTTAGGTCCATCAAGATAGCAGTACTGAGGTTTGCGATGCGTTGTTGTCTGTCAAAAAGCACGTGGCTTTGTTTACAAATCTGTCAAAAAGCACGTGGCTGTCAAAAAACACGTGGCTTTGTTTACCTCACGCTAGTGAGGTTAAGTTGGCACTAGTGAGGTTTAGGCCCGTCAAGATGGCAGCAGTGAGGTTAGCGATGCGTTGTTGTCGATGACAGCTGTCAAAAAGCACGTGGCTTTGTTTACAAATTCAAATTTCGCGCTAGTTAGGTTAAGTTGGCAGTACTGTCGCGCTAGTTAGGTTAAGTTGGCAGTACTGGAAGAGGCCTCTGGCTGAGGTGGAGGCGGCCACTGGGAGCCGGAGGTGGCGGTGGCGCCAGAACCATCCAATTATACTACTAACAAGATCACATCGGCGCTCAATTTCCCCCGACGCTTCTCTTTAATCGCTTTACGCAACCGGTGCAACGTTTGACAATACGACACCACGTTGATCGTCGTTCCTTTCGGCATGAAATCCACGTGCAGCAAACCCTCCATGTCAAAGAACACTGTCGCCATAACCTTACCGGCTGAAGGTTGAACCTTGGCCTTCTTTCGTTGTGGTGATGAGGGATACACCCATTCCATTTATGTTCGCTTTGTTTCGGGGGTGAAGTGGTGGACCCACGTTTCGTCGCCTGTGCCAGGGAGGATTGGAAACGTTGTCCCTTGTGCTCATCGGTGAGAAGACGTGGGACCCATCTTTGACACAGCTTACGATATCCAAGGTCCTCGTAAACAATGGCGAACACACTGCCATACGACATGTTCAGCTGCGTCGCGATTTCTCTCAGTTTAATGCGCCGCTTCTGTCTAATGATCGCATTCACACTGTTGGCCTTTGCACGGGTCCTGGACGTTGCGGGCCTGCCTTCGCGATGCTTGTCCGTGATATCCGTACGTCCGGCTTCGAATTGCTGACACCACGTTACGATACCTTTGCCGGGAAATGGCCCGCTCCCCATATACAGCACTAATTTCACGATGAATATCCGTGCAATTTTTCCTTTTGGCCCATAGGAATCGGATTGTCGCACGCACCTCATATTTGGAGTGAACGTCCAGTTGACGCGCCATTGCATATTTTTTTTTTTTTTTTTTTTTTTTGCTATTTGCTTTACGTCGCACCGACACAGATAGGTCTTATGGCGACGAGCCATTGCATTTGGCCGCTATTCACACAATACTAGACGAGACACCACAGCGACCTGCCTAACAGACGTGTGGGCAGTGTCTGTCCCTTTCTCCGCAGTGCCCACGTTTGCGACACACAGCGCGCTGCTGCGGCGCGTTAGTGCAACTAACCTTTTGATCCACCTACGTATATAATTTAAGGATGAGTAGACACTGTAACGTAGGCTCAACGACAGGATTAGTGCGTCGTCTGTATATAGTCAAGTCATAAGTTAGTCAGTTTTGCGAATCGACTTGAACGATGTTAGTGTTTGCAGTAGTGGATACGAATGTGATTGATGTTAGCAGGTACTATTCAGGCCATGTTTCGGCATAATTCTTACTAGCCAGAAGGTGCTCCCATAATAGCGTTGCATCTGTAGTGGCACGAATGTAAGGGTTGTCCCACGTCGAAACCCAGCTAATGGAGACTGATCCTTACTGCTTAGCCGCGCGTGGTCAAGTTCGATGAACTTTTGTTTTTCTATTCTTATTTTTCATTACTTTTAGATTTATTTTTCGAATGCCCTGTAGATTATGATAGTTCCGTGTGTTGACAATTAGTTGATATATGTAGAATTTACACCACGAATTTGGTTTCGATTCATCAGCTGTTAATATATATTTTATTTTCATTTTTCGTTATTCACTTCATTTTATGTGAGACGTTGTTCTACCGATCATTTGTAGGTTAGTTTAATGGGACAATTGCAGGTTAGACAGATTTATAATGGTAGTCGTAGTTATTGAATTTTGGAAAGATTTCCTTTTATTTGTGTTATAGTGTGGACTTGTATTTTAACAAACTTAACGACGTAATTGTTTTATAACCTGAAATTTGGTTTAGTAAGAACATTTTCAAGTGATTTATCACTTTTCTTTAACTTCAGTGTTTGGCATTTCTTCTAAATGCATAATGAATTAATGTTTTCCTGTATATCACAGTTTTGTTCCTTCAGGACGACGTAACTTAAGATCCCATTGGATCAAGTGTTGTTGGTTCCTTCTGAACATCTGTTTGGGGTGATGTATGTCCAGCATCGGGATTGTTCTGTAACTCATGGGTGTTGCGAGGTGACAATGCATGGTGGAATATTATTTTTGATTGTGACAATTGCTGTTAACTTATCATGAACACTATGCTTTCTAGTAATATTTCGCAACATAACCAAAGCAACTGATAGTTGATTTGGTTCGATTAAGGGTTCATTCTGGGATGTTCCAATATCCGATAGGATAGTAGACTGGTGCATAACCTTAAATAAATGTAAACCTGGAATTCTACTTTTGAACGTCAAATTTTCTACGGATCGTGTGGATTAACTCTCAGTTATCGTTTGGATCAATGGTGCCCGATTTTCAGGTGTTATTCTCGTTTTCTGGTTTTTGTTGTCCACGAATTTTATACTACGTTTTCATCCTTTGAAATACAATGTTCAACAATAATAAAAAGAAAAACTCGCGTTATGTATTGTGACTGCGATAAAACATGTAAATTTATTAAGTGATTTTTCTGGCTAATTTGTTAAATATTTTGTCGTGATTTAATTGAATAAATATTTTAGTAGGGACATTTATTTTTCTCCTCATGTAAAGTTGTTTCGCTCTTTTCTGAACCCTATCTTTTGGTCGATGAAGTGACAGAAAAAACTCGCAACGACCCGATCAAAGCTTGGAAAACAGGTTGTAGGTTTTCATTTTCTCACTCACTGCGTGTGCAGTAACTTTCATAGAACTCCGAATACAAGATAGAATACCGTAGCGAATCACAGGTACATTTACTAGTCTATTTATATAAAATGATTGTTTTGTCTGTACATTGCTCAGAATGTAAAAAGAATGGTATTTCTGTATCGGTCGTATTCACAGTAATAAGGAAATGCACTTTTTACTTTTGCGTAATGTCTGTCTGTCTGTCTGTCTGTCTGTCTGTCTGTCTGTCTGTCTGTCTGTCTGTCTGTCTGTCTGTCTGTCTGTCTGTCTGTCTGTCTGTCTGTCTGTCTGTCTGTCTGTCTGTCTGTCTGTCTGTCTGTCTGTCTGTTCGCATGTACACGCATCGCGAGAAAACGCCTGAAGAGAATTTAGTGAAAATCGTTATAAAAATTCGGGGAACGAGCCACTACAATCTGGGCTATAAATCATTTTATTCACGCTGAGCGAAATGGTAGTTTAAGGAAGGCCTAAAATGTAATTCTCAAATATTTATGTTATTACTTGTCCGATCAATAAATGCTGCATACCTAAAGTCATATGGAATTAAATTTCCGATCATTTATGTCTTATACATTTTTACCGTACCAGCTATGATAACAGATATATTCATGAATTTGTATTTTTGTTCCTAAGTTCATATCAACGCCGAAGCGCGAGAAAATGGGTAAACAGAATGTTTGTCCAACCCTTGTCCCGTTTCCCTACGGGGTCGGGTATGAGGTGAGATGAATTTGTCGTGGCGATTTTTTATAGACCGGATGCCCTTCCTGACGTCAACCTCATCAGAGGAGTTAATGAGAGATGAAATGAATGACGTGATATATGATAGTAGGGAGAGGGTGAAACCCGGTGCCGGCACATAGCCTACTCCTGTCGAATAGCACCAAGGGGTCTGCTCAAGGCTTAACGTCCCCATCCGACGGACGAATCACCATCAACAGCGTCATATGCCCTCACTCCATATGAGCACTGCGGAGAGGTTTGGAATTTAATCCAGGCTTTTGGCACGCAATCTAGTGATTAGAAATTGTATACCACCACCTCCCCTACCCTGCCGGCCAACATTCTGATGGTGAAAATTTTTTCGACCAACGGGACTCGAACCGGCTAACCTCGGTGTTAGACCGTTTTTAGACTTCAGCGCCTTAACGATCATGGCCACCAGGCGGGCTATAAAATGGGTAAACAGAATTTAATGAAAATCGGTATGTGAAGTCGGGGAATAAGTAAGTACAGTCTAGGCTATAAATAATTTTATTCACCCTGGATAAAATTGTAGTTTAGGGGAAGGTGCCTAAATTTTAATTTTTAAATACAGTACCTATGCTATTGGTCCTATCGAAAAGTACTACATAACAGAATTTATAGAGAATACAATTTCCGTTCATTTATGTTTTATTCAGTTTTACCGTACCGACTATGATAAGAATGGTGTTTCCGAGTCGAAGAAAACTAAGTATGAAAACCTACAATATCGGAAGCTCATAAAATTCATCAGCAATAACATTACGTTGACCATTGTTTGTTGTGATGTTCTTTGTCTCTTATGCTGCCACTCGTCTCCGACAGATGGGATTACTGCTGCGTACCGAGTATAACAGCCTGCCTGAATATTGGCAGGAAATAAATGGGGAGTTATATAACTTTCTTCTCTAGCATACCATTTCTGTGGTTCATACATTTTCTGATACTGCTGGTACGTAACACACCGGTTCATCTTGGCATTCGAGCTATACAGTCCCTACTCTTTTTTTTTTGCTACTTGCTTTATGTCGCACCGACACAGATAGGCCTTATGGCGACGATGGTATAGGAAAGGGTTAGGACTGGGAAGGAAGCGGCCGTATAGCCCCAGCATTTGCCTGGTGTGAAAATGGGAAACCACGGAAAACCATCTTCAGGGCTGCCGACAGTGCGCTTCGAACCCACTATCTCCCGGATGCAAGCTCATAGCTGCGCGGCCCTAAGCGCACGGCTAACTCGCCTGTTGGTCTCTACTCTGAGGCACTGCCTGGAATGAGCCGCGTGCAAATTGAAGGGAATAATGGCAGAGGAATGTTCACAGCTGTCTGCGGCCTGGCCATTCCATCTTTGGAACTTTGGACTGTTAGCTCGGCAGCGTACTACTGTTCGTTAAAAGTGAGAAAATGTGTGGTTTTTTAATTTGATCGAGAATTTCATATAATAGCATTGCTTTTAATCGCGGAATTCCAACTGGCGTCATTTTTATTACCTATGTTGTTTTCAGCTGGGAAAACCAATAAGGCAGTCTTTCTTAGGATGTAAAAAGGGACGTGGAGAGTGAGGGTCTGCCATTGTAATAAAAATTTCCCAACTTGATTGCGACTGATGGGAGGCAAGAGGGCCTACCATTACAATGAAAATTCCCTAACCTAGTCTTCACATCCCCTGTAGGTGGGGGCGGTAGAATAACACCCACGGTATCCCATGCCTGTCGTAAGAGGCGACTAAATGGAATCCCAGGAGCTCTGAACTTTGGTGCGTGGGTTGGCGACCACGGGGCCTTTAGCTAAGTCCTGATATTGCTTCCACTTACTTGTGCCAGGCTCCTCACTTTCATCTATCCTATCCGACCTCTCTTGGTCAACTCTTGTTCTTTTTCGACCCCGACGCTATTAGGTTTGCGAGGGCTAGGGAGTCTTTCATTTTCACGCCCTTCGTGGCCCATGTCTTCCTTTGGCCGATATCTTCATTTTTCGAAGTGTCGGGTCCCTTCCATTTTTTCCCTCTGATTAGTGTTATATAGAGGATGGTTGCCCAGTTGTACTTCCTCTTAAAACAATAATCACCACCACCACCAGCAGTCTTCACATAAAAAAAGACGTGTGTGACCTCCCCGTCGCGTTTCTAGGGTAACATTAAGAGCTATGCAATTGAATACAATCTTACTCACAAAGTGTACACTAGCCAACCTAGAATTATGTACACAATGTAGAATTCCGTAGCGAAGCACGGGTACATCAGCTAGTATTTAATAAAATGGCAAGATATTCACCGAACATTTGAGAAACATTATAATCCAGAATTACATCTAAGACTTGATTTTTGGCCTTGTGAATTACTCTCTCTCTCTCTCTCTCTCTCTCTCTCTCTCTCTGTGTGTGTGTTTTTCTAGGAATCCAGAAAATTAGTAGCCACGTTGACTAAGAAACTATCATATTTATGATGTAAGGATGTAAAACTAGGTTTTGCCGGTGTGAGGTTTAGAAAAGCGTCATTGACTTAATGCCATGTGTGCTAATTTATAAAGCACGTCACTAGAATATTATTTGGCTATTAGCAGCATGTGTTAGTACAGTGCAACCAACCAATACTAACGTGACGTTTCGAGACACGCGTAATGTAAATATAAAAGCTTGTGAATCTACGACGAAATGTATTAAAGATGATAATATAGGTCTTCGAATTGTGATTTGTTTGTTTTTGCTAGTTGCTTAACGTCGCACTGACACAGATAGGTCTTATGGAGACGATGGGACAGGAAAGGCCTAGGAATGGGAAGGAAGCGGCCGTGGCCTTAATTAAGGTACAGCCCCAGCAGTGTACGATTCGAAGCAGTGTATCGATTCATTCAAGTGTTTAAGTGAATCGAATCGCTGGAAAGGCGAGCTCACGGCACATGATTCAGCTGACTCGCAGCAGACAGTGCAGAGTGGCTCACTCACACGGTTAAATGAGACATATCACACATCCGGTTCATTATCGGCACACTGGACATTGGCGGGGAGCCGAACTTAAGCTCTAGTGAGACGTACAGGGCCATGGCTCACTGAAAGAAACGTACGCTATAACAGACTCCCAATCTCAGCTCATTTAAAATTAATACCCACTTGCATCCAATGTCCTCCTCTTACAGGGAGGTATAAATAATTGTTGGATTTATTTGCTGTATCCTCCGTTACACGCGCCGCGGAGTGAGAGTCCGCACTTCATTATTTTTTGGTATCATAGGCCGAAAATGCAAGGCAGAACGGGCTGCATTCTTGTAGCTTCCTTCTGCAGCAATACAAAGGCAATGACGGCGTGAGACTGTCTGAGTAATCGCCGAGCTGTTGATTACAGAAGTTTATATTGTCAACTGCAGACTTGCGGAGTCTGAGCCCGCAGGCGTATATTGGTGAGTTGTTAATCTTACTCACTCTTTTGGTAAGTCATCTATTCTTCCGTTACTATTTATTATAAAATTATATACTTTTATTACCTACAAGTGTAGTAGTCGGCTCATTTTGATATATTTTCTACTTGTGATTATTTACAGTGGTATAAACACGATATTACAAAATGAGCTATGAATAATTATTTTGCGTCCTCTTTCCAAGGAGTTATTGCGATTTATTCCGAGAGTTATGGATCAAATCGTGCAGTGGTCGCACGACGATGAAGTTGGTGCGAGTGATGACAGTGATCGTGACGTCGTGATCATAATTCTTAGAGCAAACAGTCCGCGTGTGAAGAGGGCGAGGCTGAAAGTGAGCAGCATGAAATGTATGTTGGAAAGGACGGGACCGAGTGAAATCATCGGCCTGCAATGAAAGGTTCAGGCAACCTGAACATAATATTATAGAACACTTGCCTGGATTAATAGGAGTAGCCAAAAATGATAAGACGCCAGTTGAATCACTGCAATTGTTCTTTACCGACGAAATACTACAAGAAATCGTAACATGCACAAATCGCTATATATACCCTTGTGTCATACAAGTCAAGAAAAGACGAAGTTGTATTGGTTCTATCTACTTTCCATGAAGAATATTCTATTGATGACGATTCAGAAGGATCAAAACCCTCAATGATTACCTTCTATAATGACACGAAGTTGGGCGTTGATAAGGTGGATGAAATGAAATACACTTACTCCATGGCAAGAACATCACGACATCGTGACTTCTTCCGTGCGATATCCATCAATTAATAGAATGAAACGATTTCAATTTTATGCCTAGAAGTAAATTAATAACCAATTATTGTTAATTTACAATTGGTTTTGCTAAGTCCTGTGATTTGGAGTTGATAACTTTTAATTTATCCTAAAGGACTGAAATGTTCTTGTAAATGTACATACATACATACATACATACATTATCATTATAGACTCTTATGCCTTTCAGCGTTCAGTCTGCAAGCCTCTGTGAATTTACTAAACGTCGCCACAATCCTCTATTTGCAACTAGTGTTGTGGCCTCATTTAGTTCTATACCTCTTATCTTTAAATCGTTAGAAACCGAGTCTAACCATCGTCGTCTTGGTCTGCCTCTACTTCTCTTACCCTCCATAGCAGAGTCCATTATTCTCCTAGGTAACCTATCCTCCTACATTCGCCTCACACGACCCTTGTAAATGTAGATTATATATAAATTTATCAATATAAATTAAATGAAAATAAAGTAATTACGATGTGAGACAGATTGACAAAAGAGAGAAATAAGGAATTCTTGGAAAAAGAATTGAAATGAAAGGAATGGACGCTTAGAAACAATCGCGGACTCTCAGTCCGTGCGCGTGTAGTGGTGTTACAAGAGAGCGCGCGTTTAACGGAGGGTAATCAAACCGATTTACAAAGTAGCTAGTAAGAAGGTAGGCTATTAGGTTGTTTTATTTATTACTTTAACAAATCTTAGTATAATAACTTAGTTGACATTCGACAATTAATTCAACTCAGCTATCTAGCCTACCCTATGGCTATGAGTAATGATCCTGATCACTCAAAATTATCTGTTTTATATTGGGTAGAACTGTTCCGTATTTTCTCAGTTCGTATGTCCCATCATTGCACAAGATTTCAATCATCGAATAACCGAGATCACTGGTGTACGTCGACTGTGAGTAAGTGAGCCGCCTGACGCAATAACTTAACTAAAAAGACGTTGAATCAGAAAACCGTGAATACAATGAAATTTCCAAGTTTTTTTGAAATCATTTAAGAAAAGACTAGGCAAACACTTGACAGGAAATCTACCCCCTGGGCGACAGCGGTAAATGCAGATCATTGATGATTGTGGGAGAAAGACTTTGTAACTTCAAAACTTGTTTCAAAGAAGTCGCTGCAGGTGAAACCTGAATCTGAAAGCTGGATGACGCATGGGAAAGCTGTTTATTGACGTCCGAAACGGGGGAGGAGCTTACGGTCAGCTGTTTCCAATATGGCGGCGAGATAGTGACGGGAAGTAAACAGGACAGTGATCGGGTGTGGGTCTGTAGGATTTATTAAGTGTTCAAAATGTCTTTGGTGTCGTATGCGCAACTGTTGAGAGTTGTCGGAGATTTCACGCGTCCGTTAGTGGAAGGGGAAGAAATATTCCATTACTTGATATGTGTAGGTAAAATGTTTGAAACAGAAGATGAAAATGGTGTTGTAGCGTTGTGTTTACAATCATCTCACATCGATTCAAAACCCTACAAAGTTAATGTTATCTTGAACAAGGGGGTGAAAATGTGAAGTGCAACTGTAGATGTAAAGCGGGTTTGTCTGAGAAATGTTACCGTTGACACGCTAATTCACCTTAACAGTTAAGCTACTGTAATTTTCCACTATTAGAGGTTATGGAGTAATTTCTTGTTGATTTGGTCCATGCCAAAGCCTTAGCCAGGTGACGGGGGAGTTACCTGTTTTGTAAACTGTAATCTTGGGGAAGAAAGAAAATAATAATTCTACTAAGTAAATGTAGTAAAGCAAATAAATCCTAGGCTTTATACAGCCTTGTGTTGGAACAGCCCACATAAGCTTAATGTTCTTCCATTTTTACCATCAGCACAAAAGTTAGAACTTAGAACCTACAATAATAAGTATAAAAATTATAACTACCTACAGTATATGCAGAGCAAAGTTGGAAAATTATAATTTAAGAGTACTATAACCTCTACAGTCACAGCTGTTTGGGGTTGAAGAATACTTGGTTTGTCCAATTCTACCAAATAATTAGGTTATGGCTTCTAATTTATGATGACCGGGCGAGTTGGCCGTGCGGTTAGGAACCTGCAGCTGTCAGCTCGCATCCGGGAGATAGTGGGTTCAAACCCCACTGTCGGCAGCCCTGAAGATGGTTTTCCGTGGTTTCCCATTTTCACACCAGGCAAATGCTGGGGCTGTACCTTAATGAAGGCCACGGCCGCTTCCTTCCCATTCCTAGACCTTTCCTGTCCCATCGTCGCCATAAGACCTATCTGTGTCGGTGTGACGTAAAACAAATAGCAAGAAAAGCTAATTTATGATGGCAAAATACTACATAATATCTTTCATTGATAGAAATATTTTATAGGCAATTTAAATGCAGTGCTTAATTACTACCAGTTAAAGATATTACTCACATGTAGACAGTTAATTTACTGTCTGCTGTTACACATATGAAGAAGTTTACAAAGAGCGGATTACATTCTATATGCGGCACAGAAGTATTAGGCTACAAATTTATCAGTATTTTTGATGTAGCTAAATCTTTGTGATTACAAATTAGAGACAATAACTATCAATGAGTACAATAAACAGTACCAGTACCTACGCTGTGGAAAGAAGTCGTCTTCACGAGAATACAGACTGCACACTGTCATGTATCGCGTAACACGTTTTCCAATTGACAGCGCGGAAACCCATCTTTCTCTCTGAAATTTTTGTACAGGAAAGTAGTGAAGAGATTTCGCATCCGTTTTATACGATTTGCAATCGTATACAGAGCAGTACCTCCTCAAAATTGACAATTTTCTTTCTGTTTCCATCACGAAGTCAATGCTTCGCCATGTAAATAAACCTTACCAGTCACTATGTTGCAGCTTCAACATTCTACCGCGTGGCTGCGCCATCCAACTTTTCTGACGTCAATACTGGGTGTATCCATGATAATGTTACAAACTTTCAGCAATAATGGAGAACGGCAAATGGATCAATTTGAGATAAGGAACCGTATTCCGGAAACGATCGAGTCAAAAGTTAAGCAAAATTCTACTCATTTAAGTCCATTTACCTGCATAAGTGCTGCCTCTGTGGATCAGCGGTAGAGTGTCGGCCTCCGGATCCCAAGATAGCGGGTTCAAACCCGACAGAGGTAGTCGGATTTTTGAAGGGCGGAAAAAAGTCCATTCGACACTCCATGTCGTACGATGTCGGCATGTAAAAGATCCCTGGTGACACATTTGGTGTTTACGCGACAAAATTCATTAAATCTCAGCCACAGACGCCCAAGAGAGTTTCGGTTTACTCGGTCTGCCATCTAGTGGGCCTAGAGTAAAACGGAACGTCGAAATTGACGAGCAGACAGCCAGATGGCGTCAAATTGAAATGTCTGCACACGGTAGCTGAGGCCATACGATTATTATTTTTTTACCTGCATAAGTTTCGCAGGCTGCTCCATTTACAACAAATGTTCGAAATGGCGTCCCCCTGCGTCAATACATCACTAATGAAATTGCATCGTCAAACAAAGTCCCGTCATACCCGTTCGAATATCACCGGTGTCGTTTGAACAGCGCCGCAGGCAGCAAGAAATCTTGCGAAGAGATCGTCTTCAGTCTCGACAGGTGTCTCACACGCAAGGCTATCACATGGCCACAGAATAAGAAATCAAGTGGGGTGAGATCAGGTGAACGTCGAAGAACTACTGAGGAACGACATTTCCGACACCCCGATGTCTGTTAACCCGCGAGTGGTCGCTATATAAGATTTTCTCTCACATTATTTTTTATTGTGATATTACTTCACAGTGATGAAAGGGAGGTGACTGTTCCCTCTTCTAGCTGAGTTTATAACTGTCGTGAGTAGAGCGATTCACATTTGAAGGGTAAACACCCCGTCCCCTAGTCAGAACAAAGGTTCCTAGATATCCGTGCTCGCTGCGTGAGAGTTTCTCTCATCGCGCGACCAATGACGTCGGTGTTATTTTGAAGTGGAGCGGGAAACTTACTCCTATTGTACGCGTTAGTTTTGTATTATGAGCACTTCTTGTTTTTGAAAATGTTATTTTGTTCAGAAACCTTACTTTCTACGTAAATATTACTAGATATAATGCATGTGTGAGATTTTATTTTTTACAACTTCAGGACGGAAGTTATTTTTATCTACATTGCATATGTTATTTTAAGTAGTAATTTGTGTTTTTAATAAATAGCTAATAATTTCATTATTATGTCCGGCTCCATGGCTAAATGGTTAGCGTGCTGACCTTTGGTCACAGGGGTCCCGGGTTCGATTCCCGGCAGGGTCGGGAATTTTAACCATAATTGGTTAATTTCACTGGCACGGGGGCTAGGTATATGTGTAGTCTTTATCATCATTTCATCCTCATCACGATGCGCAGGTCGCCTAAGGGAGTCAAATCAAAAGACCTGCACCTGGCGAGACGAACTTGTCCTCGAACACTCCCGGCACTAAAAGCGATACGCCATTTCATTTTTTTTTTCATTTTATATCTAAAATATATAAGGTAGAACTCACATTTCATTTCAGTAGGAAATTTCAGCCTTACGCCCCACAAAACTGTGAAAAATGTCATTTATTTTAATGTGAGAGAAAGTCTCATGCGCGACCACTCACGTTACAATTCGGCTAGCGACCACTCGCGGGTTAAGAACGGACGGACACTAAAGAACTTGGATTATTAATAAGTTTTGACTCGAACGTTCCCGGACCATGGTTCCCAATTTCAAATTAATCCATTTGTCGCCCTCCATCATCCCTGAAAATTTGTAACATCATCACCGATACACCCTGTACATTAAAGACCAAATTGCTGCAGGGAGCATTTAATGCTGTTGCTGCTGTCGTATCAGTACAGACTACACAGATGTAATGGGAACGGTGACTGTAATGTGCCATGAATCGAATCACTGTATATATTCAGCAATGTGAACGGAATCAAATATCCCATCACTACTATACTAAAAACATTCTACCATATAATGTGCCTAAGCTCACAATATTACACACTTTTTGGAGGCGTATACTTGGCCATGCAATTTGAGAGTTGGTTCATATATTACACAGCTAGATCAAATGGTTATTACAGTCAATTGATCAATTCTCCACTGGGAATTTCCTTCATCTGCTTTCAAACGTACGACCCAGCAATACATCCGAAATAACTTTAATACAATGCCCATTATGAGCTGTAAAAAGTGTTGCGCTACAATGGTATAATTAAATATGAGTATGTATTTCCAAGTACTTGCAGTAATCTATTTCTCTTCTAAAAATAAATGTAAAAGTATACTTTGTCGCAAGGCAGCCTCTGCATGAGAGGAAGTATTTCATAAAATAAAAACAGCACGATCATCACCTTTGTGGATTTTAAGAAGGCGTATGACTCTGTGGACAGACAGACAGTATTTGATACCCTAGAAGAACTCAGAGTGGACAAGAAGACCAGAGCACTTATCCAGCAGACCCTCACAAGTACGACCTCTAAAGTGAAATTCCTTGGAGAAATCTCTGAGCCTTTTGAAATATGTACGGGCGTTCGTCAAGGTGACAGCATCTCCCCTATTCTGTTTAACTTAGTTCTAGACAAAGTTATTAGAGAGTGGGAAAAGGATATCAAGGGTGTGAACATCGGAAATTTGGGAAGCAAGGTCAATGTGAAATGTTTAGCATTTGCTGATGATCTCGCAATCATTACTAAGACCAAGGATGAAACAAGGTATGCCAAACAGAGACTACACAATATAGCATCAAAGGCAGGCCTCCAGATATCCTACGAGAAAACCAAGTACATGGAAAATCTACGTCAAAATAGCAAAAGAACTCCGCTAGAGATGGAAAACGGCACAATTTCACAGGTGCCCTCCTTCAAATACCTTGGAGAAATTATACTACCATCAGGATTAGACAGTAGTGCCAATGTAGAAAGAAACACCAAACTACATAAGGCATACAGACTGACGTGGAATTACTACAACAAAAGAGTCATATCGCGTAATGCAAAATTACGACACTACAAGACAGTTGTATTGCCCGAAGCTTTATATGCCTCAGAAACCATATGCTTAGGTGGTCACTCTAAAATTACAGAAATTGAAAAGCAGGAGCGGAAAATTCTCAGGAAAATTTATGGTCCTACGAGAGAAAATGGAATGTGGATTAAGAGGAAAACAGCGGACCTCTACTCCTTCACCGACAGGTTTACTGTTGCTGTACGGAAAAGGCGCCTTAATTTCTATGGCCATATCTACAGAATGAACAGCGACAGACTAATTAAAAGATTATTCAAAGTAATCAACTCAAAGAAGGTCAAAATAAAATGGCTAGAAGAAACTAAGGCGAACCTCCAAGAAATAAATATTACAGACGACATCATGGAAAATCGTGGAGCTTTTAGAACCAAAGTAGCTAATCATAAATTTAGGGAGAAACCAAAAAAGACAACTGGTAGGAAGTGGTCGACAGAACGCAAGATGCAACACAGTGCATTCATGAAGAGATTTTGGGAGAATAAGAAGGCACAAACCATCAAACCAACTATCAAGTTCAAACGCGCTCTATGAATGGGCATAACGAAGGAAGAAGAAGAAAATACAACGAAAGTTTGATATGAAGGAAACGAAAGACTCCCATAAATATGTGCTGGTATGCCGCACAGAAAACGTAGCTAGCAGAGCGCAGGGAAACGTAAAGTACGGGGTAATGGCACTATTCAAATGTCATGCTCAAGAAACCACAATCAGTGCAGATAACGTCCCAAGCCGTGTGCCGATTACAATTATGGGCCTTTTCCCAAGAGGAATTTCCGCGGTAGGTACATGCTAAGTAGAACAAAAGGGAACACAAAAATGAGAACTCCCAAAGTCACAGGTTTAGAAAAAATGAACAGATATATTGAAACATCTTCAAAAGAGATAACAAATGTTTTCACAACAGAGAGTAAAATGGACCATTTGATACACCACAGAAATAGGGAATCATACAAGTTATTGATAGGTCTTATTTTGGTTCATACAGGGACTAAAAAAAGGGTAACCTCACAAATTACAATAAATCTTTGGTATACTCCGGTACGAGATAAGGGCAATAGGATTAAATTAATATTCTCATTACATTCAAGTTCCAACATGACAACGTTTACATGAAATGCCGTGTGAAAACAGCAAGAAATTTTGAAAAAGGAACAAATAGAAGTTATACAAGCTGAAGGGAACTTTCCAGTACCTAAAAGGGTACGCAATAAAACGACATCATATCCCCCAAAAATCTAACACACACTTGTTTGAGAGAGGAAGATACTAGAACATTCAGAATGTAAACAGCAGACGCAGTGCGAAATTGGCAGACTACAATATTACCAAATTTCATTAGTAAATTAAGAGAAATTTACGATTGGGAGTCGAAAAGGAGAGTGGAAAGAGGAGCAGGAAAGGAAAACAAAGAAACAAACAGCAGGGAAAGGGAAATTAAGTAATGATCAGGCTGTCAAGTCCCTCTTCAAAACGAGGGAAGGCAAAGTTCATGCACAACACTTTAGAAGTTGAAGGTCACCGTAATATCGCTAGTCCAGAACACTTCTTCCTTCACATTTCCACCACAAGTCTAAAGTCAATAGTTTGGCACAGCGTAATTTCGTAGAGTCCTGAAGGGACTAGAGTTCGAAATCCAAGCAATAGCAAAGCCCATATGGAGAGAGAGAGGGCAAAATTGAATGGATGATAATAATAATAAAAGTCTGCTTACCCAGTACGTAGAGAAGAATGAAGTAAAATTAAAATGCACACGGTCCAGCCGTGTACACTGCTCAAGCTCCCACTGCCGATTACAACATATCAATCACACCTGACCGCTGGAGAAGAGAAAGCGGCGAGTATATATACGGAAGCGAAGCGAGCTCTAGAAAATACTAGAACCGGGTGACGTCATGGAGATTGCGCGTGGAGGGGCAACAGTCCAAGCAGTGGTGAGACAAACTTGTAAACGGACAGTTCGTAAAGCAGCGCAATATAATGTGCACCAAATCGGAGCGGAGAAGTATACATAAGGTAAGAGAAGTTGAGCTCGTAATAAATATTTTACTTACCACCAGGGCACTCGTAGGAAAATTCATTTCTTCGTGAGAGGCAATTCTCACTAGAGTAAGGCCTGTTAAAATGTCTTTGTTTTGGTTCTCCTCAATGCATGTGAGCACAATCTAAAAGCGAAAAGGAGAGAAATCATTAGTAGAGATAAAATTTAGGACTAACGTTTAAGGAGAAATAGTAAACGTATTAGAACATAAATACATACATTTTTAGCGTTACGTTTGCAAGCCTCTGTTAATAATTTCCGACCTTTTATGTTTCAAGTCCTTTTACCGTACGAGGAGTAATAGCGAAGATATTCGCATTTTTCACAAACTCCCAAATACCTTCGGAAATGTTCATTCTATCAATATACAACAATTATTATAGAAAAAATATTTTTATGTCTAATGCAGTATTACTCTCCGAGTTGCAATAATGGAAGTAGACACGAATTTAGGATTTTGTTGCCGAGTCCACCAACAGCGAACATCACTGACTTGGACATATTATTCAGTCGTCATAGTAACAAACTTGCTGGCTGTGTTGGAGGTTGTTATTGTTGTTGTTGTTGTTGTTGTAATTTTATAAACAGAAAGACTGCGTGGTCATCAGTGCTACCAACCGCAGGGCAATTTCACTACGCAAAGTGACAATCTTTCTTCCCTGATAATTTTAAATAAGTATTGCCGGATTTCATAAAATGGACGGATCTGCAGGAAGTGATACAACTGTGATAATAAAAGGAAGTGTGTGTGTGTGTTTGTTTGTTTGTTTGTTTTTTTGTTTGTTTGTTTGTTTGTTTGTTTGTTTGTTTGTTTGTTTGTTTGTTTGTTTGTTTGTTTGTTTGTTTGTTTGTTTGTTTGTTTGTTTGTTTGTTTGTTTGTTTGTTTGTTTGTTTGTTTGTGAAGCTCAGCCAAAATACATGGCATGCAGAGATCTGAAACTGTTAAAGTAGTTAGATGGAAGGGAGTTAAAATACACCTCGAAGTCGAATTTTTAATTTTCGCGTTCTTTGGTGAATTATAAACTAAAAACTGGCCGAAAACATGTGTTGGGATATGACAATCCAACGTGCTGTCACCAGGATTTAATTTATACATTCAATGTAACGTGCCAACGTATATACGGAAGGTAATACAAATCAAAGGACCATGTTAAATCCATGGCGTAGGAAGTTATTTTCGGTCTTCGACGCGAGGAGCCATATTCAGTCCGTGTATTCGGAAATGATTGTTTACGTGTAATGTCCATACAAAATTTAAGACACGCAGAGATCTGAACATGGGCGCATTTCATTTTAACATCACGAAGGCCAATATATTTTTTTTTTAGTAGTTCAGTGTCATTTTTATACGACAAAGTGGCAGACGTGAGGACTCTCTCATGCACACATTCTAGTTTGGCTCAGAGATACCTTACACGTACACAGAGTTGTTGGCTTAAGTAGTGCGGAAATTCCTGATCCAGAGGAAGGCCAAGAACGTTTTAATACGGTAACGAAGAAGATGATGCGCAGTCCCTGCAGATGCAGGAATCCCCTCTCTTCATGCATTAAGAATGCAATGTGCACAAGCAATACCTTCGACGTTTTCAAAAAGAGACTTGGGTGGTGCAGGACGGACGTCCATTGTATCACCACAGAATCCCACACGATGGAGGATTTACCGCAAACATCAATGTTCAAGCGGCGGAAGTGTTGTTGATCGTTCCGTAATGCTCCTGTCAACGTATTATACTGCAGTTCAGGCAAGTCGATCAAGTACTGTATGTTTGCAAATACGTGAACAAGAGTTCCGACAAGGTCGTGTTTGACGTCACAAGTGAAATGAAATTCATCAGAATAGCTTAACAAAAGAATCGACAAAAAGCGAACTGAACGCATCTTAGAATGTGAGAGAGATATCGAAAAATGCCTCAATCATCTGTTATGAAAATCCATTTCCATATCGCATTTTGAAGCCACCAAAATCCAGTTTATAAGCTTGCTTACAGACTACTTGATTGCATGGGGGAATTCTGCTGATGTAATCCTGGAAATGTAGGTATTTATAACATGAACATTATCGCGTAGTTTTGATATGTTTTATAACTTTCCGCCTCTCAAAATGTACAAGTGTTAGTAACGAGTTAACAATAAGTGTCAATATAGACATTAAAATGGAGTAAATGGTTTAAAATATGTATAAGTTATGTGTATTATATGTTAAATTACATCCAGACCGGAAAACAAACAAGAGTATCTAAAAAAATAGAAAGTAGTAGAGTTAGATTCCTAAGTCACCCGCTAAGAAGGATGGAGACCAAAAGGGGAAGAGGAAGACCATGAAAAGAATTTATGACGGACATCAAGAATGGACTACTGATCACATTTTTTATTTATTTTTTATTTATTTATTTATTTAGGATCAACAACAGCATAACGGTGAATTACAAAGACCCGAGCTATGTACACAGTTCAACAAAATTGGGGGAACATGTTTTGTAACGTCTGATATGTGAACGTTAATTTGGTAGAAGTGGTTCCAATGGTCGTACACCATACCTTGAGACCATAGCTATTCAGGGTATATCAAATCGAAGTTATACTCCATCTGTAGGCGTAGCCATGCATTCAACTGTGGATCTCAACGTCTCTCCGTCAGTTATTCAACGCTTGTGGAATCGCTACAATGAGACAGGCCAGTTCCCAAGGAGGGTTGGACAAGGTGGTGGACGCATGACAACCCCATACGATGACCGATATCTGACCATCTGTGCCTTGCGGCGTCGCTCAGCAACTGCCAGAGAACTGCAACAAGACCTTAGGAGGGTCACTGGAGTCACGTTGTCTGACCAGACAATAAGGAACAGGTTAAGAGAAGTGTCCTTACGACCCAGACGTCCTGTTCGAGTGCCCCGTTTAACGCAGCAACATCGCGCAGCTCGCCTTCTGTTTGCCAGTACCCACGTCAACTGGCAACTTCGTCAATGCAGACCTGTGTTGTTCACAGACCAGTCCAGATTTCGCCGAACACAGTATGATGGACGTCAACGTGTATATTGTCCGGGAAGGCGTCCGATTTGGACAAGGTTCTGTGATGGTATGGGGTGGCAGCAGTATTGATGGCCGTTCGGATCTTGTCGTCGTCCGTGGTAATCTTACCGCTGCGGGGTGCATCGAGCAGATACTGCTACAGCATGTGTTGGCTGCTGCGTACGGTGCTGGCCCTCAATTCGTACTCATGCACGACAATGCCAGGGCTCATGTAGCGGGCATCACCAGAGCTGTCATGCGAGAACTGGACATTCAAGAGATGGAATGGTCAGCAGTGAGTCCCAAACTTCATCCCATCGAGCATGTGTGGGATGGGCTTGACAGAAGTGTTCGTGGGCGTTCTGTTCCACCACAGACTCTCCAAGACCTCGAAAAGGCTCTTATTGAAGAAAGGAACCTGATAACGCAACGTGATCTCCGTTAACTTACACGGAGCATGCCACTTAGGTGCCAATCTGTGATAAATGCTCGTGGAGGACATACACCATACTAAAGCTCTCCAACTGTGATAAAAATCCACCCTGGAGGACTGTTTTCACTTTGTTTTCGTCCCTATTTTGTACATTTCCGTTTGTGTTCTGAAAATGAACGCTAATCCATTGATGTTCTTTTGTATACTTCAACGGTAAAGAATAAAGGTTTAGTTGGTAATATACCTGGGTATGAGGTATTGTTTTGTGGAGAATGGCATACGTTCAAAAACATGTTCCCCAAATTTTTTGAACTGTGTACGATAGATATTAATCTAAAATGAAAAATACATAAATATTTCAAAAGTACACAAATATACACAATAAAAACTGTACAATCCCATATAATATATATTTACATAAACAAAGGAAAATATATTTCAATACATGAGCAGAAATAGGAAAGAAGAAGTAGGAATATTAAGTTATATGAGAAATATCATCACAGAAGGAAGAAAACGATGCGAAGATGTTTAAGTTCTTGTTGTTAGATAATTAATAAACAATGCGGGAATACGTACAGAAAAGGATCTTTGGGTGAGAGAAAACCAGGAGTAAGGAATTTGGAATAGGGTCTTCATTTTGGTACTACGGGATGGGACGTGGAGGTGGAATAAGGAAACTAATTCTGGAAACGTAAATAAACCATTAGCTGCTGTGTATAGCAGCTTTAGGTCGGCTACTTTCCTCTGAGCAGAAAGAGTTTTAAGTTTTAGTTTCCCAAGGATTTGCTTAATGCTTAAGTTGTGACAGGCAGGGACCCTAGCTCCGACGATAACACAGAAAAAAGATCGTACACGGGCAAGGTGGATGAGATTTGAAGAAGCAGAAATGTGTTGTCTTTTTCTTTTTGCTAGAGGCTTTAAATCGCACCGACACAGATAGGTCTTTTGACGACGATGGGATAGGAAAGGCCTAGGAGTTGGAAGGAAGCGGCCGTGGCCTTAAGTAAGGTACTGCCCCAGCAAGCAGAAATGGACCAGACTGGAGTGGCGTATTCAACAATCGGTTATTATTATTATTATCATTATTGGCGTATGGCAACGAGTTAGATACACATATACAAGTATATAATATTTAAAAATATACACAGACAAGAAACATGTTTTATAGCAGAATGTCCAGTTGGGTGATCCACTGTATGGCTTCCTCTGTTGGTTCCAAAAAGTCACTCGGGCTACCTGGGTAGGAACGTCGTGTACATTCACTTACAATATGGGGGATCGTCTGCCGGGATGCACCACAGTCGCACTCTGGTGCTGAAATATATTTCCACTTATAAAGGGCATCCCTGCATCGTCCATGATTTGTTCTCAGCGATTCAGAGTGGCGCAAATCTTACGCGGTAGATGACGTCCGCCAGGAAGATGTTCACCAGAAAAGATGTTGTGTAAGGAACTGTCTGTGGCAACTTTCCAGCTACTTCTCCATTTTTCTAAAGTGGGAAAATTCCCATCAGCCAATGTGACAGCATCACGCAAAGATGGATGACGTGACTTGAGCCTCGTTACCTTGAGAACAGGAATATCATCCAAAACAAGCAGTTGAGAGTCCATTTATATCTTTTTGAACTCTCGATTGAGAGTATTTGATCTTCTTAAATCAGGCGGCATTATACCTAACAGAACTGGGAATCAATAAAGGGGTGTGGACTGGCTAGTACCAGATATTAACCGCATGCTAGCATTCAGTTGAGTATCAATGAGTCTTGCATATGGTCTATTCAGCCAAACTGGTGTACAGTACTCAGCACACGAAAAAACAACTCCCAAAGCAGAAGATCTTAAAGTATTTGATGATGAACCCCAACTTGAGCCAGACAATTTCTGAAGGATATTATTACGTGTTATGTGCTTTTTGGACAGATTCATAAGATGTTGTTTGTAAGATAGTGGTCGATCGAGTGTGATGCCCAAATATTTTGGATACCAGCTGTGCCGAAGTTCACGATGACAAAAACGTATGTGAAGTTTAATGCTAGCTTGGCGATTATTCAGGTGAAAACATGACACTTCTGTTTTGTTAGGGTTAGGATTCAGTCGCCATTTCTTGAAGTACGTTTCAAGTGAAATCAGGTCTCGTTGTAGCACTTCTTCTGTCACACTAAGGTCTCTATGTTGAGTGGCTAGTGTTATATCATCAGCATAACAGAAGTTTCGTGATGATGTTTCTGGGGATCGGAGATATACAAATTGAACAGTAGGCGAGACAGTACCGGTCCTTGAGGTAATCCATTTTTGAGCTTCCTTTCTCTACTCATACTGTTTCCCATACACACTCGTAATCTTCTGTCATTGAGCATATTATTTATAACCTGCACGATGGTCCTACAAAGGTACAATTCGGAGAAGCTTGTAAATTAATCCCTCCCTCCAGACTGTGTCAAATGCTACTGTAGGATCAATGAATGCAGCTGAGGTCTTGAGTTGTTTCTGGAAACCTGATTCAATGTGGGATGTCAGTGAAAGCACTTGATCGCAGAAGCTGTGATTTGGCCTGAATCCGGCTTGATCAACTGGAATATGCTGAAAAATAGTTGCGCTGATTCTGTTGTAGATTAGCCTCTCAAAAAGCTTATAACAGCAACTAACAAGGGCAATTGGTCTATAACTGCTTGGGCCTTTGGCAGGTTTACCTGGTTTTAAGATGGAAATCACTTTCGTTCGTTTGAATTCTGCTGGGAGTAAAATACAGGAAACTTAGAATGCTCTGAGGGCATTTAAATCTGTGATATCAGAAAAAAACCGTAGAGTAAACCAAGGAGTGACATATCACGTGAAGTGACCCTGTTCATGTGCGAGACAAAGAAAGTAGCACTAGATGAAGTACCTCTATAGTGAGGATGACAATGCTGCCCACCAACCAAGTAAGGTGGAGGAGATAAAGAAGAAGTGGGTGTGCGCGCGACAGCGTTTTGAAAACTGGAAAAAATCACGTATACATTTTGTTTTTTCGATATATCTCATTTCGAATAGGCCTATTATTTAAATAAACAATTATTTTTACCACTTTTAACAGTATACAACGTTCTATACGTTTTATGAACTTCATTTTTCTATATATCAAACAAATACTTAACGACGGAGCCGCCAAATTGGGGTGAAATATGACAATTTGCAAAAAAATAGTACATAAATTTTGTTTTTCCTGATATTTCATTTTCAGTGCGTTTTGGGAGAAATATACACTGAGTGGGCAAACGTCATGGTAATGGGTGTCTCATTAGAAAATATGCCAGTGTCGTGAAGACGGCAACACGTTGTGAGTTAACCGACTTTGAACGTGAGATGGTCATCGGCGCACAGTGCATTGCGGAGATTATACTCGCATTCGGGTTTCCGATGTCAAGAGTGTCGAGAGTGGATATTCAGTATCGCGGAGAGAATGTTACCACCTGCGTAAACCGCTGCACGTACTGTAAGACCACAAATGTTTAACGAACTGACATCACATCGCCTCTGCAGAACCATGTTGGGCGCTCGACCGACTACTGTGACACAGAGTACCGCCCAGGTGAATGCTGAGAGTCAGGAACCCATTTCTACCAGGACTGTAAGGACACAACTGCACCGCACAGTCTTCACAGCCGACGACCAACTCGTGTCCCTTTGCTGACACCTCAACGCAGAGCTCAACGACGTGCATGGGCCCGCGAATGTCAGCAATGGACCATCGAACAGTGGCGAAGTGTGTGGAATGGTCCGATGAATCCCAGTTCCAGTTGTATCGAGCTGATGGGCGCGTGAGAGTGTAGCGTATGCCCCATGAAGCTATGGATCCTGCGTGCCAGGTTGTCCAGGCGAGAGGGGCTCAGTTCTGCTCTGGGCGCCGTTCTCATGGTTGCAATTAGGCCCCAATGTCCGTCTACAGGGAGCGCAAATTATTTCAGATCATCTGCATCCCTTTCTTACCCTAGAGTACCCTGATGGAGATGTCATGTTTCAAACAGGAGAATGCACCATGTCACCGCTCTGTGGTGGCACGCAGGCGGTACGAGGAGCACTCCAGTGAAGTTGTGATCATGGACTGGCCCTCCAGATCCCCAGATCTTAATCCAATCGAGCATTTATGGGATGCTCTCGATACTGGTGTACGCTCTATTAACATCGCACCAACTGCACAAGACATATTGTGAGTAGCAGTGCAAGATGCGTGGGTCCAGATCCCTCCGGAACGATTCCAATACCTTTTAGAGTCCATGTCTCGCCGTATCGCTGCGGTGTTGACGGCTCGCAGAGGAGCAACTCGTTATTAACATCACTTTCGCTGTCGTCCCATGACTTTTCTCCACTCACTGTATATTACCAATAAGAGGTTTGTACAAGATAAAATGTTCCAAAAAGTTTTATCTAATTTTATATCAACCAAGCACTGAGGAACGGAGCCATTACGTTCGGTTGAAAGTGGAAAACGACACATTTCACAAGCAGCTTCGAAGTAATTGCATTTACTAATAATTTTTATGACAACAACTAGGAATTTTACAATTATTTACTGCCAAAAATCAGATTATTTAATAATTGAATGAAGAACTGTAGATAAAGGCAATACCTTTATACGGTGAACTTACATTTTAAAGTTCAGTCCACAACCTGTAGTTTCTGTCATTTAATCAGTCCAGCATCGAAATAAGTACCATCGTTTTTCTGTATCTCATCAACCGACTGACTAATATCTACGGGATCCTCGCTGTCATTAACACAAAGCACATTACGAATGTCTGTAGGAAAAAAGCCTTGCTCCACCCACTAAAATATAATAAAATATGCTGCCACTAAACATGCGAATTAGGCTTATAAATGCTATTATCGTCGCTATATATTCCTACTGTGACGCAGAACTAACTGATGTCACAAGAGAACAACTAAACCGATTACAACGTGCTATGAATTCTTGTGTTTCTTTCTTTCTTTCTTTCTTTCTTTCTTTCTTTCTTTCTTTCTTTCTTTCTTTCTTAATCTGTTTACCCTCCAGGGTTGGTTTTTCCCTCTCACGCAGCGAGGGATCCCACCTCTACCACCTCAAGGGCAGTGTCCTGGAGCGTGAGATATTTGGTCGGTGATACAGCTGGGAAGGAGGACCAGTGCCTCGCCCAGGCTGCCTCACCTACTATGTTAAACAGGGGCCTTGTGAAGGGATGGGAAGATTGGAAGGAATAGACAAGGAAGAGGGAAAGATGCGGCCGTGGCCTTAAGTTAGGTACCGCGGCTTAGTCAACCCATTCCAGCTCTCGTACCACTTCTCAAATTTCGTGGCAGTACCAGGAATCGAACCTGGGCCTCAGGGGGTGGCAGCTAGTCACTACACCACACCACAAAGGCGGACATGAATTCTTGTATTCGATTTATCTTCCTCTTACGCTATGATGTTTATGTTACCCCTGATTGTCCTTTCCCTTCTAAAATTTGAACAATATAGAATCCTCCACGTGGCAGTATTAATCTTTCGAGTATTACACGGGAATATTCCACACTACTTGTCTTCACAACTGAATATCGTACCATGTTTCCACCAGCATAACACACGCTCCGGCAGCACCCTTGCTATCCCTCTCAGCAGATCAGCAGCATATAGCCGTTCCTTTGTTGCGAATGGAACTAGAATATGGAACTCTCTCCCGCATGACATTAGAACCGTACATAGCTTAAATTCCTTTAAGTCGCCTTGCCGTGAGCATCTCCTCGATGCGTGCCGCCAGGTGGAATGAATGTTGTGGAGTGAATTTGTGTGTGTGTGTGAAAGTACTCTACTGTGCTTATGTTACTTTGTGTTATGTTCCTTTTAGATCATAACAAAAGGTTTAAGATACGATTAAGAATTTTTATTTTGCTTATATTATGTCACTTCGTGTTATTTTACTTCTAGTTTGTAACGGTAATTTCTAAGATAAGACTAGGAATATTTATTGCGCTTGTGTTATGTTACTTTGTGTCATATTACTTCTGTTTTGTAAGATAAGGTTATGAATATTTTCTCAGATACACTGTTAAATAATATGGTTAAGTGTAAGACAGGACCATGAGTCATAACTTCGTCAATATGAATAAAGGCAAAACATATTAAATAATAATAATGTCTTGTTGATAGAGCACAACAACAACTAGAATCACAAATCGTAGAATATCAGGCAGTATTCAGACCAGGCCGATCGTTTCCATAACAAATCTTGAACCTAAATCTAATCCTAAGACATCCGAGAAGTTGTAACAAAAATTTTGTCTGAACATTTTCTGATTTTAAAAAAAACTATGATTCAGTTGATCACAAATCACTCTTTTAAATATTGAAAGAACAAGGTTTTGACATGAAATCGCTTTCAGTCATAAAACAGACACTGACAGACACGAAATCCAAGGTTAAATTCATGGGGGAAAACCTCAGATCCCTTTGAAATCAAAACGGGAGTAAGACAAGGAGATGGACTCTCACTTTTACTCTTCAACTGCGTCCTTGAAAAAGTGGTACAAGAATCGCGCAAACAGAAATTGGTGCTCAAAATTCACCAACAATCCACTTTAGACATAGAAATGAAATGGCGTGTGGCTTTTAGTGACAGGAGTGCCCGAGGCTCGCCAGGTGCAGGTCTTTTGAGATTTGACTCATGTAGGCGACCTGCGCGTCGTGATGAAGATGAAATGATGATGAAGACGACTCATACACCCAGCCCCTGTGCCAGCGAAATTGACCAATGATGGTTAAAATTCCCGATCCTGCCAGAAATCGAACCCGGGACCCCTGTGACCAAAGGCCAGCCATGGAGCCTTTAGGCAGAGAAAAACTTGCGATAGATTGCTTAGCAATTGCGGACGACCTAGCAATATTAACTCGAGACATTTCAACAGCCCAAAATCAAAGTGAACTCCTGAAAGAAATTGCGGAAAAAGTCGGATTTCAGGCATCTTTTGAAAAGATAGAATACATGACCTGCAACAAACGTACACCATAATTCATGGAGACAACATATGGCAAAATTAAACGAGTATCACAGTTTAAGTACCTTGGTGAAGCAATTCAGGAAAATGGACTCTAAACAAAAGCCAATGAAATTAGATGCCAAAAGATGGAAACTGCATATCGACTAACCCAAAATATATAAAACAAGAAATGTATATCCAAGCATACAAACCTAATACATTACAATGCACTCATTAAGCAAGAATGTCTTTATGGATCAGAGACGCTAATTTTCAACAGGAAAGAAGACATTGAAAAAACAATGAGAAAAAAGAACTCAATGTCATAAGAAAAATGTTAGGTCCAAATCTCACTAACAGACAACACCAACTTAGAGGCAGAAAGGAAATCAAACAATACACAAATATTCACAGTGACATGAAATAACGCAAGCTAAGATTCTATGGCCATATTAAAAAAATGCATCCAGACAGACTTACCAAACAAATAGTAGAATTCTATGAAAATGGGAGTAAGCTAAAACAGACAAAATGAAATGGATTAAACGGATATGAAACAGGCAGAAATCACATCAGCAGATGTCCAAAACAGGGTAATCTTCAGCAAGTTGACCAAGAGGAAAGATCAATGAAGAAGACTGGAACAACCTAGTCTGAAGACAGAAAGGAAGCCCGCAGTAAAAGAATGAAAGATGAAATAAATATGGGCACAGAGGAAGACAAATGCATGCCTCTAAGTGCTTTGCGTAGTCTTAATGGGCTTATTCGCTTATAATAATAATAAAAATAATAATAGTAATAATAATAATAATAATAATAATAATAATAATAATAATAATAATAATAATAATAAAGCCGTGGTACAGTTTGAATGTATGACGCATTAAATATCTCTCCTAGCTAAATTAAGTTACAGTAGATTTATCTCACACATTTTGAAAAACGAATGACCCTCAGTTCGTTTCAGTTAATGTTCCAGTCTCCTCCATACTAGGTTACGACAAAATGTAATATTTCAGTGGTTTCAATGATTTTTCTGACTATCGGCTCTTACATTTCCGAGGACATGAACAAGTTCATACGGAATGAGTGCTCTTCAGTGTGTTACAAATCTTCCTTCTTCCGTCACTTAAAATAGCAGAAGGTGCGTCACCGCCACTTACACCACGAAGGAAAAGGATGTTCTGAACAATACTTCCTTGCGGTTAAAACAGTTGCTGAATACAATGTACCAAGCTATTTATCTCTCCATGCTTTTGGGAAACAGAAGTTGTATGGAATTATAGCAGCCTGAGAAATTGGAAGATCAACTTCTACACTAATTGTGATGATAGCATCCTATTAAGAAGGAAAATACATTGCTGTGTAGACTGTTGCCACATCTGCATCTTCTGTACCTTCCCTTGTCATTTGTGCTCGTTCAAATGCATTTCTAAGCCTCGTAATATAGCGCAATGTATGCTTTTACATTTCTCACAAAAGTATTCTTGTGGCATATCTGGAAACATGTTGCCATCAAACGTAACCTCAGCAGAAGTATGGGCCGAGCGAGTTGGCCGCGTGGTTAGAGGCGCGCAGCTGTGAGTTTGCATCTGGGAGATAGTGGGTTCGAGACCCACTGCCGGCAAACCTGAATATGGTTTTCCGTGGTTACCCATTTTCACGTCAGAGAAATGCTGCGGCTGTATTTTAATTTAAGACCACTTTCCTCCCACTCCTAGCTCTTTCATGTCACATCGTCCCCGTTAGACCTATCTATGTGAATCCTGTGAATCATGTTGTCGATAGCATTAGTAAAATAAATCTAGATATAGAAAGACCACATCAATATACACTAAGTCATAATTTACTATTAAACGAAAACAAAACCTTAACTATTTTTCTAGGATATCGATGAAACTTATCAAATCTTTTCAACAGGGACATTCCTCCAGTAATTGTAAACGGTTCTGTAGTCAAGTATCAGGAATGTGTTAAGAATTTAGGTATTCTAATGGATAATACTCTGTCCTGGACCTTTCATGCCAAGCACTTGGTCAAGAAAGTGTCTGGCATACTGCATCAATTTCGACGAAACTTGCCGTATCTTCCTTTCTCGGCGAGAAAGATGTTGATCCAAACTATGGTATTTCCTATCTTAGATTACGGCGCTGTAATTTACAGCGATATTTCCGAGAAATATAATAGCAAACTCCAACGTATTCAGAATGCCTGTGTTCGATTCGTCTTCAATATTCGTAAAGACTGTCACGTAACATCTTACTACAAAGCCGCAGAATGGTTGAAACTCAGGGATAGACGATCATACTCAGCTGCTTGTTTACTTCTGAGAATTTTAAAATCTAATGCTCCCTCATATTTGACCAAGTCCTTTGTTCAGATGAGTCAAGTGCATGATCGGGACAATAGGTTTACAGCTAACACCCTTCAGGTTCCACAGCATCGTACGGTAACGTGCAGTAAGTCGGTCATTGTCACTGCTTCTCAATTATACAACGATCTATATGAAATACAGCAAAGTAGTGTTGGAACTCAGAAAAAATCTCTCAAATACCACTACCTTTCCACTTATTAAGCCATGTAAATGAATTTTCACCCAATTAATTAAATAGTACGAAATATCATAATTCCCTAGATACATTTTAGATGCTCAGTTTTACTCTTATTTCATCCTCGGCTTTAAAATTCTTAGGTTTCTCTTTCGTCTTCCCTTCCTTGTTAGTATAGTGTATGTTTATAAAATGTTAAAACTATTATTGTAATCTCCTAGATGTTTAGTTTTTAATCTTATTCTTATATCCTCAGTAGGAAAATGTATCCTACACTTTTTTATGTATTCTTTTACTAGATGCCTGGCTGAGTGGCTCAGACGGTTAAGGCGCTGGCCTTCTAACTCCAACTTGGCAGGTTCGATCCTGGCTCAGTCCGGTGGTATTTGAAGGTGCTCAAATACGACAGCCCCGTGTCGGTAGATTTACTGGCACGTAAAAGAACTCCTGCGGGACTAAATTCTGGAACCTCGGCGTCTCCGAAGACCTTAAAAAGTAGTAGTTAGTGGGACGTAAAGCAAATAACATTATTATTATTACTTTTACTAGATTGTGTATGTTAGGTGATACATTTTAGTTAAAGTGGCAGTTAGTTACAGCTAAAGGGACCTCTGGTCCTACTTGTAATTAACTTTAAATAAATATATTTCTATCTATGTCGGTGCGACGTAAAACAACTTGTAAAAAAATTAACAAAATAAAGCACACTTATGAATTATTAAACACTGAATTCTTGCAGTGCTTTTAGGAAAACCATCACTCAAGAAGTGGCCGCACGGTTTGGGTCACGTATCTACTAGCTTGAAATCGGTAAAAAGTGGGTTCGAAACCCACTGTCGGCATTCCTGAAGATGGTCATCTGTGGTTTCCCCTTTTTCACACCAGGCAAATTCTTGGGCTGTACTTTAATTAAGACAACGTCTGTTCCTTCCCACTCCTAGCCCTTTCCTATTCCAATCGCCCCCATTAGAAATATCTGCGTCTGAGAGACCTAAAGCAAATTGTAAAAAAAAAAAAAAAAAAAAAAAAAAAAAAAAAGTATCGAAGACGAGCACCACTTTTACAACATTGTGATTCTGTACATGTCGTACGTATTTTTCGTAAAGGGCTAGTGAAACATTCACTGCAATCGCACCCAGATTTGTGCATTTGTATATGCACTTTCTACTCAGAGCTGTGTGTCATTTGGTAGCCGGGCGCATAATAATAATAATAATAATAATAATAATAATAATAATAATAATAATAATAATAATGAGCTCATGGTACTGTATAAATTCCTCGCAGATTTTCCTTTTTCATAAACAATTCGACCTAAAGATATAATGTCTGTTGTGGACGGTGATGTGTCGTAAATATTTGAGGGCTCTTACTGGTCAAGCCATTAAAAATGATACGTAATTCTGTTAACTTGTACATCAGATCAATTCGGCAACGTTTCTTTACAAACACATCTACAGTTGAATCGCAGAAGTTCGGTCTTATCTTCACATTTCGAAGCAGATTTTTCCTCTACTGTCATCAAGAACAAATTGGACATTCTACTCTGCTCCAGAGTGTTTCGCCGATATGTGTGTGTCCACCGCAGGGCAGTAAATGATCGTGTCTGTAGAATAATTGCAACTAGACGTTTGGCCGGTCCAGAAACTAAACCTCATTTTTACGACTGCTGTAACGTGAAAAGAGACAGCGTTTAAAAATTTTGGAAATGTTGACCGATTTAGTCTTACATTCTTGCTCGTTTTAAGAATCTTAGAGCGTACAACGTTTGGTTAATTTCAACTGAATTTGGTATTTCTAATATTGAATGTTGTGACCTGGAGTGTGTTAAAAGGAAACCATTTATAATACTAGGTATTTATATGTTATTCTGCCTTATTCATTGACGTAAAACACATTAGGTACTTGCAAATTAAAACTATAAGAATATATTTTAAGTTATAATATGCTCTACACCAAGAGAGGAATGCTCTTTTTTGAGAAATGAATATCACCAATCGCAACATGCAGACTGAGCATGATACGGGAAAATGTGACGTTTAGCGATCTCTAAATCATTTATAAAGTAAAATCGCGCTTCCTCAAACACGTGCTAAGAATTGTGAAAACAACGCCTTCAAGAATGGTTTCTATGTTCACCAAAGAAACCTGCATTGAAGGTCTCCATTTCAAAATGCTACTGCTATTTACCAAACCATCCAATGCACTTCTAAAGAGTTGAATCTCGAAGAAAGCGAAATAGAACTAGACTTCGATGACTCAAGTATGATGATGGAAAGGAATTGGATTGAAGAACATGAAGCACATTGATGACGTATGCTGTAAACGGATTCCATCATAGAATATATAAAATCAAGACGTACCATCAAGCCAGTTATACCTATGTGCGTTTGTTTCCTGTGGGAAAAAAGTGTGAAAAATACCATAAAGAAGAGTATATACTGGCAGCATATATAGAAAAACTTATCAATCGCCTTTGTTTGAGGTATGTAGTATACTCGTCTCTCTCAGAATCCATGAGTAGCAGGAAACCCTCACATATTATGTTTGAACATAACTTATTTTCGTTACAAACAAACATAGTTTGAAAGTAAATTTTCACTACTTACGCAATTGAAGTCCTCCTACTGCACGAAGATGTATAAGACTGTATCTTCTGTGATGAAGAAATTTCCTTTTCCTGAATGTAATCTTGTCTTAACTTCCTCCCTCACAAGCTCACGTGACGCAGATGGCCATGATTCACTCAGAGCCGCCGCGACTGAGAAACCACAGCACACGAAGACATAAGATTGTCACAAGCCGTCTAATGTGTCTTAATGTCTGAGACTCAAAATCTATCCCTCACTTGGAACCAGAGTTTCATGAAAACTAGGAAATACCTACAGATCATACGATCTCAATAAGAAGTACAAAGTATTTATTTACCTGTAAGAGTCACGAAAATCTTGCACTGGACGTAAATACAAGAACATTATTACTACGGGGCGGATTTCTATGACCTAAAAATGTACGAAATATGTAGCCTATGAATTTATGCGCTGGAAACATGAAACATGTCCTATAAAATTCAAAAGTTGTCTTAATGAATAACGTCTACATTACATACAGAATCTCTGTTATTACATGACTCGGAAGTTGAGAAAACATTATTTTCTTTGTTTCTTCTGGAATGTCCCAAAACGTGGCCCAAAATAATATATGTTCATTCTGGGCCGCTGTAGGCCAGTAAATGTCGGATTTTATTTGTCCTTTTTGCCGTTTTCAGCGTTTTTGTCTTATTGATCCTTTTAGTCTTTTTTAGGTCACAACGCCTTTGTTTTTGCGAATTCTTACGACTTAATTTTTACTGCCCATTCTTAATATTAATTATCTATCACCTCTGAAATATTTTTTTTCCAAATACATATACTTTAACCTGAAAAGAGAGAAAATGGAAAAACAGGGGTGTCAAATTATGTGCAAGATAAGTGAGATATTAAAAGGAGAATATTTTGATGTGATTCTTTTTGGAGAGGAACATCTCACCTGCTTCAAGTATGAACCCGTATCATCCGTTAATATGGAGAGAAGTGTCTCGATGTTTCGCAACATGCTGGCTGGAAACCGACGATCCTTTACACTTCAGAACCTGGAGATGACTATTGTGATATTCTGGAAAGCCAACTGAGGTAAGGTTTCAGAATTCCGATTTGTGTAACCGTAGTGTGGTTAATTCATTTCTATAGAATTTTCATTGCAGGCTCGCTGAATTCATTCTAGGTGGAAACAAATTCTTTCTAAAGTGTGCAAGTACTTTTTTCTAACAAAGATGGAATTCCATTTTTAAAATTATGTTAATCTAAAAATATATAAAATCTGAAATAAGAAGTCTTTCACTCCCATAATTTTGCACTCATGTTGCACACCACCAGATTTTGCATTTTTAAATATTATATTCCCTCATTAAATATGCAAATAAAACTAAAATTATGAATGAATTTGGATCGCATTTCTGCGTTCTGCGTCCTTTTTTCTCAAGTTTTTAGGTCCAATTTTGGATTTTTTAGGTCTTTTTGCAGGTCTTCTTTAGGCCATTTATAGTTCTTCAATTTCCGACCTCTAGTTATTACAATTGATACAGGCTGTAGTTAATGTAGAGTTCAAATAGTTCTAATTCTTCGCAATCTTTAACCTAAAAATCAACTATAATGCTGAATAGTTCATGAACTACTCCTAAATAATTCTGTTAGTAGGAAATGTCGACTAGCCCGCTCTAACGTAATGTAGTGGGAGTAACATAAATTCTAGGGATTCCACTGGGCCGAGCCCCTAACATTTATGCAAACCTCATAGCATTACCGTCGTGCGGGTAGACCCTACTTATTACTCGCTTCAGTAAGTTTGCATTCTAACCTATTACTGCATAAACATCCAGGCCCTAATAATAATAATAATAATAATAATAATAATAATAACAACAATACAAGCAAAAAATTGGAAATATCCGCTGTAGAATAAAGGATACACAAGATGAAAAGAGTATACGTTATCACTAGGAATATCTACAACAAAATGTGTTTATATAAATACCGGTACTTCAAAGTATAACACTACAACACAGTAGTCAAACCGGAAAGCCTATGCACGAGTGAATGTCTAGTACTGAACAACAAGCTGAATAAATTAGAAGTACCGGAAAGAAAAATTTTACGGAAAATACTCGGTCCGCTAAGAACTACAGAACTACAGAACTCAGGAAATCACGACGCAATGACGAAATAAGCTGGAACATAGAAAACATAACAGATACAATGCAGAAGAGGCGATGATAATGTTTGGACATTTATACAGAATGGATGACAACAGGTTAACCGAACAGATCTTTAAATATCTTTGGAACAAGAAGTCAACAACAACCTGGTTTCATGAAGTCAAGAAATATTTGGAAATAAACAACATAATGGAAGAAGAAGCAAAGGATAGAGTTTTAGAAAAAAAGTGTTAAAACTGGAAGGATTACATGACTGATTGATAGGTTAATGCTTGTTGTTAAAAGGGGCCTAACATCTAGGTCATCGGCCCCTAATGGTACGAAACGAGACGAAATGAAATGACAAATTAAAAACCCAAAATCCTCCATTGACCACAGTTCAAAACGTGAGGATCAAGAATGAATGGATGGATGGATATGAATTTAAAACGATCAGTGGTTTTCATACCACTCATATTTGCGATCCGTGTGAAAAAACGGAGACCGGAGAGGAATTCCGAAACAAAAAATTTAATAATTAATAATAATAATAATAATAATAATAATAATAATACACTGACTGACAGAGCAAATGCAACACCAAGAAGGAGTGGTCAGAACGTTATGCCAATTGCAGGGTAGACTGACGTCACTGAGGTATGCTCATGATGTGAAATGCGCCGCTGTGCTGCGCACGTAGCGAACGATAAATGGGACACGGCGTTGGCGAATGGCCCACTTCGTACCGTGATTTCTCAGCCGACAGTCATTGTAGAACGTGTTGTCGTGTGCCACAGGACACGTGTATAGCTAAGAATGCCAGGCCGCCGTCAACGGAGGCATTTCCAGCAGACAGACGACTTTACGAGGGGTATGGTGATCGGGCTGAGAAGGGCAGGTTGGTCGCTTCGTCAAATCGCAGCCGATACCCATAGGGATGTGTCCACGATGCAGCGCCTGTGGCGAAGATGGTTGGCGCAGGGACATGTGGCACGTGCGAGGGGTCCAGGCGCAGCCCGAGTGACGTCAGCACGCGAGGATCGGCGCATCCGCCGCCAAGCGGTGGCAGCCCCGCACGCCACGTCAACCGCCATTCTTCAGCATGTGCAAGACACCCTGGCTGTTCCAATATCGACCAGAACAATTTCCCGTCGATTGGTTGAAGGAGGCCTGCACTCCCGGCGTCCGCTCAGAAGACTACCATTGACTCCACAGCATAGACGTGCACGCCTGGCATGGTGCCGGGCTAGAGCGACTTGGATGAGGAAATGGCGGAACGTCGTGTTCTCCGATGAGTCACGCTTCTGTTCTGTCAGTGATAGTCACCGCAGACGAGTGTGGCGTCGGCGTGGAGAAAGGTCAAATCCGGCAGTAACTGTGGAGCGCCCTGCCGCTAGACAACGCCGCATCATGGTTTGGGGCGCTATTGCGTATGATTCCACGTCACCTCTAGTGCGTATTCAAGGCACGTTAAATGCCCACCGCTACGTGCAGCATGTGCTGCGGCCGGTGGCACTCCCGTACCTTCAGGGGCTGCCCAATGCTCTGTTTCAGCAGGATAATGCCCGCCCACACACTGCTCGCATCTCCCAACAGGCTCTACGAGGTGTACAGATGCTTCCGTGGCCAGCGTACTCTCCGGATCTCTCACCAATCGAACACGTGCGGGATCTCATTGGACGCCGTTTGCAAACTCTGCCCCAGCCTCGTACGGACGACCAACTGTGGCAAATGGTTGACAGAGAATGGAGAACCATCCCTCAGGACACCATCCGCACTCTTATTGACTCTGTACCTCGACGTGTTTCTGCGTGCATCGCCGCTCGCGGTGGTCCTACATCCTACTGAGTCGATGCCGTACGCATTGTGTAACCTGCATATCGGTTTGAAATAAACATCAATTATTCGTCCGTGCCGTCTCTGTTTTTCCCCAACTTTCATCCCTTTCGAACCACTGCTTCTTGGTGTTGCATTTGCTCTGTCAGTCAGTGTAATAATAATAATTTAATTTATTGATTTAACGTCCAATTAACTACGTTTACGATCTTCGGATATGCTGAGATGAAAGATTTCTGTCGTATTGTGCAACATCTTGACTCTTACAGGTAAATAAACACTTCGTACGGTACTTCTTAACGATATCATTTGATCTGAAGTTCTTTCCTACTTTCATGAAACTCTGGTTACAAATTTGAGTGGATTTTGAGTCTCAAACATTAGACGACTTTTGACAGTCTTATGCCATCGTGTGCGTCGTTAGTTTGTAACGAAAATAAATCTCTGTTGGTATATTTGAGATTAATAGGCTCAAAAACTATTGGACCGATTTCTCTGAAAATTTCACAGTTTATTCTCATTACTTCTGAGGAACGAAATCCGATGTGTAGTTTATTTATGATGAGTAATTTTATGTAATTGTATTAAATTGTAAACTGCACCAGAATTGGATCGACTTGATAGACAGATTGTCGCTAGGTGACACCAGCTATATCATGATAGTCCGGTAATAAATGCTGTATATAGGAGGATGGGAACACGCCGCCAAGTTTTATAAAGTACCTTTCTTGATAGGAGGTTCATTCTTATGCCTGTTATTTATAAAATAAAATCATTAAATGATAACTCCAATAAAGTTTTGCCCCCTCACCCCTCAAACAAAATGGCGGACGCCATGATGCAGTGCTCTACAAATTTAAAATTTGGCAAAGCTCTAGCTCCTAGCCTGTAATCGACTTAAAAATTGCTAGAAGATCAAGTATTTAACATTTCAACCACTAAAAAATTCGAAATATTAAGCTAAACTTAATGACGGTGCAGACTTTCGTTTCGAGCTATCTTGCGGCTCAACGGTAATTGCTATCAGTAAACATATTGCACTTTTCTTCCCTAAAATGAAGAGATCTACAACTTTGATCCTATGACTTTTTGTCGTATCTCGACTCCTTCTACCCTAGATTGAGCTTCCCTTCCCCGATTTTGGTCAATTTTGTTAAATTTCCATAAATTATTTTACTGATTCACACACTCATAAAACAGGTAGATGCACGAAGTTCAGCACGCTCCTTGGCACGACCCTTGGCCATATGTAGACCGATCATCATTATTCTAGCTGCTTTGAATGTATGGGAAAACGGAAGGAATATGTGGATACACTAATCTAATTTCAGCATAATGTATGCTTCTTAAGCAATTTACGGTGAAGCCCATAGAGATACGGCAACACCTCAAATAACCAAAATTTTAGGTAGTTTCCTCGTCGTTCAGCGTGCCACGTTTCAAGACTGTAGCTGTCTGCTAAGTTGGCAAACTCTTTTTTCAACTTGTGAAAAGCGGACGAAATTTGACATGGATCGAAACGTTCACCTCCTTCTATGGTATGAATAGGCGCGATACGAGAAAATGTCTAATACAGTAATGTAAGCGACTAAAAGGGTCGTCTTCTGTCACAACCCGTATTTCGTTATGACGTACCGTTTGGCCGCAAATTTCCAAATGAAAGTCTACACTATTTAGCGTGCACATTCCTGGACCTATCGGCAATCTGATAACTATTATTTTGTAACCCAGTGAAAAATTCCAATAAGGTTAAATTTTTAATTTTTACCCCTCCCCTCCAAACAAAATGGCGGACGCTATTTCCGGGTGCACCAGAAAATTGAAATCTGGCCAAATTATACTTGTTACCCTGTAACTTTTGCCATTTACCTCTGAAGAGTATCTAAATATTCAGGCAAATTTCATGTCGTTGTAGGCCTACGTTTTGAAGTGCATTCTGCCTAAACAGTAATTCCACTCAAAACTGGATAGCACTTTCTGTCCCGGGAATGATGCGATCTACAAATTTGGTCCTATGAAAGTTTCAAGACTGTATCTGACTATTAAGTGAATAAAATAATGTATCAACTTGTGAATGTTGCCCCAGATGGAAAAGTTTACTCCTATCCTAGCACCAAACACGCCGGCGGGTAAAAGGTCCGTCCGTCGGCACAGTCCGATTGTCGATGCGACATACCGTCTCTCCACGGTCTATTTTGAAATGTTCATTCGTATTGTGGAATACCCGAGGGTTTGGGCGAAAGCGAGTCTATATTAAAAAAATCGTAACGACCGTGTGTTTGTACATAAACTATTTTGGCAAAATTTCCGTACAGTTATCCGTTTCAGGTGTAATAATGACCATCTGCATAATTTTTAGCTTTGGTATCTGTCTGTTTGTCTGTCCTTCTATAACTTGTAAACTACTGGGTATATTTCAGCCAAACTTCATATTTATAACCCACCTGCCCTTGAGTAGGTTTTAGGGCAAGTATTGTTTCTAAATTCCTGAACTGTCTGTGGGTTTATACGAAACCGAAACCGTGATTTTGCACACCCTCAAAATGTACACAAACAAACTTAATGGAAATCTACCTGCCTTAGTGAAAATTAATTTCTAAACCTTTTTTCTCATCTTCACCATTTCAATAACAGGATTAATAAGCGAGATATCATTTTCGGTACAAGTCCCGCTGGACTTGACGCAAGAGCGGATACGTGTCAAGCGTATTTCTTACAACTTGAAAACTACTAGAGATATTTGAACCAAATTTTATATTTAGCTTCCACATGTCCAAGGGCAGGCGTTTTGGTATTTGTTTGTTTGTTTGTTTGTTTGTTTTTCTATAACTTGAAAACTACTGGATATATTTCCACCAAACTTCATATTTAGAATTCACCTGTCCTCGGGTAGGTTTTAGGGCAAATATTGTTCCTAAATCCCTGAAATGACTGGGGATTTATACGAAACCGAAACCATTATTTTGCACTCTCTCAAAGTATGCACAACCAAATTAATGGAAATCTACCTGCCTTAATGGAAATTAATTACTAAACCTTTTTTCTCATGTGTATCATTTCAACAGCAGGTTTAATAAGGAAGATATCATTAACGGATCATTTTTCGGTACAAGTCCCACCGGACTTAACACAGGAGTGGGTGCCTGTAAAGGTTATTTCTTACAACTTGAAAACTACTGAAGATATTTGAACCAAACTTTATATTTAGCATCCACCTGTCCAAGGGTAGGTTTCAAGATCAATACCATCTCAAATTCCCGAAATGGACTGGGGTTTTATAGGGATCCTTAATGGTGATTTTACTCTCCCACAATATATAAAGTACAAGACTAACCTGACGGAAAATCGACCAAACTTGATGGAAATCCAATTCTAATTTTTTTTTTCTCATGTGCATTTTTTGAACAGGAGGATTAATAAGGGAGATATCATGAATGGTCGGTTTCTCAGGCTGAGTCCAGCTGACATAGCCTAAAAGGTGTTTTACGTGGAGCAGATTCAGTATCTATCTATATAAATCAAATCGTAACGACCGTGTGTCTGTGCATTGACTATTTTGGCGAAAGTTTCCTACAGCTTACCGTTTAATGGGTAATAAGCTGAAAAATTGAAATTAAGCAAAATTATACACTTTAGCCGGTAAGATACGGAAATCTTCCAAGATCTTTAAATTTTTCACTTTTTATGCCGAAGAATATAGAAATATGGAGGCAATTTAATGACGGTGCAGACCTTCGTTTCGAGGCATTTCGTGGCTAAACGGTAAGTCCTATCTCAAAACGGATAGCACAATCTTTGTTCAATTTGGAGTGATCTACAACTTTAGTCCTGTGACATTTTCTCGTCTCTCTCTCTCCCTCTCTCTCCCTTATAGTGTAGATTTGGCTATATATTTCGATTGTTCGTAAATTTTGTGCATTTTCCAGGTATGTTACTTAGTTTGACACACTCATAGGAAAGGTAGAGTCGTCGAATTTGGCACGCACATTGACACAGCCAATGGCTATATGCGAAGCAAATTTTATGATTCTAGCTTCCACATAAGTATGTGAAAAATAAGGTAAAATGTTCAAATTGTACCCAAATTTCACCCCATTTAAATATCGTAACTCAATCGAACCCATAAATATGGGAGATACGAGAAAATGTTTTAAGACCAAACATGTAGAGTGATAAAAGGGACGTCTGAGGTCGCAAATCGTTTGTTGGTTTGATCTACCGTTTAGGAGCAGTAAATCTTGAAATGAAGGTTTGCACTTACAAACGTGCCCATGCTTATCTGCCATCTACATAAATATAATCGTAACGACCGTGTGTCTGTACATTGACTATTTTGGCGGAATTTCCGTACAGTTATCCGTTTCAGTTGTAATAATGACCATCAGCATACTTCTTAGCTTTGGTGTCTGTCCATTTGTCTGTTTGATTGTATGAGTTCTTATAACTTGAAAACTACTGAATATACTTCTACCAAACTTGATATATAGAATCCACCTATCCTTGAGTTGGTTTTAGGGCCAAGATTATTTATGAATACCTAAATTTTCTGTGGGTTTATCCGAAATTGAAACAGTGATTTTGCACTCCCTCAAAATATGCACATCCGAAATTAATGGAAAACTACAATCCTTAATGGAAATCAATTTCTAAAACTTTTTCCTCATGTGCATTTTTCGACAGAAGTGAGATATCATGAACGGTCGGTTTTGCAGGATAAGTACTGTGGACATTGTCCAAAAGGTGCTGTACGGGGAGCAGATTCCTTATATATCTATATTTTTTTTAAACGTAACGACTGTGTGTGACTATTTTGATGAAATTAACGTACAGCTACCCGTTTGAGGGGTAATAATGACCATCTGCATATTTTTGGTGTAGTTTTCTCAAAGTCCTAATTGTTACCCCCCTCGCCCAAAATCCAGATTGCGGCATAATCTCCCAGAAGAGCAAGAAAATTGAAATTTGGGATGTATTGTATGAAATAACTTGTGACATTGGAATATTGTGCATTAGTGTAACAGAGTATTTCAAGAAGAGCTCGTACGAATCAGAAAGTTCACGTATTAGTAGAAATGAAAATACTCCATAGTGTGTGTACAACTAGCTTTACGTCGCACCGACACACATAGGCCTTATGGCGACGATGGGACAGGAAAGGGCTAGGAGTGGGAAAGACGAGGCCGTGGCCTTAATTAAGGTAAAGCCCCAGTATTTGCCTGGTGTGAAAATGGGAAACCATGGAAAACCATTCTCGGGCTGCCGACAGTGGGGGTTCGAACTTCTGAATGCAAGCTCACAGCTGCGCGCCCTTAACTACATTGCCCCCTATAAAAATCACTTTTCCTTGTTGATCTTTATTGGATTCCGCATATACAGCCTCCGTCTAGCCACTGAACCTCTTTGATGTTTACTATTCTTACATTAAGGGCCATTCTGAATATCTTGTTATGCTATTTAAAGTACATACCTATGAAGGTCGATTCATATTGATGGTATGTATAGTAAAACAGTGGGATAAAAATGCACAGGGATAAAGGGTACTATATCTTCTCGCCAATGTGATTCATCACGGCATTCAACTGCAAAACATACAAGACTGAATCACGTATAAGCTAGGTTGTTAGTTATATTAGTAGAGTTCTACTGTTACTTTGCTTTTCTGAAGGAAATGAACCACTGGCTCTGCCAGTTGAACTGTAGGATTATATAACAGGTATGAGACATTCAAGGGCAGTGGAAAACCTTCATTAATTTCTGAACAAATTTGTCCGTTGAAGATTGAATTTTTCACAATGAATAAAATATAGTTGGTTGTACCGACTAATTTACCACATTCACAGATATTCGATTCAATCGCCTTTAATCTAAATAAATGTGCAGGGGTATAGACATGATTGCATCTTAATCTTATTATCAAGGTTATGTGTCGCCTTGAACTCGAAAAATTACATTTACTTTCTTACAACGCTATGCGGCGAAGCACGAAACTATTGCTCCCTAAGGAGCTAGACTCTTGTCACTCTTTCATCCTCCACGGAAAATGCTGTAAGCCAGTCTGTCCTAGTGAAACACTTCTACAGTACAGACCATGAAATCCTCTTTGACCAGGCGAAGGTCATCGTGCCTGTAAAAGGCATCTATGCTCGACTTTTAAGAGAAGCCATAGAGATAGAGCTGCGCCCAAATGACATCAAGACGGCTTCAAGTTATCAAGTACGTCGAGACCTGTACTCCAGAAACGAATGCATAACACCACCATGGCACAGCGCGACTCACTCAAGAAACTATCGACAGTGGGCGGTGAATGAGTAACTTCCCTCCCAACCACCAGAGCACAGTGCGACGCACTCAAAAAACTGTCGATAGAGGGCGGTGAATCAGTAACTTCCCTCCCAACCACCATGGCACAGCGCGACGCACTCAAGGAACTTTCGACAGTGGGCGGTGAATCAGTAACTTCCCTCCCAACCACCATGGCACAGCGCGACGCACTCAAGGAACTTTCGACAGTGGGCGGTGAATCAGTAACTTCCCTCCCAACCACCAGAGCACAGCGCGACGCACTCAAGAAACTGTCGATAGAGGGCGGTGAATCAGTAACTTCCCTCCCAACCACCAGAGGACAGCAAGACGCACTCAATAAACTGTCGACAGTGGGCGGTGAATCATTAACTTTCCTCCCAACCACCAGAGCACAGCGCGACGCACTCAAAAAACTGTCGATAGTGGGCGGTGAATCAGTAACTTCCCTCCCAACCACCAGAGCACAGCGCGACGATACCTGAATCCAATTAGTACTTAGTGAGGAGGCTGCGGACAGTACGGTCGTGACTTCCACGTTCCTTCGAATAATTCCTTTGCTCAGTGTCGAAGGCAGACCATCACATGCCCTGATGAAGGCTAATGTAAATTGGCGGAAAGCTCAGCTTTGTAAAATGTATATAAGTGGCTTTAATCCAGTTCGCATATTTATTTCCTTATTTTAATACAATGAGCCACGTGAAACCTACGTTCATTAATGATAAAAATTTATTACCTAAGTCATAATGCAACAAAAATACCCCCCGTGGATGGGGGCGGTAGAATAACACCCATGGTATCCCCTGCCTGTCGTAAGATGCGACTAAAAGGGACCACAAGGGCTCTTAACTTGGGATCGTGGGTTGGCGACCGGGGCTCTCTGCTGAGTCGTGGCATTGCTTCAATTTACTTGTGCCAGGCTCCTCACTTTCATCTATCCTATCCGACCTCCCTTGATAACTCTTGTTCTTTTCCGACCCCTGCGGTATTAGAGCACTCGAGGCCTCGTGGCCCTTGTCTTCCTTTGGCCCATACCTTCATTTTTCGGAGTGTCGGTTCCCTTCCATTTTTTCCCTCTGATTAGTGTTAACAGAGGATGGTTGCCCAGTTGTACTTCCTCTTAAAACAATAATCACTGCCACTGCAACGAAAGTGCTCTTCAACAGGCATTTTTCGTCTCTTCTGTAAAATGACTAAGATACGACCTACGCTGGTTCCCCTCTCAGTCGCAGCTGCGCTGAGTAAAGCATGGTCATCTGCGTCATGCGGGTTTGTGAGGAAGGAAGTTCAGAAAAGATGACATTCAGGATGAGACCATTTCCTCATCATAACTGATACAGTGGCAACTTTGTGCAGTAGGACGACTTGGATACTGTAAGTAGTGAAAAATGTACCGTCATATTGTCTTAGTTTGTAACGAAAATATGTTTCTGTTCAAAGCAATACATGAGAGGTTCCAGTTCAGAGCTCGCTACTCAAAAATTCCAGGAGAAACGAGTATAGTACATATATCAAACTATGTGCGATTTAGAGCATTTTCTGTATGTCTCCAGTATGTACGTTTCTCTTGCTTACAAGAGATTTATTCAATTTACTGGTATTATGTTGTAGGCAACAACTGTTGATCCGTGCATTTGCCTTTGTGTATTCAATTACCCAATAAACCTTTAAAAAATCGTAAAAGTAATAGTATATTACAGTATTTCTCTACTAATAATATACAGTCACTCAAAATATCACAGCATGATTTTGATCGCTTCTCACTTTTAATATTTTAGTATAGATAACTATTTATAATCAAAATCCCATTTATAATCCGCGAAATTTTATTAACGCTTCGTTTCACGGGGTTGAGAGTCTAGGAGGCAGCTCAAATGTTCCAAGAAAACTGCCAACTGAATGAAGCTGGTATATGAATTTTATCGATAGTATAATCGATATGGATTTTCCAAACCTTTAAATAGTGTGATGACTTGTACTGGTTGATATGTTCCTTCATTACGCGGCGGTGGTGTAGATAGATAGGGATCAGCTGTCTCTGAGCTTGTGTTTCTAAATGGGAACTGATGAGTCTTAATTCGGAATTTATAGTTTAAATAAATGATTTTAAACCGTGTATTCATTATTGTGGTGCTTCAGGACTTTGCATTGTGTTACTGACTGATGACTATATGTGTTTGATCCAAATTCGTATATAGTGTTTCATGTTTAGAAAGTGATCTGCGAAAAATACGTATGAAGTGTTGTACAGTTAAAATGACATAATGACATTACTTCAGAAATTGGTTCGTCAGTAACGTAATCAATATCTCAAAAGTTTGTGCTTAGATGCGCTAGGTGCTTTTTCAACAACTCGCCACGAAAATGACTGCATCAAACTATGTAGCAATTATCAGTCGTAACATTTTAAAAATGATGTCAACTGTTTAGTGTACTGTATATGCTGGGAAATATACCGCAGTAAAATTATGAAACCTTTGCAGGCTTGCCAAGTTATTGTTAAACATACGTTTGTCATACACATGCAATTCTTACATAACTACTTAATATATATTGAACCCTTGGGCCACTACGAAAGATACCAACCTTCCTTACCTATCAGCAATTTTCATGAGATCTGTCTCTTGGGTCGTTTCGGGTTCTTCGTCACTTGCTGAGATAAAAGGTAGGATTCAGTAATCCTAATCTATCTATTTAAATTAGAGGTCTATTCACAAAATATTTGTATTTTATTTTGGAAATTACGGAAGAAAATATTAATTTAAAATCAATATATTTTGGATTCAATCTTTTCCACTTAACACCACAATAATTTAACACAGAGGAGCAGAATACTGGTTCGAGGCTTTGATTTAACTGCCTGATGGGCATCCTTACTAGAAAACATTGTCTCGATTATTAAATAACGAAAAGAAAGTCTGGAGATCCTTAAATTTGGCTTCCATGTGAGACTGCATGTGCCATCATAAGAATTCTTGATGTCCAGCCCTCGCAATACGAACTCTGGACTCTGGGTATAATTAAGGCAGTCCAATCGGTGTGTGCCACACAGTGGTTATACGGCATGGACCCTTAACTGAATCGATGTGACCTGCGACTATGTCATGGGCCGACATTTAAACTTCTAAGTTATTTTAGAGTCACTGTGGATGATGACCGCAAGGATAATGATGCTACAGTGGCATATGGCCCTAATCTAAGTCACTGAGGTTGATGACCCCATGACCATCCAAGTTTCTAAGCTGAAGGCTAAACACAATTAAGTTACATCGGTTGATGACCAAAGTTTCCACTTTACTAATCACAGCACATTTAATTCTCAATCAATCAAAGTCAAATAATACAACAACAACGCTCACAATACTTTGTGGCAGTAAAATCCATTACCTTCGGATATGTCCCCTTAATCGTTACGTTAACATTTGAATATCCCAGAAATATAAACTAAGATTTCCAGAATGCATCTTCAAGTTATTCACTTGGTTTAAAGTTATTTCACAGATACGGTTTCCACTGAATTTAATAATTAAATGATTTAATGAATCTTAACAAACGACAAATTTTATCTCCGCGGACAAATGGTTTCTTTCACAAGTCCCTACTCAAATTCTGACGTAATTAATATTAATTCGTTTGATGTTTATCATCTGTTGTTATCGTGCAGCTGGAAAAAATTTACATCATTTATTTCCTGTATTATATCTTGTTTCATGACATCACACTTTAAATCTAATCTAATACTAGCCATTATTAGGTAATATCTGGATAACCCTAATAATTAAGTAAAAAAAATCTGCATAAGTAACTCGCCGCAAAATGTACGCCAATTACGATGTCATATCTCATCCTAACTTTTCCATAAAGCGTTGTGCATCCCCTTAAAACAGTCATCACTACCATCACTCTATATTTTGGACAACCCTGAAATTGGCTAACCTCGCTCATTATACTCTAACTTTCTGGTTACAAATATACATTACGATCTCAATTAAACAAATTCACAGTATCTAATAACCTACACGTTACTCCCGGATGAAAATTTCAACCAGTTCACGCAATTAATGATCCCCGTTGCCAAGAAATGCAATCTCATTTTGTTGGGCCATATTTCGGACAATCCAGAAAAGAAGAATGTTTCCCCACCTTCCGAGCCCTGTAATAACAGCGTTTCTGTATGTAATGTAGATGCTATTTTGAATTTTGTAGGTCATATTTTATATTTTTAGGTCATTCACACATTTTTAGGTCATAGAAATCCGCCCCCTAGTAATAATGTTATTGATTTTACGTCCAGTGCAAGCGTTTCGTGATTCTTACAGGTAAATAAACACATTGAGATCACATGATCTGAAGGTCATTCCTACCTGTCATGAAGTGTGGTAGATTTAGAGTTTCAGACATTAAGACACATTAGACGACTTGTGACAGTCTTATGTCCTCGTGTGCTGTGCTTACTCTCTCAGCCGCGGTGGCCCTGAGTGAAGCATGGTCACTGAGTCATGTGAGGAAGGAAGTTCAAACAAGATTACATTCAGGATGAGGCACTTTCTTCATCGCAGTAGATATCATGTGATATATTTTCGTGCAGTACGAGGACTTTGATTCTGTAAGTAGTGAAAATTTACTTTCACACTACCTTAGTTTGTAACGAAAATAAGTTATGTTGAAACATAATATATGAGGGTTTCCTGCTACTCATGGTTGTGAGAGAGACGAATATACTACACATCTCGAACTATGGGCGATTGATAACATTTCCTATATACCGTATGTTTCCAAAATCTACGCTTATCCCTGTTAGAAGCCTAGCTTTCCAGAAATGTGTGCAATTTACAGGTATTATGTCGTATGCAAAATAATTGTTGATTGGTGCATTAGACGGACCTCACATCTGTCTTTCTGCAATCCAGTCTTAAAACCATGTGTTCAATTACGCACTGAATTTTAAACCTGTTTTATAAAATGACAGTGTAATATACACATAATCTGGTAGTAATATGTCATCACTCAAGAAAAGAATGAGAACATGGATATGTACGCAGCTCATCCTTTAGTATTTTATCAGACTTAGTTGTATTTATTATCAAAATATAGTTCCCTTGATATTTAGATACAAACCCCGCGCATAAAAAGGGCACTAGGAAAGTTTTGCAATACGCAAAAACGGTTGGCTGGACACCCCTGTTATGGTCAGGGATGAAAAGTGGGTTGAAAACCGGTCTAGAAGATAGCAAGGCGCGACCTTCACACCAGTTGTTACCAAGCAGTGGGACTGAAAGCAAGTTAAGATGTCAGTGTGGTCTAAAGGTGAATATCGCGCAATTTCCGCTACAATTTTGCTCGTGTATTAACTGTTGACTAGTGCCTGGAGGAAATGACTCCTGTGCTGGGGAAAGACTGTCCACATCGGACAACAATTTTCCGCTGGTACAAAGAGTTCCAGAGGGAAAAATTTGGGGTTTAAGACGATCCTCGTTCTGGGCGACCGTCTGAATCAGTGACGGAGGAAAACATTGAAGCTGTGAGGAAAACATTGCAGCAAGAGAGGCGGATGGCATATCGGCAGGTAGAAGAGACCCTCCACATCCATGCACCAGCTATTCATTCAATTCTACACGACCATCTCCATGTTAGAAAGGTTTGTTCCTTTTGGGTGCCCAATTCACTTTCAGAGGAACAAAGGGCACATCGAGTGAAATGGTGCCAAAAATGCTAAAAGAGCTTGAAAATGGGACTTCACGTAACGTCAATAGCATCGTGACAGGTGACGAAAGTTGGCTTCATTATTACGATGTCCCAACAAAATCCCAGAACAAGGCTGTTTGAAGATGAGGGTATTCCTGTGACTGCGAAAGTCAAGGTCAGTGAATAAAAGGATGATTGCAGGATTCTTCACTAAACGGGGCATCCTGACTCGGGTTGTGCTAGAAACACCAAGGACATTTACTACGAAGTGGTACAGCGAGACTTGTCTGCCTCAGGTCATCCAGGCTCTCAAGCAGCTCCGTCCAAGGTCACGGCTCAACACTTGGCTCTTGCATCACGACAATGCTCCAGCACATCGTGCTAATGTAACAATGGATTTTCTTGCCAGATCAGGGTTGACTGTGCTTGATCACCCTCCATGCAGTCCTGATCTTGCCCCATGTGACTTCGCACTCTTCCCAGAAGTGAAGATGAAGCTGAAAGGGCGGCGTTTTGCATCCGACGAGGAGCTTCTGGCAGCATGGGATCAAGAGTGTGAAAATGTAACCGAAAAAAAAGTGGCAGAGTTGGTTCAGTGACTGGTTTCGACGTATGGAGAAGTGTACTGAGTGTGGTGGAAATTATTTTGAAAAAGTCTAAAGCCTTCACTTACATTGCAAAACTTTCCTAGTGCCCTTTGTACATACACACGACGTGCATCGTACCATTGTTACCAACGCTAACAGCAAAATGTAAGAAAAATAGCAGATTATGATGAATAATTAATTTCAATACTCATTTAGTAGTGTTTAGGTTCGAACCCAACTGTCGACAAACCTGAAATGAGTTTTCCGTAGTTTTCCCTTTTTCATACTAGGCAAAAACTGGGTGATGTACCTTCATTAAGACCACGATCACATCCTTCCCTCTCCTAGGCCTTTCCTATTCCATCGTCGCTATAAGACCTATCTGTGTCGGTGCGACGTAAGGCAAAATTGTACAAAAAAACATAGTATTTTTTAATCGAAAACTCTATCGAGAATTACTACGTACCGTATTCTTAACACGGAAGACCAGCAAGCAGGCAGGCGAGTTTGGGTTGTGTTGTGGCGTTCACGGGTCGCCGACGAAGCCCCTTACTGACCGACGTTAAAAATAATGCGTGTCGTATTCACACAGCATAGAATTACAACATTGTAAAGAAAGAGATTGCTGTTGAATACATTTTAATAGACTGTTTGATTTAGGCTAGTTCACTTCAGTAGATATGTACATGTTAAAAATAAATAATTAATTAAGTTTCACCCCGAATGGGCAAGTAGAGTATCTGTTTCGGTCTTTTGATCATTGCTATATTCGGAGAGGTATTTCACTCGTTTTGAATAGGTCGTTATATGGTATTTTTCACACTTTTGTCCCACAGAAACCAAGCGCACATAGTTATCACTGACGTGATGGTACGTCATGATTTTATATATTTGATGATGGAAACCGTTTATAGCATACCTCATCATGAAATGTCTTTGTGCATCATGTTCTTCAGTCCATTTCCTTTCTCATCACACTTAAATCATTGAAATCTAGTTCTATTTCTCTTTCTTCGAGATTCAACTCTTTAGAAGTTCAGCGGATGGTCCGGTGGATGGCAATAGCATTTTGGAACGGAGATCTTCGATGCAGAATGTAACCATTCTTGAAGGCGCTGTATTCACGATTCTTAGTACATGTTTTAGGTAGCGTGGTTTTACATTATAAATGGCTAAGCGTCACAATTACTCGATTATGCTGAGCCCGCATGTTGCGATTGGTGATAATCATTTTTCTAATAACAGCATTCCTCTCTTGATATATAGCATATTACAACTTCAAATACATTCCTCTAGTTTAAATTTATATGTACATATATATTTTAAGTCAATAAGAGTATAATAACATATAAATACCTAGTATTACAGAAGGTTTCTTTTAACACACTCCAGGTCACCAGCACTGTAAGATATTAACATTCATAATTAGAAATACCAAATTCAACCTGAAATTAACAAAACATCGCACGCTCTAAGATTCTTAAATCGAGCAAGAATGTAAGACTGAATCGGTCAGCAATTCCAGAAATTTTATACGCTGCCACTTTTCACGTGACAGCAGTTGTAAAAATGAGGTTTAGTTTCCCGACCAGCCAAATGTCTAGCGGCGATTATTCTCCAGACACGATCATTTACTGCCCTGCTGCCCTGCGGTGGATAAATACATATCGGTGAAACACTCAGGGACAGATTCTTCTTCTTTTCCTACTGCTTTTTCCCCACACCAGTGGGGTCGCGGGGGCGAACTGCGTCGCACATGTGGATATGGCACTGTTTTACGGCCGGATGCCCTTCCTGACGCCAACCCTATATGGAGGGATGTAATCACTATTGCGTGTTTCTCTAATGGTTGGTAGTGTGGTATGTTGTCTGAATATGATGAGGAGAGTGTTGGGAGGGATACATACACCCAGTCCCCGAGTCAGAAGAATTCATCAGAAGCGATTAAAATCCTCGACCCATCCGAGAATCGAACCCGGGACGCTCTGAACCGAAGGCCAGTACACTGACCATTCAGCCAACGAGTCGGACACTCAGTGACAGAGTAAAATGTCTAATTTGTTCTTGATGGCAACAGAGCAAAAATCTGCTTCAAAATGTGAAGAAAAGGCCAAAATTCTGCGATTCCACTATGGATGTGTTTACAGAGAAACGTTGCCGAATTGATCTGATGTACAAGTTAACAAAAATACATATAATTTTTTAATGGCTTGACCAGTAACAGCCCTCAAACACTCACACCACATCACTACCCACAACAAACATTATATATGTAGGTCCAATTTTTTATAATAAAAAGAATATCTGCGAGAAATTTGTTCAGTACCATGAGCTCAGTATTAATATTATTATTATTAATTTTTTTTTGCTAGTTGCTTTACGTCGCACCGACACAGATAGGTCTTATGGCGACGATGGGACAGGAAAGGGCTAGGAGTGGGAAAGAAGCGGCCGTGGCCTTAATTAAGGTACAGCTCCAGCATTTGCCTGGTGTGAAAATGGGAAACCACGGAAAACCATCTTCAGGGCTGCCGATAGTGATTATTATTATTATTATTATTATTATTATTATTAATTCAAATTGCACCCGGCTACCAAATGACACACAACTGTGAGTAGAAAGTGGATATACAAATGCACAAATCTGGGTGCGATGGCAGTGAATATTTCATCAGCTATTTACGAAAAATACGTACAACATGCACAGAATAACAGTGATGAAAATGCGGTGTTCGTCTTCAATAATGTTTTCCTTTTCTTTAAAATTTGCTATAGGTTGCTCCGACACACATAGGTCTAATGGGGACAATTGGGATAGGAAAGGTCTAGGAGTGGGAAGGAAACGGACATGGCTTTAATTAAAGTACAGCCACAGAATTTTCCTGGTGTGAAAAGGGAAAACCACGGATGACCATCTTCGAACCCACTTCCTCCCGAATGCAACCCGTGTGGCCACTTGCTCAGTGATTATTTTTCTAAAAGCACTGCAAGAATTCGGTGTTCAATAATTCATACTTCTGCTTTACTTTATTATTTCTTTTACAAATTATTTTACGTCGCACCGACACAAATAGGTCTAATGGGGACCGTGTGATAGGAAAGGGGTAGGAGTGAGGGGGGAAGCGGACGTGGCCTTAATTAAAGTACAGCCCCAGCATTCGCCTGACGTGGAAATGGGAAACCACGGAAAATCGACAGTGAGACTCGAACCCTCTGTCTCCCTGAAGCAAGCTCACAGCTGCGCGCCTCTAACCGCGCAGCCAACTCGCTCGGCTCGTACTTCTGCTGAGGTTATGTTTGATGGCAGCATGTTTCCACATATGCCACAAGAATACTTTTGTGAGAAATGTAAAAGCACGCATCGCTCTATATTTCTAGGCTGAGAAATGCGTATGAACGAGCACACATGACAACAAGGGAGGGTACAAAAGATGCAGATGTGGCAACAGTCTACACAGCAATGTATTTTCCTTCTGAATAAGATGGTATCATCACAATTAGTGTAGAAGTTGACCTTCCAGTTCTTCAGGCTGCTATAGCTCCATACAACTTCTCTTTCCCAAAAACGGAGAGATAAATAGCTCAGTACATTGTATTCAGCAACTGTTTTAACCGCAAGGCAGTATTGTTCAGAACATCCTCTTCCTTCGTGCTGTAAGTGGCCGTGACACAACTTCCGCTATTCTCAGTCAGAGAAGTAGGAAGATTTGTAACACACTACAGAACACTCATTCCAAATGAACTTGTTCATGTCCTCCGAAATCTAATAACCGATAGACAGAAAATTCATTGAGCTACTGAAATATCATAGTTTATCGTAACCTAGTACGGAGGAGACTGAAACACTAATTGTAACGAATTGTGGTTCATTCGTTTTTAAAAATATATGAGAAAAAAATACTGCATTTTAATTTAACTGGAGTGCCGCCCGGTGGAAATTTTCTTAATGCCATGCATTGAATCAGTACCACGGATTTCATTTATTATTATTATTATTGCCTTTATTCTTATTGGCGAAGTTAGAACTCACGGTCCTGTCTTACACTTAACCAAATTCTTTAACAGCATACATCTAGAAAAATATTCATAATCTTATCCTACAAGCTAGAAGTAACATCACACGATGTGGCATAATATAAGCACAATAAATATTCCTAATCGAATATTAAAACTATTGTTACGAACTGAAACTAATATGACACAAAAACGATTTTTTCAAGAATTTATTTTACGTCACACCGACACAGAGAGGTATCATGGCGACGATGGGATAGGAAAGGGCTATGAGTGGGAAGGAAGCGGCCATGGCCTTAATTAAGGTTCAGCCCCAGCATTTTCCTGGTGTCAAAATAGGAAACCACGGAAAACCATATTCAGGGCTGCCGACAGTGGGGTTCCAACCCACTATCTCCCGGATACAAGCTCACAGCTGCGCGCTCCTAACCGCACGGCCAACTCGCGTGGTGACACAAAATAACAGAAGCACAGATGACGTACTTTCACACATACATTCACTCCGCAAAATTCATTCCACCTGGCGACGCGCGTCGAGGAGATGCTCACGGAAAGACGACTTACAGGAATTTAAGCTATGTACGGCTCTAATGTTATGGGGGAGAGAGTTCCGTATTCTAGCTAGATTCGTAACAAAGGAACGGCTATATATGCTGCTGACCTGCTGAGAGGGATAACAAGGGTGCTGCCGGAGTTGTGTTATGCCGGTGGAAAGAGGATAGGAAATGCAGTTGTGAAGACAAGTAGTATGAGATATTCTCCTTTGATACTCGAAACATTAATACTGCCACGTGGAGGTTTCTATATTATTCAAATTTTACGTGTAGAAGGGAAAGTCGACGATAATTAGGGGTAACATGAACATCATAGCGTAATGAGAAGATACATCTAATACAAGAATTCATGTCCGCCTCTGTGGTGTAGTGGTTAGCGTGATTAGCTGCCATCTCCTGAGTCCCGGGTTCGATTCCTGCCGCTGCCACGAAATTTGAAAAGTGGTACGATGGCTGGAACGAGGTCCACGAAGCCTCGGGAAGTCAACTGAGTAGAGGTGGGTTCAATTCCCACCTCAGCCAACCTCGAAGTTGTTTTCCGTGGTTTTCCACTTCTCTTTCAGGCAAATACCGGGATGGCATCTAACTTAAGGCCAGGGCCGCTTCCTTCCCTCTTCCTTGTCTATCCCTTCCAGTCTTCCCATCCCCTCGCAAGGTCCCTGTTCAGCATAGCAGGCGAGGCCACCTGGGCGAGGTACTGGTTATCCTCCCCAGTTTCATCCCTGACCCAAAGTCTCACGCTCAAGGACACTGCCCTTGAGGTGGTAGAGGTGGGATCCCTCGCTGAGTCCGAGGGAAAAACCAACCTTGGAGGGTGTAACGTGTTCAAATCGCTTACCTAATTTTTTCTTCTACGCTCAAACCCAACGCACCGTCTCGCTACACGAACTGACTGCCTTCACGCCTGCCGCTTGACTGCTTGGACTGTTCCATCGCTCCACGCGAGGCCCTGTGACGTCATCGCTTCTAGCTTGTTCCACGGCGACCTCGGTTCCGTATATATACGGGCTCCGTGTGCTTGTTCGATGTTCAGGTGTGGATCAAATGTTGTAATAGGCAGTGGAAGCTCTGGAAGTGTGCACGGCTGGCCCGTGTACATACTGGTTTTAAATTTCTCCGTTCTACGTACTTGGTGAGCAGACTTTATATTTCTCCTCATATTAACATTCATTCTATATTGCCCTTTTTCTTCGGCTTGTTAATTGGAATCCGAACTTTAGTCCTTTTTTTAAAGGATATTACGAAATTGACACTCTGGTAAAATTCAAACTCCGAACTCGAGATAGAAAGGTGAATCGAGAATGTGGACTGGACTCGCGATGTGTGGTGTGTGAACTTTGCCTTCCATTCATGTGATGTGGGAGCTTCGCGGCCTGATCAGCACTTTGTCTCCTTATCCCTCCTGATTTTTTCTTCTCTCTTCGCCTCATTGCCCTCCTTTGCCTTTCCCTTCCTTTATTAATTTTATCCTTTTGTTTACCTTTGTTATTTATGATGGTGTATCGCGGTCTGCTAACCCTTATATGATGTATCTACACTAGGTATATTCGATGTTCATATGTTTCCCTATATTGTCTAAGCTGAACCACGAATCTGGGGGATTGTGGTAGTATCTTGCGAAGTACTCCTTTTTTCGTATTGTAAACCTCTTTTCAATTAATATTACTGTCAATTGGTTTTTTTGAACTATCTTATTCCGGTTCGTCAAATGGGCCTCTTATGGGAGCTTGTATGTAAACAAGAACATTGATTTACTCAGGTTTAACCTTTTCACTCGAATTTGTACGAGTCAAGATATTTGTAATTCACGGGGCATTTACCCCTTTGGTTGTACCTCAAAGACAGTTGTAATTCTCGGGGCTTTTATCCCTTATTGTAACCAAAGATGTTGATTTTTACGGGTCATTTTTACCCTTTGTCGTAACTGTGTGTCCCTATCTAAACTAGATTATTGACCATTGAAATAGTCCCCTGTGATTTGTTTATCTCTCTTTTGTGGATCTATATCTTGTTGTTTTGAAAACTTTATTCAATATATATGTTATCTAAAAAAAAGGAATTCTGTGTTTTGGAAGTTCTCTTTTCTGGTATTCCTTTCCTACGATTAAACATGCACTTACCACGATAACTCCTCTTGGGTATGGCCCACCATTAATGTTTTTTTTTTAATGTTCCGAATTACGGCTTTGTGTATATTACCTTCCTCTGCGCTCCGCTCTGCTGAGTTTATTCCCTTGTGAGTCAGAACTGGTCTACTGGAGCATTCTGCCTCTTACGCATTGATATTGAGTTGATACTCGCGAAAGCCGTTTCTATTAATGCTCGACGATATAGTGGAATCGACCTTTCATTTTTGATCTCTTCTAAAAGGGGATTGGTAAGCTTAGGCCACTAGTGTGTAACTTCATGACATTTTCCAAAATTGTACTTAACAAGGGTAAACAGATTAAGAAAGAAAGAAAGAAAGACGAGAATTCATAGCACGTTGTAATCGGTTTAGTTGTTCTCTCGTGGCATCAGTTAGTACTACGTCACAGTAGGAATATATAGCGACGATAAGAGTGTTTAGAAGCTTACTTCTCATGTTTAGTGGCAGCATACTTTTATGATAATTTAGTGGGCGAAGGGAGGCGTTTATTTCCACAGGCATTGGCAATGCGCTAAGTGTTAATGACAGCGGGGATCCTGTAGCTATTAGTCAGTCGACTGATGAGATCCAGAAAAGTGATGGTACTTATTTCGATGCTGGACTGATTAGATGACAGAAACTACAAGTTGTGGACTGAACTTCAAAACTTATACAAATATTGCCTTTATCTACAGTTCTTCATTTAGTTATTAATGAATCTGATTCGTAGGAGTGAAGAATTGTAATGTTTCCACTTGTTATCACAAAAATTATTAATAAATGCAATTACTTCGAGGCTGCTTGTGAGATGTGTCCTTTTTCATTTCCACCCGAACGTAATTGCTCCGTTCCTCAGTGCCTGGTTGACATAAACTTGGATAAAAGTTTTGTAACATTTTATCTTGTACAAATCTGTTATTGGTAATACACACTTAGTGGCCAAAAATCATGGAAAGACACCGAATGTGATGTTAATAACGAATTGCTCCTCAGCAAGCCCTCAAAACCGCAGTAATACGGCGAGGCATCGAATCTAAAAGATGTTGGAATCGTTATGGAGGGATCTGGACCCACGCATCTTGTACTGCTACCAACAATTTGTCTTGTGTAGTAGGTGCGGGGTTCATGGAGCGTACACCAGCATTGACAGCATCCCATTAATGCTCGATCGGGTTAAGGTCCGGGGATCTGGAGGGCCAATCTATGGTCGTAACTTTACTTGGGTGCTCCTCCAACCACTTGCTACCACCACAGAGCGGTGACATGGCGCATTGTCCTGTTGAAATATGACATCTCCATCGGGGCACTCTAGGGCCAGAGAGGGACGCACATGGTCTGAAAGAATGTTCACATAAGTGCACCTGTCAGCGCTCTCTGCAGCCAGACAATGGGGCCTAGAGCAGAACTGAGCCCCTCTCGCCTGGGCGCATCCTTGCTGACACGCAGGATCCATAGCTTCGTGGGGCATACGCTACACTCTCACGCGCCCATCAGCTCGATACAACTGGAACTGGGATTCATCGAACCATACCACACACTTCGCCACTGTTCGATGATCCATTGCCGACGTTTGCGGGCCCATGCACGTCGTTGAGCTCTGCGTTGAGGTGTCAGCAAAGGGACACGAGTTGGTCGTCGGCTGTGAAGACTGTGCGGTGCAGTTGTCTCCTTACAGTCCTGGTAGAAATGGGTTCCTGACTCTCAGCATTCACCTGCGCGGTACTCTGAGTCACAGTAGTCTGTCAAGCGCCCAACATGGTTCTGCAGAGACGATGTGATGTCAGTTCGTTAAACATTTGTGGTCTTACAGTACGTGCAGCGGTTTACGCAGGTGGTATCATTCTCTCCGCGATACTGAATATCCACTCTCGACACTTGACCTCGGAAACCCGAATGCGAGTGTAATCTCCGCAATGCTATGACCCATGCGCCGATGACCATCCCACGTTCAAAGTCGGGTAACTCACGACACTGGTGTCTGTGACAAACTGCTAGCCGCAACGCTCAGGGGTCATACATGGCATATTTTCTAATGAGACACCCATTACCATGACGTTTGGCCACTCAGTGTATATTTTCCCCCAAAACGCACTGAAATGAAATATCAGGGGGGAAAAAACAAATTTATGTACTTTTTTGCAAATTTTCATATTTCGCCCCATTATGGTGGCTCCATCGTTATTTTTTTTTGACATATGGAAAAATGAAGTTCATTAAACTTGTAGAACATTGTATACTATGAAAAGTGGTAAAATAATTGTTTATTTAAATAGTAAGCCTATTCGAAATGAGATACATGTCTGTCTGTTAGGTCGTCAGCCCAGAGGCTGGTTGGATCCTCAAATAGCACCACCGAAGGTTATGCGGTTATAAGGAAACCCCAAAAACCAATGGCAGCACCAAAATGAGGCGTACTAGGCAAGATGAGGAGTGAGGTAGTTTGCCATTGCTTTCCTCACGGGGTCAGAAAGACTACTGCAGCACGACTGACCCTATGAGCAGCACCTTTCATAACACTCAGATGCACTAGCCGTGCTCCGAATGTCATTACTCAGCACCACCCATACCCCAACAGCTTCCATATTGTCACAGCCATGGATGTTGACTGGGACTTCGGTGGAAGCTACACTTTACTCTGGCCTGTGCCAAGAGATGGATGCAAAAGTACTGCATCCATCAAGAAATGACAGAAGGCTGATGAGTTACATAAGAGGAACAAAATGTATACGTTCTTTTTTCCAGTTTTCAAAACTTCCACTTCTTCTTGATGTCTTCAACGTTACTTGGTTGGTGGACAGCATTGGTGACTTACGAATCTAACTCTTCTACTCGCTAATGTTTTTAAATTCTGCTGGTTGTTTTCCGGACTGGATGTAATTTTAACATATGATACACAAAACCTACTCGTATTTTAAACCATTTACTATATTTTAATGTGTATATTGATAATTATTGTTAACTCGTTACTAAAACATCTACATTTTTACTGGTGGAAAGTTATGAAAAGTACAAAAAAATGAAAACTACCCGACATTGTTCATGTTATAAATTCCTACCTTTCTGGGATTACATCAGCAGAAGGATTCCCCACAGAATCAAGTGGTCTGAAAGCAATGTTATAAACTAGATTTATGGGTTTCAAAATTCGATCTGAACTTCTACGGCCAATTGTCTGTCTATCGGTCTGTTAGGTCATCAGCCCAGAGGCTGGTTGGATCCTCAAATAGCACCACCAAAGGTTATGCGGTTATAAGGAAACCGCAAAAACCAATAGCAGCACCAAAATGAGGCGTACTAGGCAAGACGAGGAGTGAGGTAGTTTACCATTGCTTTCCTCACTGGGTCTGAAAGTACTATTGCAGCACGACTGCCCCTATGAGCAACACCTTTCATAACACTCAGACACTAGTTGTGGGCCAAATGTCATTACTCAGCACCACCCATACTCCAGCAGCTTCCATATTGTCACAGCCATGGATGAGACTGGGACTTCGGTGGAAGCTACACTTTACTCTTTACACTTTACTCTGGCCTGTACCAAGAGATGGATACAAAAGTACTGCATCCATCAAGAAAAGGCAGCAGGAAAAACGGCCAATTATTAAGAGATAATTGCACTTCATAACAAATGATTGAGCATTTTGGATTTCTCTCTCACATTCCAAGATAGGTTCCGTTCGATTTTTGTCTATCCTTTTTGTTAAGCTATTCGAATAAATTTCATTCCACTTGTGACATCAAACACGGTCTTGTTGGGTCCCTTGTTCAAATATTTGCAAACATACTTGATCGACTTACCTGAACTGCAGTATTCTACGTTGACAGGGGCAATACGGAACGATCCACAACCCTTCCGCCGCTTGAACATTGATGTTTGTGGTCAATCCTCCGTCTTGTGGGCTTCTATGGAGATACAATGGATATCCGTACTGCCCGTCTAAGTCTAATTTAAAAAACGCCGAAGGTATCGCTTCGTGCACATTCCAACCTTCGTGTATGAAGAGCGGGGATTTCTGTACCTGCAGAGACCGCACACCATCTAAGAAGTTCTTGGTCTTCATCTGGATCAGGAATTTCCTCACTGGTTAAGTCAAAAGCTCTGTGTACGTGTAAGGTGTCTCTGAGCCAAACCAGAATGTTTGCATGAGGTAGTCAGCACTTCTGCCCCTCTATTCTGTACATATGACACTGAACTTCACCAAAAGTATTCGCCTTTGTGATGAGAAAAATAAATAAATAAATAAATAAATAAAACGATTAAAACTAATACAAATAATTAAATAATGAAAACAGGTAACCTGTATAAAAATCATCTAAGAATACGCCTGTGTTAAAATGAACACATCTCTGAGTGTCGTAGATTTGGCATGGGCATCGCACACATACACATAGACAAACACTTCCGAATATCACGGACTGAATATGGCTCCTCGCGTCGAGGGCTGGAAATGACTTCCTACGCCATGGACTTCAGACTGCCCCTTGGCTTGTATTAACTTCCGTATTTACATTTCGGAGTTACAGTGAACGTATAAATTTAATCCTGAGGACATCACGTTGGATTGTCACATCCTAACACACGTTTCCTGCTAGTTTTTCGCTCATAACTAACCAACGAACACGAAAATTAAACATCCGGCTTCGAGATGCATTTGAACTCCCTTCTATCTACCTATTCAATACGTTTTAGATCTCTGCGTGTCATATATTTCCCTGGGCTTCACACACACAAAAACTAACATACAAACACTTCCTTTTATTGTGACAGATATATCACTTCCTACAGTTCCACCCATTTTGTTTAATCCGTCCCTACGTCCTTACAATTATCAGGGAAGGAAGATTGTCACTTTGCATAGTGACATTTCTTTGCGGTTGGTAGCACTGGGCTAATGACCACGTGGTCTTTTCTGCTTATAAAAATCCGTTAACGAAAAATCACAAAAACTACTACCACCACAGCCAGCAAGTTCGTTACCATGACGACTGACTGACCTCGTATGTCCAAGTCAACGACGCTCGCCGTTGGTGGACTCGGCAACTCGTGTGTACTTCCATTATTACAGATCACACAGTAATACTGCACCAAACATAAAAGTAAATTTTCTATAATATTTGTATATTGATAGGATTAACATTTCCGAAGGTAGTTGGGATTTTATAAATAATGTAATCATCCCGAATAGGCCTATCTTCGGTATTACTCCTCGTATGGCAAAGGGATATGAAAGATATTAAATTATGAACAGAGGCTTGCAAACTTACCACTAAAATTTTCTGATACGTATACAATTCTTCCTTACAGAATTAGTTGTAAATTTTCTCTACTAACGATTTCTTTCTTTTCAGCTTTTAGATTCTGCTCAGATGCATTGAAGAAGGCCAACACGACGACACTTTAAAGGTGAGAATTAACTCTCACGAAGAAATGAATTTCCCTACGAGTGTCCTGTTGGTAAGTTCACAATTTTACAGCTCATAATGGGCATTGTATTGAAGTTTTTGATAATAATGTTATTTGCTTTACGTCCCACTAACGTATTAACGTTCTTTTCGATGTATTGCTGGGTAGTATGTTTGCAAGCACGAAAGTAAATTCCCAGTGAAGAATTGATCTATTGACTGTATTAATAATACAAGATCATATTATATATAACAGCCTTATTCTGTCTGTCATTCACAGTGATAATGATAATGTTTCAAGAGCTGAAATTGCTACCAGTTATACGAGGGCGGATCAGAAAATAAGTTGCACTTCCCAGTTATGGCCATTTATTACACCGCCTATACAACGGCAACACGACCATAACGACATACACTGTAACATCAATTTTCCACATAGTTTCCAAGAGACTCCAAACATTTCTGCGAATGCACAACCAACTTGTCGATGCCGGATGCATAGAAATTTCCTCCAGCGTTCTGCAACCACTCGGAGACAGCGGCGTTCACCTCCTCATCGGTCTGGAAACGTCGACCAGCGAGCTCCGTTTTGAGCTTACCGAACAGATGAAAGTCACATGGCGCTAGGTTGCAACTCTAGGGTGGATGTTGCCAGACCTCGCACTTGAAACGCTGCAGCAGTCCTCTCGTTTGGCGGGCCTCGTGAGGTGTTCCGTTATCGTGCAACAAAATCACACCGGCGCTCAATTTCCCCCGGCGCTTCTCTTTAATCGCTTTTCGCAACCGGTGCAACTTTTGACAATACGACGCCGCGTTGATCGTCGTTCCTTTCGGCATGAATTCCACGTGCAGCAAAACCTCCATGTCAAAGAACATTGTCGCCATAACCTTACCGGCTGAAGGTTGAATCTTGGCTGTCTTTCGTTGTGGTGATGAGGGGTGCACCCATCCCATTGATGTTCGCTTCGTTTCGGGGATGAAGTGGTGGACCCACGTTTCGTCGCCTGTGACGATTCGCCGCAGAAACCCGTTTTGCCGTCTCCGGCATAGCGTTGCAAAAATGTCAGGGAGGATTGGAAACGTTGTCCCTTGTGCTCATCGGTGAGAAGACGTGGGGCCCATCTTTGACACAGCTTACGATATCCAAGGTCCTCGTGAACAATGGCGAACACACTGCCATACGACATGTTCAGCTGCGTCGCGATTTCTCTCAGTTTAATGCGCCGGTTCTGTCTAATGATCGCATTCACACTGTTGACCTTTTCACGGGTCTCGGGCGTTGCGGGCCTGCCTTCGCGATGGTTGTCTGTGATATACCTGCGTCCGGCTTCGAATTGCTGACACTACTTTACGATCGCTTGCCGGGAAATGGCCCGCTCCCCATACACAGCACTAATTTCACGATGAATGTCCGTGCAACTCTTCCTTTTAGCCCGTAGGAATCGGATTGTCGCACGCACCTCATATTTGGAGTGAACGTCCAGTTGACGCGCCAATGCGTTTGGCCGCTATTCACACAATACTAGACGAGACACCAAAGCGACCTGTCTAACAGACGTGTGGGCAGTTCTGTCCCTTTCTCCGCTGTGCCCACGTTTGGGACACACAGCGCGCTGCTGCGGCGCGTTAGTGCAGCTAACGTAGATTGTTATGTCTTCTTTACAAGAAAAATACAATGAGCCTCTCAGGACCACAACTTTTGTACTTTTTAAAAGAAAAATACGTTTCTCTCAGCGAAGTTATTGTCTCATTCACCATGATGTCGTAGGTACACAGCTACATCTATTGGCATGAGGTAGAACTACCATACATCCTGACTTCTGTTGCCTTCCACAGACACTGTGTATGGAGAAAAGTGGAACGTTCGAGAGTTAAAATGGTACCAGATATGGGCTATAAGAATAAAGCAATGAGACCATCATAGTCGAACTATTTAGTGAAAAATGCTTCCAGTGAAATCAATTTTCATTCTTTTCCATAAAATAATAATGAAATACGCGTGAAGTTTATGTGGTCTCACCCCGTGATTATCCAGTTCGAGTCCCGATAGTTGAAAATATTTTTACTATCAGACTGTTGGCTGGCACTTTAGGGCAGGTGGTGGTATGCAATTTCCAATCACTAGAATGCGTGCCAAAAGTCAATCAATCAATCAATCAATACTGATCTGCATTTAGGGCAGTCGCCCAGGTGGCAGATTCCCTATCTGTTGCTTTCCTAGCCTTTTCCGAAATGATTTCAAAGAAATTGGAAATTTATTGAACATCTCTCTTGGTAAGTCATTCCAATCCCTAACTCCCCTTCCTATAAATGAATATTTGCCCCAGTTTGTCCTCTTGAATTCCAACTTTATCTTCATATTGTGATCTTTCCTACTTTTATAAACGCCATTCAAACTTATTCGTCTACTAATGTCATTCCACGCCATCTCTCCGCTGACAGCTCGGAACATACCACTAAGTCGAGCAGCTCTTCTTCTTTCTCTCAATTCTTCCCAACCCAAATATTGCAACATTTTTGTAACGCTACTCTTTTGTCGGAAATCACTCAGAACAAATCGAGCTGCTTTTCTTTGGATTTTTTCCAGTTCTTGAATCAGGTAATCTTGGTGAGGGTCCCATACACTGGAACCATACTCTAGTTGGGGTCTTACCAGAGACTTATATGCACTCTCCTTTACATCCTTACTACAACCCCTAAACACCCTCATAACCATGTGCAGAGATCGGTACCCTTTATTTACAATCCCATGTATGTGATTACCCCTGTGAAGATCTTTCCTTATATTAACACCTAGATACTTACAATGATCCCCAAAAGGAACTTTCACCCCATCAACGCAGTAATTAAAACTGAGAGGACTTTTCCTATTTGTGAAACTCACAACCTGACTTTTAGCCCCGTTTATCAACATACCATTGCCTGCTGTCCATCTCACAACATTTTCGAGGTCACGTTGCAGTTGCTCACAATCTTCTAACGTATTTATCACTCTATAGAGAATAACATCATCCGCAAAAAGCCTTACCTCTGGATTAGATTCCAAATCTCTCCGCAGTTCTCATACGGAGGGAGGTCATAAGACGGCGTAGATGGCAATTGGTTTTGGACAGTTCTATGCAGCTTTCTAAAGAGTACGCTGATCCAGTACAACTCGGGCAGCTACGACACTGAATATGGTTTGTAAGGAAATATTATGATACCTGTTATGATTCCATTCGAATGCTGTATAAAACCTGTAATGTGTAAGTTTTATTCGTGAGAAATGTTAATAGTCCATTCAGAATTTCCAATTTCTTTATAGATAGTAATTTCAACTGTCGAGGACAGCCTTACATAAAACCCTCTCCCAATTTGATCTGGCTGTGTAATATAAGAACCAACAGACTAACTATTTGCACGTATGGCGTATGGCTTTTAGTGCCGGGAGTGTCCGAGGACAAGTTCGGCTCGCCAGATGCAGGTCTTTTGATTTGACTCCCGTAGGTGACCTGCGCGTCGTGATGAGGACACCCAGCCCCCGTGCCAGCGATATTAACCAATTATGGTCGAAATTCCCGACCCTGCCGGGAATCGAACCCGGGACTCCTGTGACCAAAGGTCAGCACGCTAACCATTTAGCCATCGAGCCAGACGACTCCTCCAATAAGTTTGTAATATAGTGTGCTTAGGCAGATTATGCGGTAAAGTGTGTGCAATCCTGTTGCAAGTGGTACAGAGTTCTGCATACTAGTGATGGGATATTCGGTTCATTCGATTCCGTTTACGTTACTGAACCGATGCAGTGATCCCATGCACGGCACATTAGAGTCACCATTCGTACTACATCTGTGTAGTGTGTGTAGTGTGTACTGATACGACAGCGGCAACAGCATTTAATGCTCGCTGCAACCATTTGGTATTCATTCTATAAACTGCTTTCCTATGTGTCATTCAGCTTTCAGATTCAGGTTTCTCCTGCAGTGACTTCTTCGAATCAAGATTTTTTGTTGCAAAACCTTTCTCCCACAGTCGCAACACCATTAAATAAGTGTGTAGAATTAGATGAAAAAAATATCCGTACACCTAATCATCAGTGATCTGCATTTAGTACTGTCGCCAAGGTAGCAAATTCCCTATCAATTGTTTGTCTAATATTTTCTTAAATGATTTCAAAGAACTCTGAAATTTCACTGTATTCACAGTTATTTGATTTAAAGTCCTTTTTAGTTAAGTTATTGCGTCAGAGGGCACACTTACTCCCTATCCACGTACACCAGTGATCTCGGTTATTCAATGATTGAAATCTTGTGCAATGATGCGATATACGAATTGAGAAAATAGTGAACGGTTCTCCCCCATACAAAACAGATAATTATGAGTGATCATGAGCAAAACTCATAGTCGTAGGGTAGGCTAGATAGCTCAGTTGTTTTAATTGTCGAATGTCATCTAATTTATTATACTAAGGCCGCGTGCACACCGAGCGCGCTTCGCATAGTGTGTTGCGTGTTGCTCAACGCTAAGCGTCACGCTAAGCATAACCAGTGCTTTGTTCCTAAGGCCGCGTGCACACCGAGCGCGCTTCGCATAGTGTGTCGCGTGTTGCTCAACGCTAAGCGTCACGCTAAGCATAACCAGTGCTTTGTTCCTAAGCCAGGTGTTCACACAGCCCGCGCTCTGCTGCGCTGAACGCCTACCTTACAGCTAAGCGAAGCGCCAGACAACGCGCAGTGTTGGTTAATTGCTTAGCGTTACCTAGCTGGTTCTGAACCTATGGAAGAAGAAATTATTCATGCAGTGTTTCAAAGAGAAGAAATATGGAACCCAAGACACAAAAACTATAAAAATGTAACTGTTTTGCAAAATAAGTGGACTTACGTATCTACAACAGTTTTATCGCATTCCTACAGTAAACATATACAGTAATATTACTTCTACTGTCACACTTTACTGCGCTTAAGATTGTGACAGGATGAAATTGCGTATATATTTTAGGTCGTAAGTGTCCGAGGAGACGTTCGGCTTGCCAGGTGCAGGTCTTTTGAGTTGACGCCCGTAGGTGACCTGCATCGTGATGAGGATGAAATGATTATGAATACACACATACACCCAGCCCCGTGCCAATGGAATTTACTAATTATGATTACAATTCCGACTCTGCCGGGAATCGAACCCGGGACTCCTGTGACCAAAGGCCAGTACGGTAACCATTTAGCCATGTAGCCGGACACTTTGTGACAAAGTGCACAGAATCTATAATTTTGCAAATGGAGGGTGGTAACATGAAGAATATCACTCTGCAGGCCAGGAGTGGGTTTGGAAGTAAATATGATATTTGTCACACATTTACTTTACTCTTGTAACGATGATAAATTGCGCATGCTAATTGTAACAGTATTGTAAAATACTATTTATAATTATTATATAAAGAGCGTGATTTAGCCGGAAATTTAATTTCCACGTGTTTGCTGCACGGTGCTCCTGGACAATTGGGAAAATCGAATTTCTCCCAATACTTCTCTGCTATTTGTCGCCACATTTCAGTTGTAGGGTTTGGAAGGTCAAAAGTATTTTTTGTCATTCTTAAGTAATCATAAAATTTATCGCGATAAAGTCTTGCATCTCTGTACAAACGATGGAATTCTCCGAAAGTAATTAGTTCTTCATTAAATTCATGAACCCACTTTCGATTCTTCTTTCTCATTTTCAATTTTAGGTAACTGTTATCCATCAGTAAACTGTTTCTAGTGTACTTGGATAACGGCATTAGTTTGTGAGCACCCTAAAACGCCTCGCTCCAAACTAAGTTGAGAGCACAGCGTAGAGTTTTCGATGTGAACAGCAAGCACGCCTTGCGCTATGCATAGCATTTTACGCTACACGCGACACACTATGCGAAGCGCGCTGTGTGTGCACGCGGCCTAAGATTCATTAAACTAATAAATAGAATAACATAATTCCAACCTACTTACTAGCTAGTTTGGAATTATGTTTCCACTACATTTTTTTAACACTGCAAATGAATCTATTATTTAACCCCCCTGTAAGAAGATGACAGTGAATGCAAGTGGGTATTAATTTCAAATGAGCTGAGAGCGGGAGTCCGTTATAGCATACTATTCTTCAGTGTGCTACGACTCTGTATGTCTCGTTGCAGCGGAAGTTCGGCTCCTCGCGTATGTCCTATGTTTTCGTGTGTGTGTTGTGTCTCACTGATCCGTGAGTGAGCCACTCAGCACTGTCCGCTGTGAGTCAGCTGGATTGTGTGCCGTGAGCTCGCCGTTCCTGCGATTCGATTCACTCGGACACTTGAATGAATCGATACACTGCTTAGAATCATACACTCAATAGCCAACATCGCTGTATACACACAAGTAATTCAAATTCTGTCATTAATGCTTTCACGGCCCGTACTTAAAGACATGATACTGTATAGGCTTTTTGGCTTATGCCGTGTCAAGAAAATAAGGTGAAATTCTTAACGTTTCGCAGGGAACTGTGCCCCGCGTGCACAGAAGAAATCTCGACTGTCCACGAGAAGGACTTCTTAAACAATGACACGTTAAATTTGGAACGTTTTAATAGAAGTGGAAAATGGTACGTTCATTCACCACCAGATGACCCCCAGGACGTGGCAACGCTAGCGTTCGAAGCGGAAGCTGACCGAACCATCACAATCAGTCTAAGCGGTTCACATAACGTGTTTGCGTAACACATCACATTGGCAGATGTAAGGCACAGACACAAGCCTGGAATGAAACATCTGGCGACGAGGAACGTGCGAATTTGGAAAACACCGAGACGAAATAACAATAGTGAAGGGACCGGGAAGGGAACTACCTACGTAAATTCTTAATGGCTGGCAACCAGGTATTACTTAATTGATAGTCGGTGTCCCTGTTGAAATTGTTAGGATTTCTACGTATTTCCACGGCCTCCCGTATAATCCTGGACCTGTTGTGTCTAGTGTGGGTAAGAGCTTCTGCTTCTTTACAGTACAGCAGATGTCGCTGTCTGTGTTGACCCTAGAGTGAACTATGCCATTTCAGGTGAAGACTGGTAACAGTGCAATACGTGCTTCGGCTGGTATTTATGTTTCAGGCGCAATGTGTATTTTCTAGTTCGACCGAGCCAGAATCGAACTTTTTTGTGTGTACAGATCTGTAATGCGCTCCTCAATACCATGGCGCTGGGTTCTGTGCTTGTCCAGTAGAAATGAATACTCCTCAAAGGAAAAGGTATTGATTTGTATTGCCAGCTTACCTTAGTCTAATTTGTAGGTTCATTATTCACAATTCGAAGACCGTATATTATCATCAATAATACATATCGTCATAGAATCACCAGCTTTTATGTTTACCTAGTGTGTGTCTCGAAATGTCACTTGGTATTAGCTTATAGCACAGAGCACTATACTAATACATTATGCTAATAGTCAAATACTATTCTAGCGACGTGCTTTATAAATTTGCACACATGATATTAAGTCAGCGACATCGGCAAACCCTAGTCATTGGTAACTATCTTCCCCTGTCTTTACACCATAAATATGATAGTTTCTCAGTCAAGTGGTTACTTATTTCCTTGCCACGAACACACACATACCGGTAGTAATCCACAAGACCAAAAATCAAGTCTTAGATGTAATACTGGATTATAATGTTCCTCAACTGTTCGGTGAACAAAGCAAAGTCATCTCCGTACAGGCGATGAAGGCCCTTGGATTGGTGGAAGGTAAAGGCTTCAACTATTCGTAACCTCGGTACGTCATGGGGTAGAGTGGTTAGCTCTACGCCCGGCCGCCTTTGCCCCCAGGAATTAACCTGGTACTCATTTTTGGTGTAGGCTGGGTGAACCTCAGGGCCATATGCACCTCCGGAATTGGAAATCTCGTTTCTTAAATTTTACGACTTCCTGACGGGGAATCGAACCCACGTCCTTCCGGGTGAACCGAGCACGCCTTTACCGCCTCGGCCAGGCAGCCCCTCTAAACTCGTGTTCCCATCCCGAGGTGGGGCAGCTCTTTTCAGGCACACCCGTTATGGAAGTGAGCTGCATGTACCATTTCAACCACATACCAGCCCTCCTGTCAGTCTTAAATTTGTGACAGTACCGGGAATCGAACCCGAGCCCCCGAGGACGGCAGCTAATAACACTAACCGTTACGCTACAGAGGCGGACGTTCGGTGAACATCTTGCCATTTTAATAAATGTACAATTGTCCCAAGAGCTATCTTGCCACTCCAGGAAGTGCAATAAATATCGTCCGTTAAACTCATTGCCTTTCATACTGTCCACATTTCCTGCAATGGGAAGTGTGTTAATTGCTGCTTTTTCACACATGTATTTTCAAAATACATAGAGTTTCATTATATACTTACAACGTTCAGATGATGATGATGATGATGATGATATTTATGATGATATTGTTTTCACGTCCTACTAACTACAATTTTTGACGATTTTCGTAGACGTCGAAGTGCCAGAATTTTGTCTCTCAGGAGTTTTTTTACTTGCTACTAAATCTACCCACACGAGACTGACATACTTGAGCACCTTCAAATACCACCGGACTGAGCCAGGGTCGAACATGCCAAGCTGGGGCCAGAAGGCCAACGCACGAACCGTCTGAGCTACTCAGCTTGGCATCTTACAGCGTTCAGTCTTCAAGCCTCTGTGCACTAATACTAGCTTTAGTTTCTCACCTCTTATCTTCATTATTAAATACCGACAAACGTCGCCTGGTTTTCCTCTGCTTTCCTTACCCTCTGTGTTCCAGTCCATTATTCTCCTTCAAACACTTAACATGACTCCATAATATATGCCTGAGAAAATACCAAACGTCTTACTACATTTCCACACAGACGAATGCATTCCGGCCATTTTATAGCCTTCATTATTTTACATTTGGTTAAATTTGTTTTCTTCATTTCCTCTGTACATCATAAGTTAAATATATAAATACATAAATAAATAAACAAATGCATTTTCTTTCTCCTTTAGGTGGTGCAACTTATGACCACGGTGTGTGAATCAACTTTGAGTGAAGAGCTATCTCTCACGTGTCCAGACACGGCCCACAGAGAGCTTAAGGACATTTCTGAGATCTACAATTGCACACCTTCCTTCGCTCCCGAAGACAACGCTGTAATATGTAATGCAGATATTCATATGGGTAAAAATCTTGTACATTTTGCTTTATCTAGATTAAACTTTAGAATGCAGTCTTATAAGACTAGTGTGGGCCAATGTTCCTCAAACATCTTCTTGTGCAGATAAACTACTGCATGTGATCGACTGTCCTTCTTGTAGTCACGTCGGAGACGATAATTAGAGATGGTAAAATGACATTTTATCAGCCAGAATGTTGACACACTATTTTATAATGAACTGGTGTCGTCATGTCATAATGACTGTTACCTATTGTAGGTCTTCAGTATAAATCGTTGACTCTTGTGTCTCGGGAGTGTTAAAGGCTCTTCGTCACTTGCCGACATGACTATCAGGCATCAACGAAGACCTACTTACTTAAATCAAACACTGGGATAATCTGACTATGTTTATTCAATCAAAAACAATGAAATTTGGTGACGGAATTAGTATTCACTACAATATCATATCTGAAGGCCTTATTTAAAGAAAACCACTTTGACTTTAACACGAAAACAACAACAACAACATCCTGGAAGTCCATCCGCTCAGTTCCATAAACAACTGTTGGTTAATCTTCCGATTTCTGGAACGTCTAAGAATCAGGAACTGATATCCAGACTTTCTCTCTCATTAAGGCTGTCCACTAACTGACAATCACCGTAGGACAAGTTACCTGGACCCGGAATTGAATCTGAGTAACCTCCAATTCTCGTCATGGGCCGATATCATCCAATAAAATTAAACTTATGACCAAAGTGATTCTTCACATAAGCTAAGTGAACGTGGCTGATGGCCAACGTAACTTTCGAAAGCAAGAGCACGGTATGATAAGCATACTGAATTTATATGCACTTTAAATTGACACAGCTGTGTCGTGTTCATTTACCTTCTCCCCTAACATTTTAGTTGTGGGCTAGTCGCCATTGAAATCTGTGTCCTATTATTCAATTTTTTTTTAAACCATCTTACCCCACTCTTCCTTTTCTTAGTCAATTTATGTCTTATTTAATTCATATATTCCCCGAGCCTGCTCCGATTCTTAAAGCATGAATCGTCCCTGATATGTGCTGCCATCTTCTACTAAGGGCCGGTATTATAATGAGGGTTTAAACTGAAGATTGAGGTGCAAGGATTGCAACGTAGGGGGGAATAATAAACAAGGAATAGTGAGACATATATCAGTCAAGCTCCCATTTAAATTCCATGCCATAGGAGGCCAATTTCGGTTCCCGACACGAAGAGACATATTCGGTCCGGTATAACCGGAAGCGTTTGTCTGTGTGTATGCGTGCGAAACCCAGCGAAACGTAATGCTTGCAGAGATCTGGAATTTGTAACGTACGTGAGCACAACATTTCATTGATCACGCATTGGGTGTCAAAGAGCAATTCTTGCTCCAAGAAATGAAGCTGTCTATGTCATCGACAAGGAACTTTTACAAGAGTTACCCGGTTTTGTACAAAGTTACAAGTCTATCGGCACGTCTTGTAATACAGATGAGGCTGTCATCCACATTACAGACGTTTTGAACAACTTGGAGTCGTCTGGAGTACCCTCGAACATGTTGGAGCGGACGAATGTGGTTTCGACGATCCTTCTCAGGATTATGAATCCTCATAAATACAATAGTAAATAATGTTCTAAAACAATGGGTGCTACGTCAGCATTTTCCCACGCTTTTGGCGGGAAATTAGTTTTTCTACTGAGTCAGCATTTTTCCTGATGCAGGCAACGTCAAGGCCTATGACGCAACCTGTCCTCGACACAGCGCTGGCTGGATGATGACGCAAGTAGCGTTGTGCGGGTTGACTACTTGCTCGTGTGAGTGTTTGAAACATACACACGCCAATACTTTATAAATCCTTTATGGCGTATTTTTTTTAAGAAATACTTGATGTACGGTCAATCCCGGTACAATATGTCCGTCGCACAGTTTTAGACGAAAGCGGACTCATCTGTAAACAATACTTCTTCTTCATGTACATCTGCTATACACATTTTTCGCGATAGAGGTATTTTTAACGAGCAATCTAATACTGGAACGAAACAACAGGCCCATTTACGTCAAAATATTTGCACTTCAGCAATAACAGACATTCAGCTTGGGTTTGTAAGGTATATATTTTTTTAAATACCTTCCTATTCCAATAAGACACTACTCAGCGTTTATACTTTCCAAATTTTATGATATAGTTCTTCTTACTGAGGCCGATTATTAGTCTCTTTTAACTATATTTGACCACACTTGTAACCATATCAGTAAATAGTGTGAATTATGAACTACACACCGGTGATTCCATGTATAAGAATTGTGTTTTGCAAGATAGGACTCGAAAATTAGTCAAACTTTTGGAAAGTATTTAGAAATATGCCCATTTTAATATTTTACAGCCAATTAATTAAATGATTACACAATTACCATTGAGCAAGAGAATTGAATAATTTTGACTCCTTATCCAAGAATGTTCCTCTTTTTGATGACTATGACGATTATGGATTGCAACGTCCAGGTTATCACGCCTTCCGCTTTCTCTTTCTCCATACCCTGATAGATGTGATTCTTCGGCAGACGTAGAAAGGACCTACTAAGTTCGAAAGCCTATAGCTCATTCCACGTTAAGAAAACAGTACTGCTCTTACAAGGAGTGAACACACCCCCTATGAGACACCCATAATTCCTCGTGATTAAGGGATATTATACTGTACTTTGTAATGTATTATGAAAGATAGATAAAATGATGAGGAATTTTTGCTCGTGAGTTATTAAAATAACTACTTAACATTTTTTTCATAAATACATTTATAGGGAGGAAGCAAAATGGGAGGAACAGCCATCGCTTCGTTGCTTTCCTTCAGTTTCCTTCTTTTGTGTTACTCTGGTACAAGTCTCGTGTAGTCCCTCACTCTGTGAACCGCCGGTAACTCACTTCTGTAGTGAAGTAGTCTACAGGATTTATTTGTTACGTGTGAGTTTTTAGGCTTTAAATCAGTGCGTAATTGTCTTGTGTTGCTTGACAGTTATGCGATAAGCTTACGTGTGTGATTTCTTTCTTTAACACTGTTATCTTTTGTAGAGTCATCTACAGTATTTATGTGTTGCATATGTTTTCTAGCCTTTGTTGCCAGGAGAAATTAATTAAATGCAATAAAATGCATCCCTCACCCCTCGAGCCTATAAAAATAATTTGTCTATTTTCTCCCCAATTTGCCTTACATCTCAATGCTGAGGTTTCTTATGCGCCGTAGTTTACCTCGGGTTCTGTACAAACCAAAAATAGCCCCTGTATTAACCCCGTCCCCTTTAGTTCATAAAAATAATTTGTAGCTTAGTTTCTTCCGCTTTTTATCTTGAACTTAAATACTGAATTTCACAAATTTATGTGCCGCAGTTCTCCCGTGATGGTGTTGAGCAGAGCCGTTCGATATGGCAACCCTATTGTCATAAGAGCAATATAGTTTTTTAACATGGAATGAGCTATAGCAGGATTGTACTCTTTGATTGCGTCTGGGAATTAATTGGTACGTCATGTATTGATATCCCGTATCAGCTATCATTTAAGAGTGCTTGTATGCCAGAGACGGGTACCATTTGCACATTAAAGAACTCATTCACAAGGTGATATATCAGCAACGAGTCCCAAATTTCCTTAAAACGGATGTGTTTCGTGTACCCAGGCATGAGAACTGGTTGTGACAGCATTTCATACTCAGTGAGATCCTATGCACGCACAGTACCTATCTTTATTCTGATTTGTATTCATTAATATACTTGAATTTTTGGCATATAAATGCATATTCTGACTGAATCTTGTTTGAATATATCTGTGATTTTAGATTCTTGTGAAAAGAACGTGTTTCCTAGGCAACTTTTGTATTATACACTGACTGACAGAGCAAATGCAACACCAAGAAGGAGTGGTCAGAACTTTATGCCAATTGCAGGGTAGACTGACGTCACTGAGGTATGCTCATGATGTGAAATGCGCCGCTGTGCTGCGCACGTAGCGAACGATAAATGGGACACGGCGTTGGCGAATGGCCCACTTCGTACCGTGATTTCTCAGCCGACAGTCATTGTAGAACGTGTTGTCGTGTGCCACAGGACACGTGTATAGCTAAGAATGCCAGGCCGCCGTCAACGGAGGCATTTCCAGCAGACAGACGACTTTACGAGGGGTATGGTGATCGGGCTGAGAAGGGCAGGTTGGTCGCTTCGTCAAATCGCAGCCGATACCCATAGGGATGTGTCCACGGTGCAGCGCCTGTGGAGAAGATGGTTGGCGCAGGGACATGTGGCACGTGCGAGGGGTCCAGGCGCAGCCCGAGTGACGTCAGCACGCGAGGATCGGTGCATCCGCCGCCAAGCGGTGGCAGCCCCGCACGCCACGTCAACCGCCATTCTTCAGCATGTGCAAGACACCCTGGCTGTTCCAATATCGACCAGAACAATTTCCCGTCGATTGGTTGAAGGAGGCCTGCACTCCCGGCGTCCGCTCAGAAGACTACCATTGACTCCACAGCATAGACGTGCACGCCTGGCATGGTGCCGGGCTAGAGCGACTTGGATGAGGGAATGGCGGAACGTCATGTTCTCCGATGAGTCACGCTTCTGTTCTGTCAGTGATAGTCACCGCAGACGAGTGTGGCGTCGGCGTGGAGAAAGGTCAAATCCGGCAGTAACTGTGGAGCGCCCTACCGCTAGACAACGCGGCATCATGGTTTGGGGCGCTATTGCGTATGATTCCACGTCACCTCTAGTGCGTATTCAAGGCACGTTAAATGCCCACCGCTACGTGCAGCATGTGCTGCGGCCGGTGCCACTCCCGTACCTTCAGGGGCTGCCCAATGCTCTGTTTCAGCAGGATAATGCCCGCCCACACACTGCTCGCATCTCCCAACAGCCTCTACGAGGTGTACAGATGCTTCCGTGGCCAGCGTACTCTCCGGATCTCTCACCAATCGAACACGTGTGGGATCTCATTGGACGCCGTTTGCAAACTCTGCCCCAGCCTCGTACGGACGACCAACTGTGGCAAATGGTTGACAGAGAATGGAGAACCATCCCTCAGGACACCATCCGCACTCTTATTGACTCTGTACCTCGACGTGTTTCTGCGTGCATCGCCGCTCGCGGTGGTCCTACATCCTACTGAGTCGATGCCGTGCGCATTGTGTAACCTGCATATCGGTTTGAAATAAACATCAATTATTCGTCCGTGCCGTCTCTGTTTTTTCCCCAACTTTCATCCCTTTCGAACCACTCCTCCTTGGTGTTGCATTGTCACTGTCAGTCAGTGTATATACGCTGAACGATTATATGTTATTTCGTTTTGTACTGTTTTCTTTTCAGGGCATTTGAATGGCTCAGTCAAATTTACACTTAATTTGCTCGAAGAAGTTCCTGAAGGTACAGCTATGTGCTTAGGCCTAAAAAAATATACTTTGGAATATTTGGGACGCTTTGGTGCAGACTTGTGGTATAGCTTCGACTTTAATACTTCACTGGCAGTCGGTATTCTGACGCCCGATAACAACACTTCGAAGACTAACAGGTAGGTTTACCATTGTTACATAATGGGAGCATTTGAAGTAGGAGACACCCACAGGGAGTTTTTCATTTCGGCAAGCGGTGACAGTTATTGCCGTGTGTTGGCAGAGTAAGTAACATATCTGGGAAGTGAGTATAAAACAAAAATAGAAAGGGAGGGAGAATTCTATACAACTGCTAAACTATTAATTGAAGAGTGGATTACGCCAGGCAGAATGTCAATATATTATTTTTGTATTTTAAAAAGTATGTGGAAAAAGGAAAGGTCGTGGCCTCAATTAAGGTACAGCCCCGGCATTTGCCTGGTGTGAAAATGGGAAACCACGGAAAACCATCTTCAGAGCTGGCGATAGTGGGGCTCGAACCCACTATCTCCCGATTACTGGATACTGGCCGCACTTAAGCGACTGCAGCTATCGAGCTCGGTATTTTTATGAACTAAAGGGGACGGGGGTTTACAGGGAGGGGAAGGGAATAAAAAACTTTCCTATGTCAGCTAACTTCTGTAGTGTAGTCACCTTCACTGTTTATTTGTTGCGTCGGTTTTCTAGCCTTTATTGCCTGGAGACATTTATGAAATGGATTTAAATGCATCCCTCATCCCTCGAGCCCATAAATATTATTTGCCTATTTTCTCCCGCAATTTGCCTACACTTTAGTCCTGAGGTTTTTTTTTGTGTCGTAATTTACCTCTGATTCTGAACAAATCAAAAATAGCCCCTGTAAACCCCCATCCCCTTTAGTTCATAAAAAGAATTTGTGGCTTAGTTTCTTCCGCTTTTTGTGTTGAACTTACATACAGTACTGAATTTCACAAATTTATGTGCCCCCGTTTTACTGTGATGCGATTGAGCAGAATCGTTCGATATGGCAACCCTGTTGTCATAAGAGCAATACTGTTTTCTTAACATGGAATGCACTATAGGACAAAATAAATTATATTTAGTGTAGTAATAGTCAAATAATTATAAGAGGTAATGTAAAGCAGGTATCAAACTTTAATGAATTGCAGTAAAACAGTGCTTTCTCCCTAGTGTCAAGCGATCCGGAACCAAGAGATGGAAGTACGCTATTCTATTCTATTCTATTCTATTCTATTCTATTCTATTCAGGATGAATTGTTTTAAGAAGTTTGTTATTTACAAGCGCTATGGAAGGAATTGCTGAAAGTGCCTGACTTCACTGATCACACATACTTGGGACCTAAGTAATACTCTACATCAATTTTGCAAATAACCAATGAAACCTAATTTTTCTTCAGTGAGAATTCTTCTTCGTCTGAAAGGTTTCCTAGGCTGAGCATTTTCCCGTAGCCTGAATGTTGTTATAAACAATGAGGACCTGAAATTATTTTGGAGAAGATTTTGGACTTGACGAGCTGACTGAGTTAACACATGAGACTCATAACTATGCATACGCTGTGCAGTAGTAAACATGTACTAAACACATTCAGTCCTAGGACATATTCTTGGCTATTGTGGAGGCAATAACCAGGAGTTGACGAAAGCCGTCGCCCAACAGCTTAAGGCTAATATGGACGTAAACACGAAGATTCAAATGATTTAAAAAGGGAAATACAACAGCGCGAGATCGAATTGAGTGCCCATAAGGACGAAATACACAGAATCATGTAGCACTCAGTCAGTACCGATCTGAATTTATGGCAGTCGCCCACATCACAGATTCCCTATCTGTTGTTTTCCTAGCCTTTTCTTAAATTATTGCAAAGAAATTGAAAATTTATTGGACATCTCCCTTTGTAAGTTATACCAATCCCTAACTCCCCTTCCTATAAAATAATATTTGCCCCATACCACATAGTCGAGAAGCTCGTCTCCTTTCTTCCACGTGTTCCCAAACTTTGCAACATTTTTGTGACGCTACTACTTTGTCGGAAATCATCCAGAACAAATCGACCTGCTTTACTTTGGATTTTTTCCAGTCCTTGAATCAAGAAGTCCTAATGAGGGTCCCATACACTGGAACCATACTCTAGTGGAGGTCTTACCAGAGACTTATATGCCCTCTCCTTTACATCCGTACTACAACCCCTAAATAAGCTCATAACCATGTGCAGAGATCTGTAGGCCTACACTTTATTTACAATCCCTATTGTGTGATTACTCCAATGAAGCTCTTTTCTTATATTAAGGGGATAGGGAACGGTTAAAATGGTCAAAAACATTTTTTATTATTTTTATATTTTATGAATCTCTGTAGTCTGCTCTTTAAAATGATGTATAATACATTATAGTTTAACAATTAAAAGTTGCCACAATTTTAATTTAAACTTGAGCTAACAATGAGAAAATCATATGTGTGGAAAGTTTTAACTGCAGTTTTCTCAGTTTCTAATTTTTCAAATGTATGTTCCTTTTTCTAGGTGACTATTTATCACAGAGCTGTGTAATTTTCATCATTAATTTGTCTCATATTGGTTAACATTTTAACGGAGGGATTTCCTGATTCATATAAAAACTTGAGATTTGACTGTTTTTTAGGAAAAAATTATTCTATTTATTGACTGTTTAAAAAATATGTATCTGAGTCCCCTTAAGTCCAATTACAAAAACACTCCGTCAGTATGCCAAGTAAGGTTTTAATAAAATGTGACATAAACTTCATTTTCATAACTTTATTAGCTCCTGAGAAAAAGGAACATGAATTAAACTTAACATTGGTAAGATAGGCAGCCCCGTATCCCCTTAACATCTAGGTGCTTACAATGATCTTCATACGGAACTTTCACCCCATGAGCGCTTTGTATGTTTGTGAAACTCACAACCTGGCATTTAACCCGTATATCATCATACCATTGCCCATTGTCCATCTCACAACATTATCGAGGTCATTTTGTAGTTGCTCACAATCTTGCAACTTATTAATTACTCTGTGAAGTATAATATCATCCGATAAAGCCTTATTTCTTATTCCACTTCTTTACTCATATAATTTATGTATAAGAAAATATAAAGGTCCAATAATACTGCCTTGAGGAATTCCCAACTTAGATATTACAGGGTCAGATAAAGCTTCACCTATTCTAATTCTCTGAGTTCTATTTTCCATAAACATAGCCACCAATTCAGTCACCTACCTACCGCCAATATTCTTCACTTGTGACACAAAAGGAATTGGAACATCCTGAAGGATTACTCTGGGCAACGTACGTTTACTTACATTTGTCATTTGCTTTGACAGGCAATAATGATTTTTTTTTTGTAATTTTGTACGGTTACATTTCAGGCCGTGAGCAGCAGACCAGTCACTAATAGCCTCAAAGTCAATGTTTAATTAAGTCGTTATTTTCGTGAAGATCTCGTGTTTTAGATTATGTGTACAGTTGAACGTCGTCAGCGTACATATGGTATTTCCAAAATCTTAGATTTATTGATACGTCATTCACAAAAAAGTACGAAAAGAATTGGTCCGAGTACAGAGACTTGAGGGAATCGTCTGTTCGCACCGCGCTACAAGGAAACGAGATCATTATTACGTTTCACTTACTGTTCATGTCCGTGAAGAGAGGAATACATGAAAGCAATCATACTCTGAGATAAAGTAGAGCCTTCTGTTTTACAAGTAATATGACAATGTCTACGCTGACGAAATCTTTACTGTAATCTAGTAATACCAGAACTGTGAATCGTCCTTTTTCTATTGCTTGCAGAATGTACTGAGTCACTTTGATTAAGGCTGTAGTTTTACTATACCCTTGTCGGAAGCCGAACTGGAAAGAATAATGTAGATCGTGCGTTTGAAGGCACTCATACATTCGTGTATAGACTATATACCCTAAGATTTTGTTTAGAGCTGACAAAATAAATACTGGACGATAGTCTCCCTCATCCAAAGATGTTTGTCTTTCGGAAGTGGTAACACAATAGCCTTCTTCCAGAGAGTTGGATATGTTGTGTACAGGAAAGAGAAATTGATTACATGAGTTAAGATTCAGCTTTATATGCAATACTTTAGCCGAAGATTGAACTAGAGTACCTTCCATAATATAATTAGTTGAAACATACAAAAACAAAACTGAAATCTTGCCTTTTTACAAAAAAATCTAATTTCCAATTTTAACTTTAAAAAATTCCCCTATTCTTCCTCTTTGAAATCCCGACATAAGTTTTCTCTGTCGCCATTTTTAAGCTCTAAATAACGGATTTTTTTATATTATTTTTTTTGCTAGGGGCTTTACGTCGCACCGACACAGATAGGTCTTATGGCGACGAAGTATAACGGATTTAAAAGGTAGTGCTACGGTGTATATAGAGCAAGTCTACGACACTTTCTCTCATGCTGTCAGGCAACATTAGCTTCAGAGTTCTTTCGGACAGCCAATTCAGTAATACCTCAGTAGACCTACGCTGTGCGTAAGAGGTTAAAGACATGTGAGGGAGCATTTTACTGTCCAGAACAATTTTAAAGCAAGCATGTTTCTTAAAATTGTTAGTTGCTTTTCTCTACCATAAGACTTCTTCAGCTGTTTGCCATGCACAAAATGCGACAGAGTTGTTATAAGATTCACATGATATTTTCAGAGAATGTTTGAATATATACAGGAATTACAAGTAGTTCTGTATTTTAATATCAGTTGAATTTTACCTTCGTAGTTTTGCTCCTAAAACAGCACGAAGCTAAATTTTTAACTATTAAATGAATAAAGAAACACTGAAAGGAATGATATCTCCAATAGTTTATACCTGACTTCAAAACCCGGAACTGTTCTTAAATATGTGGGTTTTTTTACTTGTTTGCCAAATTATAGCCCAAAATATGAAAACTGTGCCTTATGGATCATTCTCCATTCAACAAATCAAAATAACAATTCTTTGTCAATAACTTTGCAACCAATTCATTAATCAACTGCAAATTTTGTACGGGGCTATACCTCATTAATATGTGCTTCTGTTCTAAATTTGGTTTTTATAAATGGTAAATTGTAGAAGTTAAAAATTCTACTATTGACTCCTCTTAAATTTGAATTAGAATTAGAGTTAGTCCCATAAGAGAACTGTATACACATTAGCACATCCCCTGCTCCTTGGAGTTAGACCAGTAAAAAAACAGGTCCTAAGTTAAAGTTGTATCCCCGTTAGGTGTTTCTCCACAGTTAACCTCATATGAGCAATCTATAGCTGCAATATTGGCTAGTAAGTCAGTTAGGTTGAGCCTGGGATCGAATCCAAACCTATAAGGTTATGCTTGCACTCTTTTGTGGTTAGCCCGGGCAGCGAATTCCATTCGCTACGTTAGATAAAGGGGTTCGAACTCGGGTCTGCGAAGTTAGATAAGGAGTTAAAATCGAGTCTGTAAAGTTAGCTGGGGAGTGGAACTTTGGCTTGTTAGGTTAGGGTTAGTCGATAGGTCGAACTCAAGTCTGCAAGCTTAGCCAAGGAGTTACAGGTTACAAGTTGTGTGCCCTTAAGTTAGCTCTCCACAATTAGTCCCATAAGAGCCATATATAGCAACCATCTTGCTCTGTAGCTATTAATCAGTTCATAAAATTTAGTCTGATATGGTCAATAAGCCCTAAACCCTAAATTACAAGTTATGAGCCCCTGAGGTGGCTCTCCAGAGTCATACCCATATGAACAATATATAGCAAACATCTTGCCCAGTAGCTGTTGCGTCAGTTCTCCAATGTAGGTCTTAAGTTATAAGTTGTGAGTCCATGAGGCAGCTCTCCAGAGTTAGCCCCATAGCAGCAGTGCATACACTTTAGCCCTTGCGCCAGCTCCCAGCGGCCATCTTGCGCGGTAGGACGAGCACAGCTCTCAGGATTTAGCCCCATTTATTCACATTAGCCCCTGCGCCAGCTTTCCGTTTTGCTCAATACTCCCGTATTGGCTACCTGTCCCCAGACACCAGACAGGTTTTCTATTTTTTTAATAAAATCATTGTTTGTAACTGCGAATATTGCGCAAGTATATTTTAAAGTGAATTTCAGTATATAATGTGAAAAAATAAAAATCGGAAGGGAGTGTGACAGGGGTGGATTTCCCCTACCGGTTTGAAGCTACCTTCATTTCAGAATTACTGCTACCACTACTTTCAAAAATGACGTATTTATTACAACTCGTTAGACTAACTTTGAAAAGTTATATTCAAAACGTTACGATTTAGGCCCTACTGGAAAGTATTTACGATACATACCAACAGTACATCCAAAATCACCTATTCCAGAATCAGAATTTTTTATATCGCCTTCGGCATTAACTATTTCGTCTTCCCTTAACCTTCACACGCAGTCTTTACTGCTGCAATAATAGATGATAAAACCTTGCTGAATGATGCATAATATTCTTTTAATATCCTCCGTCGAATCATTGATTCATGAAAAGCAATGAAAACTGTTATCAAATGCCATCTAGGGAATCAACTTGTTACCATCTTGTACTACGCTTGTGTAGCTATAATCACGCCCATACGGGCAGGAATTTTAAAATTACATATAATATACGAACCGTAGAAATTATGGGCTTCGTCAACTCTGAAGTAACGGAAGCCCGTAGAATCTATGGGCTCTCTCCTCGAGTATCAAAATATGATCGAGTAGAAGGTCAGCTTTAGGAAACAACTGCTGTCAAATCAGTTGTTCTTCATTTCCAACATAATCTATCTGCCATGTTCTTTCTTATTCACATCAGACTACAGTAGATAGAATGTAATTTGTTTTGTTTGTCCTAGGAATGGCATCGTCAGTCTGCTGATTGAAGTTCTGAGCTTGCCAATACTCAGTAAATTCGACGAAAATAGTTTAGACATCTGGAACTTTTCATCACCTTTGTTGCGGCCACAATTGAATTGGTTTCAAGGATTTTCACTTAAAAATAATAGTGCTATACCACTGACCGACCTAGCATGGCTGGAGGGACTGCATGATACAAGCATTCACTTATTAAATGTGTCACTCGCGACGAGAAACATGACGAAGACCATTTACCTTAGAGACATGCCATTTCTTCGAGAGATGAATTTTTTCGGCCTTAACGTGGAAGAATTTACTGAAGGTGAGTTTAACTGTATAACAGTTACCCAGCACTAAGCTAGAGGCATAAATTAGATATTTACTCCTATAATGTTATTATAATTATTATTAATAATGGTCTTTCCCACTGACTACGAGGGCTAGTCGTAAAAAAAAGATTCCCTAGTCCGCCAAATGCAGGAAACTTGACCGAAGAAATAAAAATGATGGTGGCAGATAAGGGAATTAGTCATCTATTTTCCACATAGTTCCCAGCGATATTGATATATCTGTCCGACCGCTTCACAAGTTCGAAGAACCCATGTTGGTAAAAGTCAGTGCATTCGATTTCTTCAAAATTCGACCCTATGCTGTAGTGCGCTTTAACAAGAATGTACGAAAACGAGGTAAAATGTATGGGACTGCTTCGGAAAACAAGAGAAAATGTAAACAAAGAATGGAATGTTATTGTTTTGTAAATACTGTAATAAAAGGAGACAGTAAATTTGTAAAATATTACTTAAATATAATTTTTTTTTATGTGCTGTCTGAGCAAGTTAACCAATGTTGCAACACTTTGAAGTTTATTAAGGTGAGTCTCGTTGAGAAGTCATACTACTTCTCCTCAAACCGGTTGAATTAATTAAATAAGAAAACTGCAAATACGTCTTGCGAAATTTCTAGCGAAGCATGGGAGAGACATTTCGCTGGAATTTTAAATCAAATGAACTCAGACGAGGCATACAAGACTGAGCCCAAAAGAAATGAGTTAACTGACACAGTCATTACTAAAGAGGAAATAATGAGGGTAATACAACAAACCAAGATTTAAAAAGCGGCAGGTCCGGATGGAATTTTTCCGGAACATCTGAAAGAATCTGCAGATATCCTGATAGACCTATGGGTGTCCCTATTAAACAAATGTTTTCAAACAGGGGAAATACCAGAAAAATGGAGGACAACAACCATGAAAATTCTTTACAAAGGAAAAGGATCGTTTGACAACCCAGATTCCTACCGAGGAATTGTGCTGGAGGATGTCCTTTTTAAGGTATTCACATGTATCATCAACGAAAGGCTTAATATACTAATTGATCCTTATCTACCAGACTCCCAGTTCGGTTTCAGGAAACAGAGGAGCACAATACTTCTAATGCAGGATACAGAAGAAGCGTTGCGACATCCCAAGGGAAAGTACTATGCAGTGTTCATAGATTACAGAAAAGCCTTTGACCTAGTGAACAGAAGAACGCTAATGGAAAAGTTGAGAGACGTTATAGGGGAGAGCCACCCACTCGCCTTGATAATACAAAACATCATGAGATACAATTACATTGAAATCAGTAACAACGATATAAGATCAAGGAAAATAAGGCAAACCAACGGTATCATGCAGGGTGATCCTATCAGTCCCACTCTGTTTAATATACTAACGGCAGATGTTAAATCAATTATAAACGATAATTCGAAGGCTACTTTGATCATGTATGCAGATGACATGATGATTGGATCATCAAACAAAGAAGAAGTGCAAACAGCAGTAGCTGAACTAGAGAAATGGTCTGAGGTGAATCATCTTAATATAAATAAGGAGAAAACTGTCCAAATGGTATTCAGAAAAGGAGGGAAACAAGCAGCAAAAGACAATATAATGTTAGAAGGTGTACCGCTTCAAGTTGTTAATAAATACAAGTACTTAGGAATCACCACGCAACCGACACGAAATTCCTTCAGGATACATATTCAGGAAAAATCCGCAGCGACCATCAGAGCCACTTATAAAATAAGAAATATAACCCAGCTGTCAACTGATACGGCGAAGAAAATATTCCATAGTGCAATAAAGTCAATAGTCACCTATGGTATTGAAATAATATGGGAAAAGCTGTCATTTAGTGACTTAACGGAAACTGAGAAAGTGAAGGCGTACTTCATGAAGAGGGTTATGGGTGTGAGCAAGGCATCCCCTTCTAGGCTAGTTTATGTTCTTATGAGGGAAACCTTCTTCAGAGAAGACATACGATTAAAACACCCTTTGCCAGCTACTAGATCAAGCCAGAAGCTTCAACGACAGAGAGAGGTGAAGAGAGAAGAGATAGAAGAGGATTTCTACAGCACAAGCGCTATATGTGACAGAAACTGGACTAAAGAAGGTCAAGAGCAAAGGCATGTTGTTACCAGGCTAGCCATACATGGCTTTCATCACTGTATTTGCAGGAATACCACCTTTCATAAACCAAACAATGAGTGCGTTTGCACCCTCTGTGGTCAGAAGTGCAATTTATATCATATAACGGAATGTCCGAAAAGGGTGAAATCAATCACCGAATATAGTAGGGAAAACTCTAAAGCTTTGAACTGAGAATATAAAATATAAAAAATTGCTAATTTGTAAATGTTTTACTAGGTTAAGTAATGCTCTTTCGAGCGCACCTTAATAAATTATTTAAACCAGTTGAATCTCTGTTTAAAAAAAAAAGAAGTACTGTTAACCTTGCCATAGTCAACAATTTTCAATATTATCCACAGCTCGTGTGTCACTCTCCTTACAAGTCACTGGTAACTGATTATCAGTGCAATATTTCAGGTTGGGAGAGATGATTCAGCTATAGAAGTAGTTAATCTATTCCTATATTCTTCCTGAATGTAATTTAAAACAACGTAACATTTGTTTCATGAATGTTCAATTGAATAAACTAAAATCATCTGTTCATTACAACTGCTTAAGCTGATGAGATTCATAACACTCGCCAAAAATTAAGTTTATTTTGCACATAGTATGTCTTTTTTTAAACACTGGTAAATAAGGAAAGGGGCTAAATCTTAGAAGGAAGAAATAAACTTAAAGAATCCCAGTTACTTGGGTGTGTTCGTCTTCGTACATGACATTTCACCGTTATTTTTGTCCGAAGAACATTTTCCTTATTATTTCGACAACATTGAAAATAGCGCTGAATCAATTTTACGCAAGTATGAAATACCGACTGAGATCATATGGTATCAAAATCATCTATCACAATTTATACATCTTCGACAGTGACCGATTACCACGTCAAATACCGCGGCGTACCTCATTTCGTTTGACGGTACCGTGGCGTATAGCTTGCGAACAACCTGTTCTACTTATCAGTATAATAATAATAATAATAATAATTGTTACGGGGTTACCCGTGGAACAGCAGAGGTGAAAGAAGGTGCGGGCTGGAATGGATCTAACTACAAAACCGAGAAAAGAACTAAAATTTCATTAAAGGTTATATTTTCAAAACAGCCAAACTTAACAGATTTGATATAGAATTTGAACATACAACAAATAACAACAAGTTAAAAATCAGGTACAAGACCAGAAAATCCAAGATATAGGGATAGTTTAACGAACTGGGCTTCGAGCCCCCCTTTTACAATTCCTGAGCTCTCAGCTCACAACCACCTATTACCAAAGGGCAGAAATCCCCTTACTGTATGGAGCACTTGCTCCCACCTTTTACCCTCAAGCCTCTCAGAGGCACTTTTCAAACACAAGAAAGAGCTGAGCCGCTCTCAATTTTTCAAGCCTATTAAAGGCAATACCAGGCTATTACACTAAATTGCCATTAAGGCACCGCTTACATCAAAAGAAACGAGGGTATCTCGTACCCAACCTACTGGGTCTTAGTGGAAAAGAACAGATTAATTAAATGGCCCAATATACCAAGATGAATGGAGGCGTTGCTTTCACTCCTACATGAAACCATATAAAACCTAAGGGGCACTAGGCCGATTAAACAGGGGCTATTCCCACACTAGGGAGGTGACTCGTATAAGAAAATGTTAATACATTAAGAGTAGAAAATCGGTTATGAAAACGTAGTCACCTCAAATCAAAATGAAGGAGAGCTCGAGAGGGTAAAGCACTCTCTATCCTCGATTTACAGTTAAAGTAATAAGAAAATTTTACATAAGCCGACACTACGTTACATTTTTAGACAGGTAGGTTACATTGAAAAGGTTTCGGACCTTCTCCGAGGGTTAAACTGCTGAGCTAGTAAGAAATAAAGATGTTGAAAGGCCATTACCTTTGTTGAAGAACTTGCTGCCCGAAGGAAGAGGCGCTACCCGCCCCCTGCTATACTTCCATACACTAAGCTAGATGTTGTTGAAGTGGCGACGAGCCATGAAAATCAGCAGTTTTTAAACCCTCATGGAAGATTCGAGACCTTTCATGAATATTTTTTTTGCTATGGGCTTTACGTCGCACCGACACAGATAGGTCTTATGGCGACGATGGGATAGGAAAGGCCTAGGAGTTGGAAGGAAGCGGCCGTGGCCTTAATTAAGGTACAGCCCCAGCATTTGCCTGGTGTGAAAATGGGAAACCATGGAAAACCATTTTCAGGGCTGCCGATAGTGGGATTCGAACCTACTATCTCCCGGTTGCAAGCTTCACAGCCGCGCGCCTCTACGCGCACGGCCAACTCGCCCGGTCATGAATAATTAAGACATACCCACAGGCGTTTATTGGCTGACCAAAATTTACACATCAAAATTGGAGAAGGACACGATTGGCTGAAAATTAATGACAGTAATTATCGATTGGCTAACTTCAAAACTGGCGGAAAGAAAAGATTTATATTGCCAACCCACAAATGAAAGAACGAAATTTAGTAAAGAACAAACTTATGAATACAAAATTTCTTCAACTAAAGTTCTACCACTTCGCACCAGGGTGCATGGTCATAGTTTTTGTAGAGACATCTATCAGAGAATGTCCACACTTCTTGATGATTAGTAAACAAAAGTAGTTAGATATTAAAACAGTGACATCTTCTGAGAAACTGTTGAGATAATTCAGTTTTTAAAGTTCAGAGTTTCTGCTGCAGGGGAATACTTTAAGGCGGAAAATTCAAAACTGTGGCGTAGAGGTGTACCAGCCGGTACAATAATAATAATAATAATAATAATAATAATAATAATAATAATAATAATAATAATAATAATAATAATAATAATAATAAACCGGTTTATTAGTAAGCTACTTTTTCTAATATTTCTCCAGTGAGAGTACCTGACTAGTGTGTTTCTTTGTTAAAAGGCAAATTATCAACGACCTTACTTTTACAATCACTATCTCGAGTAAAAATTACACAATAATGTACGAAATATACTAATATTTATGTCGATTAACCGTTTGAGTAATACTGAAAATGTATTTTTCTACAGTAGGATAGTTTAGCATTAATTTCTAGCTTGGAGAACAGTAAAAATGAGGGATATACAAGGCTAGGGCGGTCAACTGCCTTACCAACGTAGTGCAGGAATGAACCATAATGGCGGCCGAGCATACCTAGTTGTATAAGTGACGTCACAGCGCGTGGCTTACGTTAGGGGTGTCCGCCATTTCATTAGGGTTTTGCTCTGTGATTGCCTGCATCTGTGTTTTGAGTGAGGTAGCTTACATGATGATCAGTCGTGGTAATAATGGTAGCGATGAACTAAGCAAGTTTTCTAGCTCCAACCTGGACATTATTCGTACTGAGCTTGGTAAGCACGCTACACCAAAACATGTTACCCTGTAATGCGTCAAGTAGGGAAAATTGTAAGACACTGACATTTTGAGTAATTTAAAATGATAAAAATTGAAGTAAATATTTACTTTCCTTTCCAGGTAGCTTCAACGGTATGCCCGAAATGGAAGTCTTAATCATTCTTGCGAGCAAGTTACGTGGAATTCCTCAAATGATCGACCGTATGCCAAAACTGAAAATATTGAAAATTGCGGAAGGTTCACATGAAGGACCAAACTTCACCATACCAACGAAGACTTTATCAACCTTACAGAATCTTGAAGAACTGAACCTGATTTACAATGACATTTACACTCTTTCAGAAATACCTCCGCTTTCAAAACTACGAATACTGAACCTAGATAATTGTAAATTAAGTGAAATAAATGAAAATGATTTCGTCGGATTTCCAGTGCTAGAAGAGTTAATTCTATCCAGTAATAACTTGCACCATTTCAAGGAAAATACTTTCCGCCCATTGAAAAGACTAAAAGTATTAAATTTATCATGGAACAAATTAACAAACTGGCCTGTGTTGCATGGCTTATCCCTTACAGGCCTGTATTTGTCTTATAATGATATATCTGATGTGCAAAACTTAGGTAATAATAGAACGACCGTTCAGATTCTGAGTCTTTCTTTTAACAAAATTACATATTGGGAGGACAGGTACGTATTTTCACTTCAGAAATCGCCCATTCCCCATGTTGAGCAACGCCACCAACTCAATAAGAACATATTTACCTCTGGATCCTCAAAAACGAATCACCTTTTTAAGATCTTGGGATTGCCGACTACTCAAAAAGGAGAATTAAGCATTCCTTTACATTCCGGATCTCATAGGAAACTTTTCAATCACATTTCTGGAAATATTTCATTGGTGAACAACTTGTATGGCCAAACCAAATTGCCTAAGGGCGGCAGTGATCAGAAAATATCTGTCAACTATTTTGAGAATACAACTGAATACAGTTCTTCTATGAAGTCCGATGTCTGGGTGAAGAAATTAAACTTGGTATACAATGATATCTCAGAATTGACAGAGACTATGATGCAATCTTTAGAAGGAATTGATGAAGTAGATCTGGGTGGTAATCCATTCAAGTGCATCGACTGCAGGATGATTCCCTTTCAGAAATGGCTGAATACAACCTCTATAAAGGTTACCAACTTCAGAACTTCACGTCCTCTTCTCTGCGAGTCTCCTCCTAGTCAGAAAGGAACCCCTGTGAACCTCGTGCAGTATGATGAAGAGCCATGTTTGGAGAAAATACAAAGTGCAAGTCTACTAACGCTTATCGGTGTTCCTGTCGGAGTGATGTCCACGTTTGTTGTCGTCGCAGCAGGAGTAACTTACAAGTTCCGATCACAAATCGTTTATATGCTTCACCTTTATAAAATAAGGCAAAGAGCTAGGGCATTTGCACTAAGCGCTTTCAACAAATACGCCTTTGATGCCTTCGTATGCTACAGGTAGGTGACAATCTTTTGGCATTATCTGATGATCTGCAATAGGAAGGAGTTAGCGCAAGTTGCTGTAACAGTTGTTAACCTAACTTTCTGTACGCCTCCATGGATGATTGGTCAGGGTCTTGGCCTTCGATCCCCGGGAAACCAGGTTCAATTCCCGACCGAGACGAGGGCTTTACTTTAAACGTTTTATTCCCTAGTCTCAGGGACCAACACTCCTGTAACTCGTACACCGCGCACTACACCATCCTCCCCAAGCAGTTTCCTGTACATGGCAGACGGAGGGATGTGCTAGCAGAAGCTGAACGATGCTATCACTAACTAAGCGCTGTTTTGTCAAATGTTATTTTATTCGTCTTTCACACGAGATAAGTCAATACTATCAGACTAACTGAGTCGTAGTTCAACTGTAATGGCTTCGGGTAACTTCATTATCCTACGAGTTGCAACTGGTAGGATTCTGGATCGGCGGTGGTGGTTGTGATTATTGTTTAAAGAGGAAGTGCAACTAGGCAACAATTTTCTATTAACACTAATCATAGAGAAAAACTTAAAGGGATCCGACACTTCGAAAAATGTAGGTATCGGCCGAAAGAATACAAGGGCCATATAGGACGTGAAAATGAAAGACCCCCCCCCTAAGCCTCAAGTATCCTAATACCGTCGGATTCGGAAAAGAACAAGAGTTGACCACGACAGGTCGGATAGGATAGATGAAAGTGAGGAGCGTGGTACAAGTAAGTTGAAGCACTGCCAGGACTCAGCTAAGGAACCCTTTGTCGCCAACCCACGCTCCGAAGTTCAGAGTCCCTTGGGCCCCTTTTAATTGCCTCTTACGACAGGCAGGGGATACCGTGGGTGTTATTCTAGTACTCCTACCCACAGCGGAAGCGTAAGTTACGTCAAATAGGAACGATGAAAGAGACGAAACTCTCAAAAGAAGAAGCAATAACAGAATGACCTAGGTTACCTGTGGTCAACAGCCTAAACTTCATGTCGCTTCTGGGACTACCGTGGATGTAATCTACCTGTCCCCTAACAGGGGATGATGTGCCTGTAACGTACACAACAATCACAAATATTAATAGTAACTGCAATTTGCGCTAACTGCTTCTTCAGGTCCAAAATAACGAGCTAAAAGAAATGTTTACACTGTATCAAGTACTTACTGGTCCTAACTTAGCTTCAATTGCCGCTTTCACATCAACTGTCTATTTACTGTGCATGCCATTTTGTGCTTTCTGTCTTTATTCTCACGTTACATCACTTTTTATATCTTGTGATAGTCCTTGAGGTTTTAGATGTACTCTTCGTCTTTTGCTGATACAGTGGCATGTATTAGTGAAATTAACAGAAAGTATGAAGTACAACAGCTTACAATGAATGAACATAATGCAATATAATTTGCACAGTTATCTGCCACTAGATCTTGTACCAGGTGCTTCAGATACATACTCCGCAGTATGCTGGGTTGCCGCAAATCGCAGGTGCATTCGTCTGGAAAGGAAGATAAAAGAATACCACAGTAAGTTGGAGATGGGTGCTACCTGGACGGGTCCTGTAGCAGATAATATCTGGATATTTAGCTCATGGCTACAACGACCAATCCGGTGTAAGAACCAATCAACAGCCGTCGAAAGAAAGTTACAGTTTTCATTCTATCAGAATCACTTTATCGCACCTACCTGCATTTCTTTTATTTAAATGCATTGGAAAAGTGCAGTGAAACACTTTCAATAATACATTTGACCACAGATAGCACAATCAAAAAGACGTAAGTGTACGTTATGAATACCTGTGTTCGAATGTTAGGGCATAACTAAAAGCAACTATGGTTACGAGGGTATCTAGGTGTTGTAGTAACGAAAGGGCGTATACTTCTCTGGTAAGACACCAGTTAGTGTCTGGTTCCAGTATCTGGCGCCCACACCATGAGTACATTATGCGAGAACGTAAACATATCCTAAGGAAAGTAACATCATTTGTTCTGGGCGATTTCCGACAAAACAGCTGTGTAAATAAAATATTGCCTACTTTGGGGGTGAAAAGACTTGTGAATACGAACACTAGCTGCTCGAGATAGCGGCATGAACTGATGTGGTGTTGATGGTGGTGACTATTGTTTTAAACGGAAGTACAACTAAGCAACCAACCTCTATACAACACTCATCAAAGGGAAAAATGGAAGCGATCTGACACTTCGAAAAATGAAGGTAACGTCGAAAGGAAGACAAGGACAACGAAAGCGTGAAGATGAAAGACTCCTTGGCATCGAATGCTCTAATACCATCGGGATCGGAAAAGAGCAATAGTTGACCAAGGGAGGTAGGATGGGATAGATGAAGGTGAAGAGCCTGGCACAAGTAAGTGGAAGCAACGCCAGGACTCAAATAAGTGCCCCGTGGTCGGCAAGCCACGCTCCAAAGTTCAAAGAACCTGGGGCCCCTTTTAGTCGCCTTTTACGACAGGCTGTGAATACCGTGGGTGTTATTCCACCGCCAACACCCGCAGGGGGTAACAAGTCACATTCAATGTCTGGAAATAGTTATGTTTATCTCTGTCCAAACATGAATAAATCAGTCAGATTCATAGATGTTTTGTTAGAATCTGATGACGTAGTGCTTTTAAGAACGAATCATGTTACTCACTGTTTAGCAGTTCGTATTCATTCCTTTTTTAATAATGTGTTCCTTACAGGTGTATTATATTGAAATATTTACTGTATATTGACATTGTGTATTCGGCAGACTGTAAAGCTTTTATAAGTTTAAATTTAAACTGAGTCGGCACCGAACTGTACGTCTACCTTCTTAACAAAATAATTTGCTTCAAACAGAACTTTGAAATTTCATCTCGTTCGGTTTGTTCAAGTCTTAGTAGGCTACTGCTTCTTACCTATGTCTAGTCTTTTCTGTATTAATTTTCATCAGAATTTTTTCTAAAGTCGTTTCTGCTATTTGTGGATGCTATCCATGCCCTTTTTATATACATACAAGAATCATGACGTCTCTGCAAAACCTCCATTATTATTAACTTATTATTATTTTCCAGTTCGAATGACAGACGTTTCGTTCTCACCCGGCTAGCACCATTGCTGGAGAAAGGGCAGGAGAAATACTGCGTATGTCTTCATGAACGTGATTTTCCTCTGGGGTCTCGTATCGTGTCTAACATAGTGGGTTCCATACAACACAGTCGTAAAACCATCATTGTACTGTCGGAACACTTCATTAATAGCAAGGTAAGTTACTGAAATGTTTATAGCACTGTCTGCATCAGATAGTTAGAAGCGTGTCCGCCTTGGTGTCGAAATTTTGGTTCAGTTCGTGAGAGCCAATCAACTGGAGTTACAAAGCTTGAGTTTTTATGTTATATTTACGTCTAGTTTTCATTGTAAAGGAGCTGTTACACTTGTTCAATATTTTCTTTTTCAAGTGGTGCAACTGGGAGTTGGAAATGGCCAATCACAAGATGTTCAATGAAGACGAACAGTTCTTGATCCTGATCCATTTAGAGACCTTGAACCAAAATAAGCTGCCACATTACCTACAATTATTGATGGATACAAGGACGTGTCTGGAGTGGCCTTCACCTGGGCAGAACGATGAGGAAGAACTGGTGGTTCAGAGACTGAAGAGCGCGCTAGGACCAAGCATCTTCCAGACGACGAACGAGATGCCTCCATTACTTTCCGAAGTTATGGAAGACTACTGATAGACCAGGGTCGAGTTATTTGGTCATCATGCTTTTGTTGCTTATTTTGCGAACTCTGGTGATACACACTGAGGCAATAACTTTCAAGGAAAAGGAAAGTAACCAACAAATCTTCTAATTATTATTATTATTATTATTATTATTATTATTATTATTATTATTATTATTATTATTATTATTATATTATTAGTTTGTTTCGACCCATAAAGGATCACGTAAAGCAAATTATGATTTGTTGTTTTCTTGTTCTTGCAGAATTATTTCATCATGTCGCTATGTTTAGGACGACGTTCATCAGTCCGTTTCCTCCTAGATCTGCTGGTCTTATGTTCTGAAGCAACTTCCCAAGTGTAGATCTTGTGTTTGAAAGTTTTGCGGTCTTCGATATCTGTAGGTGTGTTGTTGGCGTTATTGAAACTGATTTCAATCTGTTTGATCCAAACCGTTGCCGTCTTTAATGTTTGTGTGTACATCAATAGTTTCTTTGTTAGTCGCTTGTCATTAGCATCATAATGCGTCCGCAAAATGTCTATCGTCGTATATGGAAACTTGTTTCAATGTTTGAGTATTTTTCTGTAATTTTGTGCGATTGTAGGTAATATCCTTCATCTGTAAGTTTCGGGCCAAGGATTTTTCAGATGATTTTCCTTTCATCTTTCTTGATATTTTCGACATACCCTTTATAATTGAGGTTTAAGGCCTCACTGGCATAAAGTGGTTCAGGTTTGACGACTGTCGTATAATGCCGTAATTTTGTGTTAACGCTCAGGTATTTTTGTTGTAAATGTTCGCGGTTTTCCCATTTGCTTTCCGCGTTTTAAGTTCACGTGTTTTTGTGCTAATCTTTCTGTACCTGTAGGTTTAACGATTTCACCTAAATATTTGAAATTATTAACCTTGTTTAATGTCCCGTATTTTGTTACCTACGTTTGTGGCTCAACGTGTTTTATTATAATATTATTATTATTATTATTATTATTATTATTATTATTATTATTATTATTATTTAATTTAAATGGCTTGATTAACGCTACAAAGCCTGCTATACTGAACTGATATTTTCTTTGAAGTGATCAATATTGACGATCAGTGATAAAAGGCCTACTGTACTATCGAATAACACAGCCACGTCATATGTGGGCTGTGTCACAGACATGGTTACGGACACTCATATCATTATTTCCATAACAGTATCCATCATCCTTTTCATTTCCATATTCAGAATTACAATCAATTTATTATCGTTAATTTGGTTTTCAGCTTGGGGATTAGAAATACGTATTTTCTCATTATGTTATCTTCACACTACAAAGTTACACGTTTATGTATCTCACTGAAACCAACAGACACGATAACTAAGTATGCACTTAAATATGTTGTTCTGGACTAATAATTTTAAATTTGACCCATCAAGAAAAATGCAAAGCAAATCTACGAATAAAACCGGCATAGTTAAAGTTTGTATTTGTACTGAAATGTTGCTTTAATAAACAGTTTTATTTTCTACATACAGCGCTTGATATTTTGTCATTATTACAATGAAAATACCCTAATTTTAGCTTTACTCTAGGATTACCGTATGTTATACGTTTTTCCTTAAATGTTGACAACATTTCTTACCAGGACCCATACTACGAAAAACGCAAAATTAAGCAATGTCTTCAATTGTGCCGAATGTTGAGGGGCTAAAGGGCCCGGAAAAATTTCAAATTGTAAGTCTTGGAAAAACTAAACTAAAAAAAACAAATTTCAAAAAAATCACTTCCGGCCTAAATGCAGTTCTGGAAAAACAGCTTAAAATCGCTTGGTTCTTTATTCGTTTCCTTTTTTATTCAAATCCTCGGTTGAATACACTCAGGCGCTTTTTAATATATTTTGATAATTATCCACGCCGAATGTAGTTATAAGGACTTACGTGAAACCTTAGCCTACAAGGAATACAAAGCCTGCTTACTCTCAGTGCTCTCTTCAGAAAGAGTGCCCGCCTGGCGGTGCGCGTCTTGACCACTGCAGCGCTAGTCTACCACCTCACATCAGCAATCACCAGCATTGCTAACCGGGAGTTAAAACCAGCACAAATTTACCTCTACACTATACTTCCTGTATATTATATACGTTGCTGAGCAGAATGAAGTAGAAAATAGTAAATGTTCACCTTTTACCCCTACGAGTTCAATTCAGCTGTGGATTTTTATTTCAGATAAAACACATAACTGTCGAAATTTATGTCTGGCATTTAAAAGGATATAAGGTCTGCACTAGATATTTTTACTACCACACCGTATATTTTCAGTGAAAAGGAACGACTTTAACCATTTTCATTGATATTTTCTTCTCATAAATTGTTTGTTCTTCTCAAGAAGTATTCTCGGCGATACTCTTCTGTCATGCCATTAGCGTAGTTAGTGACAGAGGGGCGCAGAAACTTGTGCAGTGTTATTCTGCTTAGTTCCTCAGGATGATCACTTTTCTCACACTGTAGAATAGGATTTTGAGCAACATGGCAACAGTATTTCGGTTAATGTTTGTGCTATTTTTGGACTGCCCAGCGTTACCGATATCATTTCGTCCATTACTTGCCCCAGTTTTATCAGCAGTGAAACAAAACCTGGTTTTGGATACTTGAGACCACCTCGGTTTTTGACTGTTATTAATGACGCTAGTGGAGATGGACTCTGGATACTACTAACTTTATCAACCCGCTCTTGACATGGCATGTGGTCTTCGACAACTCTTACCAAATACCCTCCAATATATGCCATTGCAGCACTCGACATAGAAACGCATGGTGCTCCTTCGGCTTCCTTTTCGATGCTTTCCAGTTGTGTTTGTAAGTATCTTGCTAACTCACGATTCGTTGCTGCCGGTTCATCCGCGTGAATATTGTTGAGCTAGTACGTATCCCTGTTGAGTTAGATGTTGCCATCCAGTCACTGCAGGCGGATTCATGTGCTGCATTTCCCGTGAGAGATGCACTAACGAGTCCAGTTGTTAAAATTTTTTGTAGGGCCTGTGTAACACTTGCAGTGTTTGTTTGGTCACTGCTACCTCCAAGTTGTCTGATGCAACTAAATAAGCTTTCTACTTCATCAGAAGAAAATTTTCTGGTTAGCACAAAATGCAAGCCATTCTCAAGCAGGTACTTGACATACAGGATGGCAGATTTTGTTTTCAGACAAGCTGCTTGATAAGTTTTCTATATTTATGAATTCCACCGGACTTGCTGATGCTTTCTCCCAGAGTTCCAGATAGAAAATGAAGTCGTTATCCAGCCATTCCAGTCTTTCATCATCAACTGAGAAGAAAAGCATTGCGTCTTCATTCCAGAGAGCGAATATGCTGCAAAGTGTTCTTCACGTTGAGGATGGTGAACCATTCATTAACTATCTTCAAGAACTCAATAGTACCTTCAGCATTCTGAAATTCTTTTATTCCAAACTGAGACCCGTATTGTCTCAAGAAATCGAGCGCCGAAATGACATCTGAAGAGAAAATATCCACGGATCTGTCCATGTGCATCTTCACAAATGTTGTCGGGTAGACATGTTTGTGTGTCAGGCTTCTTACTAATTTTACTTTCATACCTTTCTGTAAGTCGTGCAACTTCCTGATGAACCTACCAGATCTGGGTTTCCCATCCTTGACCAAATGCTTCTTCACGTCTAGTGATGCACTTCTTAAATTTTTCAATATATGACATTGGTCATAAGAGAGAAATACATTCCGTGAGGTGTCCGAGGGTGTGGCACAGCAGGTAGAGAGGAGTACTACCTCCAGAAAGCAAACGGAAAAGTTTCACATTTGTAGAGTTATTATCTGCCACTAAACTCGAAAAGAAGCCTTTTCCACTTTATCAATAACTTCAATAGCAAGTTGATGAAGTACTTAAGCATTTAGGTCCTTAGTAAAAATGTACGCCACAGGGATTTTAAAATGAGAAGCAAGTCCAACGAACACAAAACACAGAAGTTTTGTTGCAATCACTTTTCTATGCCTAAATCGTTTTTCACTCCACCCAGTGACACACGTTCCTGTACTTCATCAGCTGCTTTAAGGTCGATTCACACATCTCCGGGACGTGACGGCATCTTCCGTAAAAATAAAATATCGTCGCCATGTAAACGAAGGGATGAGTTTTACACTTCCGTTGACGTCATTCGCCATGACCTTCAGTGCTTCTCCGTGATCCGTGCCGGCAAAACGTATTCGCTGGCCACCGATATTTTCTTGTTTTCACGGACGTGATGTCTCTCTTCCCGCCTTCCTGTTTCTCTGCTTTCTTCGAGTACTGAGGTTATCTGTGTTCGTTTGAACTGTTCTTTACCTCCCAAAATGAAGGACGAACTGCTGATTGAATTAGTAATGATGATGATGATGATGATGATGATGATGATTCAAAAGGGAAGGTACTCTCTTTTCTATATAATTTAGCTGATTCGGAATATATGGATAGTGGTTTGAAGAAGCGTGTATGGGACGAAATTGGCGAGAAAATTGAAGCTGAAGATAGTTAATTAACATTTTTTGCTTTTAAGATTAAGGAAATCAGTTTGTCTGTACAAAGGCAACGACTTTGGCGCGGCAAGGCACTTTCTACCCCCAACCTACAAAGTCAGGGGTATTAAAGTTAATGAAAGATTTCATTTATTTAATTTTTCAAGTAATTAAAAGCAAATGTAGTGTATCCATGAAATTTTACTTCGTCGTCCTTCAAGCACTTATATAGAGCAGAAAACTCTCCTTCCTAACCCCTGCGTTTCCATATAAAATGAACCCACTGCTTCTTCCTCTCTTTCTCCTCTTCATCCAAAATTATAGCTATCATTAACAGTTAATAATCACTAAAAAACTCATCATCTAACACGTTATTGCCGACTTATAACTGCGCGGAACTGCACGGAACTGAAGTGTGAGAACAGACGTGAAATATTCATGTCGGAAAGGACGGATACGGACACAGAGAGCGCCGTCACGTCCCGGAGTTGTGTGAATCGACCTTTACAGTAAAGCGCGCGGGGTTGAATAGCCATCTCATCTACAATAATCGAGCCAAATGTACTTATTCCCTCGGTAATTTTGCTTCTTCGTGCAGTCTCTCTACTATTAAGCGTGAAACCATTACACCAGTAGTGCTTCCAACATAACTAGACTTAGAAGTCAAGCTTAACAGTTCGCTACTTCGTATAAATCTGTAACCTGCCGGGGACTTACTGTGCCAGATAATGCAATACCTGACAGTTATATCACTCCACCTGGGCATTTTTTGTACAAATACTTTAAGCTGTTCTTGTAGAAACTTTGCTTTTAAATTTCCTTCAGCACTCGAAGCCTCAACTGCGTCTAGATTATAATCGACCATTTTTTTCTCTAGCCTACTGACTTGTTTTTCTGAGTTGCTGTTGGTAACGCCTCAGTGCAGATATCTTTTGCCTTGCACGTCGAAGTGACCTACTCAGTGTTTGTAACGCCCTATTCCGCGAGTTTATATGTCGCACATGTAACTTTGTTTGTGTAGACACATTTTTCTTGGTTAAATCACTACCACTTGAGATACCAGCTGGGGGGCGTCATCAGGAGCACAAGAATTATTCGGAAAAGAACCAGCATTGCGAGATGTTCTAGGTATAATTGATTTTACAATACAGTACATCTTGTTGGCACTGAGAGTTTAATTTTCGTACTTGGCGTGTAATCACTCAAGATGCTGGGCACCGTATCAGGCTTTAACCGCTTTAGCTTTAGTTTATGTTTGTAGCCACATTCTGTAAGTTGATAACTGCACACGACGGAGCGGTCACCAGGGTTCCATAACTTATCCTTGGTACCACCTACACAACAGAATAAGGAAATTATTATCATCAGAACACGAGCAATAATAAGACGAGGGTTGGGGCAAGAGTCATGGCAACTATTTTATTTCCTTGAAGATACCAGTCCGGTTGGAAAATGTGACATATACAGACGAAAGGACAAGGTGTTAACTACATGTGTGGACAATGAATAGCACTGAAATATCGTAACACACTAATTTATTACGGTAGTATACAGGGCAATATGGCCTTCCCGGTGCAAAAGAATGAGAATACAGTACGCATAAAGTTGACATGACAAACCTGGGCCTAAAGACCCTCAAAGTAGTCTCCTGCTACTGACACAACACGCTGCTAACGATGTGGGAGGCGCTGAATACCATCTGCCTCAGCATTTGCCGCACCATGTGTGAGTCGGGTCATCTGATGGCGCACAGCATTAGCAATGTCCTCTCGTGTTGCAAACCGCCTACCGCGTAATGGTTCCTTAATCTTTCTAATGAGATCAAAGTCACAGGGCGAAATGTCGGGAGACTACGGTGGGTGCTCCAATTCTTCCCATTTCCAACGTCGTAGTAGCTGCCGTACACACCCTGCTTTATGTGGTTTTGCATTGTCGTGCAGGATTATTGCACTGTCCACGAGATCCGGACGTGTCTCCCGAACGCCACGTCGTACCTGTGGCACCAGGAAGTCCCTGTAGTACGGTGCGGTCACTGTTCTGCCATGTGGAACAAAGTGGCAAACAATGACACCCCTGACGTCATATGCGACGATCACCATCAATTCGACTGGGGAAGGATTCTGACGGACCTTCTGCCTCCTTGGTGATCCAGCATGTCGCCACTCCGCGGACTAACGTTTCAGTTCTGGTTCGTATGCTCTGGCCCAAAATTCATCGATGGCGATAATTCGTGACAAGAATTGATCGCCGTCCTGTTGCCAGCTGCAAGGTCGTCGGAGCATATTGCATAGCGCACCCACCTTTGAGCTTCCGGCAGTGCATGCGGTACCCACCGTGATGCGATTTTGCACAGTTGCAGCTCATTACGCAATATTTTGTGGACGGTGAGTTTCTCGATGCCACTTGCCCTCTCTAACTCCAGTAGCGTCCATCGTCTGTCTTCATCCAGGAGCTGCTCTATGACGGCACGTGCCACGTCGGTCCGCACACTGACAGGTCGTCCCGAACGTTGCTCATCACTGGTTGACACACGTCCTTGCTGCAACTTTCCTACCCACCGCGCTACTGTAACGGTATGGTAGGGCATTATTCCCAAGGGCTTCCACTAATTCACCGTGACGTTCCATCGCATTTCTCCCTCGAAGAACGGCTATTTTGGTGTAAGCGCACTGCTCAACACGGGTTACTTCCACCTCGCACGACACTCACCAACTGACTGATTTCACAGCCCGCGCTGCGCTACTACCTGCTATCTCAGAGCCATCTGTTGTTCTGCATACACACTATGCCTGCAGAACTTCCACACGACACATATATGTTTGTGATCCGCTCACTATCTACAAGAAAAACTAGTAACCTAATTTTTGCCGTCACATGGTCTGCGTATTTACTGTACCATACCTTGTCTGCTTGTTGCTTTAATCCATAATTCCCTAGTTGGCTCTTGGCAGGGAATTCACGGAAACTAGTTCCAGGAACATTATTTACAGTGCCTTGTTTACAAAACGGTACGCAGCAGTACACCATTGTCATGTAATTGACGTATTTTAACAATACGACGTCACCAGTAAGCATACAACGTGTAGAAATACCGCCAAACGAGGTGTTCATGTGAGGTTAAATTGCAGCGCCTCTAGCGGCAAATACAGCATCCACAGGGCGGACAGCTATGAGTGGCTATTGGGCAGGCCTTGTATTCCTTGTAGGCTAAGAGTGAAACACTGCATGGACTCACATTAGCGCTCGTAGTGGTGCTAAAGTGAAACATTACATGGACTCATATTAGCTCTCGTAGTAGGGCTTAAGTGAAACATTGCATGGACTCACATTAGCGCTCATAGTGGTGCTAAAGTGAAACACTGCATGGACTCACATTAGCGCTCGTAGTAGTGCTAAAGTGTAACATTGCATGGACTCACATTAGCTCTCGTAGTAGTGCTAAAGTGGAACACTGCATTGACTCATACTATCGCTCGTTCTAGTGCTAAAGTGAAACACTGCATTGACTCACATTAGCTCTCGTAGTACGGCTTAAGTGAAACACTGCATTGACTCACATTAGCGCTCGTAGTAGTGCTAAAGTGAAACACTGCATTGACTCACATTAGCGCTCGTAGTAGGGCTTTGAAACACTGCATTGACTCATATTAGCGCTCGTAGTAGGGCTTAAGTGAAACACTGCATGGACTCACATTAGCGCTCGTAGTAGTGCTAAAGTGAAACAATGTATTGAATCGCATTAGCGCTCATAGTGATATAAAAAGGCAAAGTGCTAATCTAATCGATTGCACAACGATGATTAAGGAAAGGATTGTAATTTTTAATACATAACGTACTGTCCCCTTCAAATTTGGCCTGCAATAAATATTTTATTGTGTATTCAAGTAAAAGGCTATTATTTCATTAGCACGCGTGATATATTTTCAGCTCTGGGTTACAGAGACGTGTTCGCATGTACGGAACCGGTTCTCACCAGCCGAGAGCGATGTATTGATTTTCTGATCGACCAGTCAGCTGTGTCACATGACCCAGTGTAAACTTTCAAGGCCACCGCAAGGTGAATTACGCGTGCCAGAATCTTCGAGTGAGAGTACTTTGGAGAATTGTAATGATCTATCAGGTGTAAGACAACGGCCAATTACGAGTCGATATGGAGACACATCCACCTTGAGAAATGCTTAAATACCCAAGTTTTCAGAAGAAGCGCGCTCTTACTCTTAATTATTCGCTCTCTGATTTATCTGCTCTTACGTGCATTCTTCTGGGATTTTACGACACAGGCACTCTGTCACTGGACTCTGCAATATTTCTTCTCGACGGCAGTACAAATCAACTACCACCTTATAGTACAATAGTCAACGAGTCTGGCAGATTTTCGCAGGCTAAGTTACGTGTTGTTCATCTCTTCGACGTATTTGTGTGTGGGATATCTTCTAAAAATGTGTTTCAGTTTCAGCCTTCACCGTACTAGAAGAAAGAAGAGGATCGCCACGTGGTTATTGGAGTTCGTCAAGACGTTTCAACGATCTGAAGAGGAAACCTACAGTATTTCTGCATTGGAATTCGCTGCTGCGACGGTGTACTGACATGTAGGCGTCATCTAACATGGAGAGATAACGACGGAAGCAGATAACCAACAACATGTGATCCAGTAATTCCAGATCATCGGCGGATATCCAGTTTCATCATACATTTAGGTAACCTTTTCTAATGTTTTATTTGTTCACCTTTGTAGAAGTAATGCGCACTTATTCATTAGTGGTAGTATTTCTTCTAGATTGGCAGAAGTAGTTAATATTTTCATCTTTCTTTCACATGGGAAATGGTAGCGATGTCACGTTGTGTGTGAGTGATTATTGGATTTTATTAGAGTCGCTGGATGTGCGCATGTCTTCTGTGATTACTCTGAATGTCCCATTTAGTAGTCTAGTGTTATTTAAAAATCATTGTCCTCATCGATAAATAATAATTTAATTTTGAAAATATTTTCAATGTGAAAACCATGTGGGACAGATTTACGGCATGTTTGTTACGCCGCATTTCTATGTAAACTTTTTCTTATTGGATTTAACGCGTGTTAGTGTCATCTGGCTTATTGTCGAACTCTGGCTTACGTAAATTTAATATCTAGCACATTTAATAATAATAATAATAATAATAATAATAATAATAATAATAATAATAATAATAATATGGTCCTTAGCAGGCCTCATCGGAAAGAAGAAGAAGAATAATAACATTCCACCTCGGGTTAAATGAATGAATAAGGGTCATGAGTTTAAGTATTGCTTGATCGTGTTGTAAGATGTTAATGTGTGCTCAGTTAGGATGAATATGAGCCTGGAATATGGCAGAATCCCGACGGATCGTTTACTGTATTTATTGAATTGTTGAATTCATTTGTTGAATTTTATTTGAAGAGTACTTGTGCGGTAAAACGTAATCTCTTCAGATGTGGAGCACGTGTTGATTGATAAATGTAGAGTTAAGCAATAATAATATCGTGACTCATGAACCATGAATGCGAATGCTAATATTTGACCTGTACTATGTGCGTATCTGTAGACGACAAATCTTCCAGATATCAACCGGTGATGTTGTTATGACCAACGTCGTGAAATTTTCATCATCCCTGACTAAGTGACTACTCAGATTTCATCACATTTCTGAGAGATGTAAATTGACTTTTTCACCCGATACCGTCATCGTGATATTTCATGTGCCTAGGGTTAAAAATCAAAAATATAACATTCAAAGTCTAGAATTCGTTGTAAATAATGTAAATAATTCTCGTGTGTCATCGGGTGAATGTTGTGTGTGTGTTGTAGCAATTTCAGTGACTTGTGATATTTTTTTTGAAATGTGGTTTTGACCTGGCCACGTGTTCATCATGTTGGGCCTAGGTTATCAACACCGTTGTTTAAGTTGATATGATTTATTTGAAGTTAAATCTCTAGTTAATTTTATTTTAAAATTAAGATAAGATAAGGTTAAAGTATCCGACACCAATGAATAATGAAGGATTATTTCATGCGTCTGGACAAAGTTCACTGTTATTGTAAAGCTTGTAATGTTCATTTTTCTGAAGGCGTCAGATGTTAAAGGTTAACGTCACGTGTTGTTCAGTCAAATATTAGGGGAAGTTTCGTGGAAATTATTATTGTACGAGTACAATTTGATGGGAATAAGTCTGATAGAGACATCTTTAAATAATGTTTTTCCGAATATTTTTTAAGTCTAGTTCAATGGATGAGACAATGTAATGTTAGATTATCCACGAGTAGAACAACGTGATTAAATATTTTTTGTAAAATCTTGAAGCCATAATTTATTTCAGTTATTCAAAGAATTTAAAATTTCATTTGAAGTAATGGATGTTGTCATGAATGGATCTGATAGTTAAATGCTCAAGATCATTTATGAATCAGATAGCTCATTGAGATTTGTTTGTTTCCAACTTGTAAATGATTACGACATTATTAAGAGGAGGTCATCCCAATATAAAATTTTCATTTTTTTTTTCATTGAGCCTGAAGTAGGCTAATATAAATTTGTATACTTACAGCGCAATTCAACTTCAAAAGGTCGGAGAGATTAAGTGTTGTATCTAAGGGAACTGGCTGAGAAGATTTTCAATTTTAAATTACCATCAAGATTTATTTAATGATAATTTGTTAATTGTTACTGAGTGCTAGTTGTAAATAAATGTCAAAACCTGTTGTTTAAATCTTTTTGTATTATTGTCGCTAGTCCTTGTCTCTTTCCCTGCCTTCAAAAATAAGCGAAGCCAGTCAGCGAACGGTCGACCCTTGAGACTCTCGCTCTCCAGCTGAGCATGCCAGGAATAACGGGGTCAGTACATATTATCATACTTTATTATATTTTTTTGCCTAAAATTCGTAGCTCATTTCCGTAGTATGTTTTCAACATTGAGTTGCTTACCTGAAAGGCTGGAACGGTGGATATTATTTTTTACAATTTGCTTTACATCTCATGAACACAGATAGGTCTAATGGCGACGATGGTATAGGAAACACTAAGGAGTGGGAAGAAAGTGGCCGTGGCCTTAATTGCGGTATAACCGCAGCGTTTAACTGGTTTTAAAATGGGAAATGACGGAGAATCATCTTCTGAGTTGTCGAGAGTGTTATACAGAAGATAGTTAGTTGCCCATTTGTACTTCCTCTTAAAACAATAATCACCACCACCACGTCCAGGACCATGTTGAGGTACAAGCTCGGATGCAAGCTCACAGCTGAGCGCCACTAACCGCACGGCCAACTCGTCCAAGATTAGGGTAACGTAAAATTGTCAACATAGCGACTGACAGCGATTAGTTGAGATATCTCTTCCTGTTTGGTTGTCACTCACTTCCGCTAGATGGCAACACCGCTGATATTGTATAGAAAGTAATCCTTAACGAAGAGCGTACTTAATTTGCTTGCCATACGGTAAATACATTAAGTGGTGTACAGTATTATGGAGACTCTACCTGAATGGGTTAGTAATTATACTAGTAGTGGAGCAGTGAGAGTTCAAAACACTTGCCGTCAGCACTTTTTGCTGCGTCAGCACCTGAGGTCATTGACCCCGGCAAAAGTCATTGACCCCGTGACGTCATGACCACGTGCTCGTGTTTGTAGACAAAGCCACGTGGTTTTTTGACAGCCACGTGTTTTTGACAGCTGTCAGCGGCCATCTTTAAACAGGAACGCATCGCTAAGTTCAGTGCTGCCATCTTTACGGCACTAAACCTCATAGTTGCCATCTTAGCCACGTGGTGGTGGGCTATTTGAAAAATTCCACGTCCTTTTGTTGACAGCTGTTAAGCTGTCATCATTAAACAAGAGAGCATCACTAAGTTCAGTGCTGCCATCTTAACGGCACTAAACTTCATGGCTACCTCCTTAGGCACGTAGTAGCGGGCAATTTGAAATTCCACGAGTTTTTTGACAGCTGTCAGCGGCCATATTTACACAAGGCAGCATCGTGCTGCTATCTTTACGGCACTAAACTTTATACCTTAGCCACGTGCTCTTGTTTGTAAACAAAGCCACGTGCTTTTTTGACAGCTGTCAGAGGCCATCTTTAAACAACAGACGATCACAAACTTCAGTGCTGGCACCTTGACGGGGCTAAACCTTCATGCCTGCAACCTTAGACATGTAGCTCGGGGAATTTGAAACATTCCACGTGCTTTTTGACAGCTGTCAGCGACCACGTTTAAACAACAGACGATTGCAAACTACACTGATGGCATCTTGACGGGACTAATACTTCATGCCTGCAAACTTTGGCACATGGTAGCAGGCAATTTAAAATTCCACGTGCTTCTTGAAATCTGTCAGTGGCCATCTTTAAACAAGACAGCATCGTGCTGTTATCTTTACGACACTGCTTTAGCCACGTACTCTTCAAATCCACATGCTTTCTGACAGCTGACATTGGCCATCTTTAAACAAGACAGCATCGTGCTGCTATCTTTAGGCACAAAAGTTTATACCTTAGCCACGTGCTCTTGTTTCTAAACTAAGCCACGTAGCCTAACCTCACATCCGCCATCTTGAAGAGTGCTATCCTTAGTTTTATGACAAGATGCCCTTCTCGACGCCAATTTCATGAGATAGCGGCTGTACACAGCTCCTTATCAGACGGCCTAGGAGCAATTGCGCAAGATGGCGGCTATAAAAAGACGGCTATGGCCGCTTGCGCAAGATAGCGGTTGCTCTTAAGAGACGGCCTAGGGGCGCTTGCGCAAGATGGTGGCTATATACGGCTTCTTATAGAGAAAGATGACTGCTATGGGTGATTGCTCAAGATAGCGGCTGATCTTATAGAGAAAGCTGGCTGATGTGGCCTACTAGCAAGTGGTAGCGGGCAATTAAGATATTCTACGTTCTTTTTAACAGCTTTCGGCGGTTATGTAGAAAGCATCTTAAAGGGGATAAATCTTTATAACTGATACCCTACGCATGTGCTAGAAGGGGGCTATAGCTAGTTCTGGCGGTTGTTATACCTGTGGCTCGAAACAGCATCTTAAAAGGTACTGCCCTTTGTCAATTCAAAGTAGTGGTCAATGACTACAGGCCAACAATGGGGTGTTCGATTATCCTAAACCTGTTAATTCTGAATATTCTGAAAAGTCTGTCTATCCGCCCCTGTACAATAAAATTTCTGCTCATGTCGCCTCCACTGATACTTGAGCTTTGGTTGAGGTTAATAATCGACCGGTGGATGCTCTGCTTGATACTGGTAGTGTAGTATGTTTAATTAATTCTGCTTGGTACCACCAGATGAAAACCTCATGTACAGTAAGTTACCTGGATTGGAACCTACTAACATAAAATGTGTTTCCGCCCATTGTCAGTTCTTGGAAATCTTGAGTTCGGTGAAGGTCAAGTTAAGAGTAGGTAATTTTACTTGGGAACTCAAGTGCTTGGTATCACCTAACCTTTCCTGTAATTTGATTTTAGGTGTCAATTTTCTGTCTAGGGCTGGACTTGTCTTCGATTTACAAAGTCGAAATCTAAAATTTGACTTGATAAATGTTCCATTGAATGTCCCTATTGCTCCGTGTGTGGGTCACCCTCAGTTTGATGATCCTAGCGACATTGATAGCCTTGACCTGAACCACTTAGGGGATGCTGAAGCCTGTCAAGTCCGTGCTCTATGTAAGGAGTTTCCGGAAGTTTTCACTAGCAAGTAAGGCTTGACCGATGTTCTGGAGTACGATATTGAGTTGTCGGACCATCAGCCAGTTCGATCTCCCCTTTACCGTCTTTCCTCTCCTCGCATACTTGAATTGAAAAATATTATTGAGCAAATGGAGATGGATGGCGTAATCAGATCCCTCTACTTCAGCATATGCTTCCCTAGTTTTCTTGGTACCCAAGCCTGCTGGTGGCTTTAGAGTAGTTGTAGATTATCGTGTCCTAAATAGCAAGATTGTGCTTTAATCTATCCCGTTGCCCGACCTACACACTTGCTTTGGATGATTTTCTGGAGCAACTTTTTTCACTGTGCTAGACTTGAACCAAGCGTACTACCAAGTACCCTTATCCTAGAAATCCATTCGCCTTACTGCTTTCATAACGGATTGGAACCTGTATGAGTTCCTGAGGCTCCCCTTCGGCCTATCTTGCAGTGCCGCCGTGTTAACTAGACTGTTAAATTACCTCCTCTCGGACATAAAATTTAAGATTGCATTCAATTATTTGGATGATTTGGTTATTTTTTCCAATACCTTTGAGGAACATATGGACCATGTTTGGGAAGTGTTGCAACGGCTGAAGAAGGCCGGACTTACGGTGAAGTTATCAAAGGTTGCATTCGCCAGACCTAACATGTCCTTTCTAGGGCATATAGTTTCCTCTGAAGGTGTTTCTATTGATCATTCCAGAACTCAGGCCATCAGGGAATTCCCACCACCTACTGATGTTAAAAGAGTCGCCAGATTCACCGGTATGGTGAACTTTTTCAGGAAGTTTATCCCAACTTTGCAGAGATTGCAGCTCCGTTGAACTATCTTAGGCGCAAAGATGTTAAGTTCACTTAGGAGAGTGCCCAGCAAGAAGCGTTCAATTCGTTGAAATTGCCTTGACCAATGCCCCTGTGTAAGCACTTCTAGATTCTGAGAAGCGTTTCATTGTTCAAACTGATACCACTGGGCGAGCTATTGCTGGTGGCCTTCTGCAGGAATATGAGGATGGGCGTAGGCCGGTAGCTTATGTATCCAGGGTCCTCAGCAATCTGGAGAGTAAATACTCCGTCTACGAGCTGGAGTGTCTAGCTGTGCTATTTGCACTAGAAAAGTTTAGACCGTTTATCGAACATGTGAACCTCGACCTGGAGACCGAAAATCAGGCTCTTTCTTGGAAGTTAAATCGGCCCAAAAGGACAGCACTCATCTTTTAATTTCTATGTTCGGCATATCCGTAGTTCCGAGAATGTCATTGCCGATAGTTTGGGCAGGATGTTTGACGGTAATTATAGTGCTGGCGTGAACCCTGATGTTGACGAGCTTCCAGTCAATGCCGTTGGTGTTAGTGCCATTTTTACTGACCTTCCTCTGTTGTACCATGAATTTGGAGATCATCAAAAAACTGATCCAGAATTGAAAAGCATCATCGACACAATTCATAGTGGGTCCGAAGTAAAACCTTACTCCTTATCTAAGGGCGTTCTCTGTTGTAAATGTCGCAAGGACCATAACATCAAAAGTGTTGTCCCAAAGGGTCTGGTGCCAGTCATCTTTAGATATTATCACTGCTCTCCCATTGGAGGTCATTTAGGTATCTTCAAAACCAGACAGAAAATTAGGCAGTTCTTTGTTTGGAAGAAAATGGACAGTGACATCCGAAACATGATCAAATACTGTGAATCGTGTGCCATCACCAAACCTAATTTAAATAACCGTTTGGGATTGTTGTCATCGTCACAAGCCTCCCGTCCGATATACAGGCTGTTCATCGACTTCGTAGGGCCCCTCGCTCAGTCTTTAGGAAACACTCACATATTTGTCTGTATAGATGCATTCTCCCTGTTTTGTTGGATTTTTCCCACCAGATCCACTAACTCCCGTACTTCCATCACCTGTCTAAATTCCATTTTCACATCCTTTGGTCCTCAGAAGTTCTTAGTATCTGACAACGCTAGTTCCTTCACCAGTAACTCTTTCAAAAGGTATCTGTTTGAGTTGTGCATATCCCACGTTACCACCAACCCTTACTATCCTAATCCTTCATATGCCGAGAGGTTGAATCGGAACCTAAATTCTGCATTGATTGCGTATCATCATGATAATCAGTCCAAATGGGACTCCTGTCTGCACTGGTTGGCCCATGCCTTTAACTCCGCTATTCATGAATCACACCCATACGTCTCTCATGTTCAGCTATACCCCGTACTCCCCCATGCCCAATGTTCTGTGTATCGAATATCATCTGCCTGAATTGTCAAAGCCTAATGACGTTCAAAGGATCTGGAATGAAGCCAATAAGAATTTATCTGTGTCATATGAGAAGGTCAAAAAGAAGTATGATAAAGGTAGAAAATCATCTAAATTATATGTTGGAGATCTGGTATATGTTAAATTTTATCCTATCAGTAAGGCCGTGAATAAGTTTTCGGCAAAGCTTGCCCCTAGATATCAAGGCGCTTGTACTGTGTTGGAGTTCTTATATCCGGTTTCTGTTTTGGTAAGCGATTGTGTCACAAAACGGATTAGGCGCGTTCATGTTTCACAAATTAAACTTAGTTAACAGGTAATATTGCACTAAATCCTCTGTTGGTTGCATGCACCTTTGGTAACTGATCCGTACCTTTAGTTGAACCTGGTACACATACTGCGGGTTGGTGAACGAATCAATTTGGTCGTTATTATGTCAAGTGTTTGTGGCTCTGACATTAGTACACTGTTTGATTTCTGGTAGCCTGAAATCTGTTTAACCTGGCCTGTCTTGTGGTAATGGTATTAGTTCTTTAAAATATTATCCTTGTGCATTTGCACCTTGTGCTTGCGTGGTGTGCAGCTAGATTACCACCTTGGGTGTTTAACCTCATCTAACTTTAAACTGCGCTTTGGATCGATTCGCTATCTGCTGGTTGTTGTGATGTAAATTAACGGAATTTTATCTTACTTGGTTCCACATGGAATTCCTTGTGCTAGATCCATCTATCATCATGTGGCTCAATCATTCATGGGCGATATACGTTTGTGATGGAGTGGGTGGGAGTGTAGTTGCTACTTGAAGGGTTACCATTTTATCATCCTTTCATTGTATGTGTGTGGGTGGGTGAGACGCTTGGTAAGGATTTGAGTTGCACTCTGTGTCTTTTCGGTATGGTGTGATTACTGGTTATGGTGTATTATGATTGGATGGTGTCGGAAATGGTTGCCTGTTTGCCTAGTGCATGGACTGTACGTCTTAAAGGTGTTTCATTTTCTGGGTACTGATGTCTTGTATCCTCCAATGACTAACACTCTCTTCTTAACTTATTTTGGTCAACTGTTTCTGGTGCTTTATTCTATGGGTGAACCATCGCTAACCTATTTTTCCACGTAAATGTTTTTTTCTTTTTTTGCTACTTGCTTTACGTCGGACCGACACAGATATGTCTTATGGCGACGATGGGACAGGAAAGGGCCAGGAGTGGGAAGGAAGCGGCCGTGGCCTTAATTAAGGTACAGCCCCAGCATTTGCTTGGTGTGAAAATGAGAAACCACGGAAAACCATTTTCAGGGCTGCCGACAGTGGGATTCGAACCTACTATCTCCCGAATACTGGATACTGGCCGCACTTAAGCGACTGCAGCTATCGAGCTCGGTCGTAAATGTTTTATGTGTGGCATTTATTATCCTAACCTCTCGATTTGAAATTGTGTTGAAACTCTGTCTCTCAGTTCGTTATCTATAGGTGTTTGGTTTGTGCACTACTGCGAGCATTGTGGTTGAATCTCCTGTCTTCTAACTTGGTAATGTCTTAGTGGTTGGTTTTCATCCTTTGAGTTGTGGATTGTTAGTGATGAAGTGTAAGTTACCTTATCTACTAATTGCTGTATGGGCTGTTAGGCGGTGCAGTGTAGGACTTCTTGCCTGAGGGGTGTAACTCCTTCGAGCCTATTTGGTATGGTTCTAGTCCTCGGTTTGTACCTTGTTTCGGTGGTGTAATTTCTATTTGGTATTGCGTTGAGTTTGTATAATGGCTGGTAAGCACGTGTTGAGGATGGGTATCCTTTAACCTCTTATGAGTTGACTCGTGTATATGGCTGGTCATTATTGGAAAGGTGTTAGTGCTTCAGATGTTTGGTTGTCAGGACACTTTGGTAGGGATATTACTTGTCCTTTACTTTATGTCTGTGTTGCAGTAGATTTGGTCATTTGTTAGTGGATCTGCAACTCTGGTTGAGTGACCTTCCTTGTTGGAAATACTTCTCGATACTTAGTGGGCTCTAGTTTCTTCAACTTATGCTTGCCTACTTAGTCTTGTCTTTGAGCCGACGTCATCATTTTATATCTTGTAAACCTATACTCATTTTAAGTATCCTGCCAGCCTATGGCATTTTCCTAGTGGATCACCTAAGATCTCCCAGTTGGTACCATTGTCATCCTAATGATGAATAATGGGACATTTAGGTTGTGTCCCTTCCTTCCTTTTTCTTCTACCGAGCGTTTCCTGTCGAGTGGCTTCATTATCTACCATATATTCCTTTTTGGCCTATACCTCCAGTGATTCTTCTTTGGACCATGTCTACCCTGTGTTTCTCATGGTGTTTAGGGTGAATGGTTCATGAGTTAGTTTCCTTCTATCTGGACGTTGTTTCTGGTCTGGTACCTTTGATGTGGCTGTTATGGATTACCTACTGCTCGCGAACCCTCCATCTGGTAAACTATTCGAGTCTCCTAACGTATCCGTCGATTCTACCATTGCTCAATTTAAGTTACCCTTAACCATGAGTTATTTTCAAGGTTACTGGCCATTTCAGATGATGGTATTCTTGTGGTCTCTTTGTAAGTATTATTTGACTCTTCTTGATTCTTTTCTTAGATTATGTGGGTAACTATTTGTATAAGTTGGTGATCCTATCCTAGTGGGTATGTTCGTTAAATTAATTTCTGATCTTGGGCAAATTGACGAGTTCATCACTCTGTAGTTATGTGTGCATTACCGATGTATATATATGCGGATTTTGATGTTTTAGCCCTGCTTATCTTACTCCAATTATTCTGTGTACTATTAGCTAACCTTGTCTTGCCCTATGCTTTTCTATTTATCCTTTGAGATTTTGTGGTACCATATGTTTCCACTGCGTTATTACTCTTGTATGCCCCTGTACCTTTAATTGCGAGACTGTCAGTATCGTAATCAGTGATCATTGAAGCTTTTATACTGCTTCTTCTTTGTTGTTTTACTGACAATTTGTTTTATCTATTCTGGTTCTCTTGTGTAGTACTACGTGTAAGTATGTATCATATGCCCTAGCATGTTCTTGTTTACTAGTTTCTGTGACCCCTTTTAGTGGGCACGTATTGTTGTGGATTTATCTAGTGTATTAATTGTGGTCACCTTTCTTTGCTTCTTGATTGTTCTGGTATTGTCTCTCCTTTTTCCTTCTGTGCCTAACCGTGACTGTGGAGCGCTCTGAGCCTCGGTTAGTTTATCGTTAACTATTGAAATGTAAAGTTAATTTGTAGAAACGCTGATCCTTGTAAATGTATAATCACCAACTTTATTTATTCCTGTTTCTCTCAACTTGCCCTCCTTGCGATTTTCGCCCTTCCCTGGGCCCAATTGTAAGTTAGATTAGCCTACCATTGCTAATTAACGACACGAGATGATGCAAATCCTTAAAACCCAAGGAGAGTTGTAAAAAGGCTATTAGCGTTAGGTATAGATAGTGGTTCTTAAAACCTGAAAAAATTGGTGAAGTTAAATTGTATTATATAATCTAGGATAAGGTTAACACCGTACTTTTTTAAAAAATCTGGATGCATGAACTATCAAGGAAAAAGACTTTATTTTGGTTCTGCATGCGAATTTTTGAAACTTTTTTCAACCTCAAAGTGAACTTGGTATTATGTTTGAAAATGATATTACGGTGTGACACTCTGGTTGAAAGTATACCGTGTGTAATCGGTAATTCAGAAAACTATGATGAAAATGCTCTTGACTTAGTGTGAAATTTTACTACTGCAATTTCTTGTGTGTTCGATTATATGAGTGCTAACTAATTTTGATCGCACCCCGTCTACTATATTGAAAACAACCTTATGTGGAACAGTGATTGGTACTATATATTTGGTCATGTGGACCTTTAAAATGAACTAATTTTATCCCGTGGTCATTGTTCAACGGACTACTTCACCAAAATCTAGTTTACTTATGGACCACTGCATCATTATAGAAGTGTGCATAAGAATATGTCGTGTTCCTGTAAGGGAGGACTGTAACAGTATTAAGTGTGTAGGACCTTCCCAGTAAACCTTTTGGACTGGTAATTTTACCTTTGGAAATTCTTATCAACAACTTTGGCCATGAACATTGCCGTATCACATTTAATGTGCAATATCTTGGCAGCTTCGTTTGAATTTGTTTATCTTATTTTCTTGGTCTATGAGGTGAAAAGGTGCGTGTGGTTGTGCGGCGATATGGCTTGGGTTGGCTGCTTCAACCCCGGATGAAACCAGACTTCTGCGGGCATTGGAGCCCTTTAACCTGGTAGTTGGCCTCGATTTATTCAATGTCTGTGCTACGAGCAGTTAATCTGCATTTTCTTCTTCTTTTCGTCTAGTTGTGGAAGGTAACAGTAAGTAGTCTGGTGTTGCTTTGTCGCCGAGGGATCAAAAACTGTAAGTCTCATCCTTTCAGTACTCATGGGAATTCTACTTTCAAATGAACTCTACTGAGGAAATACTCCAAAGAATTATTTTGGTTATGTGCATTGAAAGTGGTCTTATCCGCAAGAATATTTATTATCTTCGACTCGCATAATGACTGCACGTTCGTTACATTACCACCGTCTCGATTAAGGAAGCTTCATGTTGGCGTTTTAAAAAAAGCGCGGTGTGGACAGTTTTTCAAAATTAATTTTAAGTTCTACAATAATTTTAGCCCGGAAATTTTCCTAATACCCTTTGTGAATCGGGGAATCCACGCAAGGACCTGTTTAATTCTGATTAACCTTACTAAATTTGTATTTTTCGTTGGGATTTTCCGGTTTAATTTATCTTATTCTGTTCTGCTTATTTTGGCACTTTCCTTTTATTATTTCATTTGGGTGGTTCTGTGTCGTTTCGTTTTGGCGGACATGTTGTTGCTGTTGCCTTAGCAACGTGTTGTTGATTGGATTGTTGGAATTACTCGGGTTTGGTTCGGCCCGGTTGAACTTAATTGCAACTTCGATTGTGAGGATATGCTTTGATTTTCGTGTGAACTAAGTGTGATGTGATTTTAAATTTTATTGTCGCTATCCATTTATCTCGGATTTGTAAATTTTGAATTAGGATTAGTGTTATTGTTTGGTGAAGGTACTATCCTTGCGCAGGCTTCCTTGATGTAGAATGGATTTTAATCCTGTAAGACTTTAAGCAACCTAAGGCAAATAACTCGCCTAGATCTGGGCACATTAAAAATTAATTACGCTATTGACGTCGCCCAATACTGGGCAAGCATCATCTAGCTCTCGAATATTGTTGCTCTGTCTGTGATTGTATAATAGACTTGTATATTTGTATAGTAGGAATGTAGGTATCTTGTTGGGTTTTGTTAAATATCTGTAAGTAAAGTTGATACTTCTGACACGAATAAAGAAAGAAGAAAGAAAGTTATAAGGTAGGTGGCCGGTCACATTCTTAAGCTGTAATCCCTTCTGATTTTATTTGAATTATTATCGAGGTCAACATTTTATTTTATTTTGAAACCAGCTGGAATTAATTCGTATTTTATTGGTTCTCAAATGTATTTTAAATCAATCAACATAATATTTTCTGTCACTAAACTTGAAATGCTTTTCCACTTATTGATCCTTTTAAAAACATCTTAAATCAATCGACGTTTTATGGTTCCTAAGGATTATTCTGAACTTTTGTTTTCAAAGGACTTAAATTTCCATTATCATTTTTTTTTCCTCTTTGAGTTGTTACAAATATGTTTTCTTATGAATTAAAGTCACCTTGGAATATAAAGATGTGGATTTTCATTTCACTGAATCAGCGTACCACTGTCACTGTTTCTTTTTCGATTTTTGTCTGCGGCCTTTAGCTGCTTCCGCCCACCTTCTAAGGTAAGTGTGTGTTTTCCTCCTGTTTTGTGGATTCTTGTGTGTTGATGTTGTTTTTACCTGACTGTTTTTGGCATCTCTCTCTCGTGTTCGCTTTAACTCCCCTTTTGGGGAGAACACGCTACCAACCTTCTCACCTCTGGGAGTGTAAGGTTAATTGCCCATCGTCCGAAAGGTTGTTCGGGTGGACCTGAGGACGGTGCCAGTGAGATCGTATGTATACTTTTGAGAGCGTTTCTTCGATGTAATGAGTTTATAGGTTTATTATTGCATTTCCTTTGTCACATTGTGACAAAAAGTATCGTATCAGCAATATAGGAATTACACACGACGACGGAGACTATACCCGTGACGTCACAACTATTGGTAGCAGGGCTCTATATATCAAGATGGCCGTGCTTAAGCCCTTATAAATACATTCGGCGTGGGCAATTTTCAAAATATATTAAAAAGCGCCTGAGTGTATTCAACCGAGGATTTGAATAAAAAATAAAACGAATAAAGAACCAAGCGATTTTAAGCTATTTTTCCGGAACCGCATTTAGGCCGGAAGTGATATTAGAAAATTGCATTTTTAGTTAAATTTTTCGAAGACTTACAATATGAAATCTTTCCGGGCCTTTTAGCCCTTCAACATTCGGCACAATTGAAGACATTGCTTAATAAGAAATGTTGTCGACATTTAAAGACAAACGTATAACATACGGTAATCCTAGAGTAAAGCTAAAATTAGGGTATTTTCATTGTAGGTTACGTGAATGATGGTGATCCACGAAATATCACTGTGATATTTGTCACAAATGGAAGACAGTAATTGCTTTTACTCAAATAAAGTCTCAAATCCCAGGTTAATTAAGAAATAATACGAAATATTTTATTTTAGAGAATACATACTTTACTGCCTTGCAACAACTATTTCTGCTACATCGCAGCGCTTCCGTAAGTGTTTTGTTTGTCCAACACTCTCGTCTGTGATGTCTTTGCTCCCTGAAGTTCTTTGGTGTCGTTTTATTGATTTTTCTCATTCGATGTAATTTGGTAGGTTGTCACTTCATGTGCATTAACTGATTCATTAAACGATTTATTGGTCCAGGGATCATGCTATTTCCCTTTTAAAATATACATATAAATATGTGTGTATTGGTCCAGGGATCATGCTATTTTTCAACTAAATACCCGCACTCCCATTCGCTAGAAAGAGAGCTTGTTGGTGCCAGCAAGAATGCAAGACATATGGCCAAAGATAACAAAAATCGCAGACATAGCACTCCCATTCATCGGTGCCAGCCCTGGACCTCAAGAAAGAAACGAAAGACGGCGCAAGCAGCGGAATGCAACACCATGGACTCCTATTTACAGCCAATAAATACGTATACATATTTCTTGCTAGTAACGACGGTATTTCTTAATCAACCTGGGATTTGAGACTTTATTTGAGTTAATCAATGATTACCTTTCGTTTGTGACAAATATTACAGTGATATTTCGTGGATCACCGTCGTTCACGTAACCTTCATTGTAATAGTGACAAAATATCAAGCGTTGTATGTGGAAAATGAAACTGTTTATTAAAGCATCATTTCAGTACAAATACAAACTTTTAACTATGCCGGTCTTATTCGTAGATTTACATTAGCAGTTTTCTTGTAGGTTCAAATTTAAAATACTTAGTCCAGAACAACATATTTAAGTGCATACTTATAGTTATCGTGTCTGCCGGTTTCAGTGAGATACATAAACGTGTAACTTTGAAGTGTGAAGATAACATAATGAGAAAATGCGTATTTCTAATCCTCAAGTTGAAAAAATAATGAATATTCACGATAATCAATTGATTGCAATTCTGAATATGGAAATGAAAAGGATAATGGATACTGTTATGGAAATAATGATATGAGTGTCCGGAACCAAGTCTGTGACGTGGCTGTGTTATTCGATAGTACTATAGGGCATTTATCACTGATCGTCAACATTGATAATTTCGAAGAAAATATCATTTCAGTATAGCAGGCTTTGTAGCCTTAGTCACGCCATGTAAAGAAAAGCATAATAACAACAATAATAATTATTATTATCATAAAACACATTGAACTACAAACGTAGGTAACAAAATACGGCACAACAAAAGAGGTTAAACATTTCAAATATATAGGTGAAATAAATGAACCTACAGGTACAGAAAGATTAGCACAAAAACACGTCAACACAAAACGCGGAAAACAAATGGGAAAACTGCGACCATTTACAACAAAAAATGCATGAGCATTAACACAAAATTTCGACATTACACGACAGGCGTCAAGCTTGAACCACTCTATGATAGTGAGAACTTAAACATGAATTATAAAGGGGATCTGGAAAATATTAAGAAAGTTGAAAGGAAATTCATCCGAAAAATACTTGGCCCAAGACTTACAGATGAAGGGTATCGTCTACAATCGCACAAGATCACGGAAAAATATTCAAACATTGAAACAGATTTCCGTAAACGACGATAGAAATTTTACGGACACATTATGAGGCTAGATGACAATCGAATAACAAAGAAACTATTGATGTACTCACAAACATTAAGGACGGCAACGGTTTGGATCAAACAACTCCAAACGGATTGAAATCAATTTCAATAACGCCAACAACACACCTACAGATATCGAAGACCGCAAAACTTTCAGACACAAGATCTACACTTGGGAAGTTGCTTCGGAAGATAAGACCAGCAGATCTAGGAGGAAACGGACTGATGAACGTTGACCTAAACATAGCGACATGATGAAGGAATTCTACAAGAACAAGAAAAATAACAAGAAATCATAATTTTGCTTTATGTGATCCTTCATGGGTCGAAACAAACTAATAATAATAATAATAATAATAATAATAATAATAATAATAATAATAATAATAATAATAATAATAATAAAATAATAATTAGAAATTCGTTGGTTACGTTCCTTTTTTTGTAACTTATTTCCTCAATTTGTAGGACCAGAGTTCGCAAAATAAACAACAAGAACATGATGACCAGTTTAACTTGACCCTGGTATATCAGTAGTCTTCCATAACTTCGGAAAGTAATGGAGGCATCTCGTTCGTCGTCTGGAAGATGCTTGGTCCTAGCGCGCTCTTCAGTCTCTGAACCACCAGTTCTTCCTCATCGTTCTGCCCAGGTGAAGGCCACTCCAGATACGTCCTTGTATCCATCAAGAACTGCAGGTGACGTGGCAATTTATTTCGGTCCATCGTCTCTAACTGGATCAAGATCAAGAAGTGTTCGTCTTCATTGAACACCTTGTAATTGGCTATTTCCAGCTCCCAGTTGCACCACTTAAAAAAAAAGACTATTGTAACAGCACGTTAACAATGAAAACTGGACGTAAATATAACATAAAAATACAAGCTTTGTAACTCCAGTTGATTGGCTCTCACGAGCTGAACCAAAATTTCGGCTCCAAGGCGGACATGCTTCTAGCTATCTGATGCAGACAGTGGTATAAACATTTCAGTAACTTACCTTGCTATTAATGAAGTGTTCCGACAGTACAATGATCGTTTTACGACTGTGTTGTATGGAACCCACGATGTTGGACACGATATGTGAACCCAGAGGAAAATCACGTTCATGAAGACATATGCAGTATTTCTCCCGCCCTTTCTCCAGCAATGGTGCTAGTCGAGTGAGAACAAAACGTCTGTCAATGGAACTGGAAAATAGTAATAATAAGTTAATAATAATGGAGGTTTTACAGAGACGTCATGATTCTTGTATGTATATAAAAAGGGCGTGGATAGCAACCACAAATAGCAGAAACGACTTTAGAAAAATTTCTGATGAAAATTAATACAGAAAAGACTAAGAAGAAGAAGAAGCAGTAGCCTACTAAGACTTGAACAAACCGAACTAGACGAAATTTCAAAGTTCACTTTCCAGCGAATTATTTTGTTAAGAAGGAAGACGTACATTTCGGTGCCGACTAAGTTTAAATTTAAACTTATAAAAGCTTTACAGTCTGCCGAATACACAATGTCAATATACAGTAAATATTTCAATATAATACACCTGTAAGGAATACATTATCAAACAAGGAATGAATACGAACTGTTAAACAGTGAGTGACATGTTTCCTTCCTAAAAGCACTACGTCATCAGATTCTAAGAAAACATCTATGAATCTGACTGATTTATTCATGTTTGGACAGAGATAAACATAACTATTTCCAAACATTGAATGTGACTTGTTATCCCCTGCGGGTGTTGGCGGTGGAATAACACCCACGGTATTCCCAGCCTGTCGTAAAAGGCGACTAAAAGGAGCCCCAGGTACTTTGAACCTTGGAGCGTGGCTTGCCGACCACGGGGCACTTATTTGAGTCCTGGCGTTACTTCAACTTACTTGTGCCAGGCTCCTCACCTTCATCTATCCTATCCGACCTCCCTCGGTCAACTATTGCTCTTTTCCGACCTCAACAGTGTTAGAGCATTCGATACCTAGGGAGTCTTTCATTTTCACGCTTTCGTGGCCCTTGTCTTCCTTTGGACGTTACCTTCATTTTTCGAAGTGTCAGATCGCTTCCATTTTTCCCTTTGATGAGTGTTATATAGAGGATCGTTGCCTAGTTGTACTTCCTTTTAAAACAATAATCACCACCATCAACACCACATCAGTTCATGTAGCTAGTGTTCGTATTCCCAATCTTTCCCCTCTGAAAGTAGGCTCCCCTTGTGGGTGAGGGCAGTAGAATAACACCCACGGTATCACCTGCCTACCGTAAGAGGCGACCAAAAGAGGCCCCAGGGGCCCTTAACTTGGGAGCGTGAATTGGCGACCACTTGGCCCTCAGCTGAGTCCTGGCATTGCTTTCACTTACTTGTGTCATGCTCCTCACTTTCATCTATCCTATCCGATCTCCCTTGGTCAACACTTGTTCTTTTCCGACCCCGATGGTATTAGAGCACTCGAGGCCTGGGGAGTCTTTCATTTTCACGCCCTTCGTGGCCCTTGTTTTTGTTTGTCCGATACCTTTATTTATGGAGGTGTCGGATACCTTCCATTTTTTCTCTCTCATTAGTGTTATATAGAGGATGGTTGCCTTGTTGTACTTCCTCTTACAAGAATGATCACCACCAAAACCACCGCCGCTCCGTTGGTCAACTATTGCTCTTTCTCGACCCAGACGGTATTAGAACATTCGATGCCTAGGAAGTCATTCATTTTCACGCTTTCGTGGCCATTGTCTTCCTTTGGACGATACCTTCATTTTTCGAAGTGTCAGACCGCTTCCATTTTTCCCTTTGATGAGTGTTATATAGAAGATGGTTGCCTAGTTGTACTTCCTCTTAGAACAATCATCAACCACAACCACTAACACATCAAAACATGACGCTATCTCTAGCAGCTTGTGTTCGTATTCACAAGTCTTTCCATCCCTAAAGCAGGCAACTTTTTATTTATACAGCTGTTTTCCCGGAAATCGCCCAGAACAAATGATGCTGCTTTCCTTAGGATACGTTCACGTTCTCGCATAAGGTACCCATGGTTTGGGCGCCATATACTGCAGTCAGACACTAACTGGTGTCTTACCAGAGAAGTATACGCCCTCTCGTTACTACAACACCTAGATACCCTCGTAACCATAGTTGCCTTTAGTTATGCCCTAACACTCGAACAGGGGTCTTCACAACCTGCAATTAGGTCTCTTTGATTGTGTGGTCTGTGGTCAAATGTATTAATGAAGGTATCTGACTGCACTCTTCCAATGCATTTAAATAAAAAGTGCAGGTAGGTGCGATAAAGTGATTCTGATGGTAGGAAAACCATCAATTTCTTACGATGGCAGTTGATTGGTTATTTCACCGGGTTGGTCGTTGTAGCCATGAGCGAAATATCCAGATATTATCTGCTATAGCACCTTCCCAGGCAGCACACAACTCAAACTTATTATGGTATTCTTTTACCTTCCTTTCCGGACGAATGCATCTGCGATGTGCGGCAACCCAGCATACTGCGGAGTATGTATCTGAAGCACCTGGTACTAGATCTAGTGGAACGTAACTGTGCAAATTATATCGCAGTATGTTCATTCATAACTGAAAGCTGTTGTACTTATACTTTCTGTTAATTTCACTAATACATGCCACTGTATCAGCAAAAGCCGAAGAGTTCATCAAAAACCTCAAGGACTATCACAAGATATAAAAAGTGATGTAACGTGAGAATAAAGACACAAAGCACAAAATGGCATGCACAGTAAATAGACAGTTGATGTGAAACGGCAATTGAAGCTCAGTTAGGACCAGTAACTACTTGATATAAATAACACCTGCTTTTTTAACTCGTTATTTTGGATGTTAAGAAGCAGTTAGCGCAAATTGCAGTTAATATTTGTGATTTATGTGTACGTTACAGGCACATCATCCTCTGTTAGGGGCAGATAGATTACATCCATGGGAATCCCAGTCTGTCGTAAGAAGCGACATGAAGTGTGGGCTGTTGACCACAGGTCACCTAGCTCATTCTATTATTGCTTCTTCTTTTGAGAGGTTCGTTTCTTTCATCGTTCCTATTTGACATAACTTATACTTCCGCTGTGGGTAGGAGTACTAGAATAACACCCACGGTATCCCCTGTCTGTCGTAAGAGGCTACTAAAAGGGCCAAAGGGGCTCTGAACTTTGGAGCGTGGGTTGGCGACCACGGGTCCCTTAACTGAGTCCTGGCAGTGCTTCAACTTACTTGTACCACGCTCCTCACTTTCATCTATCCAATCCGATCTCCCATGATCAACTCTTGTTCTTTTCCGACTCCGACGATATTAGAGCACTCGAGGCCTAGGGAGTCCTTCAGTTTCACGCTCTATGTGGCCCTTGTCTTCTTTTGGCCGATACTTTCATTTTTCGAAGTGTCGAACCCCTTCCGTTTATCTCTCTGATTAGTATTATATAGAGGGTGGTTGTACTTCACAACCACCACCACTATTCTTCCAACCCCGATGGTGGTAGGTTTGAGACCCCTGTGAAGACTCATTATCACACCCTTTGCGGACCTTACCTTTCCTTAGCCGATACATATTTATCTTCGAAATGTCGTACCTCTTCCGCTTTCCCTTCGGATTAGAGATATAAGGGGATGGCTGCCCAGTTGCACTTCTTCTTTAAATAGTAATCATCACCACCACCATCATTACCTCACTACCTTACCGGGTGGGGGCGGTAGAATAATATCCCCCGAATCCCATGCCTGTCGTAAGAGGCAAATAGAAGGGGCCCAAGGGGCTCTGAACTTTGGAGCGTGGGTTGGCGACCACGGGGCTCTTAGCTGAGTCCTGGCATTGCTACCACTAACTTGTGCCACTGACCTTCCTTGGTCAACTCTTGTTCTTTTCCGACCCCGACGGTATTAGGGCGTTCGAGGCTTAGGGAGTCCTTCATTTTCACGCCCTACGTGGCCCTTGCCTTTCTTTGGGCGATACCATCATTTTTGGAAGTGTCGGATCCCTTCCATTTTTCTCTATGACAAGCGTTAATAGAGAATGGCTCCCTAGTTGCACTTCCTCTTTAACAATCACCACCACCGATCCAGAATCCTATCAGTTGCATCTCGTAGGATAATTAAGTTACCCGAAGCCATTACAATTGAACTACGACTCAGTTAGTCTGATCGTATGGACTTACCTCGTGTAAAAGACGAATACAATAACATTTGACAAATCAGCGCTTAGTTAGTGATAGCTTCGTTCAGCTTCTGCTAGCACGTCCCTCCGATGAGGGTGCGCTCCGTCTGCCATGTACAGGAAACTGCTTGGGGAGGATGGTGTAGTGTGCGATGTACGACTTACGGGAGTGTTGGTCCCTGAGACCAGGGAATAAAACGTTTAAAGTAAAATCCTCGTCTCGGTCGGGAATTGAACCTGGAGTCCCGAGGATCGAAGACCAAGACACTGACCAGTCATCCATGGAGGCGTACAGAAAGTTAGGTTAACAACTGTTACAGCAACTTGCGCTAACTCCTTCATATTGCAGATCATCAGATAATGCCAAAAGATTGTCACCTACCTGTAGCATACGAAGGCATCAAAGGCGTATTTGTTGAAAGCGCTTAGTGCAAATGCCCTAGCTCTTTGCCTTATTTTATAAAGATGGAGCATATAAACGATTTGTGATCGGAACTTGTAAGTTACTCCTGCTGCGACGAAAACAAACGTGGACATCACTCCGACAGGAACACCGATAAGCGTTAATAGACTTGCACTTTGTATTTTTACTTTCTCTAAACATGGCTCTTCATCATACTGCACGAGTTTCACAGGGGTTCCTCTCTTACTAGGAGGAGACGAGCAGAGGAGAGGATCTGAAGTTCCTAAGTTGGTAACCTTTGTAGAAGTTGTATTCAGCCATTTCTGAAAGGGAATCATTCTGCAGTCGATGCACTTGAACGGATTACCACCCAGATCTACTTCATCAATTCCTTCTAAAGATTGCATCATAGTCTCTGTGAATTCTGAGATATCATTGGCTACAACGTCTAACTTCTTCACCCAGAAATCGGACTTCATAGGAGAACTATATTCAGTTGTATTGTCAAAATAGTTCATATGGCTTCTCTGATCACTGTCGCCCTTAGGCAATTCGGTTTGGCCATACAAGTTGTTCACCAACGAAATATTTTCAGAAATATGATTTAAAAGCTTCCTATTAGATCCGGAATGTAAAGGAATGCTTAATTCTTCTATTTGAGTAGTCGGTAATCCCAAGATCTTAAAAATGTGATTACCTTTTGAAGAAACAGAGGTGTTCTTACCGAGGTGGTAGCGTGGCTCAACATGGGGAATGGGCGATTTCTGAAGTGAGAATACGCACTTGTCCTCCCAATATGTAATTTTGTTATGAGAAAGATTCAAAATCTGAACGGTCGTTCTATTCTTACTTAAGTTATGCACATCAGATATATCATTATAAGCCAAATTCAGGCGTGTAAGGGATAAGTCATGCAACACAGGCCAGTTTCTTAAATTGTTCTTTGATAAATTTAATACTTTTAGTATTTTCAATGGGCGGAAAGTATTTTCCTTCAAACGATGCAAGTCATTATTGGACAGAATTAACTCTTCTAGCATTGGAAATCCGACGAAATCATTTTCATTTATTTCAAGTAATTTACAATGATCTAGGTTGAGTATTCGTAGTTTTGAAAGCGGAGGTAATATTTCTGAAACAGTGTAAATATCATTGTAAATCAGGTTCAGTTCTTCAAGATTCTGTAAGGTTGATAAAGTCTTCGTTGGTATGGTGAAGTATGGTCCTTCATGTGAACAATTCGCAATTTTCAATATTTTCAGTTTTGGCATGCTGTCTATCATTTGAGGAATTTCAGATAACTTGCTCCCAAGAATAATTAAGACTTCCATTTCGGGCATACCGTGAAAGCTACCTGTAAAGGAAAATAAACATTTACTTCAATTTTGATCATTTTTAAATTACTCAAAATATCAGTGTCTTACAATTAAATTTTCCCTCCTTAACGCCTTACAGGGTAACATGTTAAGGTGTACCATGTTTACCAAGCTCAGTAAAAATAATGTCCAGGTTGGAGCTAGAAAATTTGTTTAGTTCATCGCTGCCATTATTACCATGACTGATCATCATGTAAGCTACCTCACCCAAAACACAGATGCAGGCAATCACAGAGCAAAACCCTAATGAAATGGCGGACACCCCTAACGTAAGCCACGCGCTGTGACGTCACCTATACAACTAGGGCTCTCTAATGACTAGGTACCCTATGCTCGGCCGCCATTATGGTTCATTCCTGCACTACGTTCGTAAGGCAGTTGACCGCCCCAGCCTTGTATATCCCTCTTGTTCACTGTTCTCCAAGCAAGAAAATAATGCTAAACTATCATGTACTGTAAACATACTCATTCTCAGAATTACTCAAACGGTTACTCAACATAAATGTTAGTATATTTCGTACATTATTGTGCAATTTTTACTCGAAACAGTGATTGTAAAAGCAAGGTCGCTGATAATTTCCCTTTTAGCAAACAAACAAACTAGGCATGTACTCTCACTGGAGAAATAGTAGAAAAAATAGCTTACTAATAAAACGGTTTATTATTATTATTATTATTATTATTATTATTATTATTATTATTATTATTATTATTATTATTATTATTATTATAAGTAGAATTGGAAGTCCGCAAGCTATGCGCCATTGTGCCGTCAAATGAAATGAGGGACACCGTGGAATTTGACGTGGTAATCAGTCAGTGTCGAAGATGTATAAAGTGTGATGGAAGATTTAGATACCATAGTCGGTATTTCATACTTGCGTGAAATTGATTCAGCGCTATTTTCAATGTTGTCGAAATAATAAGAAAAATATTCTTCGAACAGAAATGACGTCGAAATGTGATGTATTCCTTTCTTCAAAAATTTAGGCCCTTCACTTATTTACCAGTGTTTAAAAAAAAGACATTCTATGAGCAAAATAAACTTAATTTTTGGTGAGTGTTATTAATCTCATCAGCTTATGCACTTGTAATGTACAGATGATTTTAGTGCATTCAACCGAACATTCATGTAACAAATGTTACGTTATTATAAGTTACATTCAGGAAGAAAATATGAATAGAGTAACTACTTCTAGAGCTGAATCTTCTCTCCCAACCTGAAGTATTGCACTGATAATTAGTTACACCTCCTCTGCGAACCATGTGACCTTGCCGCGGTGGGGAGGCTTGCGTGTCCCAATGATGCAGATAGCCGAGCCGCAGGTGCAACCATATCGGATGGGTATCTGTTGAGAGACCAGACTAACGAATGGTTCATCGAAAGGGGTGTAGCAGCCTTTCGGTAGTTGCAAGGGCGGCAGTCTAGATGATTGACTGATACGGCCTTGTAATAATACTCAACATAGCTTAGCTATGTTGATACTGCTACACGGCTGGAAGCAACGGGAAACTACAGCCGTAACTACCTCCCGAGGACATGCAGCTCTCTCTGTATGAATGATGTACTGATGATGGCTTCCTCCCGGGTAAAATATTCCGGAGGTAAACTAGTCCCCCATTCGGATCCCGGGTGGGGACTACACGAGAGGGGGCGATCATCAGGAAGATGGATACTGACATTCTGCGAGTCGGAGCGTGGAATGTTAGAAGTTTGAATCATTGTGGTAGGTTAGAGAATCTGAAAAGGGAGATGGATAGGCTAAAGTTAGATGTAGTTGGTATAAGTGAAGTACGCTGGCAGGAAGAACAGGATTTTTGGTCAGGCGACTACCGAATTATCAACACGAAATCAAACAGGGGAAATGCAGGAGTTGGTTTAATAATGAATAAGAAAATAGGGCAGCGGGTAAGCTACTACGACCAGCATAGTGAAAGAATTATTGTCGTCAAGATAGACACCAAACCAATGCCCACCACAATAGTGCAGGACTATATGCCTACTAGTTCAGCGGATGATGAAGAAATTGAAAGAATATATGAGGAGATAGAATATTTAATACAATATGTAAAAGGTGATGAGAATCTAATTGTGATGGGAGACTGGATTGCAGTGGTAGGCCAAGGAAGAGAAGGTAGTACAGTAGGAGAATTTGGATTGGGACAAAGGAACGAAAGAGGAAGTCGGCTGGTTGAATTCTGCACTGATCATAATTTAGTCCTTGCCAATACTTGGTTCAAACACCACAAACGACGGTTGTATACGTGGACGAGACCTGGAGACACTGGAAGGTATCAAATAGACTTCATTATGATTAGGCAGAGATTCAGAAACCAGGTGTTGGATTGCAAAACTTTCCCAGGAGCAGACGTTGACTCTGACCACAAATTGTTAGTCATGAAATGCCATCTGAAATAGAAGAAATTGAAGAAAGGAAAGAATGCAAAAAGATGGGATCTAGACAAGTTGAAAGAAAAGAGTGTGAGGGATTGTTTCAAGGAATATGTTGCACAAGGACTAAATGAAAAGGCTGAAGGAAACACTATAGAGGAAGAGTGGAGAGTCATGAAAAATGAAGTCAGTAGGGCTGCTGAAGAAATGTTAGGAAGGAAAGATCAACTAAGAATCAGTGGATGACTCAGGAGATACTAGACCTGATTGATGAACGACGGAAATACAAGAATGCTAGAAATGAATAGGGCAGAAAAGAATACAGGCGATTAAAGAATCAAGTGGATAGAAAGTGCAAGGTAGCTAAGTAAATCTGGCTGAAGGAGAAGTGCAAGGATGTCGAAGGCTGTATGGTCCTGGGAAAGGTAGATGCTGCATACAGGAAAATCAA